>NC_091475.1:145406790-146606790 GCF_036971445.1 Narcine bancroftii
CACCTCATATTCCATCTTGACAATATCTAGCCAGATAACAGTAATACTGACTTTTCCAATTTCTGTGTACCTTGCCTTCCAGTCTCTCTCTTCTCCTCTGTCTCAGTTTCTCCAGCTCCCCATCCCCTCCCTTCTTTCAGAGAGCTACCTTACTTAGCCATCTTCCCCCTCCCACTATTCTCCTATATTTCTACACTGCATCTACTCATTATTTGCCTGTGGCCCTCTTCCTTCCCCTTCCTTTATATTTTCCCTGTTTTTTTGTCACTCCTAAGAAAAAAACTCAGCCCCAAAACATCAACAGCCTTTTAATGCCTTTAGAGTCTATGTGACCTGCTGAGTTTCTTCAGCCGGTTTGTGTACAGCACTAGACCCCAATATTTGCAATTTTTTTTGTTTACTTAACAGCAAATATGCTTCATTAAGCAAAGGAAATGTTTAGTGAGGGACAGTATCCTTGCTGTGACTCACTTCCAGATGAGCAAACTATTTCTGCCCAAATCATTACTTGATGATTCAAAGACACTTGATTCAAAACACTGAAAAGCTGACACCCTTTATTCTGTCTTACATTCTGATGAAGTAACTGGTTCTGTCTAGTTCTACAGTTGGCATCAATGATAAAGATCAGCTGGCCATGTAGTGCAATTTTTCTTAACATTACTCATTACCACATGTCCTACAGCTACAAACTTAGGAGAAAAAAAGTAGAGGAAGGTACGAGTTATGTTAAAAATATTTGTTGAGGTTGTTAAGAGGATAGGTACAAGGAAGAAAATCAGTATATATTATACCTTTAACACTGCTGCTGTGTTCCAGGAAATTATTGCCAAATTCCCAGAATGTAGTCTGCTTAAAAAGATTGGGACGAAAATGAGCGACTCATTCCCCTTCCAAAATTTTACCTGTGACATTCCTAGACATTATTGTGAACTGCCTGTATGTGATCTCAACAATGGGCCAATGAATACAATGTAACGGGTGACATTATCACACCATACAGCCTACATGAATACCACATGTCAGGCACTTGGTTTAAACATGCGGTGATATAACCATATAACCGTTTACAGCACGGAAACAGGCCATGTCGGCCCTTCAAGTCCGTACCGGTTCACTTGAACAACAGATGAACGAACTCAGAAGAATGGGTCCAGTGCCACAGTCTGAGTGCAGAATGCTGTTCAAAGAGGGTCATGTGATTTTTCTCCGAGAGAGAGAGAGAGAGAGAATTCAATGTGAACAAACACTCTGGAAGGTAAGTGTGAAAACTGACGACGGGAAAATAACATTATTTATTTGCTTTTAAAAAAAAATAAATATAACCCAAACAGGAAAGCAGAAATAGGGTTGATTAAACAAATGAAAAACATAAGCTGCCAGAAAATAATTACTAAAAATTAGTTTAATGTATATATATAAAAAAAAAGAAACCACCAATTAAAAATATTCATCTGCTTCAACAACAGTATTGGTAAGTAAACAAGGAATTGGAATGAGTATGGGTTACTCGGACAGGGTTTGGAAAATAATCGGCACTGAAAATCAACATAAAGATCAAAATAAGGTGGTGGCCTTGCTTAATTCATAGTACTGCTAATAAATGCAGGTAGAAAATTAATGCTAAGGAAATGATCTTTTAATAGGAGCACCTGCTGTGGGGGGGGGGGGTGGGGGGGTGGGGCAGCACTGGGAGGATCTGCACTGCTTCAGGAAGAACCCACTGAAGGAGTCACAATCACATGTGGATTATTTTGTATTACGATTCTAATGTATTCCACCGAAGTCACTATGTAGCACGTTGATGACTAAAACATGAGAATGAATCCTAGCAAAATAATTAGCCATTCGTCTACAGCTAATCCTGCACATGTGGAAACTAGAGCTGTCCAATTAGTAGATTTTCTAAGTACTCTGATTTTTAAAAAAGACATACAACATAGTAGCCCATGACGCTATGCCACCCAAGTACAACCAATTAACCTCCAACATTCAGTACATTGTGAATGGTGGCAGGAAACTGGAGCCCTCAGTGAAAACCCATTCAGAAACAGGGAGAATGTACCAACTCCTTTCAGACAGCCTGAGATTCAAACTCTGGTCCCAATCACTGGCACTATAACAGCATTGGGGTGCCCTCTTTGTCCATTAATATGCAGATTTAGTTCACTTTAAAAAAGAAATTGTATGAAGCAAAAAACCATGCAGCATAGAAACAGGCCCTTCAGCCCAGCTCATCACTTGGTTACCTGAGCATGTCCAATTTACCTGTATTTGGCCCATATACCTCTAAACCAGTGGTTTTCAAACTACCTCCCCTAAACTCACATTCCAATTTAAGTAATCCCTATGCAATAAGTGCTCTGTGATTAGTAAGGGATTGTTTAAAGTGGTATGTGAGTGGGAAGGGATGGTTAAGAATCATTGCTCTAGACCCAATTGTTACAGAAAAATTTTGCTTAAGAAAAATTGTCATTGGCCCATTTCCTTTGGAGTTATGAAACCGTCCACATAACGAGTCAATTAGGTACGATTAAAACAGTGGTTTTCAAACTTTTTTTTACTCAAACATACCATTTTAAGCAATCTCTTACTAATCTCAGAGCACCTACGTGAGTTTAGGGGGCAGACTATTGCTCTAAACCTTTCCCTTTTTTGTGGCTATTTAACTGTAATTTAAATTAAAGAAATCTCTTGATGCCTGCCACATTGACTACCGCCAGTGGGCTGATATCACTTCCAACCGTGCATCTTGGCGCCTCACAGTTTGGCGGGCAGCAACCTCCTTTGAGGAAGACTGCAGAACCCACCTCACTGACAAAAGACAAAGGAGGAAAAACCCCACACCCAACCCCAACAAACCAATTTTCCCTTGCAACCGCTGCAACCATGCCTGCCTGTCCCGCATGGAACTTGTCAGTCACCAGCGAGCCTCCATAAATCTTCGTCTGCGAAGCCAAGCCAAACAAAGAAAGAAATTGTTCAATTGTACCCACCTACACCACTTCCTCTGGCAGCTCATTCCATGCACAAACCATCCTTTGTTTGAAAAATGTCACCCCTCAGGTCACTTGTCAATCTTTCTCTTCTCACCTTAAACCTAAACCCTCTAGTTGGAGGTTTGCCCAACCTGGAAAAAAAGATTGGCAATTCAACTTATCTACGGATCTTATGATTTATTTAGCGCACATAACCTGCAAGTTGCAGTTGGATAACCATGTTGAGGAACTTAGGGGGGCATCCGAGGCGCTCTAGTACTTGCCAAAGCCCTTTCCTGCTCACGGTGTCGAAGGCTTTGGTGAGGTCAACAAAGGTGATGTAGAGTCCTTTGTTTTGTTCTCTGCACTTTTCTTGGAGCTGTCTGAGGGCAAAGATCATGTCAGTAGTTCCTCTGTTTGCGCGAAAGCTGCACTGTGATTCTGGGAGAACATTCTCGGCGACACTAGGTATTATTCTATTTAGGAGAATCCTAGTGAAGATTTTGCCTGCAATGGAGAGCAGCGTGATTCCCCTGTAGTTTGAGCAGTCTGATTTCTCGCCTTTGTTTTTGTACAGGGTGATGATGATGGCATCACGAAGGTCCTGAGGCAGCTTTCCTTGGTCCCAGCAGAGCTTGAAAAACTCATGCAGTTTGGCATGCAGAGTTTTGCCGCCAGCCTTCCAGACCTCTGGGGGGATTCCTTCCATACCTGTTGCTTTGCCACTTTTCAGTTGTTCAATTGCCTTATATGTCTCTTCATCTCCAACATCGAAGTACTCGAGATGGCAGAGGCCGACAGCATCGAATCCATGCTGAAGATCCAACTGCGCTGGGTAGGTCACGTCTCCAGAATGGAGGACCATCGCCTTCCCAAGATCGTGTTATATGGCGAGCTCTCCATTGGCCACTGTGACAGAGGTGCACCAAATAAGAGGTACAAGGACCGCCTAAAGAAATCTCTTGGTGCCTGCCACATTGACCACTGCCAGTGTGCTGATATCGCCTCAAACCGTGCATCTTGGCGCCTCACAGTTCGGCGGGCAGCAACCTCCTTTGAAGAAGCCCGCAGAGCCCTCCTCACTGACCAAAGACAAAGGAGGAAAAACCCAACCCCAACCAACCAATTTTCCCTTGCAACCACTGCAACCGTGTCTGCCTATCCCGCATCGGACTTGTCAGCCACAAACGAGCCTGCAGCTGACGTGGACATTACCCCTCCATAAATCTTCGTCCGCGAAACCAAGCCAAAGAAGAAGAAAAACCTGCAACTATTTCTATGAATAGATCATAATTCATTTTGCATTTTAAAAGGGCATTTGAATTTTGTGTGTCAGGTTCCTGTGATTTTGTTTGTGTTGTCTTTCATCAACTGAGAGAACAGCGATCCATCCTCTACCCCTCACTAGTGTTTACACAGAGCTTGGTTCCAATTATGTTTCATGAACTCTGCATTATTTCTCCCATCTATCCCACTACACCAGACGAGAATTCTCACAGCAAAGGGATAAAGAGGGTGACTGCATTTTTCAAAATTAAAACAGAAAAAATGGAAAAGAAACTGAGAAACAGCTGATAATTGTATGTTCTTGCGAATGAATTCAACCTTGGCTCCTCAACAATTTATTATATTGCATTGTAATCTGCAAAGCTTAAAGAGTTTGCCACAAACTCAGAGGGAAATAATTCAGCAATTTATTTAAAGGATCACAAAAGAATAGTGCGATGAAAAATCCTTTTCTCTGTTAATTTCTCATGAAGCTAATATGTTCATGCAACCAGCATTTCACATTTTCCGAGGATGTCTGAGAGTATAATATATATCCTTGGGAAGTGAAGCTAATCATTCAAGAATGTTTTCACAGCGTGACATTCAACTGTATCAAGGCATCTCTGCTCCTGCAGTTAAATTGTCTGAAAATCAACGTGCAGTTTCCCAAACTGCTTAATACACCTGCATGTCAACTTTCAGTGAATAGTGTTTAAGAGCACCTCTTTATTTGCACATCAGTTTTCTCACCCAACACCATCTTCCTAGCAAAGTGAAAAAACTTCACATTTATCTACATTATACTGCATTTTCCATCTTCTCGTCTACTCACTCAATCCATCGACACGCTGAATATTCTTTGGATCCAACATTTTAAATGACATTCTCTTCTCTTATCCATTTCAAAGACACATAAAATGTAAATGATGTCCTTGTAGGGATCACTACTTTACCTCATTATTTATCACCTACTAGCCCAAAATGGAGCCACTTGCTTTGTTTCTTGGTCAATATCTTGCACTTTAATGTTTTACACCATAAACATTTGTAAAGGGTTTAGAATATAGAACAATACAGCACAGTACAGGTCCTTCAGCCCTCAATGTTGAGTTAACCAGTATACTTCCTATATTAAAATGTAGGAAACACTCCCTACTCAGTAATCCTCTATTTTTATTTCATCCATATGTCCATCTAAGAATCTCTTAAATGCCCCCAATGTTTCAGCCTCCACCACCAACCCAGCAAGACATTCCAGGCACCCACAACTTTCTGATCTCTTCTCTAAATTTCCCTCACTTCAGTTTATACAAATGTCTTCTTGTGTTTGGCGATCCTGTCCTAGGAAGTAGGTGCTGGCTGTCCACCCTATCTATGCCTCTCATAATCTTGTAGACATCTATCAAGTCTCCTCTCATCCTTCTATGCTCCAAATTGAAAACTCCCAGCTCAGCTAATGTTACCGCATAAGACTAATTTCCCAATCAAGGATTCTTCCTGGTAAATCTTCTCTGCACTTTCTCCATAGCTTCCACATCTTTCCTCTAACTGAACACAATCTAAGTGGGTCTTACCAAAGATTTGTAGAGTTGTAACATGACCTCCCTGCACCTGATTTCAATCTCCCTATTAATGCATCCCACAGGCCTTCTTAAATATCCTGTCAACCTGTGCGGCGATCTTGAGGGACATATGAATTTGAACCCCAAGGTCCCTTTGTTCAACCACACTCTGAAGTAACCAACCATTAACCCTGCACTCAGCCTTCTGGTTTGTCCTTCCAAAATGCATCATCTCACACTTACCCCGAATTAAATCCATCTGTCACTTTTCTGCCCAACTCGGCATCCAGTCTATATCACCTTGTAAACTTCAACTCCAACCACAACTCCTCCAACCTTTGTGTCATTGGCAAACCTACTGGCCCATCATTCTGCCTTTTCATCCAGGTCATTTATAAATAATCATGAAGAGCAGGAGTCCCTGAACAGATCCTTGTAGCACTCCACTAGTCATGGCAGAATACTTTCCTTCCACAACTACTCTCTGCTTTCTTACTGCAAGCCAATTTAAAAAATCCATAAAGCAAATTTTCCACTGATCCCATGACTCATGACTTTCTGGATGAACCTCTCATGGGGGGACCTTGTCAAATGCCAAATGCCTTGCTAAAATCCATGTAGAACTCATCTGTCATCCTACCCTCATCAATTTCTTTTGTTACCTCTTCAACAAAGACTTGAGGCACAACACTCCCTTCATAAAGTCAATCTGAGTATCGTTGAGTAGACTGTACTGCTCCAATTACTCAGGATCCTATCCTTAAGAATCTTCTTGTGGTGAATGTCTGCCAAGCTGCCTGTCTCCCCTCTGGCGAGCCTTGCTGTACTAACATTGGCTGTGCATTATCTCTACTGTTAAGGACACTCCCCTTGGGTATAACTGTATATGCATCTATTGTCCTTCAATATTGTTCCCTGAGTTTCTGCTAATAAAATTGAAGTGCCAGTTGATGAAGTAGACAAAGACGACGTGGTCAAACAATAATCATGGCTTTTATTAGTAGAAACTCAGGGTACAATAATGAAAGGCAATGGATGCATATACAGTTATATCCAAGAGGATATCCCTTTGCAATACCCTGCCCTGATGTCTTGTCAACAACTGGTGTCCAGCAAGCACCACATTCAGTGGCGCTCCATAGTAAGCAGTTAGACGTTCCTGGGCTATAGCCAGAGTGGTAGCTCCTTGCATTACAGCGAAATGAACCTCACCCAGCAGAGAGTTCATGTGGCCCCACTGTATCGCCTCATCAACCACGTTGTTTCGAGCCATGTAATAAACGAAACAAGCAATCCAGTGGTTGAAAATTTCTCTGGCCCTCAGGGCAGACTGGTCAATTATCAGCCACTCTGGCTTGAGGGCTGCATCCATTTCTGCTAATAATAGAGGGAAATGGATAAGATTGTTACGACATATGAGTTACAGAGTACGTTTCCCTATCTGGATAATGTCACCATCTGTGGGAAACACAGGCTGAGCACGACAACAACTTAAAGAACTTTTTAGCAAAAGCTAAATAACTCAACCTTACATTTAACGAGGGCAAATGTGTGTTGAACACGACAGAGCAACCCATTCTGGGCTACATTGTCCGCAAGGGCAAAATTTGCCCTGACCCGGAAAGAATGCCCCCCCCTTAAGAAGTTACCACACCCAAACTCAGCAAATGCCCTTAAATGGTGTATGGGATTCTTTTCCTACTACTGCAAATGGGTTCGGGACTACGCCACGAAGGCACACCCTCTGTTTGGCACTAAATCTTTTCCTCTCTCTCCAATGGCCTTGAATGCTTTTGAGAGAATTAAAGCTGTTATTGCCAAAGCTGCACTCTTATCCATTGACGAGGATGTCCATTCCAAGTGGAAACTGATGCCTCAGAATGTGCCTTGGCAGGAACCTTTAATCAAAAGGGCAGACCCATGGCATTCTTCTCCTGCACGTTACGCAGACCTGAACTTAAACATCCTCCCATTGAAAAACAAGCCCAGGCTATTATTGAAGCTGTTCACTACTGGAGACACTTTCTATCCAGCAGAAAATTTGCTCTTGTCACTGATCAGATATTTGTAGCCTACGTGTTCAGTACTAAACACAAAAGTAAAATCAAGAACGATAAGATGGCACGCTGGCGAATAGAACTCTCAACTTATAATTATGAGATCCATTACAGACTGGGCAGGTTAAATGATCCCTCTGACGCATTGTCACGATCTGCTGCTGGTGCTCAGCTGGAAGGACTAAAAGAGATCCATTGTTGACTGTGTCAACCAGGAGTCATGAGATTCTTCCACACATGAGGGCTAACAACCTTCCTTACTCTCTGGAAGAAGTCAGGAAACTGACTAAAAGCTGTCCTGTTTGCGCAGAATGCAAACTGCAATACTTCAAAGCTCCAGAGGCCACTCTCATCAAGGAAACCCGACCTTTTCAGAGGATTAGCTTAGATTTTAAAGGACCATTACCTTCCAACAATAAAAATGTATGTTTCCTTACTGTAATTGATGAAAATTCCAGGTTTCCCTTTGCGATACCCTGCCCCGACGTCTTGTCAGCATCTGTCAAGTGACTGTCACTTGACAGAATTTTCAGCAATTTTGGTTTTTCCCCAATTACATTCATATCGATAGAGGCTCAGCATTCATGAGCGCTGATCTGCGGCAAGCCCTGCTACGAAAAGGGATTGCCACCAGCCGTACCACGAGCTACAACCCGCAAGGCAATGGGCAGGTTGAAAGGGCTAATGCTACAGTCTGGAAGACTGTTAATCTTGCTTTAAAAACACATGGTTATCCTGTTACCTGGTGGCAGGAGGTGCTGCCTAAGGCACTACATTCTATTCGGTCTTTATTGTGTACTGAAACAAATCAAACACCTCATGAACGTATGTTTGCCTTTCCTAGGAAATCGGGAACTGTGATGGACTGGCCAGCCTGTTTATCCGAGCCTGGAACTGTGCTCCTGAAGAGCCACACTCGGGCACTTATAACAGACCCCCTAGTCCAACCAGTTCAGCTATTGCACACTAACCCCAACTACGCTCATGTTAGATTCCCAGACGGGAGTACTGACACTGTACCCCTAAGAGATCTGGCCTTGCCTGGTCCGCCCCTTCCTCGCACCCCTACTCAGAGTGAGCCTGAGAGGTTGGACTCACCCCCCAGCCTGTGACCCCTAGTCAGCTTTCAGATGGCCATGCTGAGGCTCCACTGCCTCACATTGGCGATTCTAGAGTGGGTCCAGAAGTCAGTCCTTCCCACACTACTAACCCAGAAACTGTAGCAGTTCCTAAGGTTGCAAAGGAGCCACCTGTTCTGAGACGAAGCAGCAGAATTCGTAAACAACCTGATAGGCTGACATATTCATAAAACATCTCATTATATTTTGATTGCTTGCAAGATACTGGCATATTTTGGCTGTTAGAGTATCTCAAGGACAAACATGGTATCCATGTATCGCTTGCTCCAGTCTTTCCTTGCAGCTGTCCTTTTGATTTTAACCCTTCTGCCGGGGGGAGACTGTGGTGAATGTTTGCCCGCTCTGGCGAGCCTTGCTGTACTAATATTGGCTGTGCATTATTTCTTCTGTTAAGGACACTCCCCTTGGATATAACTGTATATGCATCTATTGTACCATGAGTTTCTGCTAATAAAACCCATGATTATTGTTTGACCACATCGTCTTTGTCTACTTCATTAACAGGCACTTCACCTCTCCATTAATTTCTCACTACTGATGTAAGACTCACTAGTCTATATTACCCAGGATCTCCCCTATTACCCTTTTTAAACAAGGTGACTACATTTGCCATTCTCCAATCCTCCAGCACCTCCCCTGCAGCCAAAAGAGGATTCAAACATCATGCTTACTGCACCAGCTATCTGTTCTCTCATTTCTCACAGCAGCCTGGGTATATCACATCCATCCCCTTGGACTTATCAATCTTTTTTTTATATATAAACGAAGATTCAACACTTCCGGTTCCTTAATCTCCACACTGTCCAGCATACAGGCCTGTTCAATTTTGACCTCATTATAATCAAGGTCCTTTTCTCTTGTGAATACTGAAACAAAGTCTTCATTTAGGACCTCCCCAACCTCCAGCCTTTTTTTATCCTTTTGCAGCTCCATCTTCATTATCATCCTTCTGCTTACTTCTACATGCCAAAGCTTTCTCATGCCCCCTTCAAGTTCTCCTAATTCCTTTCTTAATCTCCTTCCAAACTACCATATACTTTTCATGAGCCCTTCCTGTTTCCTGCTTCATATATCTAATTTATGCCCCCTTCTCCCTCTTGACTTGTTGCCTGACCTGTTTCATCAACAATGGTTCATTTTTTTTTGTACCATCCTTTCCTTGTCCTAGTGGGACAAACCCATCTTGAACTCTGCTCGGGGTCCCTAAACTCCTTTCACATCACTTGTGCTTTCACCCTTAAACAGGTTTCCAAATTATTCTCGCTAGTTCCTGTCTCATTGCTTATCCCTTCCCTAGTTGAGCATTTGCCCAGTTTGACTGTTTATATCCTTTTCCACAGCTATGTTGAAGCTAAGGAAGTTGTGGCCACTGTCACCAAAATGCTCCTCTACCGAATGGTTCACCCCCTAACCAGGTTCATTCCCCAGAACCAGATCTAGTATTGCCTCTCCTCTTGTCGGCCAGTCCACATACTGAGTCAGGAATCCTTCTTGCACATACCTGAAAAATTCAGCCCCCTCTATCCCTCTTCATCAACAGTTCTGTGAAAAAACCCAAGCATACCATATCCACTAGATTTCTTTGCCTATTCTAATAGTCGTAACTGGCCTGTATTCAATGTGGCAGGTGGTGATTAAAGGGTTGCCATATAAAATGAAATGGGATGCTATAAGGAGGATGCAAAGATATTCCAAACAACCTTGACAAGTCAAACTGGTGGTCAAATGCATGAAAGACAGCACAGACAAATTTTCCAAATTGATCAGAAGAATAAAATGACTGTTTATTGGATTGTAATAAATTTTGAAATATTGGTGTCACAGGGTTCTGGTGGACTTGGGTATTATTCATAAAAATCAAGCATGCAAATGCAGCAAGTAGCAAAGAAAGCAAATCAATACAGGCTTATATGGCCTCCTGCAATGAGAGTCAATGAGTGCAGTTTCAGTACAATCACTTAAGAGGCTTTGACAGACCATTGCCAGTGTATTGCATGCAGTTTTTGCTCCTATCCTGTGAGGAAATGCAGTACAGGTTACCAGACGTATCCTGTGAAGACAGAATTGTCACATGAGTTGTCCAGGTTTTCATTCATAAGCATTTGGAGGAACAAAAGAGTGTCTCATTAAAACACAGGACCACATAGATTTGATGTGGGGAGGATGTTTACTCTGGCAGTAGGTATAGAGCAAGGCGGAGGAATGCTCTTCCACATGAGAAGATGGAATCCAAGTTACTGAATACATTAACTGTACATGAAACTCTTGTTTCTAGACAATCAGGAGTATTGGGAGAGAGTGAAAGTATGCTACTAACATAAAGATAGACCTTGATCTATGATGTTCTAATTTACAATATTAGAAAGTTAGGATGATCAGAATCCATTTTGGATAAATTGAGGTCTTACCTGTATCAATGTGGTTGCTTTTCCTTCTCTGAAGGAAGGACTTCCATCCAATCAGCGCACCACCACCCTGTTGCTCTCTCCCTCTTCAATCTCTCTCCTTCCCCACTACTGGCAGTCTGTGTCTGCATTCCAAATAACCTTTTGTTTTCATAAAAAGGGGGCATTGGGTCCATCAAAGCACATTGCCTTGATGTCACAAGAGGAGCAGTGAAATGATGATGTTTAAGTGGGGTGGGGAGGTGTATGACACATGGATTCATGCACTCTCATTTAATTCACAAATAAAAATCATACAAGACCAATTATAATAGATGGCAAAATATATTAATCACAGGGTGCTTTTGCTGCATCAAACAAAACTCTGCGCAGAAGCATTTATATTGTAAAAGCATCAATCATGGCTCCAAAGCTTATAAGCAGGCAAGTACATAATGTCAATTTGCTGGAGGAACTTAGTGGGCCAAACAGCATCATTGGGAGAAGAAATTTGGTTGACATTTCAGGAAAGGATTTGACCAACAATATCTACCATTCTCTTTCTCCCACTGATATGATTTGAATTGTTGAGTTCCTCCAGCAGATTGATTTTAACAACAATCTCTCGGCTATTTTGTTTCACTCATGGAATTCCACCAGTCTCATCTCATCATCAAACAAGTGATGTCATTTCAAGCTACACGAGTGGGAGAAAGAGGAAAACTGATGCACCTCAACCTACTGAGTTCCTCCAGTACATTATGCTTGGCTTCATCTTCCACCATCTGCAGTTCCCTGTGCATCTCAAGTGATGCCATTTGCTGTGAAAAGTTATTTTCAAAGAACAGTCAAGAAAGTGGGTGACATTGATATAAGACACATTTATATCTGGTTGGCTGGTCTATGGAGAAATGGTGGTGGGACCCTTCTCGCTTGTGAGGTTGTCTCAGATTTCTGTATCCATGCATTGCAATGCAGAAGTTTGAGGCAAGCAGGAACTCAGGTTTGCTCAGCTCACTTTGTAATTGGCTTTGGAAGAGCTGCAGCACAGATCGATTGTACTCACTTTGAAACATGAAGGCTGGTTGCAAATCTGATTAAATTGTCCTGATAAAAGATCAACATAAGAGTTTTATATTAAAAATAGTTCTACAAGAATGAGAAAAAAAAAACAACTATTTTCTCCAGAAAGATGTATTATATTTTGAACTGGTCAGTTTAAGACCAGCATGGACTAAAACTGGTGGAAAACTGAAACTTTCATTCCCAGAAGGGAGCAGAACTGAAATTTTCAAATGAATCAAGAGAAAGTGAGCAAGGGTAAATGATTGGGCTGGTTCAATCATGGTCTCAGTGAATGGCAGAACAATCTTAAAGATAGAATCCAAAACCTTGCTATCTGATTAATGAAAAGAAAGGATAATACACATAAAGAAAAAAAATGAGTAAACAACTAAAGGAGATAAAAATTTCAAAACCCATTTATTTTTCAAATGCATTTTATATAAAACATATGATTAGTCAGTTTAGATGATATAATTAATGCAAGTCTGAGATTATCATTTTCATAATTGTTCATAATTAGTCTGCTTTTTCATTAACTATAAACAAGAAGTATTGTAAACAATGAACAAGCCTCATTTTTAATCAGTCTCCTTGGAAGGAGTGCTCATACTGAAAGTTTAAGAAGTTATTAAGAGAGTTACTCTCATGCCACAAACTCTTGGTCTCAGTCAATGTACTAATTTTATTATGTCATACAGCTGCTCCTCTACTTACGATGGTTTGACTTCTGATTTTTTAAAAGTTACAGTAATATAATAGCTAGATGCATTCTAATGAAAATACCTGTATGTAGTCAATTTGTTCTGTTGTTCCACAATTCACCACATGTAGTGGTGGTGTGACTGTCCTTATTGGTGGTCATACAACAGCTGATGGATGATTTAGCAGGTGCTATATTTTGTGATTAAAACTCTTGTTTGTTTTCAGTGTGGAATAAAAGGTATTTAATTATAAATTAGGCTTTGTTTTAGATAAATTTGTCCAGCTGCAGACTATGGTAAGTGCTCTGAGCACATTTAAGGTTGATTAAGATGTTCGGTAGGTGTGGTATTATTTTTTGACTAATGATTGCTCTACTTAATGGAACTTAACCCCATTGTAAGTTGAGGAGTATCTATATAGAAGATATCCTTTGCTCCCAGGTGTTTTCTGATCGCAATGCAATTTGGCACTTCACTTTGATATAGTGGTCTATCATTGATTTTGTATCCAAGGTGCCCATTTGACTAAAGAATATGATGCTCAATAGAAGGTCCAACGACTGAATGATTTAAATTGAACTCAGTTCCAAGAAAACAAGGCAGTAGACATGCTTTTTGTTGTGGAATCTCGGTGTTAAATGCAAAATAAAGTTTATTTGAAACTTAAATATCTTAGAATTCTTTGGTTTAGAAAGTTTAAAGGACAATGGAGTGATAGATGAGTGGGAAAGAGGAGCTCCATTTCTTCCATGTTTAAAAAGAAACAATCTCGATTTAAAAATCTTGAATATTACCCTTTAGAATATGTCAACAATAACTTTAAAAGTCTCTGTATCCATTGGAGTATTCAGCAATTAAGAAGGTTGATAGAACTTGTGTTCTCTACTATTCTTGCATTGCTGTTAAATTGTGTGAGAGCAATGACTGGGAATATTTTTCATCATGTTCCTTTCCCCTTGATTGGCCCTTCCATTGGAGCAGGTGCTCACATTCAAAGCCAACAAGTCAAAATGTCACGGCAAAATTATCTTAGAACAAAGTAAAATGGGAGGAAACTTTTATTTTGTTCCTGTCTTGAAAGGAGAGGTGAAATCCCATTGATAAGTTTGTGGAGCAATGGGCAGAAATACAAATTTGCCACAATGAGTGAAGCAAGCTGAAAATGTGATTGTCATAACTAGAAAATGCAAGGAGAATCCACAGAGAAGTAACAAGTCACTTATAATACATGCTACACGACTTTGGAAGAAGGCATGCAAGAATCCAGAGCAGAGAAACGTAGAAATTAAGAATAAAAATGGCAGTGCTGGAAATACACAATAGGCCGGGCAGCATCTGAAGGAAGAGAAACAGTATTAACATTTCAGGTCAGAGTGTTTTCAGAAGAAGTGAAAAGGGAGGAACCAAGCTGGCTGTCAGATGCAGTGAAGGTGGTCTGCATTCAGTGTTCTCAATGAGGTCTCTTCCAATCTGGAAAAATCACCCACAGATTAGGTGATCTGTATTCAATCTGCAGGAGGCTCTCCAAGTTTCAATGAGCTATCACTTTAAATCTCCATCCAAATTCCACTTAAACATATCTGTCTGTGCTTCCTGCACTATTACAATGAGGCCCAATGTCAACTTAAGGCAAAACACATTCTGCTTGGGCACATTGTAGGCTTTCAGATTTTATATTGAATTCTCCAATTTCACATAACTCACTCTTTCTTACTTTATCCATTTATGACACTCATTCAAATGTGAGTTTGTCTCAATTGTTCTATTCCCATCAGTAAAACCAAGCTTAAGGCATGCCTCACAGTGCTATTAGTAGCAACAGCTCTCACACACTAAACAGCATAGTCTGCCTCCAACTAGCATATTAATTGGTTTGGTCTTGCCCTATCAGAGGTATCTCCTTTGTTCTCGCCATCCATTTCCCTCAACCCCTCTGCAACTGTAAACAAACTAGTTTTCTTTCTTTCACAATATTTTTTTTAATTAATTGTCTCAAACACGAAGTGTTAACTCGATTTTTGTTCACAGATGCTGATTTACTTGCTAATGTGTTTTCAGAAATGTTTTTCAACATCAGTGGGCCTGATATTTTTAAATGAAGCTCAGATACTGACAAAAAAATTCTACTTTACATGGAAAATTAATGTAGAATTCATTGAACTAGAAACACCCATAGTGTGGCTTGTAACTGGTATTTAAATATGCAGATAAAACAAGAGTTCTGAGCATTGGAGATATGAGAAACAATTCAGTAAAAACTTCTAAGGTTCTTTTGATTTAAATGTGGAGGACTCATCCTGAAATAGTGATCTGATTTTACTTGTCTAGGAAATAAAGGAGAAATATATTTTCGTAATTTGAAATGATGATATTTTTATAAAAACCATCTAGTTCATTAATGTCTACAAGAGGAAGAAGTCTTCCCTCAATAGAGATTTGGCCTACATGTGCTTACACCATGACTCATCCAACTAGTTGACTCTTAAATGTCTTTGGAAAGCCAAATTGCGTCACAATAGCCTCTGTTCCACTGGCACCTTGTCCAAGAAATTAATGCGGAATTAACCAGTTAAGCGTCCAGTGGAAGAAGAAAGCAATTGGCATGGCGGTATCAAATGACATCAAATCGTGCCAGTGATTGACCGCCTTGGACCCTACCCCTATTCCTGGTGTCAGCTGACACCAGCGTGCCGATTGAACCAGTGGAAAAAGGACAGCAGAAAGTCACCTGTTTCCCGTTGAAGAAAGACTCTCCTCCTATCCCTTGGAGGAGTGGTGTTCAGTGGAAAGCAGTCAGTGTCCTGGTTAAAGGTAGCCCAAAGGAAAAACCACAAATGGCTTCCTATCCCAGGACATTGCATGACCAATTAACTGCGATGCCACTGGAAAAAGGGCTAATGTTTGGACTGCAGCTCCTTGTTATTAACGCTTCAGGGCAATTAGAAATAGGCAATAAATGTTGGTCTTGCTAGTAATATTCTAAATTATTAACAAATTACATAGAGCAAAATAATCAGCTTCTCTGTCATCAATTTCTTTGCATTGGCTACATGTTGAGTGTTTTTTTTAAAAGAGCTGTGCGCTTTGAGAACCAGTGCTATCCAGTTGTGAAAGCAATTTGGCAAAGTGGGATTTTAATCAAACATTAATTGCCTTCAGCAACTGCTAATGGGTGTGACGATTCTTGATGTGACTTGAGCAAAAGGGAATAGTACAAAACTGTGGACAGTTGCATTCACAACACCACAAAATGGATCTCAGAACAATGCAGAAGATATTCTCCTGGATGCTCAAAGGTGCATTTGGCATTGCATTGAGACCCTTCTGTCTGGATGAGAAGCTCAGAGGAATCAAGCATAAAAAAAATAGAAGGAGCACAACAGCTCACAAACTGGTCAAGCAACTTTAGCCCCATCTATGACGTTCCCACATTGGTCACCTCACAACTCCTAACTTGTGTGAAAGAAAATCGGCCTCAACCTGAGAGACTACTTCAGATGATAATAACATCATTGCATTTTTACCTGCATTGAATTATACCGGACACATTGTGAAGCTTGTATCATTAGAACCTGCTGAACAATTCAGAATTGTCTTTGAAAGGTTTAAATGGAAGTTGGTCCAGTTTGAGTTCTATTGTATTGGTAGCTTGGAATTACAGAGGAGAGTACTAACAAATTTGGAGCATTGATCAGATGCTTTCCACTGTAAAATATGATCAAAGGGACAAACTTAATCATTCCTGAACATTTCTTCCTTGACCTTCCTTACAATGGGAGTCCTGTGGGGTTCTCTCTCACTGCTCCCCATCTGTAATCCCTGCTCCTCACAAGCCCTACAACCATGCACTTACCCAGATTCAGATTCACTTCCACAGCCATGTTGCTTCCCTGCTACCTCCCTCCACTGCCATCTCGCTCCTCATTGTTTCAACTCCAGTTCAAGGCTTCCCGGTTTGGCACCCGCAAAGATCTGACAGAGCATTGACGGCTGCTCTCTCCACTTCTCTTCCTTGCAAAGCATTCTTTTTTGAAGCTCTCCTCACTTATGTCTTGTTCAAGTGTCTAAACTTTTATCTGGGATTGTTGGGACTGGACACCTGCCATTGTTTGGAATCTTCCGGATTTTGGAATCATTTAAAAATGGTGGTCCCTTTAAGCAAATGTGATGCTTCAAAATAGTGCAAAATCAGACAAAACAGGGGAAGCGGGTGTTCAATTAATTTAGATAAATAAAGACCATAATATCACTAGCATTTTTTTTATATTTTAAAATAAAACTGGCTTCCAACTCAGTGTTAACTGGGAGGGCACGTGGTGATGACACTCGACAGGGAGGGGCAACTATTGTGGATTCTCCTTGCATTTTCTAATTATGCCAAACACATTTTCAACACAACAGTTATGACAGTGCTGATCAGCGATGGCGCCTGACTGGAAGTTGCTCTTATAAATTGATAATCACGCTAATTTGCAATGACGTGCACCATGAAGGGTCCCTTATTAGGTGATGACATCGCAAATTATCAATGCAGAACACAACGGGATATAGGGGAGTTGAGCAAGGGTTACATGGGGTCACGTTTGGCACCAAACTCCATCTTTGATGAGCAGATGTCGTCTACCCAAAAAAAAAACTGCTTGTTTTTGGAAGTGGCTGGTGTTTAGTATCTGTTCTCCTCAATCAGATCTCCTCGTCACTTTGGAAACCAAATGCTGATTGGCTGACCAATTTGCTGAATGCATTGATTCACAATCTTCTAGTAACCCATCATTTTAATATTCCATCCATTCCCAGTTTAACTTTCCTGTCTCCCTCTCCCTCCCCATCCCTTTCACTGTTCCAGTTTAAACTAAGAAACAGCACCTTAAGATACAATTTAATTTATTACAGCAAATTTAATAATTAACACAACCAATTATTCCAGTATTGCATCACATATTCCAAGCATAAATTTATTGCTTTGCTTGTGCATCTCCCCATTCTTTCTTCCTCTGGCATAATTACCACTTAATATCTTTTTAACCTTACATCATCTCTGTCCTATCAGAGATCATTCCTCTACCCACTGCTCTACTCATTATACACCCATGACAGGGTGGCCAGGCACACTTACAATGCTATCTACGTATTGGCCGATGGCACCACAGTTTGTTGGCAGAATCACAAACAGCAATGAGGAAACATGCAGGAGGGAGGAAGATGAGCTCACTGAATGGTGTAATGACAACAAACTTGTGCTCAAGGTCAACAAAGCCAAGGAGATGATTGAGGACTTCAGGAGGAAATCAGAGGAACACGATCCAGTCCTCATCAAGGGCGCAGTAGTGGAGAGGTTCCAAAACTTCAAATTCTTCAATGTCAACATCTCTGATGATCTGTCCTGGAGTTTCCACGTTGATGCAATCATGAAGGCGGCTCACCAGTGATATACTTTGTGAGGTGTCTGAGAAGATTCGGTACATCACTGAAGACTCTCATAAGCTTCTACAGATATACCGTGGAGAGCATTTTGGCTGGTTGCATTACTGCCTGGTATGGAGGCACCAACTCTCAGGACAATAATAAACTCCAGAAGGTTGTTAACTAACCCCACAACATCACAGGCACAAGACCTCACTCCATCGAGGACATCTAAATGGGGTGGTATCTTAAAAAAAAAAATCTCTATCCTCACCACCCAGGCCATGCCCTCTTCACTCTGCTACCATCAGGGAAAAGGTACAGGAGCCTAAAGATGAGCCCTCAGCAGCAGAAGGGCAAGTTCTTCCCCACTGCCATCAGATTCCTGAATAATCAATAAACCAAAGACACAGCCTTACTTTTCGTGCACTATTATTTTTATAGCAATGTTGTGAGACGGTTATAATATGAATGTTTGCACGATATGATGCTGCCACAAAACTCCAAATTTCATGAATTGCTCATGACAATAAATTCTGATTCTGATCTTGTTCACCCTTCCACCATTTGTAACTAATTTAACATATCTTTCCAAGTTCTGATGAATGATATGTTAATCCTGTTTCAGCATCTTCCCTCATTTACTATGGCTAAATTTCTGCATCAGAATATTTGAACCAGTGTAAGAGAGTTAATGCATTGATATAATAAGCTAAACATTTGATCATAAGGTACTAATGGTGGAAAGTTGCATTCATTCAGTCTAAGTTGGATGAGCATAATTACTCAAATTAAATCATATTAACTGCAGCATTGGACTAGGTATTTTTATGTCAACTCATATAAACTGCTGACCTTTTTCCGGCATTAGGCATCCACCAAGCAATGTTATTAAACATGTGATACATATTTCCACCTGTATTGACAGAGTGGAAATGAAAGGTCTGCATTATCACCAGTTGGAAGAGAAACATTTCAGACTAACTCGATGCTATTTTCACTCCTGAAGTGGAAATTCTCAACATTTGAACAGCTTTGACTGATGGCTGCCTGCTCATGCTACTCCCAAACTCAACAGATTATTTCCTCCAGCGTTCCACTTCCAAAATGTTCCTAGAATAGGAGCTTCAGTGGTGATAACATTGGCAGCTCTTCATACTGGAGACCTCATAATGCCTCAGTCTTGAGGAATTAGACTATTCCCAAAGGGTCTGTAAGACACCTCATCCTACCTAGACGTAACCCTCTGATGAACAATTCGTTTATGTATTCAGGTTTTCCAAGACTGCCATCTCTGAGATGCATAGCACTGTGATAAGCCATAATCTTATGCCTGAACTGCTCTATCCAGAGAACTCAAAGTCATGCTGAATCCCAACTTCCCCAATGGAAGATATATAATGCATATCTTTCTCTCGGTAACTCATTCCATCCTCACAGGGATTATTGCAGCATTGTGTATGGTTGTACCTTTAAGAAACCTGTTACACATGCAAATTGAAAGGTTACTCTCTTTGCTGCTGTATTACAGAAATACATGGCATACATCAACCGAGGTTGTTTACAAGGATCGAGAGACACGTTTTTGTGTGAGGACAATCTCCAGGAGACAGTTATGCTTGCTTGCTCATTATGTTTTGTAGAACCATAGAACATTATAGGACAGAAAACAGGCCCTTGGGAGTCTGTGCTATCTATTATTCTGCCTGGTCCCACTGACCTGCATTCAGTCCATATCCCTCCATACCCCTCCCATCCATGAATCTGTCTAATTTTTTTCTGAAATGTTAAAATTGAGTCCCTATTCATTACTTCAGCTGGTAGCCTGTACCATACTCACACCACTCTCTGTGTGAAGAAATTCCCCTAAGTATACCCCCCTAAATTTCTTCCCTTTCAGCCTTAACCCACATCTTGTATCTCACCTAACCTCAGTGGAGAAAAAAAAGCACTGAAACAACAGAACCTTGGAGCATTGTGCTGCCAGTCTTGCCCCGCCTGCACTCAAGCTTCACCAATGGTCACTGTTATGGACCATGGACTGACCTTTTGGAATGTGGACTGTCATCATAAAGGATGGAATTCTGAGAGACATGGATTTAGTTTAACAGATTTGTGTTTTAGATGCGGAGAGCAAAAAGATACTTTTATATATTCAGTTTGGTTATGTAAGAAAGTTAAGCATTTTTGGGAGGAAGTTATAAAGTTTTTGAGAGATTTGTTCAAGATTGATTTGCAATTGGATCCAATTATGTGTTTATTAGGTTATATTAATGTGCCAGTTATAGAGTTACAAATGATTAAACCGTATTTAGCTTTTTTAAGATTAGGGTTAGCAATAACGAGAAAATTTATAGCTGTTACATGGAAAAATTATGTACTATCGAGTTTGCAAAGATGGCAAAATGAATTACAGTCAAGTTTGTATTTAGAAAAAATAACATACATTTTATGAAATAATTCTTTTTTTTGTTGATATGTGGGGTTTGTATTTAACGTATATGTCTATAAAACTTAAGTAAATGTTGTAGATTTGGCACACCAAACAGAGAATATGTAATACCTCTTTTTAAGGCTCTGAGGGGGATGGTGTTTTAAAAAAAAAGTATAGTGGGAGGAGGGGTTGTAGTATTTTTTTGGCTGTTTATTTTTTGTATTTGTTTATTATATTGTATTTTGCAATTTATTTAAAAAATCAAAAAAAAAGGATGGAATTCTGCTGGGAACTCCATGTGACTTGTGGTACAGCTGGGTCAAGCTGTACAGACGGAGAGAGCAGTTGGAGCAGCGGAGAGCAACCAGGAGAGCTGAGTGAAAGGCACATGCCTCATAAGATCTTTCTTTGGCTTGGCTTCGCGGACGAAGATTTATGGAGGGGGTAAAAAGTCCACGTCAGCTGCAGGCTCGTTTGTGGCTGACCAGTCCGATGCCGGACAGGCAGACACGATTGCAGCGGTTGCAAGGGAAAATTGGTTGGTTGGGGTTGGGTGTTGGGTTTTTCCTCCTTTGCCTTTTGTCAGTGAGGTGGGCTCTGCGGTCTTCTTCAAAGGAGGCTGCTGCCCGCCAAACTGTGAGGCGCCAAGATGCACGGTTTGAGGCGTTATCAGCCCACTGGCGGTGGTCAATGTGGCAGGCACCAAGAGATTTCTTTAGGCAGTCCTTGTACCTTTTCTTTGGTGCACCTCTGTCACGGTGGCCAGTGGAGAGCTCGCCATATAATACGATCTTGGGAAGGCGATGGTCCTCCATTCTGGAGACGTGACCCATCCAGCGCAGCTGGATCTTCAGCAGCGTGGACTCGATGCTGTCGACCTCTGCCATCTCGAGTACCTCGACGTTAGGGGTGTGAGCGCTCCAATGGATGTTGAGGATGGAGCGGAGACAACGCTGGTGGAAGCGTTCTAGGAGCCGTAGGTGGTGCCGGTAGAGGACCCATGATTCGGAGCCGAACAGGAGTGTGGGTATGACAACGGCTCTGTATACGCTTATCTTTGTGAGGTTTTTCAGTTGGTTGTTTTTCCAGACTCTTTTGTGTAGTCTTCCAAAGGCGCTATTTGCCTTGGCGAGTCTGTTGTCTATCTCATTGTCGATCCTTGCATCTGATGAAATGGTGCAGCCGAGATAGGTAAACTGGTTGATAATGAAGGGTTTAAAAACCACAATTTGAGAACTGAGGAAAGTCATCTAAGGAGGCCTTGAGAAAGGATACAGAAGCTTAAGTCAACTCAACATCAGTCATTTCTCTCTCCAATGGTCAATACGATATCCTTTGGTTATTCAGTTGAGAGAACTGAATTTTGACATTGAGCTTTTGAGATTTAATTCTGTGAACTGTATTTTCAGACTGACTTGCTTGTCTGACCTGTGTTTTTTGGAGATTTTTCCTTTTTGAATTTTGGGCACAAATTGTAATGGTCTGGGTTTTACACATACACACATATTTATAATTATATCTGTATATTTGTTATACTTAAAGTTAAGATATTGTGTTGTTAAAAGTCATTAATAAATTTAGAGTTAAAATTTAACCCTTTTGAACTGCATCTTCTGTAGTTGCTGGTTTGAGGCGTAACACCACAATGTCATAATTCCATGTGTCAATCAATGCTCGAGCCTCATCTGCTGTTTCTACAATACTCCTTTGCGTCAAACCAAATGCACCAGAGAACATTATTTCCAACATGCACAACCTTTGATTTCTCTAATTATATGCAGTTTTAACATCTTTTTTCCTCCTCCACTGTCTGCTCTGGAACTTTGGTTCCAATCCCCCTGCAAATCTAGTTTAAATCCCCTTATCTTCTGTTCTGCACCCATTATTAGAGCCAGGGTCTCCCTCACTGATAGAATCATTGCCTCTGGATCCTAACTCAAACATGGCACAAACAGCACCTTGTTACTTACCACTCCTCCATTTTAAATGAGATGTGAAGTATAAGTATCTGTTACTGAAGTGACCTACACTAAACCCCCACTATCTCTCTCTTTGAAAAACATATTTATATATAATAAAATATAATATAACCCATAACAATAACCATCTCACAACATTACTACAAATTTAAAAAAAATAAAAAAGAGTAGTGCTTGCAAAGCAAGGTAGGGACTTTGGTTCATAGATTATTAAGGAATCTGATGCCAGCAGGAAAGAAGGTGTCCTTGTGTTGTTGAGTGCTCATGTTTAGGCTCCTATATCTTTTTTTCTGATGGTAGCAAAGTGAAGAGGGCATGTCATGGGGGTCTTTGAGGATGAATGCTGCCTGTGATGTCACAGGCCAAGTTAACAAGCCTCTGGGGTTTATTCTTATCCTGATAGTTGGATCCTCCATACCAGGCAGTGATGCCACCAGCCAGAAGTTTGAGTTTTTGGTGACATACTGAATCTCCTCAGATACCTCACAAAGTATAGCCACTGGTGAGCCTTCTTTCTGATTGCATCAATGTGGAGGTTCCAGGACATCAGACATGTTGACACCCAGGAATTTAAAGTTCTTGACCATCTCCACTACTGATTCCTCAATGAAGGCTAGTTCATGTTCCCCTGACTTCCTCCTGAGGTCCTTAATCATCTCGTTGGTTTTGCTAACATTGAGCACAAGTTTGTTGTGCATTACATCATTCAATAAGCTGATCTATCTCCCTCCTATACACTTTCTCATTGCTATTTGTGATTCTGCCGACATCTGTGCTGTCATCAGCAAACTTTTAGTTAGCATTGGAATTGTGCCTGGCCACACAGTCGTGGGTGTATAATGAGTAGAGCAGTGGGCTAAATATGCATCCTTGGGGTGTGCCTGTGTTGATAATCAGCAAGGAGGAGACATTTCCAATTTGTGCTGACTGTGGACTAACAATACAAAGGTTTTGCACAACTATGATTAGCTTTGAAAAAAGATGGAGGTTAGAGAGTGGGAACTGTGGTAATGGAGAGGGGTGTGGTGGTTGGGAACTCTAGGGAATGCTGTTGGGGAACAAGTTGAAAGACATGGACATAGCAGCTTAAGTTTTTTTTGTCCCTACACATCTTCCCTCAGCTACATCCAGGGACACAAAAAAAAACTTCCAGTGAGGCAGAGCTTTACATGCATATCATCCCAACTAATCCAAGGCATTTGGTGTATTTTGTGTGTCCTTCTTTAAATTATTGAGATCAAATGCAAATTGGGAAATTGCTCAGTTGAAAATGTACACTTTGCACGTGGGCCTAAACTTGGGCTTCCTGTTACCAACTATTTTGACTCTGCCAAGCATTCCTACAAATGCAAGTGTACTCTTGGCCTCATCTATTGTCAGGATGAGGCCTAACGTAAACTAGAGGAACACCACATCACATTCTTCCTGGACTTACTAAGCAGTGTTTATCATCCTTTTTCTTTCCACTCACATACCACTTTAAGTAATCCCTATGCCATCGGTACTCTGTGTTTTGTAAGGGATTACTTAAGGTGGTATGTGAGTGGGGAGGGAAGGTTGAGAATCACTGCTCTAGACCCAATTGTTACTGAAATATTTTGCTTGAGAAAAATTGTCATTGGCCCATTTATTTTGGAGTTATGAAACTGTGCACATAGCAAGTCAATTAGGTATGATTAAAACAGTGGTTTTCAAACTTTTTCTTTCCACCCAAATACCACCTTAAGCAATCCCTTACTAATCACAGAGCACTTACGGAAAGAAAAATATTGAACATAGATTTTTTTTCTAATTTTAAAACTCCCATCTCCATCTACTGTTTTCATTACTTTCCACCAACTACCGTATTACTTTTTTTCTCTCTGACTTTACTTCCTCCACTCCCCCAATAGTTTCACCCTCAATTTGTCTCTTTACCATACACATCTTCTGATTGTCAACTCTGGATCCATACTGCAGCTTCCTCCCCTTTTTATGGATGCAATTTCACCTTTTTTTTTTAAACCTTCGTCTTGATAAAAGGTATTATCTTTTCTGGCCATTTCTATCCATGGATGCTATTTGACCTGCTGAGTTCCTCAGCAATTCTTTGCGGCAGATAATGAAATCTGATAAGACAGGAAGGTGAATAGGGTGACCAAATCCTGGGATTGAGGAGGGAGAGATGCCACCTGAACTGTCAAGTGCTTCCAGTAACTTAGTTTTATTTTTTCCAAATTGAAGAATCTGTAGATTTTTGTCCAACTCTGAATTAATTCTAAACTTCCATTCACATGACCTTGGAATCAAATTATTGCAATTAACAATGCATCTAAATTAGTGAAAGTGTACTTCACATAAATATGATTTTAAAATAGGAAAGTTAATTTTCTCTCTGCTCTCAGATTATGATGTTTCTATCAATACACGGCTGTCAAATCTGAAACCATTCATTTAGTAGATGCACCATTAATCAATGTTTAAATTAACCATTGATACTGAAATATAAAAAAGATACTACATTTATACTTTTTTTTCAATATTGTGTGACCTGCTGAATCTCTCCAGCACTCTTGTGCATTGCACTTCGGTTTGGCTTCGCGGACGAAGATTTATGGAGGGGTAATGTCCATGTCAGCAGCAGGCTCGTTTGTGGCTGACAAGTCCGATGCGGGGCAGGCAGACACGGTTGCAGCGGTTGCAAAGGAAAATTGGTTGGTTGGGGTTGGGTGTTGGGTTTTTCGTCCTTTGTCTTTTGTCAGTGAGGTGGGCTCTGCGGTCTTCTTCAAAGGAGGTTGCTGCCCGCCGAACTGTGAGGCGCCAAGATGCACGGTTTGAGGTGATATCAGCCCACTGGCGGTGGTCAATGTGGCAGGCACTAAGAGATTTCTTTAGTCAGTCCTTGTACCTCTTCTTTGGTGCACCTCTGTCACGGTGGCCAGTGGAGAGCTCGCCATATAACACGATCTTGGAAAGGCGATGGTTCTCCATTCTGGAGACGTGACCTACCCAGCGCAGTTGGATCTTCAGCAGCGTGGATTCGATGCTGTCGGCCTCTGCCATCTCGAGTACTTCGATGTTGGAGATGAAGTCGCTCCAATGAATGTTGAGGATGGAGCGGAGACAACGCTGGTGGAAGCGTTCTAGGAGCCGTAGATGACGCCGGTAGAGGACCCATGATTCGGAGCCGAACAGGAGTGTGGGTATGACAACGGCTCTGTATACGCCAATGACTCTCTTGATAACCTAAAGTTAGATGTTGCAAGATTCTGCAAAGTACTTTTTAAATACAATTTAAAAACTAAAATAATCATTCTACTTTGGTTTAGTGAAGAAAGACAACTAGTTTATTGCAAGACATTTGATAAGACAATAATTTCATCTGGTATGTCTTACAGTTTTTTTTCTTTGTAAAGTCTATGACGTAACACAAGTTCCAATTGTATTTAAATAGCCATTCATTGGTATTGTCTTAAGCACCACTGAGTTTGAATTAATGTAAAATATGCTAAAAAAAATCTTTGATTAGTGGCAGATAGAACAACATTCAAAGATGGAATAACTATTTTAACTTGAAAGATTTTAACTTAACTGTCCAGACAAAATAATTTACAAACCAAATCCATGGCCACTCAGCTCCAAAGATACCAAGCAAAAAAAATGATAAAAATAATGTAATATCTGGGAGCATCATTAGCTAACAGCTGTCTCTTACAAATCTGCTTTGAATCCATAATGTCCAATGCCATGACCCAAGAGCAAAATACAATAATTAACTATTCATCATTGATGAAAAACCAGACTGAGGATTAATATCATTTTCATAAAGCAATCTGCTCATGGTAATCCAAAATTTCACACTTCAATTCACTGCCCTCATTCATCAGGGGAGAAGCTCTGTACATATTATTTAGCCTGACATGAAGTGATAAGTGACAAAAATCTAAGTTTTATGTTATCTGTTGACATAAACAAAATTGGAAGCAGAGAGATTAATCTTAACTGATTTATTTTTGCTTGAAATCTCCATAGCATTTAGTTTGCAAAATCATTGAAAATTGATCTATCACTATGGACCAGACATGGGGGATTCACAGAAATTGCAAGGTGTGGTACCAGATAAGCTGACTAGCTTCTGAAATACATTTCACTCTTAGCTGGGTGTCATTTGAGAATGTCTTCACTGTGAAAATCAGTACTGCAAAGATTTTTTAAAAATTACAAAACCTTCATTTCTTGTGGGGAGGGTGTGACTGTCAACGTCTTTTGATACATGGTTGAGAGATTGAAAGTTTCATCTATGAACCTATTGATATGTATGAGAATTAATTCAAGGTAAGAAAAATAACTAAATGGGGAGGTGCATAACTGTGTTCTAGTAAAATGGAAAGGCCGTAGAGTTTAATTAATTAATTTCTTGGAGGAGAAAATAGGGAATAAGTAAAATAATTGGAACTAGAGGAAGATGTGGGTTTGAAGAATCCAGGAGGGAGATCATGCAGAGTTAGAAAAGACCATTAGATCAGAGACATGTGGCAAGTATGGATGAAGCACTTCAACTAAGGAATAAAAACATTGCCTCAAAAATAAATTTTCCTTCAGATGAAGTGTGTGTTACAGCTTTAACAGTGCAAGAAAGTGGCTCCTCACCATCTAACTAAATTTTAAATTTACTTTTGCATTTTTAAAAAAATATAAATTTAGTCATACACCACGGCAACAAGCCCTTTTGGCCCATGAGCCTGTGCCGTCCAATTACACCCAACTGACTTACAACCCACGGTACGTTTTGAATGGTGGGAGGAAACCAGAGAACCTCGAGGGAACCCATGCAGACACAGGGAAAATATACAAACTCCTTACAGAGAATGTGGGATTTGAACCCTGGTCTTGATAGTTGGCCCGTATCAGCGTTGTGGTAACTTCTATGTAAACCGTGCCACCCTTATGAATAAAAAATGAAAGACAATTGGTGGTCTTGCCAATAATGCTCATATCCCAGAAACATGGAAATAATACTTGGACTGAACAAGAAGGAGAAGCAAAGAAGAAACTACAGGACGGTGACCATACCAATAGTCCAGAGATGGGGCTCAGCAGCTGAAGAACCTACACAGGCTATGGGGGATTTGATGTCGAAGGACTCACACAGACTGCAGGCTGCTGGAGACTGGCTCATGGGAGCCATATATTGGACTAGGATTTGAAAGGGTGCTGAGGGAAAGAAAGGCTCCCAAAGGACCTCGGGTGCTGATGGCTTTTTGGTCATATCTGAGGTGTGGATACAGAGCTCATGTTACTAATGGTTTAAACTCAAGTCAGTGCAGCTACAGAGGCTGCAAGAATGTTGGAGGCAAATCTACAGACATTCATTACTCTGAAGGAGCTCTTCTTGTTTTTTTTATTGTTTGGGGTACCCAGCAATGCAATAGACAAATGCTGATGTATATTGTGCACATTACATTTTTAAGATATTATTATGTGTCAATTAAAGGAAGTTTTAAACCTTTGTTGCAAGAACATTGAGATTGGAAACAATAGAAATGTTGATAAAGGGCAAGGAGAAATTATTCTTTCATTATTAACGTTGACCACATGTGAGAGTATCACTCGTAATCCACTGACTGCAATGGAATAGATACCATAACAGTGTAGACCCAATACTCAATTATATGCTCATGCAGCAATATATATATATATATATATATATATATATATATATATTTTATTTTTTTTAAAGGAGAAAGATAGATTATGGAAGGAAATTTCAAGAGAAATATGGCCATGATACATATTTTTAATTTTCAATAAGAATTGACAGGATCAGAATAAATGCAACAACTAAATATCAACAAAGCAAAAGAACCTTATTTTTTAGTAGTCTAAAAGAACATATATGCAAGATGATGGTATATGTTTATCACGAGGCTCAGTGTCTTACGGGATTTCTAAAAATAGCATAAAAGTACCTGCATGTTTTCCGAGTGCTTGTTCAATTCAGCTGTGCAAATTACATCTACAGCAATTACTTTTAAACATTTATTACCATTCTAATAATAGATTTGGATCGCTTATTTAGTTCACTAAATTTCAACCCAAAACCTCTGGAGTTAGCTCACAGGCTGTGGGTGACTTGCATTTGAAGGGCTAACACAGACTGCAGGCTTACATTCAATTCACCCCGACCGGAAGCGTCCAGCACCGGTGTTGAGACTGTAATCAAAGACAGGGAAGCGTGAAGGCCTGCATGTTAGGCTAAGACTAAATCCTCTCTGGCCAGCATTACCTAGCTTCTTTCTTGCTAATGTTTGGTCTTTGACAAACAAATTGGATGAGTTAAGGGATTTGGACTCTTACACAAAGAAGGTTTATGGATTGCAATGTTCAGTTTTTAATGGAGATGATGCAAAAGAGCAATGTACCTAACAACTTGGTGGAACTGAAAGGGCACATGGACTACAGGGCTGACAGAACGGCAATAGTGACAGGTAAAAGTAAAAGGGGTGGTTTATGCATCTATGTGAATGGATCATGGTGCATTAACTCTACCATTGCTGACACTTTTATTGCTTTGTGGATCTGCAATACCTGATTATTAAGTGTAGAACTTTTTAAATCACCCATGAGAATTTACATGTACCATTGTTGTTGCAGTCTTTAATGCTAAAGTAGCCATGAAAGCTGCAGACATTGCATCCATATAGAACCATTATTGTGGCTGGGGACTTTAATCACTGCCATCTATGTACTGTGCATTCAAGATTTTACCAAAACGTATCATGTACCACGAGGGAAAATAAAATAAAAAGGAGGGGCAAAAGGTTTGAGAGAGCTGTGGTTTTCAAGGAATATTCGAAACTTGGTTCAAAGAAAAAGGGAGGCATACATTAGATACAAGAAGCATGGAGTTAAGGGGATGTTTGAAAGATACATTGAATGTAAGAGGAATCTTAAGAGAGGAATTAGGAAAGCTAAAAGAAGGTACGAGGAAACTATGGCAAGCAGGGTGAAAACTAATCCAAAAGAGTTCTACAAATATGTTAATGGTAAAAGGAAAGCTAGAGACAAAATTGGTCCCTTAGAGAATCAGAGCGGAAAACTGTGTGCGGAGCCTAGAGAAATGGGGGAGATATTGAACAGTTTCTTTTCTTCAGTATTCACTAAGGAGAAGGATATTGGGAGATGTGAGATAAAAAAAAGCAAATTGGGTAAATATGGGGAATATAGAGATTACAAAAGATGTAGCTTTAGGGCTTTTGAAGAATATAAAGGTGGATAAGTCTCTGGGACCAGACGGGATCTTCCCCAGGACATTGAGAGAAGTGAAGGAGGAAATAGCAGAGGCTCTGGCGGTAATTTTCCAAATGTCATTAGATATGGGGATAGTGCCGGAGGATTGGCGCATTGCGCATGTGGTTCCGTTATTTAAAAAGGGTTCAAGGAGGAAGCCTGGCAACTATCGGCCTGTAAGTTTGACGTTTGTGCTAGGTAAATTAATGGAGAAAATTCTTAGAGATAGTACTTATAAACATCTGGATAGACAGGGTCTGATCAGGAGCACTCAACATGGATTTGTGGGAGGAAGGTCATGTTTGACCAATCTGATTGAATTTTTTGAAGAGATGACTAGGAATGTGGATGAGGGTAGCGCAGTGGATGTTGTCTATATGGACTTCAGTAAGGCCTTCGATAAGGTACCACATGGAAGGTTAGTTAAGAAGGTGCAGTCTTTAGGTATAAATTTTGAGATAGTCAAATGGATTGAACATTGGCTGAAAGGGAGAGGCCAGAGAGTGGTAGTGGATAATTGTCTGTCAGGTTGGAGGCCGGTGACCAGTGGTGTGCCTCAAGGATCTGTATTGGGCCCATTGTTGTTCGTTATATACATTAATGATCTAGATGATGGGGTGGTAAATTGGATTAGTAAATATGCAGACGATACTAAGATAGGTGGAATAGTGGATAATGAAGAAGGTTTTCAAGGATTGCAGAGGGATTTGGGCTGCTTAGAAAAGTGGGCTGAAAAATGGCAGATGGAATTTAATGCTGATAAGTGTGAGGTGCTTCATTTTGGTAAGAAGAATCAGAACAGGACATACGTGGTAAATGGGAGAGCATTGAGGAATACAGAAGAGCAGAAAGATTTAGGAGTAATGGTACATCGTTCCCTGAAGGTAGAAACTCACGTGAATAGGGTGGTGAAGAAGGCTTTTAGTATGCTGGCCTTTATCAATCATTGCATGGAATATAGGAGTTGGGAGGTGATGTTGAGACTGTATAAGACGTTGGTGCGACCTAATTTGGAGTTCTGTGTGCAGTTCTGGTCGCCTAATTATAGGAAGGATATAAACAGAGTGGAGAGAGTGCAGAGAAGGTTTACCAGAATGTTACCTGGGTTTAAGCATCTAGAGTATAGGGAGAGATTGGACAGATTAGGTCTTTATTCTTTGGAGCATAGAAGGTTGAGAGGGGATTTGATAGAAGTATTTAAGATTATGAAAGGGATAGACAGAGTGGATGCGGATAGACTATTTCTGTTAAGAGGAGGAAAGATTAAAACAAGAGGACATGAGTTAAGAATTAAGGGGCAGAGGTTTAGAGGTAACATGAGGGGGAACTTCTTTACTCAGAGAGTGGTAGACGTGTGGAATGAGCTTCCGGGAGAAATAGTGGCGGCGGAGTCAATTGTTTTTCTTTGGCTTGGCTTCGCGGACGAAGATTTATGGAGGGGGTAAAAAGTCCACGTCAGCTGCAGGCTCGTTTGTGGCTGACCAGTCCGATGCGGGACAGGCAGACACGATTGCAGCGGTTGCAAGGGAAAATTGGTTGGTTGGGGTTGGGTGTTGGGTTTTTCCTCCTTTGCCTTTTGTCAGTGAGGTGGGCTCTGCGGTCTTCTTCAAAGGAGGCTGCTGCCCGCCAAACTGTGAGGCGCCAAGATGCACGGTTTGAGGCGTTATCAGCCCACTGGCGGTGGTCAATGTGGCAGGCACCAAGAGATTTCTTTAGGCAGTCCTTGTACCTTGTATTATTTAAGAAAAGGTTGGACAGGTATATGGATGAGAAGAAGATGGAGGGTTATGGGCATTGTGCAGGGAGGTGGGACTAGAGAGGGGTGCTTGGTTCGGTGCGGACTAGAAGGGCCTAATGGCCTGTTTCCGTGCTGTAAATTGTTATGTTATGTTATTAGATTTATATAAATGTGGCTAATGCTTATAAAATCGCTACCCTCCCTCACCTGGGTCAGTCTGACCATCTTTCACTGTTTGTGTTTTCCCAAGTATAGCCCAGTTATTAAATGTTAAAAAAAAAACCTACAATGAAGACTATTAAGATCTGGCTTGAGTGTGCTGACTTTGTTCTGCAGCAACATTTTTAACACACATGTTGGAGTGTGTTTCCTGCCCATGCTACCACACACTCTCAGGTTGATATTGATTTTTATACCAGCTCTGTCCTTGTGTACATCAACAAGTGTGTGGATGGAGCGACATCACAAAAACAAATAAAAATATTTGCTAATCTAAAACCATAGATGAACTGCAAGATTCACCGTCTGCCAAAAGATAGAGATGTAGCCTTAAGATCTGACAGGGTCAATCTCAGAAGGACAATGTTTCAGACTAAACATACATACAAACAAAAGATTGAAGAGCATTTCAGCTCCTTGGACCCGTGGTGTATTAGATATAGCATACAGATCATTATAGACTATAAACCACCTAGTTCTGTACCTCTTTCCATCTGTGCCTCCCTCTCTGAGGAGCTTAATTATTTCTACACTAGCTTTGATCAAGAGAACAAGGAAGTTACCTTCAAAATGGATCTTCCACCTAATAAACTTTCCATCTCTGATATTTGAGTCACCCTTAGTAGGGTGAATGCTCGGACAACAGCTAGTCCGGATATTATACCTGGCTGTGTGCTTAGAGTCTGTGCAAAACAGTTGGCTGGGGTCTTTACAGACATTTCAATTGGTCTCTGGCCCAGGTAGTTGTTCCCATGAGCTTCAAGATTCCCATCATCATCCCAGTTCCAAAGTGTCCCACCACCACCATGAGTCTGACTGACTTCCATCCAGTTGCACTCACCCCATCATTGCAAAGTGCTTTGAGAGACTGGTTCATCACATTTGGATTCCAGTGTGCCCATCACCCTGGACTCTCATCGATTTGCCTATCATATCAATAGGTCCACTGAGGATATCACTTCCATGGCACTTTACTCTGCTTTGATCCACTTGGATAGCTCTTATGTCAGAATGCAGTTCACTGACTTTAGTTTAGCATTTAATACTGTGACTCCCTCTAAACTGATCTCCAAACTTTGTCAGTTTGGTGAATGCTCATCTTTCTGTAAATGGATCTTCAATTTTCTGACTAACAGACCAAATCCATTAAGTTAGGCCATCTCTTCCATTCTCACCTTGAATACCAGCATGCCCCAGGGCTATGTGCTGAGCCCTCTCCTGTATTCCCTTTTCACATAATGACTGCATTCCTCTATATGGTTCTAATTCCATAATCAAATTCCCAAATGACACCATGGTGGTTGGCCTGATCAGAGGGAATGGTGAGACAGCCTACAGGGATGTGGTCCAGCACCAGGTCATGCGGTAGGCTGACAACAACTTGTCACAACACTCAGAAGACCAGAGATCATGCTGGAAGCCATGTCCATGTCCCTATTTATTCAATGAAGTTGGGACAGAACATACATCAAGTTTTAAATTTCTTCATGAGATCACCTGGTCCCTGAACTCCTCCATTCTGATGAAAAAGGTGAAACAGCTTCTTTATTTTCTGCAGAGCATGAAAGTACACCTCTGGTCCCAGGATATTGATGGATATTTACCGCTGTACCATTGAGACCATACCTAACTATACCATCTCAGTGTGGGATACCAATTGCCTTATGTAAAGGTTAAAAAATGTGTTTTTATTCCTTAGTTAATTTTGCACCTTTCTCTTTAAGAGTACTATTATTTAGAGTGTTACCATAGTGACTCTCATATAATATGTTGCAATATCTGCCCGGGCTAACGGATTGTCATGCATTCTACAAGATGTGAAGGAAATATGAGCACGAGATTATTTTCTTTAAGATTGTACATCTCTTTAAATGCCTTTTTGTATCTCTTTGAGATAGTATCTCTACATTTTTTTGCATATTCATGCAGTAAATGCTGTTATTCATCATTATGAAAGTCTTAATGAAAGCTATGCAAAATGTTGATCTGTTCTAACAACGAATTAAAACTACATAAAGTAACACCCACGGTTTGATTTGATGAATTAAAGAGATCTAAATTTGGGACATCGTAGCTCATGCTTTGGAAGACGTTACTCTGAAATTAAAATATATTAGAACAAGGAAAGTGTCGTCTATATCTTATATCACACTGTAAAGCACTTCAGCAGATGGTGAAAAATTCCCAGGGAATTATTGGCATCCAATTCTCCACCATTGAGAACATTTATCAGGAACACTGTCTGGCCAGGGTGAAGAGCATCATTAAGGATGCAACACACTATTGATATTTTACTCTTCTCCCATCCAATTGGCGCTACAGGTGCCTTTGCTCTCAAATCAGCAGGCTCAAGAAGAGCTTTTATTTCCCGAGGCTGTGACCCTGCTGAACCTTAAATCACAGTGCTGAATGTTACTGTACTCACATTGTACTGTCAGTACTTTTATAATTATTTGCTTGCTGAATGCACTTTTTTTTTGCATGTAGTTATTTGTATATAGTACTATTTTTTAATTACTGGTTTTATGCTAATTTCATTGGGTTTATATTTTACCTGGCACAATGACAATACAGTTTAATCTAATCTAATATTTTAGAACAGAAATAGCATCAAACCACAAAGAATATAATATGAATATCAAGCCAGAACTGGATAATGCTCTGAGCCCAAGGGGAAATTTGCAGATGGTCACAACAAAATTATTGCTTCAGATAACAGTTTGAAAAGAAGAACAATACATCAATGCTTTAAAATTTTAAACAAAAATTGAAAAAAAAAAATGTTAAACAAATTTAGCTGTAGCAAAAGAGTCCAGAAAAATAATTGGTAAACTCTCATATGTACAAACTCCTTGCAGATAGCATGGGATTGGAAACCGGTATCTATTCAAAGACAGAGATTTCTTTGTGTAGCTAAGCAACCATGTTTCATAAAGAAACAGAAATAGTACAAGTTAAAATATAGTTACATAAATGTAACTATATTTCTCCTTAGTGAATGTAATTATATGTGAAGCACATGGTCTGGCTTTCCTCCTACCCTCCAAGAGGTAATGGGTTGGTGGGTTAATTGGGTGGCATTGGTTTTAAATGGCTAGAATCAGCAAGTAACATGCTGTATCATTAAAAAAGAGTCCAAAAATGTACGTAAATACAACTGATTTATATAAGAAAGTAAAGACATTAAATATCTGTTTCTTCTTTGTCTTTGGCTTGGCTTCGCGGACGAAGATTTATGGAGGGGGGTAAGAAGTCCACGTCAGCTGCAGGCTCGTTTGTGGCTGACAAGTCCGATGCGGGACAGGCAAACATGATTGCAGCGGTTGCAGGGGAAAATTGGTGGGTTGGGGTTGGGTGTTGGGTTTTTCCTCCTTTGCCTTTTGTCAGTGAGGTAGGCTCTGCGGTCTTCTTCAAAGGAGGTTGCTGCCCGCCAAACAGTGAGGCGCCAAGATGCACGGTTTGAGGCGATATCAGCCCACTGGCGGTGGTCAATGTGGCAGGCACCAAGAGATTTCTTTAGGCAGTCCTTGTACCTTTTCTTTGGTGCACCTCTGTCACGGTGGCCAGTGGAGAGCTCGCCATATAACACGATCTTGGGAAGGCGATGGTCCTCCATTCTGGAGACGTGACCCATCCAGCGCAGCTGGATCTTCAGCAGCGTGGACTCGATGCTGTCGACCTCTGCCATCTCGAGTACCTCGACGTTAGGGATGTAAGCGCTCCAATGGGTGTTGAGGATGGAGCGGAGACAACGCTGGTGGAAGCGTTCTAGGAGCCGTAGGTGGTGCCGGTAGAGGACCCATGATTCGGAGCCGAACAGGAGTGTGGGTATGACAACGGCTCTGTATACGTTTATCTTTGTGAGGTTTTTCAGTTGGTTGTTTTTCCAGACTCTTTTGTGTAGTCTTCCAAAGGCGCTATTTGCCTTGGCGAGTCTGTTGTCTATCTCATTGTCGATCCTTGCATCTGATGAAATGGTGCAGCCGAGATAGGTAAACTGGTTGACCGTTTTGAGTTTTGTGTGCCCGATGGAGATGTGGGGGGGCTGGTAATCATGGTGGGGAGCTGGCTGATGGAGGACCTCAGTTTTCTTCAGGCTGACTTCCAGGCCAAACATTTTGGCAGTTTCCGCAAAGCAGGACGTCAAGCGCTGAAGAGCTGGCTCTGAATGGGCAACTAAAGCGGCATCGTCTGCAAAGAGTAGTTCACGGACAAGTTTCTCTTGTGTCTTGGTGTCTTTTCAGTGCCAACCGCTCAGTCCAAGATTCCGCCCTGCTCCAGCTCCCTCAACAGCCCCTAAGGCTAGAGCTGGATGAGGTTCCCACCCTGGATGAGACATATAAGGCAATCGAACAACTGAAAAGTGGCAAAGCAGCAGGTATGGATGGAATCCCCCCAGAAGTCTGGAAGGCTGGCGGCAAAACTCTGCATGCCAAACTGCATGAGTTTTTCAAGCTTTGTTGGGACCAAGGTAAACTGCCTCAGGATCTTCGTGATGCCACCATCATCACCCTGTACAAAAACAAAGGCGAGAAATCAGACTGCTCAAACTACAGGGGAATCACGTTGCTCTCCATTGCAGGCAAAATCTTCGCTAGGATTCTACTAAATAGAATAATACCTAGTGTCGCCGAGAATATTCTCCCAGAATAACAGTGCGGCTTTCGCGCAAACAGAGGAACTACTGACATGGTCTTTGCCCTCAGACAGCTCCAAGAAAAATGCAGAGAACAAAACAAAGGACTCTACATCACCTTTGTTGACCTCACCAAAGCCTTCGACACCGTGAGCAGGAAAGGGCTTTGGCAAATACTAGAGCGCATCGGATGTCCCCCAAAGTTCCTCAACATGATTATCCAACTGCACGAAAACCAACAAGGTCGGGTCAGATACAGCAATGAGCTCTCTGAACCCTTCTCCATTAACAATGGCGTGAAGCAAGGCTGTGTTCTCGCACCAACCCTCTTTTCAATCTTCTTCAGCATGATGCTGAACCAAGCCATGAAAGACCCCAACAATGAAGACGCTGTTTACATCCGGTACCGCACGGATGGCAGTCTCTTCAATCTGAGGCGCCTGCAAGCTCACACCAAGACACAAGAGAAATATCTGTTTAATGAGCACACAAATGGCTTGAATTTGTGTGATTTTGCAATATATTTTCTGGCAACATTGGGTCGAAATTATTGGTTGGGTACAGACCTATTATTGTAAAGAAATAATTATTCATAAAAAGTTCCTCGTGTGGCGGTGCACATCACTGATGGCAGGTGAACCAGTTCCACGCGTTACGGTTGCAGCAGCGGAGCAGCCACATCAAGATGGTGCCACCAGGTCCCCTTTTCTGCCAGCCGGGTCAGGTCTACATGCAGGGTAATGTCCTGACATCATTTCTGGAGTGAGAGCGGGACTTAGCCGCAGCCTTATAAGGTGCAGCGTGGGAAGATTCAATAAACAAGACTACTGGTCTTGTTCTTCCTGATTCTATTTAGCTACCTTCTATCCTTAACCTGGGACATCCACTGATCAAATTTCTTCCTCATTGAAACATCGATCTCATGTTGGCAGCCTCATTACTTTCTTTCTTGTTTAGTGGCACTTATGCAGGAAGATAAAAAGTTGATATGAGTGTGCTGTTTATTTGTCCAGTATAGAGCTTGGGGAGCATGTGTTATACTATTTTTTTCTTGTTTTAATGTATGGGAGGAGATGAGGCTGGCTCACTGTGAGATATATCACCACGGCCAGTTTACTCTATCATGTTGTCACCTCCATTATCTTGCTTACTTCATTATTTGCCTGCGTTCATCTCATTACAAGCAGAAATAAATGTTTGTGCTTAGTTTTGAGGAATCAGAGTTTAATGAACATTTTTCCGTACAGCATCAGCAAAATGTTCTTTTAGAACTGTTATTTCAATACACGCATTATGAAATCCCCTTCCTATTGTCTCTTCCTGATGGGTCAACGCCTGTTAATAGCCAATTGCCATTCATGCTTTGTATCCAATGTTGACAAAAGATGAAACTATTATTAGAAATTGGGGATTGATCACCTGGATCATGAATTCTGCAATTCCCTGCAGGATCCTGTCTACACAATAGTTCACAGACTCTGAACATGCACAGTCACATCCAATGAGATACATATATCCAAAAACTTTTATTCCCACATGCATGGACCACTCAAGCGGAAGCAGAAATCCTCAGTGTCTGCTTCATCGTTAATTAAAGGGGATCTCTGTGAGCAAGTTGTATTGGGAACATTTTTTTGACAAGAACTGAATTCAATTTAGAATCTTCCAGAGTCAGAGAGCTTGAGAAGATCTTTCTTCAAGCAAGTCTGTTAAACAATAGGGACTCTTGCCAATTGCATTGGTGAATTTCCGAGTTATGCGCATTTGAACTAAGCAGACACGATGCACTGGCTGACTTAGCAACAAAGTATTTCTATTTTAATTGTAGTAAACAAAGGAAAACTTCTTAAAATATGACAGGAGAAATGGTGTGGCCTACTACAAGAGAAAAATAAGAAATGGATTGAAATAATGGGAATACTTCCAAAGGTGGCATGCTTTGCGTAGCAACGTTTTTACAGTGGCAGCGATCGGGGCCGGGGATCGAATCCCATGCTGTCTGTAAGGAATTTATACATTGTCTGAATAGGTTTTCCCCAGGGGCACCAGTTTCCTCGCACCATTCAAAATGTACCGGGGGTGTAGGGCAATTGGGTGTAATTGTGTGGCAAGGATTAATGGGCTGAAATAACCTGTTACTGTGTTGGATGTGTAAATTTAAAATTTAGATTTACTCTTCCTTTGGATATAAATGAATGAAGGATTTGCACTTGAACATGGATTGTCATGTTGTTTGGAAAATAAAATGGTTTAGTCAGAATTTAAAAGGTTGCAAATTGGAAGAGACAGATAGGGTTCAGTATGGGGAGGATTGTGGTTTCTCTCTCCAAATGCATGAATGACAAATTGCAATAATTTATTTATAATGGTGAATAGGCATAGTATTTTGACCCACCTTTCTAACAAACATGGTGTATTTGATGTTGATGTTTCACTTGCATTGTAGGTGATAAATGAATATTTTTCATGTACACAGCACAGTTGGTGTAGCAGTTAGCACAATGCATTACAGTGCCAGCAGTTGTGACCAGAGTTCAAATCCTACACTGTCTGTAAGGAGTTTATAGGTCCTCTCCATGTCTGTGTGGATTTTTAACCGGGGCCTCAGATTCTTTCATAGTTCAAATCATACCAGGAGTTTAGCTTAATTGGGCAGTACATGTTTATGGGCTGAAAAGGCCTATCTGTGTTATATGTCTATTTATTTTATTATTAAGAGTTAAAATAAATTATTTTCATAATTCAGCAATCTACATAAATGGAATAAATCATGCATTAAAAGACTGGCCATGTATTGAGATAATATTTTGTTCATCAAATTGAAAGTCTTCAGTGGAAATTTTTAATTAATCACAAATTAATCTTGAATAATTTAGAAAAGATATAGACCATCTTCTGGAAAAGAATGGAATATATTGCAGATACACAGGAAGAAAAACACCACAGACTTGCATTTAGCGAACCATTCCATCCCATAACATGTTTGAATGACATGCATGTCATGTTGTTGGAAGATCCATTTGCCCTTGTCTGAAGATGGTGCACAAAAATCATTGAGGACCCCTTCATCCCTACACACAGCATCTTTCAGCTGCTCCCAATGGGAAAAAGATACAGGAGGATCAGACCCATACACTTCTGTCTGCATCTCAGGAGAAAGTTTTAGCCTTTACCACGCTGATAGCCAAACGAGCAATTTTATTGAAATAGAATGATGACACTTCACCTATCCATACATAGTGATTACCTGATGTAATGTCCTTAAATTTGGAGAAAATTAGATACAATATTAAAGATAGAAAATTTCAATTTGTAAAGATGTGGGGCCCATTCATAAAATACTATCATGACTAGATGAATTGAGAATTTGAGAGAGAGAGAGAGAGAGAGAGAGAGAGAGACTTTTTTTTAAAAAATATTTTTTAGTTAGCTTAACTTGGAAAATATGGGTTTAATATGGTTATTACAGATTAATTCAATCACTTGTTTCTTAAGGGAATTGTTCATGTGTATTATCAATTTTTTTTCTATTTTTTGGATACAAAATGATTTTTTATGTCCTTTTCTTTAAATTCTGTAAGTTTATATGTTAAACTCAAGAAGACTATTTTAAAAAGAAAAAGGAAATCAGATCCAGCACCACCCGGCTGAAGAATCAGAATAGGACATACGTGGTAAATGGGAGAGCATTGAGGAATACAGAAGAGCAGAAAGATTTAGGAGTAACGGTACATCGTTCCCTGAAGGTAGAAACTCACGTGAATAGGGTGGTGAAGAAGGCTTTTAGTATGCTGGCCTTTATCAATCATTGCATGGAATATAGGAGTTGGGAGGTGATGTTGAGACTGTATAAGACGTTGGTGCGACCTAATTTGGAGTTCTGTGTGCAGTTCTGGTCGCCTAATTATAGGAAGGATATAAACAGAGTGGAGAGAGTGCAGAGAAGGTTTACCAGAATGTTACCTGGGTTTAAGCATCTAGAGTATAGGGAGAGATTGGACAGATTAGGTCTTTATTCTTTGGAGCGTAGAAGGTTGAGAGGGGATTTGATAGAAGTATTTAAGATTATGAAAGGGATAGACAGAGTGGATGTGGATAGACTATTTCCGTTAAGAGGAGGAAAGATTAAAACAAGAGGTCATGAGTTAAGAATTAAGGGGCAGAGGTTTAGAGGTAACATGAGGGGGAACTTCTTTACTCAGAGAGTGGTAGCCGTGTGGAATGAGCTTCCGGGAGAAATAATGGCGGCGGAGTCAATTGTATTATTTAAGAAAAGGTTGGACAGGTATATGGATGAGAAGAAGATGGAGGGTTATGGGCATAATGCAGGGAGGTGGGACTAGAGAGGGGTGTTTGGTTCGGTGCGGACTAGAAGGGCCTAATGGCCTGTTTCCGTGCTGTAATTGTTATGTTAACAGCTCCTTCCCACGGGCAATGAGAATGCTGAATGCCTAAATGAACTGCTCACACTAACCATCCAGGTCTCTGCTATTTGTTAAACAATATTTATTTATTTGTATTAATGAATGGTTGTCCTGCATTGATATTGTTTGTCTGTATGTGTGGTATGTCTGGCTATATGTCTGTGGGCTTTGCACCAAGAGTGGACAATTCTTTCATTGAGTTGTACTTGTGCAATCAGATGACAATAAACCTGAGTTGAATTGACTTGATTCAACTTGATGTGTGATATTCTGGGAAATGAAATGGAACTGGAACGGTTGGAAAAAAGCTTGTGCAGCGATACGTTGAAGTGAAATCTCTACAAGGACAAAACCAAACATCAGGATTGAACCGGAATCTCTGCATTTGAGAGCCAGCAAATCTACTAGTAGCACAATTAAACTGCCGAGTAGTCAACCACTTATTTTCTGATCAACACCCCACATTCTTGCTATCCCGGTCAGGGGAAATATAATCCCTTTTTATATTATGCCAAGTCCCATAAGAATTATGCACCTTTCAATGAGATCACCTTATTCTTTGTTGAAACTCCGGGGTATACAAGCATGGTCTGCTTAATCTACCTTCAGAAATCTCCCATTTTACCAATCAGTGAATCTTTATCTCAAGTTGGCAATGAGAGTAGACCTGTACTCAAAATTCCAGGCTCAGATTAATTAGGCCTCTGCATTTAACTACAGCAGCCATTCTCAATGGGTTCCTACAGGCACCCCCTTGGGCCTACAGCACATTTAAGCAAAAGTCTAGTTTTATTTGCACCTCCTGCAACATAGTTTCTTTGTTTTTATGTAGTTGGTAGGAAAGAAGTACAGGAAGGGGACCCATAAACTTTGAGCAAAATCCTAAGGGGGCCATAGCCAACCAAAAGAATGACTGATCAACAATATGCCTTTACTCACATATTCCTATTGCAATAAAGTCAACACTATTTGTCTCTCGTTAACATTGAATAACCCTTGTACATGGGGCCCAAGTCCTCTGAACTTATCTTTCAATGTCTAACCTTTTAAAAAAATACTTTATTTTTTCTATTTCTTTCCATAAAAATGGTGTTTTTTCTTATGCAATGTCTAACATTCATTTCTCAATTCAACACCAACAGCACAACTTGCTCTGACACTGGACCCAATAGGCTTGTATGTGTATTATGAGCTCAAAGTATTTCGTACATTGGCAATGGTAGTAGTGCATACATTGATTATACACCTCAGAACAATGCAAGGTAGGTGAACTATCCTCGTGTTACAGTGTACCAACTAATGGCATGCATTAAGATTGAAAAGAGCATGTGGCATCTAGCAGAGAAAAGCCACCCCAGATTGATTGCCCGCATGTAGATTGATTGGAAATGGCATTTTTAGAGTTTGATTGTTGAGTGGCAATGAAATATGAAAATTCTTGTGAGTGCTGCAGCTGTATAAAAAAAGTCAAATTAAGATGTATACAAATAACTGAATAACATCTTGAATGTGCACTTTAATTACATACATTTATTTTGATCACAAAATTGAAACTGCGGAGCACCTAGGCAAATCCAAAGAAAGCAACTTATCAATGTATCGCTTCAACATTTCACTTTGACAGTACCCACCTGTTTCAATCAGGCCGCAATCATGCCAGGGTCCAAGATCCTGGTAACCTGCCTAAATATCTACTAACCAGTTATACTCACATCCACAATGAAGTCTTTTGAAGCTTATCAGCTATTGTCTGAGCAGTGAAATGAATCTGTTCCAATTTGCCTACCATAGCAAAAGAGCTATAGCAGATGACATCTCACTGGCTCTAAATAAAACCCTCAAACTACTTGAGCATCAAAACTGCAAACATCAGGATGCTCTTTATTGACTAGTTTGGCATACAACAGCATCATCTACTTAAAACTGATCAGAAAATTCCAAGGCATGGGGCTCAATAGCCCGCTGTATAAGGGCTCATGGATTTCCTCACCTCCAGTCCGAAATCAATGTGGATTGACAAGAACCTCTACTCTACAATCACCATCAATACTGGAGCACCACATGGGTGTATAGGTAGCTTCCTACTCTACTCATTTTACACCCATGACTGTGGCTCAGTACAGCAACCACACAAACCTGTTGATGATACCACCATAGTGGGCCATATAAAAAGGGGTCACAGCATTTAGGAGGGAGATTGAAAACTTGCTGAATAATGTACTAAGATCAATGGTGTATGGGGAAAAGGTGAAAAATATTGTGATAAGGTGCACTAATAACAATGTGAATCTCAACATGGTCAAGACAAAGGAGATGATTGAATCTTCATGAGGACCACCCTCTACTACATATTAATAGCTTGATAGTGAAAAGAATGGATTGCACCAAGTTCCTCAGAGTCCACTTAAGCAGTGTCCTATCCTGGTCACACAATATCTTCTCACTTGTTAGGAATGTATAACAGCAACTGCACTCTGAAGAAGTAGGCAAACAAGACTATCAGCCACTATCACATCTGCTCTCTGCAGGAGCTCTGTTGAGATCATCCTGGCTGTCTGAATCACAGTGTGTTACCATTGCAGGAGAGCTTTGGATTGGAGATCAATCCACAGGGCCATAGAGTAGCAGAGATGATCACTGGGGTATCCCTGTCCCCCCAACACATGATCTACCAGGATTATTGTTTGGAGGGCTCACAAATATCTGAGAACCCCTTCCACCCTGCACACACCATCTTTCATCTACTCCTCTCGTGAAAGAGATATGGGAATATCAGAGCCAGAACCACCAAGCCTGACATAGCTTCTTCCCATGGGCAGTGAGAATGCTGAATGACTGAATAAACTGCTCATACAAACCCTCTGAGACTCTCCTAGTTATTAGACAATATTTATTTATTTTTAAAATATGTATACATTTACTGCATATGTATCGTTTGCCTGCATATGTGTTATGTCTGAATATGTGTTTGGACCAAAGACAGAAGAAGCTGTTTTGTCAGGTTGTACTTGTACAATCAGATAATAATAAATGAGCTTAAAATTGAATAACCTTATACTCAATTCTAACAGAACCAAGAACTTTAGAAAGCTAAAAACAGAGTTGTACACTCCAGTGATCGTTGGGGATCAGAGGTGGATAGGGTGGGCATATTTAAATTCCTGGGAGCCTCCATCTTGGAGGACTTTTCCAGTACCCAACATAGTAATGTCATAATGAAGAAAGCACATCAGCACCTTTAATTCCTTAGGGTATGACATTGGAAAATTGGCAATTTAATAGAGGTGTAGTGGAAAATGGAAAACTTGTCCGTGAACTACTCTATGCAGACGATGCCACTTTAGTTGCCCATTCAGAGCCAGCTCTTCAGCGCTTGATTTCCTGTTTAGCGGAAACTGCCAAAATGTTTGGCCTGGAAGTCAGCCTGAAGAAAACTGAGGTCCTCCATCAGCCAGCTCCCCACCATGACTACCAGCCCCCCCCCCCCCTCACATCTCCATCAGGCACACAAAACTCAAAACGGTCAACCAGTTTACCTATCTCGGCTGCACCATTTCATCGGATGCAAGGATCGACAACGAGATAGATAACAGACTCGCCAAGGCAAATAGCGCCTTTGGAAGACTACACAAAAGAGTCTGGAAAAACAACCAACTGAAAAACCTCACAAAGATTAGCGTATACAGAGCCGTTTTCATACCCACACTCCTGTTCAACTCCGAATCATGGGTCCTCTACCGGCATCACCTACGGCTCCTAGAACGCTTCCACCAGCGTTGTCTCTGCTCCATCCTCAACATTCATTGGAGCGACTTCATCTCCAACATAGAAGTACTCGAGATGGCAGAGGCCGAAGGCATCGAATCCACGCTGCTGAAGATCAAACTGTGCTGGGTAGGTCACGTCTCCAGAATTGAGGACCATCTCCTTCCCAAGATCGTGTTATATAGCAAGCTCTCCACTGGCCACCGTGACAGAGGTGCACCAAAGAAGAGGTACAAGGACTGCCTAAAGAAAGCTCTTGGTGCCTGCCACATTGACCACCGCCAGTCAGCGGATATCGCCTCCAACTGTGCATCTTGACGCCTCACAGTTCAGCGGGCAGCAACCTCCTTTGAAGAAGACTGCAGAGCCCACCTCACTGACAAAAGACAAAGGAGGAAAAACCCAACACCCAACCCCAACCAACTAATTTTCCCTTGCAACCACTGCAACCATGTCTGCCTGTCCCACATTGGACTTGTCAGCCACAAACGAGCCTGCAGCTGACGTGGACATTACCCCTCCATAAATCTTCGTCCGCCATGCCAAGCCAAAGGAAAAAAAAGTGGAAAATGTGCTCACCGGCTGAATCACCGCAATGGTATCGGGGTACCTCTGAACAGAAAGGCCGGCAAAATGTATTTACCCCCTAGTAAATCTCTGGCAAAATTCTCCTCACCATAAAGAAAATCTGTCATAGGAGAGCAGCAGAAATCACCACCACCACCCAGGAAATGCTCGGTTCTTGCTGCTACTGCCATCAGGAACATGTGCCACAAGACTCACACCACCAGGTTTAAGAAGAACTGCTGCCCCTCTATGATCAGACTCTTCAATAACCAACTTAATCATAGACTCATTAGAGACTTTAAGGACTCTTAATTTGCAGTTGTTTAAAGAGGACTTGCAAATATCAGGGAAGACCCCTACCATGCCACTTTCAGCATCTTCCAGCTACTCCAACTGGGAAAAAAAGATACATTAATGCCAGTACTACCAAGATGAGGAACAGGTTCTTACCACTGCCAGTAAGACTGCTGAATGACCTTGAACTGCAAAAAACAACCCTATTATTTATTATTATGTTTTATTTCAATATGTTATGCGTGTATATTATATGCACACAATATGCATCCTGAGCATATTCTATCATTTTTATCTGTGCTATGTCTATTCACATGTTTGCACTGTACTGCATCATGCATCAGAGAACCCGGTTTTGTCTGGTTGTAATGGTAAAATTGGATGTCCAATAAATTTGACCTTGAACTTTTAAAAAAATATATATTTATTTTAATTTTGTGGTCAAACATGCATCAAGAATTAACCATTATCCAAATATATAAATTGAAATAAAAGGAAGCCATGATACAGGTTGTCCATATTTCGAAAGAACCCCATCCCCTCCTCCCCAAACAAAACCCCAAGATAGATAGAGAAAGAAACAGAAAAGCTAGAAAAAGGAGGAAAGAAAGAGGAACTGTCAGGATCCAGCATCCACTTCAGAGGACCCAATTCCTTTTCTTACCAAGATCTCTCATAAGGGAAAGAACAAAGATGTGGAACTCAGGAACAGAATAAGTGTCCCTAAATATTCAACCCAGCATTCTGCAAATGTGCTGCCATACCTGAAAAAAAAACATGAGATTTCTTTCATAGATTATAAGTAATTTCCACATTCAATCAAGCTTATATTCAGAAGGGAATCAGACTTCCAAGTAACCTCAATACACTTCCTGGCCACCACCAATGTAATTTTCAGAAATTCTAATTGATACTTGGACAGCCTCATTTTGGGTCTCATGTCCACAAAATTTCCTAGGGGAAACAATTCTGAACTTTATAGCAATTGTTTCCCAATAATCTTGTCTAATAAAATCTCCCAAATAAGTACTTGACCTTGACTTATTATTGAATAAATAGGTTTTAATGCATTTGCTGTGTTTATTTTTTTTTTCTTTTTTACAGATTCTAATTAATAGAAGTTCTGTCGGCCTGCAGGGCGAAAAAAAATCTCAGGGTTGTATGTGATATCAAGTATGTACTCTGACAATAAATCTCTACTTAAATCTGAATCTGAAATTTACTTTCAGACAATACACCATCTAAATGATTGTTCCAGTTAGTGAAAGAATGCAGGGAAAATATTCAAGGATCAGACAATGATAGTTAATGCCCTTCATTCACTAATTTATATATTTTTTTAAAATAGCATGACATTGAGCAAAAACTGTTATGCAAGTCAAGTGCCAGCCAATGTTAAATTAGATTAAATATGACATAAAGTTATGACAAAGATAATGTTGGAATTTCCAATGATAATCACATGAACCCAAGAAAATAATAATATTATTTACAAGTTCACGTTTATTTTCATTCAATTGTACAACTTGACAAAATAGCATTCTCTGGTCCTCAGAGCAAAATATGCCAACATACAAGACAACACATATCCAGACAAATAATACATAGACAGGACAAATATACAGGTATAAAATAAATACATTTATTGCTTTGGTCATTCAGGATGAGGAAAGCCGCAAGCAGAATATTGTTGTGGAAAATTGATTGTGGAGCTAAAAAAAAAAAATCAGTGAAAGAATGGAAAAATCTTAGGAGCCATTCTGTTACTGAGTATCAGACTGTCAGACTTGGTGCATGAGATTTTGGCTTTATACTTTGATGATCAATTAAGTAGGATGCTTTAATCTTGCTACATTGTTTACAACTTCTGATTCGGTTTGCAGCTTCTACCATTACTCATCTCAGATTGGCCTGTATATTGAACCTTCCACAGTGGATCACTTTATTCTCAAGGAGTAATGACAAGGATCATCATCCTCAAATTCATTACATGTTATGGCAGTGTAATTTCACACCTGCTGACAACAGAATCAAGTGCAGTACTAGTTTGACACTTTGTACACGTGTGTGACATTTTCCACTCTTTTGTGCTTATTCCTCTGCCTTTATTAGCTATGGAGCATCATAAAAGTCAAATATTCGAAGTGACTCAAACATGTCCTTTTATTTTAATCACTTGAATATCAGTCAGAATTCTTTTCAGCTTTTTATCCCCACGTGTTATATGCCGTCTGCTATTTTCCCAATGATTTATAAATGGCGTATTTCTTGCCACAAGCAAATGTAGGTCTTCGACTTGGGACATTCTGTACACCTGAATTAAGCAAGAACACTGTACCTCACCCTTTCTAAACCTCCAGACCCAAATGGAAAACAAGAGGCCAAATCAAAAACAAAGCAAATGCATGTGATCGACAAGAATCAATTTACCATGAGAGTCCAAGCCAATATAGGAGTCGCCTTTTATTTCATTTTAAACGACAGCACTGGTCTTTAAAGTTTACATACATAATATTTAAATACGTCTTCCTACACAAAGCCCATGTGACATTCACAATTAATTCCTAACTAAGCACCAATGTAGGACTCCCCATTTTTGTTAATATCTCTCCCCCCCCCCGATAGATCCAAAGAATTGTTCTGATAATTACATTAAAACCATGTTCAGACAATTCTTTAATATAAATAGATGGCATTAATTGTCATAATTCATATAGTGAGGATCCTATAATAAAATCTAATTACATTGCCTCTTATTTCTTATGGAGAAATGTGCAGCTATTGTGGATTCACTATGCTCCATTTCATTTGATTGCAAAACCATTACCATTTGTTACAGTGTTGTCATAGTGATGCAAATTCAATCTTCATTCCTCTCCATTCCATCTTCACATTCTCTATCTCTTCAGTTCACAATACTGCTTACAGCAGAAATAAAAATGCCCTGCATGTCTCTCTAAAATATCCTGAACAATAAATCGCTGACTGTCTATATATTGGGTAACATTAAAAGACTGCAAGTCACTCAATCAATTTATACAGGAATTCTAACTGTGCTGAGTAGCCTCAGATTATTCATGAAAAATCACTATTCTAACAGTTTAAACATGCAACATATATAGCAGATTTACCAAGCAATCTGGCACTTGGTTTTGTTCCTTTAATTGGGATCCAGCCTGAAAAAAAAATGCCTAAATACAGGAGCAATAATTTTAGAGTATACAATGTTATTTATAAACCCATATGAGAAAATTAAAATTTGTTCAATGAGTTCTCCTGAGCTGATTGTATTTAGAGTTACAATTAACAATATTTTCCATTTGACATTTACAAATATCAAATTAATCTAATTGTAAATGGGCTTTTAGGCTTTCACATTGTGAGGGCAAACTGAACATTAGGGTTAAAATACAAAAACAAAATGATAAACTCCTATATTATCACAGTTAAGCAAGTGTGGGCCAAGTCTACAATACTAAAGCTGTCAATGAGGAAATCAAGTCCATGGTACAACCAAATGAAACTGCTTTCTCCAGTCCTCGGTGCAAAACATGCAATTAACTGGACATAACACATATCAACAAACAATGCATATGAAGGACAAGCATTCTATCTATAAAAATAAATGAATAAAAATTGTTTCAATGCAGACATTTCCCTCCCAATGTGCATACTTGTACAAATTTGTTTCTCAACATACATGTACACAACAAAAAAATACATTATTTCTCTTTAGGGAAAGTTATCAAAGTAAGGATTGTGATTATTCTTTATTGCGCAGTTTTATAAATAAATCCCACAGTCATCTCCCACTGTTACTCCCCATGGCTCACTGCCCAGTGACCGACAACGTCAGCTCCCATGTTTATCAGGTATATGCTGACTAAGCCTGATTTTTAGCTGAGTGGATCTGACTGTGCAATCTTCCTCAATAAATTGCTCCTGAATGAATCAGAAGGGATCTGTCCATTATCAAGATTTCCAGCAAGAAATCCCAGAGAAATATTACAACAGTTAAACCAGTGGTTCTCAACCTTTTCAGTCTAAAGCCCACCTGCTTTCCAGCTTAACATGCTTTGGGCCACTAGTGGCAATGTCTGAGCAATATTTTCAAGTCAAAGGCAGCTCTGTAAGAAACACACCTTTATCCAAATTAAAGTATTTTATTTAACATTTTTAAAGGCCACATGGAAACATCCTGTGGTCCACTATGAATTGGGATGGGAGGTGGTGGAGTTTTCATGGGATAAAATATACATTGCATTGTATTTTGTATGTAACATTTATTATCAATTATAAATAAAGTTTTCAAAAAAGATTGCTACAAATTTGTAAACAAGCATCACAGAACTCCAGAAAGCAAATATAATCTGTTAAAATCTCAGACTTCCATGTACCACCAACACCAATCTACACCCTACACAGCCATTCCACCTCAGAGAAATAAAGCAATTTGCTGCACCTAAATCAGGTTCAACTTGGACTAATTTCAACTTTCAAATTTCCTGGCATAGCGAGTTAGAAAAATGCACGCCTCTTTTGGAATCTAGTTTATCAAGAGCGTGTAGAACCAGCATACTACCTGATCCCAAGAGTTTCATGCCTGGGTAAGTTAGCTGAAAATCATTATTTGAGTGATGAAAACATCATCTTTAGATATCTTTCTGTCTCTGAAACTTTTATTTGTTATTTTCTGGGAATTAGGTAAATCCTGAGTTTATGTCCATCCCCTGGTTTTGAATGTTTGCCAGCTCATTCTTGCATTGATAATTTCAGACATTTATTGTTACATATTTGAAATCAAATAAAAGTCAGACTGAATAAGGATTAAACCATTCTTTCTCCAGAGTAGTTGAATAAACCTGATCGACTGGAGTCCAATTGGAATGGTCATGTCATCGATATTTTGCTTGCATGTGTCAACATAGTCCAAAACCCCACGTTCAGCAAGATAAGTAGCAGTACTTATAAGTAGAATACCAAACTTCTTGTGTTACTCATACAAGAAGGTTGTAAAGAGATTATATTGCTGGATTAATAATTCAAAAGTCTGAATCAAGGATCAAGATTTCTCACCAAGCCATCTGGGAAATTTAAATTCAGTTCAGTAGGTAAACATGAACACAGATCTTATTTTGGTCAAAGTAACTGCCTAGTATATCCAATTTTTGTATTCATTTGACAGCTTTTTTACCTAAATGGGCCTGACAACAATAAAGTGCCTACTTCCAACCCTCAGACAAGCATAACTAATGGTTAAGGAGGCAAAACATCATCTCATTTGCACAATAGAAAATTAAAGTGTTGTACTAGATATGTAGTTGCAAGGAATTTGTTTATTCACTGAAGCTCCATCACATGTTTGATGATTGTTGAGAATTGAATTTGAAGAGGTGAAATGATAATGGAGTAACAACCCAAAGGAGATGATTGTGGACCTCAGGAGGACCATGAAAAATATGAGAGCAAGAAAGAGAGAGCGAGAGCGATCTTCCAACACTGCTAATTACTACAAAGTGCTACTTGGATGTAGTCACATGTCAAAAATGATGATCACTGACGAAGTGGCTGCAAAATATCTATTTTCATGACCAGAAGCATGGAGGAAATTTTCATCATTACTGAGTGAACACCTGAAGACGCCGCAAGAAAAAAAATTAATATTTAGTTGCTGCAATGGGTTTGTTTTATTAAAAGCATGAACAAGCAGCACCATTTATTATTAAAATAATTGAATTCTCTAATGCGATAGTTTCATGCTTATTGAATATTTAAATGAGAAAATAGTATTACAATCATGTGGAATTTACTCACACTGGTTAGACTGACTGCTTGAATTATTTCTGTAAAAATATGATCTTTTTTTTCCAGCAAATGACATTCACCAAACCAGCATGATGAAAAATGCACAGGCAATGAATAGGACAAATATTTATTCTAATTATATAATTTATTTAATATGCTCGATTCATTTGTCTCTGCAACTAGCCATCCTCCAATTTTTGCTTGCAAACCAAGGACCAAGGTTCAATAGATGGATGTGTTGAGAGATTTATACTCCTCATAACTTTATATACTGGCACTACATGAACATTGAAATAACACAGGACAGAACAGGCCTTTCAGCCCTTGATGTTGTGCCAACCCACACATTCCTTCCTAAAAAGAAGACTAAGCACTTCCTTCCCAATAACCCTCTTTCTTTCATCCATGTGTCTAAGAGTCTCTTAAATCTCCCCAATTTTTCAGCCTCCGTTACTAGCAAGGCATTCCAGGCACCCAGAACATGAGTTTAAAAAAACTTACCACTGATGCTTCCCATAAAATTCCCTACATTAATTTTGTACACATGTCCTCTGGTGTTTGCTGATCTTTCCCTGGGAAACAGATACTGGCTGTCCATCCTATCTATGCCTCTCATAATGTTGTAGATCCCTATTAAGTCTCCTGTCATCCTTCTATTCTCCAAAGTATTGGGATCAAAGTATTGTCAGCAGAGAATGCGACTTGATTATTTTTTCGATTTCAGATCAAAGTAAAAGAGAATTGCAGAGATTCAAATAACAAGCACTAAACCTTCATTCATTTTATTCCAGCGAACTTTTAATATTGTTTGATTATTATTTAAATTATTTTAGAAGACTTGTCTTTTTCATCGGATACCAAAATATCTTAATTCAATATTGTTGAGCTTCCATAATCTCGCAGTTTCATTAAAAAAAATGTTGCTTCCTACTACTCCTTTCTGTCATGGATAATTAGTGAGAAATGTTATTTTCAGTTTTTGTTTGAAGACAAGGAAGGCACCTTCTTATAAATGAAGGGAACTGCATTGGCTGATTGGTTGGCCGTGACTTACTTTTGTACCAATGGGATTGATGCAGACAAATTTTAATGGCGATAGCTGACTGAAATAAATTTCTACAAAAAGCATTTGTGAAATTCCAAGAGCAAGGATCTGTGGCCAATGCTACTTGCTGGTCAATATTTATCTGCACCACCTCTTGCCTTCCTTTCCAACTTCCTGTTCCTCCACTTCTCTCTCCCTTCTCTTGTGCCCTACTCTTTATCCTTCAGCATTTTGATCCATACCACAGCTTTATGTATGTAATATCCAACCTGAAAACTTGTGATCAGTCCAGGTATTAAAATCCATAATTTATGTGCCATCAGATGTTCAATGATGTGTAGCTAGAATGCAGTTCTCTGTGAACTGCTAATAATCTTCATTGGGGGCTTCGTCAGTGTCATTGGTAATGTTTAACTTGAGCAAACTTTGCTTCCAAAGTCATCAGTCAGCCGGTAACTTCTCTAGGGAACTGGAACTGTAGCAGGATGAAACCCTCATGACAGTTCCTTGGCAATCAACAGAAATGTGGTTCTGCATCAGCTAAATATTGGAGTCAAAACAACTCTGTGGTTTAATAGATTGCTTTATGTTCTCACACTATAAAGAAGTCAGAGAGCCAAACTAAAGTGCATTATTTATTCCAGATGGTGTCATTGCAGGCAAATCTAATCTCATCATCAGTCTCAGACAACAAACCCTTGTGATCTGCCTCATGCATTTCGGTGCAAATGGGTCATGCAGAATTAAATGAAAAGTGAACAGCCACAAGGTCAGAATGGAAATGAACCAAATCTGCAGAAATCCAGGGAGCACCAATCTCCATTAATCCAATCATCCACCACATGGCACAAGTGATCCAAGTGCATGACTAGACACTTGTTAAATGCTCATCATCTCTGCACCACTATTTTCTTAGTTATGGTATTCACCACTCTCAGGTTACTGGCTTCCCTCAAATATCCTCGAAATCTCTAATTCCTTGTGCTAATTTTAGGTTCTTTAATTTTATCTTCCTTGAAAATGGGGAACGATTTCATGAAGCATACTCTGTTTATACTCCTCATAACTTTATATACTGGCACTACATGAACATAGAATAACACAGGACAGAACAGGCCCTTCGGCCCTCGATGTTGTGCCAACCCACACATTCCTTCCTAAAAAGAGGACTAAACACTTCCTTCCCAATAACCCTCTTTTTTCTTCCATCCATGTGTCTAAGAGTCTCTTAAATCTCCCCAATTTTTCAGCCTCCATTACTAGCAAGGCATTCCAGGCACCCAGAACATGTGTTTTAAAAAAAAACTTACCACTGATGCTTCCCATAAAATTCCCTACATTAATTTTGTACACATGTCCTCTGGTATTTGCTGATCTTTCCCTGGGAAAACAGATACTGGCTGTCCACCCTATCTATGCCTCTCATAATGTTGTAGATCCCTATTAAGTCTCCTGTCATCCTTCTATTCTCCAAAGGGAAAAGTCCCAGTTCCACTTACCTTGCCTCATAAGACTGGTTTTCCAATCCAGGCAACATCCTGATAAATTTCCTTTGCACCTTCTCCATAGCTTCCACATCCTTCCTATAATGCGGTGTTCCAGAACTGAACACAATACTCTTATGTGTGGTTTTACAAAAGATTTGTAGAGTTTCAACATGACCTCTTTACTCAGGAATTCAGTTCTCATATTAATGAAGCTCAGCATCTCAGAGGCCTTCTTAACTATCCCATCAACCTGTGGGGCAACCTTGAGGGATATATGGATTTGAACCCCAAAATCCTTCTGTTCATCCACACTCTTAAGTAACCAACTACTAACCCTGTACTCACCCTTCTGATTGTCCTTCCAAAATATATCACCTCTCAGTGATCCAGATTGAAATCCATTACCACTTTTCTGCCCAACTCTGCATCCTGTCTACATCCCCTTGTAACCTTCAACATCCTTCATCTCCATCCACAGCTCCTCCGACCTTTGTGTCATCCACAAACTTAATGACCCATCCTTCCACCTCTTCATCCAGGTCACTTATAAAAAAATTACAAAGAGCAAGGATCTCAGAACAGATTCTTGCAGGTCTCAACTAGTCACAGACCTCCAGGCAGAATACTTTCCTTCCACTATTACTCTCAGCTTTCTTTATACAAGCCACTTTTTAAAATCCACATAGCCAAGGTTCCACTGAACTCATGCCTCATGTACTTCTAGATGAGTCTCTCATGGGGGATCTTGCTAAAATCCATGTAGACCACATCGACCACCCTACCCTCAACAATTTATTTTGTAACTGTCTCAAAACACTCAATTAGACTTATGAAGCACAACCATCCCTTCATAAAGCCATGCTCACCATCTTTAAGTAACCTATACTTCTCTAAATGCTCATAGATCCTATCCATAAAAATACTCTCCATCAGTTTGCCCACCACATGCATGACTCCCAGGATTCTGCGTATTATCTTTTTAAAAGGGACTATATTTGCCATTCTCCATTTCTCCACAGCCAAAGAGGATTCAAAAATCATAATTACTGCCCCAGCTATCTCTTCTCTCACTTCCCACAGCAGCCTGGGTATATCACATCCAGCCCCATGAATCTTGATGATTTAAAGAAAATTCAACACTTTCACTTCCTTAATCTCCACATTATCCAGCATACAGGCCTGTTGAATTTTGACTTCACCATGATTACCACCTCTTCTCTTGTGAATATTGATGCAAAGTATCCACCCCAACTTCCTCTGCCTCCAGGCACACGTTGCCTCCTTTTGCACCCCTACCTTTATTCTCGTCATCCTTCTGTTCTTCACATACACATAAAATGCCTTGGGGTTCTCCTTAATTCCACAGGTCAAGGCCTTCTCCTTTGAGCTCTCCCAAGTCCTTTCTTAAGTTCCTTCCTGGCTAGCCTTTCTTAAGTTCCTTCCTGGCTAGCCTTTCTTAAGTTCCTTCCTGGCTAGCCTTTCTTAAGTTCCTTCCTGGCTAGCCTTTCTTAAGTTCCTTCCTGGCTAGCCTTTCTTAAGTTCCTTCCTGGCTAGCCTTTCTTAAGTTCCTTCCTGGCTAGCGTAATCTTCTCATGAGCCCTTCCTGTTTCCTGCTTCTTGTATCTAATGCATGCTTCCTTCTTCCTTTTGACTAGTTGCCTGACCTGTTTTGTCCCAGTGGGCCAAACCTATCTTGAACCCTGCACAAATGGTCCTAAAACTTCCTCCTTCTGTGCTTTCATCCTTAAAATTCTAATTTACTCGCGCTTGTTCCCGCCTCATCCCGTCGTAATTAGCCTTTCCCCAGTTTATCTCCTTCCTTAACCTCCTCTACTCATGGGAAAGGAGAATTGGCCTCTTCTCATAACTGAAATACTTCACCTCAAGCAGCACAATAATGTTTGTTGTCATAAACATAACTATAATGTACATAAGCATTGAAAATTTTACTTGCTGCAGCCAAACCTTGTTGAAAAAATGGTCGTATGCATAAAATTATAATGCACCTATGGACATTTTCTCACTTTTTCCCTTCTTTTTTTTCTTGAGTTAATTATTTTTTTTAAATATTATATTTACAGAATTGTAATTAATAGTAATTGTGCATTTTGTTCTGCCACAAAACAACAAATTTCACGACACATTCAGGACAATAAACAATTCTAATTACTCCTGATAGACAGAGATAATGAATATAAAAGAAACTGGTAATAAATGTTCAGTTATAGTTGGTAGAAGAAATAAAGTTCAGTAAATGAAATGGTGCAATTGTGCAGACTAGCCTTTTTGTGATCTCCTCTGGATCCATTTTCACAGCCACAGATATTGTGTAGGCATCACCTTCAACAGAAGGCATATCATTTTGTTGATAATTATTGACGTCTTTTCCAATATGGCACAACCAACAATCAGAAGAATTGATTCAAAACGTCAAGGAACTCCCATCTCCTGGCTGTTCAACCTTAGACAAGCCTCTCATGGATTTGCTCCCAATGGAGAATCAAAGAGATACAACATGGAAGCAGACTTCTTGTCCACTGTGTTCACACTAATCGTCAAGCACCGTAACAGACTGTTTTGGCCCACGAGTCCATGCCGCCCAATTAACCTACACCCCTTCTATGTTTTGAATGATGGGAGCCTCCAGGAAAAACCCATGAAGACATGGGGAGAATGTACAAACTCTTTACAGACAACATGGGATTTGAACCTTCATCATGATCGCTGGCACTGTAAAGGTGTTGCACTAACCTCTACACCAACTGTGCTGCCTTAAGTTTTAGTTTTCCCAACCAATTTTATTTCCCCCACTAAATCGATCACTATGGGTTCTACCACCCATCTATGAACAAGGAGAAAATTTCAGTGGCCAATAATCTATCAAGCCACAACGTTTTAGGGATGTGAGAGGAGAGCAGAGCATCCAGAGGAAACATACAGTTACAAGCAGAGTATGCGTGTTTCTCACCAATAACATCACAGATCAGGAATAACCTAGGTTGCTGGTGATACTTTGAGATATGTCATCAAAATACCCACTGCGCTATTATTGGTTTTAATGTTAGTGTACAAAGCAGTGGTGATCCCAAAGCTTCTGAATGCATCGGAAACCTGGGATAACACACCAATGACATCTGAAGGCACTTGAAAAGTTCCATCAATGCTGTCTTTGAAACATCTTAAATATCAGCTAGGAAGATACAAGAACTAACGTCACCATGCCAAATGAAGCAAAAAGAACAAGCATTGAAGCCTACATCATTAACAACCAACTAAAGTGGAGCAGTCACGTTACTTTGGATGGAAGATTAATGTCTGCCAAAACAAATCATCTACTCCCACCTTAAAGAAGGCAAATGCAAAAGAGGTGGACAACAGAAGAGATTCAAAGAGATCTTAAAGTCCAATATAAAGAAATGTAACATCAACATCAATAAGTTGGAAACCCATGCCAAGGACAGGAAAGTCTAGCAAACCATCATCTGAGAAAAAAAAAATGGCTACTTTCAAAGCCAGCAAGTGTGCAGAACTTGAATTAAAGGGAAGTAAATGGACAGAGAGGCAGCAACAACCAAAGCCTCATCTGCCATCTGGAACAACTTGTCCTGAGTGTGAAAGATCTTTCAAAGACAATATTGGACTCATAAGCTACTTGTGAGCCCATAAATAGATCAATGAAACAAAGTCCATCATCCTCAACCTCAAGGAATAGCTACAACGACGATGTTTTTTTTTTTAAACTGGATGTACATCATTGTGGTTTTTTTTTGCCATTCCTGTTTGGCTGCAGAAAGTAAGATTTTCATGTGTATGTACATTGTACAATGCATATATCAGTCATTCTCAATCTTATTCCCCACCCCCCCCATTCACATGCTACCTTAAGTAATCCCCTATGGCATAGGATGCAGCAAGGATCTGTTCTAGGACCCTTGCTCTGTGATTTAAAAAAAAAAGATATATATATATATATACACACACACACACAAGTGACCTGGATGAAGAGGCAGAAGGATGGATCAGTAAGTTTGCAGATGATACTTAGGTTTGAGCAGTTGTGGATAGATCTGAAGGATGTTGAAGGTTACAGTTGGATATAGACAGGATGCAGAGTTGGTTGGTGAAGTGGCAGATGGACTTAATTCATAATAGGTGTGAGGTAATGCATTTTGGAAGGCTGAGTACAAGATTGACGTTCAGTTACTTAACAGTGTGGATGAACAGAGAAACCTTGGGGTCCAAATCCATGCATCCCTCAGGGTCATTGCACAGGTTGATAGGATAGTTAAAAAGGCCTATGGCATACTGGACTTCATTGATAAGGGGACCGAGTTCAAGAATCGAGAGCTTAGCTGCAACACTACAAATCTCTGGTGAAACCACATTTGGAAATTGTGTTAGTTGTGGTCACCTCATTAGAAGAAGGATGTGGAAGCTATGGAGAGGATGCAGAGGAGATTGACCAGGATGATGCCTGGATTGGGAAACAATTTTTATGAGGCAAGGTGAGCAGAAGTGGAACTTTTCTCTTTGGAGCGTAGAAGGATGAGAAGAGATTGATAGGGATCTACAAGATTATGAGAGACATAGATATGATGACAGCCAGCACCTGTTCGCCAAGGCAGGAATGGCAAACACCAGAGGACACGAGTACAAAGTGAAGGGTGAGAAGATTAGGGGAGACATCAGGGGTAAGTTTTTTTTTTAAGTTATGGGTGCCTGGACTGACTTGCTGGGAATGGTGATGGCTGCTGAAGCATTAGAGGCTTTTAAGAGACTCAGACAGGCACATGCATGGAAGAAAAATAGAGTAGGAAGTCTTTAGCATTTTTTTGAGGAATATATGGGTCAGCGCAACATCGAGGGCCAAAGGGACTGTACTGTCCATTAGAATTCTATGTAACTGTGCTTAGAGAGCATATTGAGGTATCACCCAGTAAGTTATAAGGGTAGAATTTAGGGTAAAAAGGGAATGATCACTTTGATTCCCCTCTATTATAGGACTTTCAGTGTTAAATGGAGATTGAAGGAAAGTTGTGTTGAGACATTTCTCATCGCTGTAAGAATAATAGGCTAGCATTACCATGAGATGTTAACTTCCCTAATATGGACAATGATATCTATTGTACAAACGCTATGGGTAGGGTAGAATTTGTTAAGTGTGTTCAAACCCTTCGTCTTAACTCAATATAGAGATGGAACAGCACTGGACCTCCTCTTCACGTGTGAGTTTGGACAAGTGACTGATGGTGACAGGAGAAGAGCACTTTGGATCAAGTGACCATAACTCCATTGGTTTGAAGATAGTTGGAGAAAAATGCAACTAGTCCACCAGTTAAAGGTGAAATACAAATCTTGCTGAGACACAATTAGCAGAACACTAATACATTACCAACAATCGAGACCGGGGTTCGAATACCACGCTATCTGTATGCTCTCCCAGTGTCTGCATGGGTTTCCCCCCCGAGGGCTCCGGTTTCATTCCACCGTTCAAAATGTATTGAGGGTTTGGTTTGGGGTTATTTGGGTGTAATTGGGTGGCACGGGCTCATCAGCCTGCCCAATTACACAAGTTTTGACCTCAGTGAAGTACTGGAGGAAGGCTAATGTTCATTAACAAGGGTGAAAACTGGCAGTGATCAGATAAAATAAATGATGTGCTACTGGAGCTGGTATAATGGCAGCTCAGCTGCTAGTGCAGACCTGTGGGGAGCAGAGACACAGTGCTCACCTGAAGGCTCCAGACACCTAGTTTGTCTGTCACCGGCTCCATACAGGATTTAAAGGGCCTGTTAAAGGAGCTAATGGTGTTTAAATTTAGAATAAATTTAAATTTAATATTTAGACATACAGCATGGTATAGGCCCTTCTAACTCACAACCCTGTGCTGCTGAATTAACCTACAACCCCTGGTACATTTTGAATGGTCAGAGGAAACAAGAGGCCCTGGGCAAAACCCACACAGACATGGGGAGAATTTACCTACTCCTTACAGGCTATACTGGATTCAAACTCTGGTTTGAACCGCTAACCATGCCACCCAAAAATTGCCTTGGCAGAAGGATTTTGATGTTAAGATCCTGTGACTATGGGGTCTGAGCCGAAGATGGCAACACCTATGTTTGGCCACACCCATGAGGGAAACAGGACTGGTGCAGGGCACCAGAAAAAGGGGAGAACACCACCGAGGAGATGAGCCAAGGTATGGTGACTACTGCAGTGGACCAGTGAGGGGCTCAAGGCTGAAGAATACAAGATGGTGGACTGTTGGTGACTCAAGGCAAGGAACCCACAGATACTGTGGGCTGCTGGTGAGTGCAGTCAAGGGACTCGCACAAGGCTGTGGACAGCTGGAGATTGGCTCAAAATTGGCTGAACAGGTACCAGGTATTGGAACTGGAATGTGAGAGGGTGCCAAGGGTGCTGAGGGCTTACTGGTCACTTTGGGGATTTGGATCTGCAGCTCAGGTTGCAACTGGTCTGGACAGAAGGATGTGTGGCTGAAGGGCAATGGAAGTGCAGGAAGTGCATTCATGGACAATCAGTGACAATAGGGGCAATCTCTTTTATATTTTCTATGACCGTGAGGGGCACTGGGGAATTTTTGCTGATGGATGAATCTTCGTCTGTTTTATGGTAGACCAAAGGAAATTTTGTCTAATGTTACATTTTTCTGTTTTATTATAGGTCAATAAAAGAATCTTGAAGCAAGGACAAGCCGGAGAACAACAGATCAGTGGGCCCGAGATCACTGATTAAAAAGACATTGAAGGAAATTGATGAGTGGAAGGTGGTGGATGTGGTATATATGGATTCAGCAATGCCTTTGACATGGTTCTGTATAGTTTGGAAGGTTAGGTCGCTTGAGATGCAAAGGGAAATGGCCTGCTGCATTCAAAATTGGCAGTGTCAGATGATTGAGGGTAGTAGTGGTGGAATGTTTGTTCTGATTGGAGGCCTGTGGCCAGCAAAGTGCTGTAGGGTTTGATGCTGGGTACATTGTTGTGCGTTATCTATATTAATTATTTGGATAGTAAATTTGCTTGCATGAAGAACAAATATGCAGATGAAACCATCATTGGGCTCATAGTGGCAAGTGAGGAAGAAATCTCAATTTACACAGGAATTTAGGTCCGTTGAGATGGTGGGTCAAGAAGTGGCAAATGGAATTCAACTCTGACAATTATGAGGCAAGTCCAACCACAGTTAATGACAAGGTTCTGGAGTGTGTTATTAGAACAGAGAGATCTTGGGGCACAGACATATAAAAGTGACAATTCAGGTGGAGAGGATGGTGATAATACATTTGGCAAGCTTAACTTTTTTGGGCAGAGATCATAAAATTTTGAGCATCATGATGCAGGTGTTGGTGAGACCACATTGGGACCAATAGGGGGTACATTTTTGATTACCTGGAGACAGGAGATTTCCTGTATTAGAGGGATTGGGTTCTAACGAGTGCTTGGATATGCTGGGTCTTTATTCACGAAAGCATAGGATGTTGAATGGTGATCTTATGAAGGTTTATAAAATCTGGAAGTGGGTGGATCAAGTGAATTCTCACAATCTTTGTCCCCAGAGTGAATGATTCTAGGATTAAAGAGCATTGGCAACAGGTAAGAGATACAAGAGGGACAGAGTGGCAACATTTTCACTCAGAGGGTGGTACATATTTGAAATGAGATGCAATGGTAGAAATGGGTATAACATTGTAATTTAGAGGATAGATGGACAGATTTAGGTTTAGGAAGAACTTAGGAGAATATGGACCAACTGCCCCACATTCCTATTTTGCTGTCATAGATGTACAACTTCAAAAGCAAGATACAATTGATGCTGGAAATTTGAAATTAAACTAGAAATTACTGATGATAGATTATTGAAAGCAAAGTCAACTCTTGTTTCTGAAGATGTTGCCTGACTGATGATTATTTCCAATGTTTTATTTTTTAATTTATTTCTTTATACCAGGTGAAAGACTAGGCCAAAAGCAAAGCACTTATTTGAATTCTTATTTGACTATTATTCAAATCATTGAATTGCCCAGCTATTTGTAGCTTCATTTCAATGGCGAGCTTCAAGAAGCCTTGGGGAGTCATTGCATGAGTTGTTAAATGTAAGTGGCAGGTTGAACCAGAGAACACAATAAATTGGAGCAGGAATAGGGCATGTGGACCCTCAAGCCACCTCTGTCCTTTAGTAAAAGTACAGTTCAACCTTTACATCAAATCCACTCATCTCATCCCGTATCCCATTATTCCTTTACTGCCCAAACATCTATTGATCTTTGTTATATATTCTGACTGATCTTCCTCAACTCTCTTTTTTACTACAACACATAGTCTAAGCCAATTCCTAACAGAACAATCTCATCGGTCTCATTCTTCTTCTTACCTTATTTCCCCAAGTCCTGCAACTTATTTTATCTCATGTCCATTAACTCCACTTTCATTTTGTTTATTGCTTAACTCCACTAAATGGGCAACTTATGATGAGTAATTCACATATTTGGGTTGTGAGGAAAATAGTGGCATGCAGAGCTCCAATCAAAAATTCATGCAGTCATGGGAAAAATTCAATAATTCCACCCAGTGAGCATCTGAGGTCGGGAGCAAACCCAGGTCACTGAGCTTTGAGGTCGCAGAACTCACCCCTGCACAACTATGCTCATGAATTCATTCCTCACCCCTGCACAACTATGCTCATGAATTCATTCCTCACCCCTGCACAACTATGCTCATGAATTCATTCCTCACCCCTGCACAACTATGCTCATGAATTCATTCCTCACCCCTGCACAACTATGCTCATGAATTCATTCCTCACCCCTGCACAACTATGCTCATGAATTCATTCCTCACCCCTGCACAACTATGCTCATGAATTCATTCCTCACCCCTGCACAACTATGCTCATGAATTCATTCCTCACCCCTGCACAACTATGCTCATGAATTCATTCCTCACCCCTGCACAACTATGCTCATGAATTCATTCCTCACCCCTGCACAACTATGCTCATGAATTCATTCCTCACCCCTGCACAACTATGCTCATGAATTCATTCCTCACCCCTGCACAACTATGCTCATGAATTCATTCCTCACCCCTGCACAACTATGCTCATGAATTCATTCCTCACCCCTGCACAACTATGCTCATGAATTCATTCCTCACCCCTGCACAACTATGCTCATGAATTCATTCCTCACCCCTGCACAACTATGCTCGTGAATTCATTCCAAATACTAAGCAAAAAAATTGTGTCATTATGCAAAACATCATTGTATCAACAGTCTTCTGAAGTGGGTCAGAGCTTGCTGGATTTAAATTCAGACGTCAGCAATTTCAAACCAGCTTCAGAATGCAATAACATTCTGCACACAAACCCATAGTTCTTTTTTATTCTCTTTTCATTTCTTGTCTTTTCCAAAGCATAATTTGCTCCTAAATGCATTAGCACGACAAGCCTCAATATTATGGAACTTTTGTGTTAAATTATCAAATAAGTATGTGAGGGTAGAATTGACCAATTTGACTAGGGATGAGAAACCCCCAGAAATGTATTGAAGGCTAAAGGTCAGGAAACCCACCAGTCTGGGTTTTCCAACCTCAACCAAACTATCAACTGCACATTAGCCTGCTTTAAGACTAACTCACCATCTAAATACAGGACTGAAATGAGCTCTTACATCATTAGATATTTAGAGATCATTAGAAATTATTTCAGAATCAGAATTTGTCATGAAACGTGGTAGTCTGCAGCAGCACCAAAGCGCAAACATTGATATTATAACCATCTTACAATATGACTATAAAAGATTAAAAGAAGAGTACACAAAAAGTAAGGCAGGGTCTTTGGTTCATTGATTATTCGGAAATCTGATGGCAGCAGGGAAGAAGCTGTCCTTGTGCCATTGAGTGCTCATCTTTACAATATCGGTGGCAGAACAAATGTTAGAGGGGTGCAAAGCTTAAACTCGCACAGAGGGTGGGGATTGTTACCATCATCTGCCCCTCTGGTGTAGGTGCTGAGAGCACTGCTTTTATTGCATCAAGCATCATTAGCCGATTGTAATGCTTGACACACACTAGTGATGAGGCCTGAGGCAGGTGGAGAATCTCTAGCAGGTGTCAAGCTAGATGCTATTGATGCCAGAGGGGGTGGAGGCGGGTCTGGCGAGTAATGGCCATGTTCGTATGGGGGGTGGGAATGCTTGTGGATCCGCCCTTGGTGTCTTTAGGCTCCTGTATCTTTTCCCCCCAATGGTAGCAGAGTGAAGAGGGCATGGCCTGGGTGGTGGTGGGGCCTTTGAGGATAGAGACTGTTTTTTTTAAAGACATTTTTTTTTAAAAAGACAGAGGAACTGTTTCCACAGAGTATTGAACAAATGTGATGAGGGAACAAGTTTAAAGAGTTCAAAGATTGACAATCTTGGACACATTAGTATCAAACAGTAAAGATCATTCACATGTGGGGGCGGGGGGGAATATGCAAGAGACTTGCACATGCAGATCAGTAACATTTAAATCATTCACATCAGATAGTACAGTAAGGGTCAAAACAAACAGTACCTGCCACCCCTCCCCCAACAAGTCTGTAATGGTTAGCACAACTTCTTTACAGCACCAGTGATCAGGACTGGAGTTCAAACCCTGCACTGTCTGTAAGGAGTTTGTACATTATCCCTATGTCTGTGTGGGTTTCCTCCTACCATTCAAAATGTACCAGGAGGTTTTAGGTTAATTGGGTGTAAAATGGGTGCCATAGACCGAAATGCTGTATGTCAAAATTTAAAATAATTTAAAAATTTGAAATAAATTTGAAATAAAATTTAAACTTAAAAATGTTGGTCTGGATTTCTCCCGCAGGCAGCATCATCTGTATTCTGAGATTTTCTTGCTTTTGCTTATTCCTTGAAGGGCTCAGGCCCAAAATGTCCACAATACATCTTCGCCTCCTTTTCTTTTTCTATATTTTTATTGAGTTTTATAAGTAAATCGTACATTAGTAATAACAATAAGTATCCATCTGAATAGATCTATTACTTATGGCTACAAATAATCTATGATACATTGAAAAAGAAAAGACAACATGTAAAATTTATACTAATAATCTAACCCCTCCCTTGTGAAGTTATTGGTTGAGCATGTGTTCCACTTACTGTAAAAGAGAAAACAACTAAACCACAAAACAGGGTCTAAATAATCTTAGGAATTATGAAAATAATTAAGAAAACAACCCCATAAACTTACAAAGTTAAAATTAATTTCAGTAGTAGAACATTTAATATTTTCCAAAGTCAGGCATGTCATCACATCTGATAACCACTGAATGCAAGTAGGAGGGACAGTATTTTTCCATCTCATTAATATAGCTCTTCTAGCGATAAGGCAAGCAAAGGAATTATAGCCCAGATAAGATTCAAGTCAGTAGGCTTACTTTTTTCAAACAGGTCAAGAAAAAGATTAGAGTCAAATTAATATTAAGAACTAAAGAGAAGGTACAAAAAAAGTTTCCCAATAAATGGAAAAGGACATGTCCAAAATTTATGAAACATTCAACCTTCAAGTCTTACATCTGTCACATTTTTTGAAGAAAAAAAAATAAAATAGAATTTAACCAATTGAATGTGGGAGAAGCAAGCTCAATGTATTACTTTAAATTGTAAAAATGAGTGTTGGGAACATATTGAAGATGAATTTACCAATTTCAAAGTAGAATCCCATGTAGCATCAGAAAATAATTGTTGAAAATCTTGCTCCCATAATTTCTTAGATTTGTCCAGGAATTATCACAAGATAAAAATAATGACTCAAAGAACTGATATCAACTTTTTTATGATTCGGTTTAAAATTATAAATCTTCTCTATCATATTTAATTCTAGTCTCAATACCAATGAATTAAAAAAAAACTCCTAATCCATAAATATCTAAAAAATGACATTTATATAGTTTGAATTTAGAAAATAATTGTTCAAAAGCCAAATTTTGGTCCATAAAATGATATTTAAATGATTGCATACCTAAATCTGACCATTCATGAAAACCAAAATCTTGCACCGAAGGTTAAAAAGTGATAGTAGTATATTATTTATACAAGCTCATTTAGCACAATGCATATTGATTCAAATCGCTGAACATACGATTAAGAATAAATTGGATGACAGGCAACTGGAATACACAAGCAGAGCCATCTTTTTACATAGACTATCCGATTTAGAACATTACTTATTTAAACCCTAATCTGTTCCTCCCAATCACAGCAATGGGATTTCTCAATTTCAAATGAACAACAGCGCTACAAACAATAGATTTCAAAGAACAAGCAGTGAACACAAATGAGCCCTGTCACAATTCCATTTCGATGTTACAAAAAGTCCAACCGTAGCCATCTTAGGGCTGATTTATTGGCAACAGCAGGACTTAGGATATTAAATTAACTAAAAGGGGACTGACTAGCAGAAATCTATGGCATCCAAAATGTCTTTTAAATTGAGAATTTGGTTTCAATTTCCGATGGACGTTGAAAAGACTGGTTGAGTTCCTCCAGCATTTTGGTGTGTTTTTACTACAATTATTGTGTCTGCAGACTTCTGTGTTTCACTGCAGACACAGCACACTAATTAAGCAAAAATATACAAGTTTAGCTACAATTTACAATGGGTGAGGAATGACAGTCTCTTATAGGGTGCACGCCACAAATAGCCCCCACCCTTTATAGGCAATATCTTACAATTTGTTCTCCAGCATTGCCAATGGCTCACAACCTGATCAGGGATTGTCAAAAGGGGAACAAGCCCATATACTGAGATTTTAGCAGGCAGTCCAGGTAGGCCCATGTGGCTTTCAGAGAGGAGAAGGATATTGTGTGGGAAGGGAAAGGTTCAGTGGGTTCCAAGAGCAAGGACTCTGAACACAGGAAAGATCTTTATAAAACAAAGACCCACGGGAATCGCCACAGGGATAACACACAGATGTTCTCTTAATCACAAAACACAGTATAATCAGTCACATTGGACTTAACACTACCAATACTAGCAATTGTGTACAGACTTATTAGCACAGTACAACCCAGTCACATTTGACAAAATACTACTGATACTAGAAATTGTGTACAGACTTTCATCAAGTAAGGATTACAAAACACTACCTGCTGTTCCTTGTCTAACATGGGCACAGCTCCAATGCTCTCTAACAGCCCAGATCCATGTGTAGTGCACACTCTATAGTGACTTTGCCAGCGTAGTCCACAGTTCATGACCTGGAGAGGAGCAGCATTTGTCTCATGACCAAAGATGAAATGAGGAAGAACTACTGCATGCAGTGAACTTTATAAAACAACAAGCTGTAAGGTCTAGCCCAGGTAATTACTAGGTGATTAAATTGGCTAATGGTCAGGTGGGCAGAGTCTAACCTTGATGGCAGGTGATGCAACTTCTGACTAGATTCCAGGTAGAGAGTGGCCCTCCACAATCCGTATTCCCACCAAGTTCCAGATGGAGGTTGCAGGACCATGCACATTCCACACTCCTACCAGGTTCCAGACAGAAAAGTCACATGACCTTCCATAACCCACATTACATTCCACCTCTTGATAGTGTCACCACTCCAAAATCATTAAAAAACAAGTAAAAATATTATTACAAAAAAAGAAATTAATACATTATTACAATGCAAGTGCCTGGTGAATAAATGGCTAGGTACAACAGAAGGGTGAAGGTATTGATTCAGAAAGTTGACAACAGCCTACCAACTCTCCACAAACCGAAAGGGTCATTGTTCTCCCCAATGAGTGTTATGCTGCGGGATCTGGCCCCCTTTCTGTTATGCATGTGCTTTTTAAAAAAATCAGTCACTGACTCTCATATGCGGTCTGACCTACTTACCCGAGATGTATGTGCAGTGCGTCTCATCAACAACAGCACCGCCTTCATTTGCAAGCAGGTAGTGCAAGGTCATCAGACTTTCCTTTAATCCAAAGTAGCACAGCTCTTTCTTTGGCCAGTGATTCCACCACGGTGGCCCTTCATCCAGGTGCTCCTCATTGTTCAGAGGCACATATCCCAAATGTCCGCCGATGTGCGCCTCATGGGAAACCAGGGGTCAGCCCGGCAGGTGCGCATCTAGGGCATATCGGTATTTTCATAAGAGCACCCCTCCCCACCCCCCATTAGGAGGGCTGTAAATTGTTGGCAGTCTCATGCCAAGATGCTGTTCCTGTTCGCATTTCCATTGATTGCTTGTACCAGTGCTGACTGAACTAGGTGCACCACATTGCCAAGGCTTGCTCCATGTGTGGACCCATTGGGAGAGTCAGTACTGTTTGCATGGAGGGGAAAAAGAGTCCTGTTCCCAAAGCACTGTCCAGCAAGGATTATTGGCAATGAGGTGGTTAAGTGGAGGTACGTCATCATTACCAAAACATTTTGATTAAAGAGCCCATACAAGCAATTCCTGCAGCTGTTGTCGAGTGGGGTCAGTGTAGGTGGAAGACACTCAGCTGACTGGGCCAGAGAAGTGATGCAGGTCTTGCAGAATGGGGTGGTTATACTGCGTGTAGATTTGTAGGCTCTCACAGCAGCAATCAGCGTAGGCTAGAAAAGGAGCAGCTCGAAGGGAGGTCTCTGCCTGTTGGTTGCAGGGGTGGGGTGGGGGTTGATGAAAGCAGGGGTGCAGGGATGAAAGGGAAGCAGGGGATTCTGGAGAATTCAGTCACGTATCGTAAGTTGGTTAATATGGTAACATGACAGATGAGTCAGGGGCCACCTCTGGTTGAGGAGAAGCAAAGGGGAGGCTGGTCTGGGTCAGAGTGGATGGTGCATTGGAAGGTCCACCCCCATAGGGTTTCCTCGCAATGCTCTTTCCAGAGAGCATAAATATCTCTGTAAATCACTGGCAGTGTGGTGTTGCTAAGCTTTGTTTCAGCCCTGCAAATTTGAGTGGGTACTCTCATCTCCATGTACTCTAATCCGTCCATGAGAGTAATGGCTTTCTGTAAAGTTTTTCTGGTCGCCAGTCCCATGAGCAGCAAGACCACCACTCTGCCACTCTGAAGCTGGGGTATGCAGTGGTGACTAAATCTCCCATCAAGACACTGGTCACCCTAATGTTCTTGGCAAAATTGGGAAGCAGACTGAGGTTACCAAAAGGAAGCAATTTTGAATATGTGATTACGTACACAATGATAATTAAAAGATTTATAACAAACATGTACATCAAACTACAAGAGAAAGAGAATGAGGAAACAATCTGTAAACCCAAACAAAATTGGGAACAAGAACTAAACATAAAGATTAAGAATGGTACATGGGAAAAGCTATGCTCCAGAACTATGAGAAAAACACGAGGTTACGCATGATACAATATAATTGGTTACACAGGCTATACACCACGCCCCAAAAGTTAAATAAATGGGACCCAACAGTGTCAGACAGATGTTTTCGTTGTAAGAAGGAAATGGGAACAACAGTGCATGCAATTTGGGCATGTGAGAAAATGGAAAAGTTTTGGGAAGATCTAAACCATGTATTAAATAAAATCACAAAAAGCAACATACCAAAAAATCCAGAGATCTTTCTTCTAAGTAATATAAGAAGTAAAGAACTTGGACTCGATTTGGATGGAGCACAAAAAAGATTTATTGTGAAACTACTTTTGATGCTGTTTTTACAATTTTGGAATCTATAGCTCATCAAATGGGTAACATGTCAACACAAATGTCTACTCAGATTGATCATGGATTTATGAATCTGACTGAAAAAATGAATAATATTTGTAAGGAAGTCTCTTCTGTTAAGAAATATATTTCTATTGTTAAAGCTGATGGTAATAGATGCTTGAACATGGTGGATACAGTTCAAGACAATTTTAAGAAAATCGAAGGCGCCTTTCAAGTCTGTAGAGAACAAATGGAACGTAATAAAGAAAAAATAGAAAAAGTGGAAGATTCTTTTGTTGGATGGGAAATTCAGAAGAAGGACTTATTGAAGAAGATAGACTCTTTGGAGAACCAAAGCCACCGGAATAATTTCAAAATAGTGGGAATTCCAGAAGGATCCAATAATTTTTTTTTTAAATGGATCCCTGAAGCATTGAGTTTGGATATTTTTTCCAGAAGGTTTGGAATTAAATAGAGCACACAGAGCTTTGAGAAGTAAACCATATCCAGGCCAACCTCCGCAAGCTGTTTTGATTCGTTGTCTATGGTATCAAGATAGGAAAACTATTTTGTGAGTTACAGTCCAAAATGCACGTAGATATCAGTCTCCATTGATGGTACAGGGAAATAAGGTTTTCTTTTACCTGGATTTAAATCAAGAAATTATTAAAAGGCGTAAAGAATTCAATTCTGCTGAAGAGGTGCTTTGGAGGAAGGGTTATGCATTTTCTTTTCGATACCCTGCAGTTTTGAAGATTTTTTATGGTCATTTCCAATCACAGTTTTATTTGAGAATGATCATGATGCTTTAATTTATGTCAATTTTTTGCCTGACAGGGCTACTGAAAGGCAACCTTCACCTAAGAGGAAGACACCTGATAAGAAGAATGGAAATGGGAACAGGAAGGCAAATATGTCAAAGAGTTTGATTGATATTGATGATCCAGAACAAGTCTTGGGATTGAATTCATTGGCGCTGTGAACAGATTTAGACTTATAATTTCGTAAGTCCGGTTGGGGGGGCGGGATGGACATCACTGAAGCTTTTGGAAGTCATCCGCCACCTGTGAGGGGAGATTTTATTTCTTTCCACACCCTGTTAAACGGGGAGTTACTACTTTTGTAGTCTCTACTTTTTTTCAAAAATAAACTTTTGTTTTTATTTTTGTGTAAGCTGTATTTTGTTTAGGGGGGGTTTAGTGGTTGCTTAATTTAGGGGCTATTTAGCAAGGGGAGCTTCAATTTTTTTTATTAAGGAGAGGGTTTTTTTGTGGATTGAAGGAATAGAAGGGTTTTTTATTCTGAAAAAAAAAAGTTAAATTGTGTACAATATACAAATTGCCTGCAACCAGTAAACTTGGAGGAATGGGAAGTGAGATTGGACTGTGAATCCAAAAAACTTTTCTGAACCTAAACACACATTACATACACGCACGCTTAAAATTAGAAGTGGGTTAAGTTAGGTTAGCTAATAGTGATAAATTAAAGTGTGATTCTGTTTTCATGTTTAAAGATAATTAAAAGCAACTTTTCTTTAAGTAACCATTTGTCTTGGTGAATATCTATTGCTGCTAGGTTTTGCAGTCCTCTGGGCTTTTAACACTGCTATTGAAATCAAGTTCCATGCACATCACTGGATACAAAATTAAAAAAAGTACAATCACTGACAATAACTCACACCTGTCGACATACAATATTATTAAGTGTGTTACACTGTGTTATGTGCCCATGAACATGAAGGATAGTTTGGTGTGACTTGGCCTAGAGATGGAAAAGGCACGAATGAGCATTTGAGGAGCAGATGAACAAGGACAGATGTGATCATGACGAAGCAGCATTGTGGGATTTCGTGGAATGGATATGCACTCAGAACCTTATTGTGGGATCAGCTATGATACAAAAGTCACATACAGTCAGCTTGATCTTACACACTTAACGGGCCAATATTCCAGTTAAATCCATGTTCCTAACTTAATGAGAAGATATGTTAACATTCATGACTTGTATGCAAGCTTCATGATTGTTATTCATGACAAGGATGTGTGCTTGGCCCACTGATCTACTTGTTATACACCCATGTCTGTGTGGCTAGGCATTATTCCAATGCTATCTACATTTGCTGATGACATTTGTCAGCAGAATCACTAGTAGCAATGAGGAAGTGTAGAGGAGGGAGAATAGATCAGCCCATTGAATGGTGAATCAACAAACTTTCCCTCAATGTCAGCACAACCAAGGAAATGATTGTAGACTTCAGGAGGAAGTCAGGGGAACACAACCTAGTCCTCATTGAAGGCTCAGTAGCAAAGAGGGTCAAGAATTCAAAATCCTGTGTGTCAACATCTCAGAGCAATCTGTCCTGGAGCTTCCATGTTGAAGCAATCACAGAGAAGACTCACCAGCAGCTATACTTTGTGAGGTGTCTGAGATGGTTCAGTATGTCACTGAAGACTTTCATAGACTTCTACAGGTGTACCATGGAGAGCATTCTGGCTAGTTGCATCACTGCCTGCTATGGAGGAGCCATTTCTCAGGACAAGAATAAATTCCAGAGGGTTGATAACTCAGCCTGAAACATCAAAGACTTCTCTCCATCAAGGACATCTCCATCTATATGTCTTTAAAAAAAAAACCAGCCTCTAGCCTCAAAGACCCCCACCACCCAGGCCACACCCTCTTCACTCTGCTACTACATTCAATGGCACAAGGTCAGCTTCCTCCATGCTGCCATCAGATTCCTGAGTAGTCAAAATGAACCAAAGATACAGCCTTACTTTTGGTGCACTTTTTTTTTGACAGTAATATTGTAAGATGGTTATAACATTAATGTTTGCTGCTGCAAAACACAGAATTTCACGACTTGTTCATGACAATAAATTCTGATTCTAATTAATTTGTACTTTGCTCACTAATACTTATACAGATTTCAAGTAAATTATTATTAGTTGAATCTAATAATACTAGGTATAATTTTGTTCTTTTTTAAGATATCTGCCAGCTAAATGCACATTGTATTGTTTATTTTGTCTATCGTACCTCTTCTCATTGATGTGATGTGAGTCATTGTTAAATCTACTTTTACCAGCCATGATACATGCTCTGCTTTCAAGAACGTCTTTCTTTGATCAAACAGAATATTCCATAATTATTTGCTTGTTCTATCGTTATGAAGATGCATTTTTTCCCCAAACACAGTAATAACAAGTTACCTTCATTTGTTTATACCTATTTTGTAATTATTTATTTTTAGACACTTGGAAAAGCTTCATCATTTAGAAAGGAGGTAATAATCTGCAGATCAGGTAAAATAGGCCATTAACCTCAGAACCCAAAGTTGCTGCAGAACTAAATAAGGTCATGTAGCTTAAATTTCTCAGTCAAGCAAATGAAATAGGTTCATCAAGTAATCCCCTTCTGCGGTCTTACTTTCAGCATCCAACCTCAACTTCTGCTCCATCAAGCCCTTGACCTAGTTTTAAGAACACTTGTAGTTTTGAAATCTATTTCTTACAAAGGATAATACTAACATTTAATTGGAGGATGTATTTCTTTAGGTTATTCAACTGTCTTGCTTTAAAACAAAACATCAGGAACTGCAATAACTTGTCAATGTTACTTTGGTATTTCATTCTTCTACAAGCACCGTCACTAAGAGAGAATATAATTGGAACATAATTACGTCTGAATTTCCCATTTAAGCTTGCACTGTCCAAGTTCAGATATGTAAGCCTGAGAGATCAAAGAATACTAAATAGTCATTGAGTCAGTTGATCGAGTCAGGGTAACCACGATCAGACCAGTCTCGTCAGTCCTATTCACTTGCTCATTTCCTATAGAACTACTGAAGATTCTCATGCATGTGTACAAATTTAGACATACAGCACGGTAACAAGCACCATCAGCCTACATTTGTGCCACCCAATTACACCAAATTGACCAACACCGGCCCGATATGTTTTGAAGGGTGGGAGGAAACCGGAGCCCCCGAGGAAAACTCACACAGACACAGGGAGAACGTACAAACTCCTTACAGACAATGCAGGATTTGAACCCCAGTCCCAATCTCAGGCAATGCTAACGGCTATGATCACCGGGCCACTCTATAGTTCTCTTCAGGATGAAAATAACTGGATTTATTTCAACCACCATCAATGGGTATTTCCCTGTCCTCAACGGGGAGATCAAGAAAATATTTTAGCCCGTGACTTTAGAGCACACATGTCAAACTCAGGCCTGTGGGCCAAATTTGGCCATTGATATAATTATATTTGGCCTGCTAGATCATATCAAATATGTATTAGAGCTGGCCCGCTGGCCGCCGCGCCAGTATAGCGCATGCACAGCTAATATTACAAATCCCAGAATGCTTTGCAAATGCGTTGGCGCCGGCCCGTCAGCCCGCTAATCACCCCCACCTTCTCTCTTTACTTTCATTAGCATCTGCGACCTGTCGCCCAACTCACATGTAATAAACCCCTTACGAAAAATGGCCAAACGAAAGACAGAAAACAGGACCTTTCAAGACAGGTGGGAGGCAGACTATATGTTCATCATTTTAAAAGACAAACCTGTTTGTCTTGTGTGTGGAGCCAGCGTGTCTGTAGTTAAAGAATATAACATACGACGACACTATGAAACGAAACACCAGGACAAGTATAAGGATCTGAATGAGAAGCAAAAGCTCCAGAAGGTGGAGGAGATGAAAATAAGCCTGGTTTTACAGCAAACTATGTTCACCAAAGCAGAATCCCAAAGTGAGGCTGCTGTAAAGGCTAGTTTTATTGTGGCCGCACAGTTCACCAAATCAGCCAGGCCCTTGACGGAGGGAGAGTTTGCTAATAAGTGCCTGCTCAAAGTTTGTGATATCATTTGCCCAGATAAAAAGCAAGCGTTTTTAAATGTAAGCCTGAGCAGAAACACCTTGGCTGCGTGTGCTTGTGAGCTTGCTACTAATCTACAAGAACAACTGAAGGAGAAGGGGAAAGATTTTATCTCATACTCACATCAGATACTGCCCAGCTATCAGTATTCATCCGTGCAGTGGACACGAAACTTTCCATTACAGAGGAACTTTTAGGATTAAAATCCATGCATGGCACAACCACAGGAAAAGAAATCTTCGAGGAGGTGTCCAAATGTCTCAATGAAATGATGCTGCCTTGGGATAAATTTGTGGGACTAAAGACAGATGGTGCGCCCGTGATGTGCGGTCAGAAAAGTGGACTGGTGGGCAGGATTCGGGAGAAGATGCAGGAGAATCATGCAGGTGAGCTTACAGTTTACCACTGCGTAATCCATGAGGAAGCCTTGTGTGGCAAAGCCTTGAAAATGGAGCATATTATGAATATTGTAACTCGAGTAGTTAACTTCATAAGAGCCAAAGGTTTAAATCACCGCCAGTTCAAGTCCTTTCTGGAGGAGTTAGGGTCAGAATATAGAGGCGTGCCCTATCACACAGAGGTGCGATGGCTGAGCCGAGGAAAAGTACTGAAGAGATGCTTTGAGCTGCTTGAAGAAATATGTCTGTTTATGGAGAGCAAAGGCAAAGACACAACAGAGCTCAGGGATAAAAAGTTTCAATGTGAGCTGGCATTCCTGTGTGACATCGTGAGCCATCTCGATGCGCTAAACCTGCAGCTTCAGGGACGAGGGCACGTCATTACAGACATGTACAGTGCAGTGAGGGCTTTTAGAACCAAGTTGTGCTTGTGGGAGACTCAGATGCTGCAGGGAAACATGGCTCATTTTCTGTGCTGCCAAATTCTGAAAGAACAGATCTCACCTGCCGTGTTGCCCAGTGCAGAGTTTGCTGAAAAACGAAGCGTACTTCGTGCGGAGTTTTCCCGACGACTTGCTGACTTTGAAGCCCAGAAATGCAGATTTTAACTACTCAGCAATCCGTTTGCAGTTGACGTGACAAGCGCTCCAACCAACTCCAAATGGAGCTGATTGAGCTCCAGTGTAATGACACACTCAAGTCAAAGTATGTCTCTGTCAGTGCTGCGCAGTTCCCACAGTTCCTTCCCGACACACTGCCCCAACTCCGTGCTCAAATGCTGTCAATGTTCGGCAGCACGTATCTCTGCGAACAACTCTTCTCTTTGATGAAGATAAACAAAACACCACACAGGAGTCGTCTTACTGACGAGCACCTTCATTCAGTCCTGAGGATTTCCTCAGCTCAGAGTCTGACCTCAGAGTTGGATGAACTTGCATCTAAGAAGAGATGCCAAATATCTGGTTTAGACCCAGGTGCATCAGAGTAAATCACTGTGTAGCAAGCTAAGCTTGGATTAATATTTTCTTTGGTTAACTTTGGACTGTTCATAGTTGAAAGATTGGATTTTCATTGAAGCAAGTTGTTATTTTTTTGACTTGTTAGCTTGTGAAAAAAAATACATTTAAAAGGAGAGGCTATAGAGAAATATTATTTATTGAATACTTTATTTCTCATTTGTTAATGCTTCTTCTGGAAAGAGTTTAACCAAAAACTATTATTAAACATTTATTTTAATAAGAAAAAGTTTAACATTACATATGTTGAAAGAAGATGTTGTTGAAAATTTTCAAAAAAATATTTAGTTTGGGCCATGACTTAGTCCAAGTTTTTAATTTTGGCCCTCGGTGAATTTGAGTTTGACACCCCTGATCTAGAGGGTCGAGGATATGCTGCCTGAAAGTGGTTTCTGATAATTTCAAATTATATCAGTGCAAATTAATTCAATTAATTTAACAGGTGGGAAAAAAAGGGCTAAGCAGAGCTGTTATATTATCCATAACAAAAATAAAATATTATTGACTGGATCAGGCTCGTGGTTTTTGATTGTTTCTTTATGTGACCTGACATGATCCACTCTCCCCAGATATGTTGGTTTCAGGTTTTTATTCAGAGTCTCAACGGTGACAAAACCTCAAGGTTAAGTATTTTTTGAATTTGGAATTCAGCAATACATGATGTTGATTTTATTGGCTTCTTGCAAACTATGAAGACCTTGTAATTCATGATCAGCTGAATAACAAACAGTTTTATGCTCCTTTGCTTTTAGCACCTAATGATTTTACAGCTTGAAGTCGTTCTGGAGCTACTGCAAAACCTTTCACGATAACAGAATTTCTTGACACTGCCTAAACAAATCCTTTTGATGTCTCTCACTGACACCTTTCATTATCCTTTTACTTCTCTATGAATGACCTTAGATTAAATTTCCTGTTCTGCACAGACTAATTCTTTCACGAGATCACAAGATAAAGGAACAGAAGTAGGCCATTCAGCCCATTGAGTCTGCTCTGCCACTCCACCCCGAGTGAAACCATTCTCACACTAGTTCCATTTTCTGTCCTTTTCCCCATATCCCTTGATACCCTGATTAATCAGATACCTATCAATCTCCTTAAACTCCCCCAATGATCCCGCCTCCACAGCTGTATGTGGCAAAAATTTCCACAAATCCATGACCCTCTGGATAAAGAAATTTCTCCTTTTCTGTTTTTTAAATGGGTACCTTCTAATTCTAAGAGTGTGCCCTCTTGTCCTGGATTCACTCACCAAGGGAGACATCTTATTCACATCTACTCTGTCCAATCCTTTCATCATTCAAAGTGTTTTTATGACATCCCCTCTCATTCTTCTATACTCCAATTAATACAGTTCAAGAGCCGATAAACATTCCTTATACCTTAGCCCTTGCATTTCAGGAATCATCCTGGTAAATCTTCTCTGAACCCTCTCCAACATCTAAGTGAAGTGGCTCAAAACAGCATATATACTCCAAATGAGGTCTCACCAGTGCCCCTTAGAGCCTCATCAACACTGTTTTACTCTTATGCACTATTCTCTTGAAATGAATCCCAACATAGCTTTTATTTACTTTACTGCTGATCCAACCTGGTGGTTAATTTTTAGTTTATCCTGCACAAGGACCCCCAAATCCCTTTGTACTCCTGAATTTTGAATTTTCTCTCCATCCAAATAATAATCTGCCTGTTTATTCCCTCTTCCAAAATGTACAAGTGTACATTTCTCAACATTGTATCACATTTGCCATTTCTTTGCCCTCTCTCCTCAGCTGTTCATCTGCAAACTTAGCCACAAAACTATTCATTCCGTAATCTAAATCATTAATATACATTGTAAAAAAAAAATGTGGCCACAGAACAAGATCCCTTTATTCCCACCCTTTGTTTTCTGCCTATCAGGCAATGCTCCGCCCAATGTAATATTTTTTTAGTAATTCCATTGGCTCTCATCTTATTATGTGGCCTTTTATGTGGCACCTTATTGAAGGCCTTTTGAAAATCCAAATCCACAACATCCACTGCCTTGTCCATTCTGCTTGAGATTACCTCAAAAAAGTTCCAATAGGTCGGTCAGGCAGCATCTTCCCTTAGGCTTAAGACCATCATTATGGGAAAGTCTCTGACTACAAAATAAACTGGGACAAGAGTGAGATTTTACCTATACCCATTATCAATATTGCAGTCAGTTTAATTGAGTCTAATCTGATATGAAGCGTTTGGGGATGAAATTTAATAGTAATTTGAATGAACCCTACAAGTTTTAATTATCTTCTCTTACTGCAGAAAATTGAGGAGGACCTACATAGATGGGTAAACCTGCCATCACATTATCAGGCAGAGTAAATTTTCGAAAATGAAGATAATGGCAATACTTTGATACTTTTTTTTTCCATTTCTTACCTATCACTTTTTTTTTTAGAAATTCTTAATGGACATATTTGTTTTATGTATACATACACACACTGCACAAATTTGTTTAGTTGATGTTTTTTTTTTAAATGAGGCGATTCCTTCCTGGGCTATAATTATTTTGCACATGGTAGGAGAGGAGATGGCAGAAGAATTTGTTTATAAATAGAATTTTATATTAATTAAAAGGAAAACAAATAACCTATTATTGAAACATGCAATTTTTATTTGGGATAAAATTAAACAATTTGTGGGATTAAAAGAGGGATTATCCTCAAAGATGCCTCTATTTCAAAACAGTTTAATATCCTTGACTTTGGCTAATAGAATCAAAAGCTACCTGGTACCAACATGGTATCAGTTGCATTGAAGATTGTTATGATTAACAGAGGCAAATTATGCCTTTTGTGGGACATAAAAACGAATACAATTTACCGAACAACACGTTCTTCTGCCATCTCCAATTGCAATCTTTTTGAGTGAAAGGTGGGTACCACTAATGGTCCAACCAATGTGCTCAGGCATGGAAATCTAATTTGAAAGGGGAATGCAACCAAATTTATCTTTAATATATCTGCTCTAACCTAAGATCAAAGCTAAAAATCTGAACTATACAGATCAAGGGAGAGGTGAAAAATTGGATTTGGGCATTGTAATCAATCCACAATACTGGTCAGATCAATGTGTAGATACTCTCACTACCTTAATTAATTCGAGATATAGACTCATTCATTATAATTTTCTGCATTAATTATATCACACACCTCAAAACATATATAAAAATAAACTAGCATTTTCTGATAGGGTGTTTTAGGTGTGATATAGATGTTGGAACCTTTTTAACCATAACCATAACCTGGTTATGCATGAAATTAAGACCCTTTTGGATCCAATTGGGGGAAGTGTTGACAAAAAAATAATGGGGAGGAATTTCCCTCTAGACCCAGAATTGTTTTTTTGTCTGGAGAATTTGGCAGTTATAAAAGTTAACTTCTCCAGAAGTAAACCTAAATTTATTAAAACTGCTTTATCAATAGCTGGGAAATGTATAGCTATAACATGCAAATCCAATTCTCTACTTCACATTGCACTTTCATGTTCCAATGATCAAAGTTGTATTCCCCTCGAGAAGATTACTTATAGTCTTAGGAATAGAGCATGTTAGTTGAAATTTGGCAACCTTATTTAGATTATTTAAATACCCAGATTGTACAATTTATTTTGATATTTGTCAATTAGTATACTCCTTATTAGAAATTTAATACTTTTAAAATTATGCGACTCTGAGAACCTTGATCCTGTTGCTTTTTTGTTTCTATTTTCTTTCTTTTCATCTCCCTCTATTCCCTGCTGTCTGTCCCCTTTTCTTTCAGATCTGGAGAGGGGCTGCTGGGAGAAGAGGGTCTCTCCTTTCCTTTTTTTGGACCTGATGCATGTTTTTTTCTATGATTTCATATTCAATTTATCATTGTTATTATATTAATTGAGACCTTTTTTTAAAAAAATCTTTAAAATTCAAATAAAATATTTAAAACACTTTTGCTTATTTTAGCCTTAACCTCTCTTGTTAGCTAAATTTGTACCATTTTTCCATTCATAATTTGTTTTTTTCTTGGACTATATCTCTCCTGCACATTCTTTATTTCTTGTAGAAATATCAGCCAATTCTGCTTTGCCATCCCTCCATCTAGCTTTTCTAGTTAACTTGGGCCAGTTCCTCCCTCATACCACTGTAATTTCTTTTGTTCCAATCAAATATTGACACACCTAATATCAGCTTTTTCTTTTCAAATTTGAAACTGAACTCAATCATATTATTATCACTACTTCCTAAGTGTTCCATTACCTTTACCCCTAATCATCTCAGGTTCATTACACATCACTCAATCCAAAACCACAATTTTGGGCTTATTGACAAGCTGTTCCAAAAAGCCACACTGTAGGCATTCTACAGACTCTCTCTCCTGAGATTCAGTATCTTCCTGACTTTTCCAAACCCATTTCATGTTAAAATTCCCCCCATAATTATTTTGATATTTTCCTTCTGACACACTTTTTCCAATTCCAGCTGTAACTCATAGTCCACTTCCCAGATGCTGTTTGGGGCCTGAATAGGGGCCTTTTAACCTTTCCATTTCTTAACACAACCCATAAAGATTCTAACACATATCGGTTCTTTCTAGTGATTTAATGTCTTTGCTTACCGTCAGGTTGTTTTTCTCATTTAGTGAGCCCTTCTCCCTTCCATATAGATATAATATGACCATCTGCTGCATGAATAAGATGGTTATTTACATCCTGCATTGGGGAGGAGTGGTATCATTTAAGAATCCATTATTCATAGCTTAACAGAATAAATCTCAAATCTTTGCAGTTTAAATGCAAAGTTGACCAGTATTGTTTTATTTTTCCTATTACATGATGTCTATTTTAAAGTTTTTTTTTTAAATTACCCACTATCTCTCTCCACCCACCTAATTTTACCCCTCCTCCCCAAATTCAAAATCTTTCCCTTCATGGCTATAGAGAAAAAAGTCATATTCCATTATTGTTTATTATAGCAATTAACTTTGAATTCAATTTTAATTATAATTATTTCTTTGTTATAAATGACTCTACAACCCTAATGATTTTAAGGATGTTCAATATGTTTGGTTTCATTATGCTCTTTTCTTTCTTTGGCTTGGCTTCGCGGACGAAGATTTATGGAGGGGGGAAATGTCCACGTCAGCTGCAGGCTCGTTTGTGGCTGACAAGTCCGATGCGCGACAGGCAGACACGGTTGCAACGGTTGCAGGGGAAAATTGGTTGGTTGGGGTTGGGTGTTGGGTTTTTCCTCCTTTGTCTTTTGTCAGTGAGGTGGGCTCTGCGGTCTTCTTCAAAGGAGGTTGCTGCCCGCCGAACTGTGAGGCGCCAAGATGTACCGTTTGAGGCGATATCAGCCCACTGGCGGTGGTCAATGTGGCAGGCACCAAGAGATTTCTTTAGGCAGTCCTTGTACCTCTTCTTTGGTGCACCTCTGTCACGGTGGCAAGTGGCGAGCTCGCCATATAACACGATCTTGGGAAGGCGATGGTCCTCCATTCTGGAGACGTGACCCACCCAGCGCAGCTGGATCTTCAGCAGCGCGGACTCGATGCTGTTGGCCTCTGTCATCTCGAGTACTTTGAAGTTAGGGATGAAGGCGCTCCAATGAATGTTGAGGATGGAGTGGAGACAACGCTGGTGGAAGCGTTCTAGGAGCCGTAGGTGATGCCAGTAGAGGACCCATGATTCGGAGCCGAACAGGAGTGTGGGTATGACAACGGCTCTGTATACGCTTATCTTTGTGAGGTTTTTCAGTTGGTTGTTTTTCCAGACTCTTTTGTGTAGTCTTCCAAAGGCGCTATTTGCCTTGGCAAGTCTGTTGTCTATCTCGTTGTCGATCCTTGCATCTGATGAAATGGTGCAGTCGATATAGGTAAACTGGTTGACCGTTTTGAGGTTTATGTGCCCGATGGAGATGTGGGGGGGGCTGGTAGTCAAGGTGGGGAGCTGGCTGATGGAGGACCTCCGTTTTCTTCAGGCTGACTACCAGGCCAAACATTTTGGCAGTTTCCACAAAACAGGACGTCAAGCGCTGAAGAGCTGGCTCTGAATGGGCAACTAAAGCGGCATCGTCTGCAAAGAGTAGTTCACGGACAAGTTTCTTGGTGTGAGCTTGCAGGCGTCTCAGATTGAAGAGACTGCCATCCGTGCGGTACCGGATGTAAACAGTGTCTTCATTGTTTAGGTCTTTCATGGCTTGGTTCAGCATCATGCTGAAGAAGATTGAAAAGACGGTTGGTGCGAGAACACAGCCTTGCTTCACGCCATTGTTAATGGAGAAGGGTTCAGAGAGCTCATTGCTGTATCTGACCTGACCTTGTTGGTTTTCGTGTAGTTGAATAACCATGTTGAGGAACTTTGGGGGGCATCCGATGCGCTCTAGTATTTGCCAAAGCTCTTTCCTGCTCACGGTGTCGAAGGCTTTGGTGAGGTCAACAAAGGTGATGTAGAGTCCTTTGTTTTGTTCTCTGCACTTTTCTTGGACCTGTCTGAGGGCAAAGACCATGTCAGTAGTTCCTCTGTTTGCGCGAAAGCCGCACTGTGATTCTGGGAGAATATTCTCGGCGACACTAGGTATTATTCTATTTATTATGCTCTAATGTTAAGAATAAACACATCAAACAATGATACTTAGTTTCTCCTGTTTTCATTTAATAAACTGTACATGTTCTGTTTTATGACTTTTATATTTTTGTACAACGATTTTGTCGTATCTTTACATCTGACCACTGCTTTCTGAGTCCTAATAAAATTACTTGAGAGTTGGAAACATTCCAGAGCTTGGCAATGGATGTCTTTCAGTTGGATTCAAAAAGGTGTGTCAGATATTTACAGCCAAAATTATTCCTGATCAAAAAGATACACTTCATTATAACCTTGCAGACTTTCAGAACATAGGATATTGCTCTACAGCCAATGAACTATATTGAAGTGCAGTCATTCTTCTAATAAATCACAAGATAAAGGAACAGAAGTAAGTCATTCAGCCCATTGAGTCTGCTCCAAATCTAACCCAAGCTAAACTGTTCTCTCACCTAGATTCAAATTCTGACTTTTCCCCCATATCCTTTGATACCTTGATTAAGTAGACACCTACCCATCTACCCTTAAACCATCAATGATCAGCCTCCACAGCTGTATGTGGCAATGACCCTCTGGCTAAAGAAATTTCTCCTCATCTTTGTTTTAATTCAAAAACCAATTTGTGGATGGCAAGGTTCTATAAATGGCAATGCATCTATGAATTGGCAATCTTTTATAGATTGTTTGAGGAATAAATATGGATGATGACTCTGGGGGGAGCACTTCTGGCTTTGACAGGATAATAGTTGGCTCACTCACTTCCACCTCAGAAGACAATAAACCTCATTTCATTGTTCATCTGATCTCTCAGAATGCTGCAGTCTAGTATTACATTCAATTTTTTTTTCTTCAAAGACAAGTTAATCAAAGACAATTTTTGAATTGACAACCCGATTTAGAGACAGTTATTGAGGCAAGGGTGGTTCTCAAAGTTAATCAACTGATGAGTGTGTTTTAAATATTTAAAGTTAAATACAAAGTCTGACCCATCAGCCTGTTCCCCCAAATACATAAATTAACCTATAATCGCCATACATTTTTGAAGAGTGGGGGGAAAATGAAGCATCTGGAGGAAACCCATGCAAATGTGTCCGATACTGGATAATATTCCCTTGTTGTCATCCTCCAGTATTGTAATTAAGGCAATCAAACTGTACTAGGATCAATCTAACCAATACTGAAACATTAGGGATTGTAACACCTAGTCATATGAATCAGCCTACAGACAGCAAAGGATTTGAATCTATGTCTCTGGTGCTGGAATAGAGTTTCTTTAAATGTTGCACTAACTATGCTGCCCTGCTATGCTAACCATGCCATTCTATATGTATGTTATAGATATAAAAAAAAGATTGTTGCACCATCTTGAACTATGTCATGATAATGTAACAATTGCCAAAATAGATGAATTTTGTAAGTTGTTCCAAGAACCCATGGAACTCAAGAACATATGCCACATGTCAAGAAAAAAACTGACCAACAAGCAAAAACAGTGAAAGGGAAGAGGTTCACACTTTATTTGATAGCATTGAAGTTACTCACTGCCGAATGCAACTTTGAAGATCTGAGAGACTCAGTGACCTGTAAAAGAGCACCTGTTGAGAGACTTAAATTGAGAGAAAGGCAAGTATATCAAATCCTGTAGGATATCTAAGCCGTCCAAGGCTAGAGTTGATGAGTCAAAGAATTGACAGCTCAATTCAGACCAAAGCAGAGAAGGAAAGAACAATAGCTTCAAGTGTATAAATCCTGTGGCATACAACATGAATGGCAGATGGAGAAATGTCCAGCAGTGGGAAGGACTGTCACAGATACAAAAGGTTGACTCATTTTTCATCCAAATGCCATAAGGAAAACAAGTTGCAAGCAGAGGAGTACCAGCAAAAATACAAGGCCAGGTCACAATGTCAGACAAGTTGACTCTAGTTTCTGGGTGGTATCTTGGAGAGAACACAATGTGATCAGAGCCATGACATTGAACAGAAGCAGAAAGGAATGTAACATGTGAACTGAATAGACAAGGCTGGAAACATTTTTTTTTACTTTAGCATAAGGGAATGAAGTGCAGGTCTTGACAATTTACAAAGAGGCAGGGAGAGACAAAACCAGTTTTAATAATATACAATGGTAATTTTGTAATCCCACAGGACAATTGCAATGCGGAAATGACAAATCCTGAGAATGGAAATTAGTACAAAGTAGTGTCTGTTGTACTTGAAGAGAACAATGTATCAAGCCCTGATAGCCATGATGAGGATGCCTTCTGGGAATAGTTTAACACATGAAACACTTGCTACATCAGGTGCTTTTAGAGCATATGATGTAACAGATGATATTTTTGTCTTTGAAGGGCAGACTGCAGTAGTGACAGAGGTAAAACATCACAGAAAAATGAGTGCCCTGTCGACCAGCTACAGTTGAAATGCAATGTGCAGAAATTAAAGTTCAAACTGAAGGAGGATGTTGTTACAAGTCATTTGTTCATTAGAGAGGAGCTCAAATGATACAGGATATAGAGGAAAAGTGAAAGACTTCACAATCAATTGTGATGTGTGGATCTGAGAGAAACTCTCATCATTCAAAACATCATAGCTTTAGCTCTAAATTATATATATACATATATATATATATATCTACACATGTTGTTGAATTGGAAAGATGTGTTAAAATTTAATGCTGAAGTTTCAGGATTATTAATTCATGCAAACCTTTTTTTTTCCCCAAAAAGACAAGTACTATTGCATGACGGTTATATTGATGGTTCTGATTAGATGCTTCTGGGATGCAAAAGATGTTGGTTTAAAATGAGTGGTAAAGATTTAAAAGGAATCCTACATGCAACATTTTCACCCAGAGGGTGTTAGGTATATGGAATGAGCTGTCAGAGAAGGAGATGGGAACTATTGTGACATTTGAAAGACATTTAGACAACAACCTGGATTGAAATAGTTGGGTGGAATATGGACCAAATGCAAGCAAGTGGGACAACTTTGAATGGACAAGCTAGTTGGCCTGGGTTTGTTGGGCTGAGAGCCTGCTTCCATGCTGTTCAGCTCAATATTTCCATGACTACAAGGAAAATTTCATCTAGTTTATTATTTTTAGGTCAAAGATTATTGCTAAGAAGAAGGAACCACAATACAGACTTAGTAGATGCTTTAAACTAAAGTTATAATATTATTCACCTGGAATGTGCAGGTTAGATGAAGGAGCTCTTAGAGACTGAATATGAGTGGTGATATGGAGCAACAGGAACAATATTAGTACGACCAGGGATAGTTCCAGAACCCAGAAATCAATGGCTTCAGCAACTGATTTGACCATAAGGAAGAACCACCACTGCAAACCCTCATGCCCCCTGATGCAAAGCTTGCTGACTGACTGCATCACGGTATGGTACGGGGAGACTAATGCTCCTGAACGTAAAGCCTGCTAAAGGTAGTGAACACAGCCCAGGACATCTCAGGCAAACCCTTTCCCACCATTGAGAACATCTATGTGGAATGCTGCTGTCGGAGAGCAGCAGCAATCAAAGATCCACACCACCCAGAACATGCTCTATTCTCACTGTTACCATCAGGAAAGAGATGTAGGTACCATAAGAATCACACCACCAGTTTCAGAAACAGCTGCTACCCTCCACCATCAGACTCCTCAACAATAAACTCAATCAGAGATTCATTTAAGGACTCTTCATTCTCCACTTTAATTATTTTTCTCTCTATATTTCACAGTAAATTTATTTGCATTTCCTTATTTGTTTACATGTATACAATTCTTTGAGTACAGTTTTTTTTTGCACTACCAATAAAGGATATTTCTGCCTCACCAGCAGGCAAAATAATTTCAGGGATGTATATGATGTCATGGATTTACTCTGAAAATAAATTTGAACTTTGACTTTGAACTTTGAACGACAAGCAAATACCAGCCTTCAAACTACTTACGTATGTAACTGACAAGCAGTAAATAGGGCTGAAATTTCCTTTGTTATCAAAGCTTTTAAAATATCAATTTAAACTATCTTGTCTCAAGAACATCTTATCACTTAAGATGTCTTTCTAATATAAATGTGTAAGTGTGTGGAAAATGTATTCATACCCAAAGCATTAAAATAAATTAGCCACTGGAATTATTGAAACTATAATTTGATCATCTGGTATTGTCTTGGTTTCCCAAAAAAAAAGGTATAAGTACTCGATGTATTTCGAGTTTTGGGGAGTTTTTTTCCCACCAGGTTTCATCGGCATTTTTTTGCTGATCTGTTATGTATGCATGTCTGGACAACCTGTAGATCTTTTAAACAGTGGCTTGGATAATGGATGTAGAAGCTAAAGAATTTCAAAGCCTCTTTGGTCAAAAGTATTTTTTTTTAAATCACTGAGTGTTTCTTGAAAAATCTCCATCTCTGATGACAGAAGAATTTGTATCATAATGAAGAAAAATCTCCACACGTCTGTCCGACAGATCAGAAAAACTCTTCAGGTGCGGATATGTCAATAAGTACTGTCCACAGAAGATTTAGTGAACAGAAATACAGATGCTCCACTGCAAGATGCAAACCACTGGTTAGCCACAGAAGCAGGATGACCAGATTACAGTTTGCCAAGTATAAAAGAGACTGCATAATTCGCGAACAAGGTCTTGTGGACAGATAACCCCAAGATTAATTTCTGTCATAGTGATGGCAAGAGCCAAGTATGGAGGAAAAAAGGAACTGCCTAAGATCCAAAGTATACCACCTCATCTGTGAAACATGGTGGTGAGGGTGTTATGGCCTGGGCATGTATGGCTGACCATACAGATGTACATTGTACATCATCAATGAAGACAAGGCCACATGTAACTGCTGATGGCAGTAGCACAATGAATTCTGCATTGTATGGAAACATCTTATCTCCTCAAGTTCGAGCAAATGCCTCCAAACTCATTGGATGATGCTTCATCTCACAGCAAGACAATGATCTGAAAGAAACTGCTAAAGAAGTGTTTCAAAGCTAAAAACTGGAAAATTCTTGAATGGCCAAGTCAGTCACCCGAACTAAATCAAATTGAACATATCTTCCATGTGCTGAAGAGAAAACTTAAGGGGGCAGTCCCTTAAAATAAAGAGCTGAAGATGTCTGCAGTAGAGGCCTGGCAGAGCATCACCAGAGAAGATACTCAGCAATTGGTGATGTCCATAAAATTCAGACTTCAAGCAGTCATTGCATGCAAGTGAAATGCAACAAAGTACTAAACATGACCACTTTTGTATACATACAATTATGGTATCCACAAATGAGGGGACTGTGCTTAAAAAGTGCTGTAATTTAGATATGGTCAAATCAAAATGTACACGAATAACCTTGAATAAAATCTGGAATATACACTTTAATCACGTGGATTGTTTAATTACATATTTAAAACTGTGGAGCACAGGGGCAAATAAAGGAGAAAAACAAAGTGTCTTTGTCCCAAACATTATGCAAGGCACTGTAATATAACCAATGTTTCTGGCCTGAGCTCTTTGTCAAGTTGTGAGTGAAAAGCAAGCAGGAGCCTGAATACAAAGTTTAGGGGAGGAGGGTAGAAGGGGCAGGAAGAGAAGCATGGGCCAATGGGTGGACAAGGACAGGAGGTCAGGAGAGAAAAGGTGAGAATTGATCAGTTGGGGTGTAGCTCTGTGAATGTCAGTGACGCTCAGAGCCATGATTTATGAGGGTAAGACAGGCTGCCAAAGGACCTCTGGCACTGAAGTGCTTGGGTTTCCAATGCATCAATGTGTGGTTGCAGTGGCTGTGGGAGTGCGGCTGGTAAATCCATGGACACTCAGTGAATCTGAAGGATTCCCTTTTGCTACTCTTTCTCTCTTACTGTAAAGGTATGTGGTGAATCTATGCTGAGCTGTCAGTCTCCCACTATGCCCAGCCCCACTTTACTGACATTGGACATGTATTATCTCTACCACTTAAGACACTCACCATGTGTATAACTGTGTATGCACCTACTGTCTTTCATTAATGTACCATTAGATTCTGCTAATAAAAGCCATGATTGTCACTTGACTACACTGCCTTCATCTACTTCATTAACTGGCACTTCAGGGTGCCAGAAGGAAATTTATTACAGATCAATAAATTAATCTTGAATTATGAATCATGAATTTAGAGTTGGGTATGAATATGTACAAATTAAGGTTGTGTTAAGGCTGAATGAAGCACAGAATACAAAGGTCAATCATTTGTAGAATAAAACAGGAGCAGAAATAGCTATTCATCCTGTTGAGTCTGCAACACCATTTAGTCGTGAGCTGATCCATTTTCCCACTCAGCCCTACTGCCTGGCATTCTCCCTATAACCTTTAATGCTCTGGCTAATCAAGAACCTATCAATCTCTCCCTTAAATATACCCAATGATCTGGCCTCCACAATTGCCTGTAGCAACAAATTCCATAGATTTTCCACCCTGTGGCTGAAGAAATTATTTTGCATCTCTGTTCTGATGTCTTACAATCCTGAAGGTGTGCCCTCATCCTTGATGCTCGCACCATGGAAACAAACCTTTCTTCATCTACACTGTCCTTGCCTTTCAACATTCAAAGTGTTTCAATGAGATCTCCCCCTCATTTTCCTTAATTCTAATGAGTACAGGCCAAGAGCCTTCAATGCTCCTCATATGATAACCCTTTCGTTCCCAGAATCACCTTTGTGAACCTCCTCTGAACTCCCTCCAATGCCAGCTCATCCTGTCTTTAATGAGGATCCCAAAACTGTTCACAATACTCTAAGTGAGATCTCACCGGTTCTTTATAAAGCTTCAACATCACATCCCTGCTCTTATATTCTTCTTGAAATGAATGCTACCATTGTGCTTGCTTTCTTCCCTGCTGACTCAAAATGCAAGTTTACCTTCAGGCTATCCTGCATGAGGACTCCCTTTGCAACTGGGTATTATCAATTTTCTTTCAATTTGAAAAATAGTCTGCCAGTTTATTTTTTCTACCACAGCACATGATTGTACACTGACATTATATTTAATTTGCCACTTGTCTGCCCATTCTCCTAACCTGTCTATGTCCTTCTGCAGTCTCTCTGGTTGCTCAACACTATCTGCTCCTCCACTTACAGTCGCATCAACTGCAAATCATTAATATACAAAAAAAGTAGCTAGGTTCAGCCCCTGTGGAACACCATCTATAATGTCAGCCAACCAGAATATGATCCACGTATTCAACTCTCAGCTTCCTGAGAATCACCCAATGCTCTTCCCTGTGCAACCATGGGCTCTTATCTTGTTAAGTAGCCTCATGTGTGGCATCTTGCTAAAGGCCTTCTGAAATCCCAATCCTGAAGGTGCCCTCTTGTCCATTATGCACAGCACTCACTGCATCTTGTTTATCCAGCCTGCAACTGACTTCTTCGAAGACTTCCAATGAGTTTGTCAAGCAAGATTTTCCCTTAAGGATATCATGCTGCCTTGTCCTGTCCCTCCAAGTACTCCATAACCACATCTTTGAGAATCAACTCCAACATCTTCCCAACCACTGAAGTCAGTCTAACCAGTCTACAATGTCTTTTCTGTTGCCGCCCTCCCTTCTGAAATAGTGGGGTGGCATCTGTGATTTTTTTAGTCCTCTGGGAACATTCTAGAATCTAATGATTCTTGAAAAGTCATTACCAATGTCTCCACAATTTCTATCGCTACTTCTTTCAGAACCCAAAGGTGCAATCCATCTGGACCGGGAGACTTATCCACCATTCAGCTTTCTGATCACCTTCTCCCTTGAATTAGTAACTGCATTCACTTCCCTTCCCTGATACCCTTCAACATCTGGCACACTGCTATAGTCTTCCACAGTGAAGACTGATACCCCCTTATATCTTTGTTTTTTTTTGTCCATATAACATCAGAAGTCATGTTGCAACAGAGCAATCATTTTGTTTTGGAGTTAATTCAGTTCTAAAAGAACTATTTTAAAATATTCTGAACTATGTTTTTGTGGTTAAGATATTAGAAGAAACCCCTTTTTTTCTGCATATAGTCGTCAAGGTTATTGTCAATTGGTTGTACAAGTACAACCCAATGAAACAGCATTCTCTGGTCCTTGGTGCAAAACACGCAGACACACAACCAGACATAACACACATACAGACAAACAATACATATACAAGTCAAGTGTTTCATCTATACCAACAATTGTTTCATGAATATGAGAGTTTCGGATGGTTAGCGTGAGCAGTTCCTTTGGTCCTTCAGCATTCTCACTGCCTATAGTGCATGGGAATGAGGTGCAGAGGCCTTTTATATTGCTGAAACACAAAATTAGTTTCAAGGGAGCAATATGCCCTTTTCCATGAAAAAATTGATGTACAAATTTCTCTTGGAAAGCATGGCTGTACTTCATAATGTCTGCAGGAATTTTGGATGAACTAGTGTAAGTGATATCCATCAAGACAACATGGATGGTTTGAGACCTTTATTCCATATTGTCATAGCTTGAGATGTTGAAGATCCAAACAGCGTTGTCTATATATCATTACTGTGCAGAAATGAACAAGTAATTTTTTAATGCAGTGATGGAAAAAAATAATTCCTTTAAATTGTCATGCAAACCTTATGACCAAATTTATATAAAAAGAATGAAAATAAAATAATGCAGACAAGCACATACAATAACATATCTTGATCAGCAGATGGGTGAATTTATAAATCAGGGTGAAGCAATGCCTACAGTAAGTGAAGCAAGAAATTTCAGGAGCCTTGGCAGTCATTAGCATTATCGTTAAGCACAAGCGAGGTGCGGGAAGTCTAGGGGTGGGAGGGCTAATGTTGCATTTTAAAAATAGCCTGGAAGAATAAGTGGAGTGACTATATGTCAGAGAGCTTAACATTTGTAGTGGGTAGGTTGCTGCAGTGAATTCTGAGAAATGGGAAATACAGTATTTGCCATTTGAAAAAGCAACAATAGATTAAGGCTAGTCAGTACAGCTTTTGTCTGTGGAAAATTGTTTTATGAATTGGATTAAGTTTATCAAAGAGGTAATCAAGAGGTGCTCAGGAAGCTTGATGAGAGCAGGGTGGTACACATTGTCTACATGGTCTTGCATCATAGGAAAGTCCACAAGATCATATTGCACAGGATCCAGGATGTGTTGGCCAATTTGATGCAGAATTACTTTGAGGCAAAAAGTCAGAGGATAGTAGTGTAAAAAAATTCTATTTTTGAGTCATCCAGAAGCAACTAATGTTAAGTTTATTGATACAGATTCCCTGTATCAACCCAAGGTTTCTAAAGACTTGCAGCTTAGCACCTTAGAAACAATACCATATACTCTCCCCCACCCCCAAGACTAGACTGTGTTTTGATTAACCATTCAAAGGGACATTCAAATGTGCATTGTTCAAAACAGGTTGCTGAAGCATTAATGACTTGGACAACAAACTCAAAACTGTCAAAACAGCAACCCAGACTAAAACATTAGGATTTAGATAGGGCCATTCAAAGTGATGCATTGTTAATGCAAAGAAACACTCGAGCAGTATCTGTCAAAATTAAACCATTTAACATAACATAACATAACATAACAATTACAGCACGGAAACAGGCCATTAGGCCCTTCTAGTCCGCACCGAACCAAACACCCCTTTCTAATCCCACCTCCCTGCACAATGCCCATAACCCTCCATCTTCCTCTCATCCATATACCTGTCCAACCTTTTCTTAAATAATACAATTGACTCCGCCACCACTATTTCTCCCGGAAGATCATTCCACACAGCTACCACTCTCTGAGTAAAGAAGTTCCCCCTCATGTTACCTCTAAACCTCTGCCCCTTAATTCTTAACTCATGTCCTCTTGTTTTAAACTTTCCTCCTCTTAACGGAAATAGTCTATCCACATCCATTCTGTCTATCCCTTTCATAATCTTAAATACTTCTATCAAATCCCCTCTCAACCTTCTACGCTCCAAAGAATAAAGACCCAATCTGTCCAATCTCTCCCCATACTCCAGATGCTTAAACCCAGGCAACATTCTGGTAAACCTTCTCTGCACTCTCTCCACTCTGTTTATATCCTGTTTATTTCATTCATAAATCTTCCTGCACAGCAAACAGCTGTTTGAGTTGCTATGACTGTCAAACCACAAGATAGCATATCAAAGGACATAGGCTCCACACTCAAGAGGCCCCAGTAATATGCCCCATTCACCATAAATCTTAATTTGACATCTCCTCTTCTTCATGAATCTTAAGAACTCAATATGCTTTATACATGTTAATTAAATCTTGACACTCATGCATCAGACACAGGAGTTACAGTATACTAATGATAAGACTTTCTTGACAAGAGTTACCTGTTTGTAAGATAAGAACTTTCAACAATATTGACTGTACATGTGAATGGCAGATTGACATTTACATTTCTTAAGAAAAGGCACAATATTTGGTGTGTGACAGAGTAAAAAGATATGTTTTTGGGAGATAAATTGGGAAAGGTTTGTTAGAGTATGTTACATATAAACATTTTAAAACATCTTATTTGAAATACTGGAGCTTTGCTAATGCTAGACATTTAAGCTCCACAGCTTTTGCAAGAGCCTTGGAGAGTGCTAAAGAGACTTCACTAAAGGATTGTTGTTTACAAAAGGGAGCAAAAAAAGATCTTGTTGTAGCTGCAGATTGTCTGGAAGGGAACTTGCTGTTCTATGAGGGTCATGTGGTTTTGCAAGCAGATAGAGTCAAACAGGTTTTCTCTCAGAGAGAGAGAGAGAGAGAGAGAGAGAGAGAGAGAGAGAGAGAGAGAGAGTTCTACAATGTTACAGCCAGCAGAAGCAGCTGGGACTGGAACAGGACAAGCTGGCAAGCTTGTGGAAAACCCATTTGGAAGATAGCCTGGTCGAAGCCCTTGTTGTTCATGGAAGAGGAGAGGACTGGCTGTCTAATGTTTCACTTGGATAAGAGAAACAAAAAGGAACTCTGTAGTGACCTGAAAGAAAAGGTTATCATCTGGATAACCTTAAAGGGGCAAGTTTCATCAGCAAGACATTGAAGTGGCTGATGGAAGAACATCAGTTGTGGATGTCCTGGAACAACAAATCTCTGAAAACCAACAAGAACCTTCCTGAGCAGTAACCATTTAAGCACCAAAGCCTGGTGAACTTCATAAATGTTAAATTCTATGCACAGTACAAGAATACCAGTAGACTTGGAGGAATGAGAAGTAAAATTGGACTGTGAACCAAAGAACTTTTCTGAACTTATACACACATTACACACACATGTGCTTAGAATTAGTTTTCATGTTTAAAGATAATTAAAAGCAACCTTTGTTTAAGTAACCATTTATCTTAATGAATATCTATTGCTGCTGGGCTTTGTGGTCCTCTGTGATCTTTAAATGAGGTTCAATATTGACAAGGGTGACATTGTCTACCTGACATCAATATCATTCATTCCCACTAGCGAGACTTAATAAATGTGTTTTGCATACTCTGTGGTTTTGTGTGTATTTTTCTGTTTTGACAGTGCAGACTATCACAGTAGTTGAGGGTTCTTACCAAGTTTGAAGGCCTGTGACAAGTGGTGTGCCAAAGGAACTGATGGTGGATTCACTCTTGTTTCTCATCCATGTTGATGACTTGGATGACAATGTAGTGAGCATGCAAGTAAGTTTGAGGATCACACCAAAATGCTGGTAGCATTAACAGTGAAAAAGATTACAACAGATCCCGATGAACTGGGGAAGTGGATTAAGGAATGGCAAATGGAATTTAACTTTGACAAATGCAAGTTTTGTCAGTTAAACCAGAAGAGGACTTACCTAGTGAATGATTACTTGTGGGTACATGTACATAGTTTCATGAGAGTGGCTGCACAGGTGAAGGCATTTGGCAGCCTTATTTTCAGCGGTCAGGACATTGAGTATCAGAGCAGGGACATCATGTTACACAAGTCCAAGATAAAAGGTAAAAACACATTTGCAGACAAATTTCCCCAGCCTTTGCACTCACAAGATCAAGTAGACATGGGTTCCCACAATCTCCAGCTCTGTTTGTACTAGCCATGGACATTGGCCAAGATCCAGGCATTACAGGTTTCAGAACTGGCCAGGAGGAGCATAAAATCAATTTGTTTGCCGATGATGTTCTGATATAACTGATAGACCTGGAAAACTCATTGCCCAAGCTTCAGTCCACTCTGGAGGACTATGGGCAGATCTCCAGGTACAATATTAATTGAGATAAATGCAAAATTATGCCACTTACAGTCAATGTCAAGAAAATAGTCAATCAAAGTAGCCGCAAAATGAGATCAAATATCTAGGAATTAGAATAGATAAACATGACTAATATATAGAAGCTCCCTTGCTTGGGAAAATTTGAGATCTAAATAAATGGATGTCCCTGCCCATTACATTACTATTTATAAATGGGACACTAAATTGCAATCAGTTATATCAGAAAGAAAGGCAGCCCCATATTAAAGCAAATAATTTTTATTTGAAATAAAATTAATCAATATGTAGGAACAAAAGTGCGGCTGTCTCTAAAAACACCTTTTGTTCCAAATAGATTAATACCATTGATGGTGGGTACAAGATCCTGGACACCTAGTGTCGTAATGATGTCAGTTACGTAGAAGACTGTTACAAGCAGGGACGGCTAATGTCATTTGAGCAATTTAGGAATAAGTATAATTTATCAAATAAGATGTTTCACTGCGACATTCAGATAAGATTTTTTTCTACAAGACAAAATAGGTCCAACTATAACCTTACCAGCATACAGTGACATAGAGACAATGATTCAAAGGGGGAGCACACGGAAGTTCATTTTCACAATGTACTTCTTACTCCAAATGGAAGGGCTGAAGCCAGGCCATGATCAGTCGAGGCAGAGGTGGTAGTCAGACTTGGGAATAACCATCGATGAACAGTGCTGGTCCATTTGTGTTGGATCAGCATGACTGCAGTTATCAATGCACGGTAGAGGCTGGTGCAATACAATTTTCTTTTGTTGCATCAGTTGTAGCTGATGCTGCAAAAATTGCTCAGATCTAAACCTGAACTCTCAGACCAATGTTTTAGATGTGACATTGTGACAGAGACTCTTGTGCACACAACTTGGACATGTGCCAAGGTGGAATTGGTTGGAATTGGGCCAAGCCCTGGAAAATAAACTCATAGGCAAACAATTCCCACAGAACCCAAAGCTCTTCCTGTTAGAAAATATAATGGATGGAAGACTTACAATGCAGCTGTCCAAATTTCAAATTCACATTGGCGGTGGCCAGAAAGTTCATAGTAGTTATCTGGAAATCCAACTTCTACTTGAACACAGGAATGCAGAGCTGGGTTTCCCTGGAGAAAATTACCTACAATGTAAGGAAACTATATGGTACTTTCTTGAAGGTCTGGCAGCTATAGTTGAACTACTTAGGGTCACAGATGTAATGTGACCCACAGTGACTCCCTGCCCTGCCCTCCCAATTTCCCACTCCATTGGTGAGGGAGTGGAGGGGGTCCATCCTATTCCACCCAGGGATAGCTATGGAGAAAGGAAGGTAACCTATGCACTGACTGCCATAACACATCAAACCCATAAATCCCCAATTACAAATTTCATACCTTTGTCGTGAGTGACTTGTTCATCATATGATTAGTTTGGTGTCAAATGATTAACATCAGGAGGGAAGGGGGGGGGGGGTGAAGGGAATAAAAAAAAAGAAACATTAGGCCCTTTCAGGTGGACCCTTGGGTGAAGATTATATCCCCTTGCAGCTAAATACTTACTTACCTGAATGCGCCAAGAGAGTCTCTGATGCGCCGATGGAAACCCTCCTCAGAGAGGGAGTACTCCATGAGGGGCCTGTAAGGAATTAACAAATACAAAATGTAATTAATGTGGATATTGTTGATAATGATATTGATGATATTGACGATTGTTGGAGTTTGTTTGGAAAAAACTGCAAATAAAATATATTTTAAAACACATTTTCAGTATTATGCTCAATTTTATTCAGCCAGCTTGAGAAACATATTAAGCTGGAATGGGGCAGGAAAGGTTTAAGAAAATGTTGCCAGGACTGGTAGGCTGGCATTATATAGAACAATACAGTATATTACATGTCATTCGGCCCTCAATGCTGTGCTGATCTATATATTCCCTACTCCATAGAGCTCTATTATTCTTTCATCTGTCTAAGAGAATCTTAAATGCCCCCATTGTTTCAGCCTCAACTGTCATATCTGGCTATACTCTGTATTTAAAAAAAACCTACCCCTAATGTCTCCCTTAAATTCTCTCCTTTAACTTTGTACACATGTCCTCCGGAATTTGAAGATTCTGCTCTGGGAAAAAGGTACTGACTTTTCACCCTCCCTATGCCTCTCATAATCTTGTAGACCTCTCCTTTCATACTTCTACCCTCCAAAGATAAAAGTCCCAGCTCTGCTAACCTTGCTTCATTTTCCAATCCAGGTAAAATTCTGGTAAATCTCCTCTGCACCCTTTCCATATCTTCCACGTCCTTCCTACAATAAGATGACCATAATTGAACACAATATTCCAAGTGTGATCTTACCAGCAGAGATTTGTAGAGTTGCAACATGACCTCCCTATTCCTGAATTCAATATCTCTATTAATGAATCCCAGTATTCCTTCTTAACTATCCTATCAACCTGTGCGGCAACCTTGAGGGATGTACGATTTAAAGCCCAAGGTCCCTCAGTTTATCCACACGCTTAAGTAACCAACCATTAACCCTGTACTCAGCCTTCTGATTGTCCTCCAACATGCATCACCACACACTTATCCACCCAGCTCTTCATCCTGTCTATATCCTCTTGTAACTTTCAACATTCAGCTCCATCCACAACTCCTCCAACCTTTGTGTCATCCGCAAACTTAATGACCCATCCTTCCACTTCTTCATCCAGGTCAATTACAAACATCACATAGAGCAAGAATAGCAGAGCAGATCCACTAGTCACCAACCTTCAGGCAGAATACATTCCTTCCACTACTACTCTCTTCTTTCTTCTTACAAGCCAATTTTAATAATAAACACAATCAAGGGTCCACTAATCCAGTGCCTGATGACTTTATGGATAAGACTCTTGTGGGGGACTTGCTAAAATCCATGTAGACCACATCTACCACCTACACTCATCAATTTATTTTGTTACCTCCTCAAAAAACTCAATTAGACTTATGAGGCACAAGCTTCCCTTCACAAAGCCATGCTAACTATCCTTGAGTAGACTATACTTATCCAAATTCTCAAAGATCCTATTCTTAAGAATCCTCTCCATAAGTTTACACACCACTGATGCAAGACTCACCAGTCTATTAACCCAGCATTCCCACTATTAACTTTTATTATATTATTATTATTAAAAAAATGAATTATGTTTGCCGTTCTCCAATCCTCTGCCGCCCTCACTGTGGCCAAAGAGGATTCAAAGATCATATTTACTGCTCCAGCTAGCTCTTCTCTCACTTCCCACAACAGCCTGGATATATCGTATCCAACCCCAGGGACTTATAAATCTTAATGTTTTTACGAAAATCCAACACTTCCACTTTCTTAATCTCCACACAGCACACAGGCCTGTTCAATTTCAACCTCACCATGATTTTTCATTTCCCCTTTGACCTCTCCTAAGTCCTTTACTAAGTTTCTTCCTGGCAACCATACATTTTTCATGTGCCCTTTCTATTTCCTGCTTCCTATATCTAATATCTGTTTCATTCTTTCTCTTGACTAGTTGCCTGACCTGTTTTGTCAGCCACAGTTCTCTTTCCCTACCATATTTTCCTGTCTTAGTGGGACAAACCTATCTTGTACCTTGCACATGTTGTCCCTAAACTTCCTCCACATTATTTCTGTGCTTTCCCCCTGTTTCCAATTGATTTTCACTAGTTCCTGCCTCATCCCTTCATAATGAGCCCTTCCTCAGTTTAGAACTTTCCCAGTTTGACTGTTTTTAATGGTTTTCCATTGTTATGTGGAAGCTAAGGAAGTTGTGGTAATTTTCACCAAAATTCTCCCCCGCTAAGAGGTCCGCCACCTGACCAGGTTCATTCCCCAGAACCAGATCCATTAGAGCCTCTCGTCTAGTCAACCAGTCCACATACTCTGTCAAGAATTCTTTTTGTACATCTCTAGCAAATACAGCCCCATCTATCTCTTTTGCAGTCAGTAGGTGCCAGTCAATATTAGGGAAGTTTAAGCCACCTATAACTACAATCCTGTATTTCCCACATCATTCTAAAATCTGCCTGGTTATCTATAGACTACTCCCAGCACTCCCTTCCTATTTCTGACTTCCATGTACTCTCTCTACAGTGTCCTCCCTTTCTATAGCCGTGATATTATCCCTCAACAGTAATGCTAATCACCCCCTCCCTTTTCTAATTCCTATCGTATTCTTTTTTAAAGACCTAAACCCCAGTATCTACATCAGCCAATCTTGCCCTTTCCCCAGCCTAATTTTGTTAATGGCCACACACATACTGATCCATGCTCAAAGTTCATCCAATTATTCCTGATACTCCTAGCCTCGAAATAGGCACATTTCAAATCCTCTAACTGGCTATGTTTTGTCCCCTGCCTGTCAGAGCACATAGCATCATACTTTTTTGTCCTTCCATCCTGATCCTTGCACTCACATTTTATTTCCGATTCCCCCGGCAAACTAGTTTAAACCCACCCCAACAGCTCTAGCAAATCTACCCACCAGGATATTGGTCCCTTTCCAGTTCAGGTGTAGCTCATCCTTTTTGTACAGGTCAGATCTTCCCCAGAAGAGATCCCAATGATCCACAAATCTGAACCCCTGCCTCTGGCGCCAAATCTTCAGCCACACATTCATCTGCCACAACTTCCTGTACCTACCCTCTCTGGCATGTAGCACAGGCGGCAATTCTTCTTTTTAACTTAATTCCTAACTCCTGATATTCCCTTTTCAGGACTTCATCCCTATGCCCATGTATGTAATTGGTCCCCACATCAACCATGACATCCGGCTGCTCACCATCCCCCTCCAAAATACAATGAACTCAATGAGAAACATCCCTGACACTGGGAGGCAACATACCATCCTGGAGCCTCCATCTTCTTCAAGGAACCTCCGACCTGCTCTCCTAACCAATGAGTCCCCAATTACAATAGCTCTCCTCTTCCCTTCTGAGCCAGGCAGCCCAGCCTCTGTACCAGAGACATGACCACCTCAACTTGTCCCTGGTAGATCATATCCCCCCCAACAGTATCTTAAACATATTCTTGTTGAGGGGAATGGCCAAGGGGTAGCCTGCTCTTTCTCCCCCTCTCTCTCCTGAAAGTCAACCGGTTACCTGCCTCCTGACTTTTAAGGTGACTTCCTCCCTGAAACTCCTGTGTATCACTACCTCAGCCTCCTTTAAGATCCAAAGTTCATCCAGTTCCAGCTCTAGTTCCATAACTTGGTTTGTCAGGAGCTGCAGCTTGGTCCATCCTCTGCTGGTGTGATCATCAGGAACAAATGTGCTGTCCCTGACTTCCCACCTCCTACAACCAGAGCACTGGATTGCTCTAACTACTGCCTCCATTAAGTTAATTACATTTATTAAAGAAACACAGCCTTACCTCTCTGGGATCAAACTCCTCTTCATCTCTCTGAAACCTCTCGAACCAAAGCTCCACTCCTTCAATGGCTTCTCCTCTTGAGCTACCCTTCCCATTTAATCACCCCTGCTTATTATCTCAATTACTCACTCCCACCAAACAACACTCTGTTGCCCTCCTAATTCTATTTAAAATGGACTTGTTTATACTCACCTTTGTCTCTTCCAAGTCTTTGGTTCCTCCTCTCACCTCAATTGTCCCGTGACCCAATATAATTGGGACTTTTCTCCCTGGAATGTAGAAAGCTAAGGAGGAACTGTATTTTGATTTATAAAATCACGTGAGTCATATAGGTTCTGGTTTTGTCCAATTTTGGATTGGAGAGTTGATTGCTGTAAAATTCCTCCACTGTGGTGGATAACAGTAAAATTGTGGAGTGGTGGCTTGGTGGGAGAATAGTTTACAGGGGAATGGGTCTGACTGTGATGCTCCAAGAACTAGTCTATGTTCAATGGGCCGAAGGTCTTTCTTCTTTGTGGTCATGAAATATGAAGGAGAAAAAAGGAATATGAATAAGGAAATAAAACATCTTCAGTATTTTCTTTTGTATTTTTTTTTAAATTGTTGTTATTGATTTAAGTTAAGGATTTAGTTTCCCTTATTGGCTTACCAGGGTGCACCATTCAAGTTGCAAATCCTGATGCTCTTTATCATTCTATTCACTATAATAAGGCAAATACCACCTTCATAAAAGAGTAGTATATCTTCCTTCATGTTAATGGATCCACAGTTCAAGATGAGAAGTGTAATATCTTTACTCTTTGTGGGAACATTTAAGGTGATAAAATAGATAATGAAAACTCTTTCACTGTGTGAATGTGGTTACTGAGCACAGATGTCAAGAAAAGTAAAATGTAATCCATGATGACAGAAAATTGTCATAAAATAGATATTTCCAAAATTATTCTCTTAGGCTATTGGTCTCCGGCTTGGTTGGCATTTAGAATTATGGTCATCTCACCAACTTGCTTAGAATCAGGCCTCTCGCCCCATTGAACCCATGCCACCAATGAAGCACTCACACTATACTGCACCCATATTATGATCCCTTCAAGTCCATCAGCTCCTTTCAGATACTTACAATTCACCTAAATGCTAGGGGCAATTATAGTGGTCCACTAAGTTACCAATCCATATTATTAGGGTATAAAGATGGCTAAATCAGAAATACTAAATGAGGTAGATAAGATCTCAGGAGATGCACACAAATCTTTGCTTTATGTGAAACGAGTATTTAGGTCCTAGGATATTGGTGAGGGAGGAGATGCTCCCAAAGATGTAGTCTCCTGAAGCCTCATCCATTGCATTTAATGCTCTAAATGTAGCCTCCTCTACCTCAGTGACGCGAAGTATGGACACCAGGACCATTTTGGAGAGCATCTGTGCTCTGTCCGCATTGGCAATCTCAAACTCCCAGAGTGCCATTTCAGCTCCACCTCTCATTCTCATACTGACTTGTCTATCCCCATTGCCAGAAGAAAGCCCAAAGTAAATGTTTTTTTTTTCCCTGTCCCCCCAATCTATAAACAACTTCATCCCATTTCCTCTGGTTTCATCGCCTACCTCCCCACTGGATATCCCACAATGTTAGATAAGACATTTTTTTGCTTGGTAACTGAAGGTATGGACACATAAAAATTGAAAAGATGGGAAGCTTGCGAGACATTACAAGTTCTGGGCCAAAAAAATATATAATTGAAATTATGGAGAAATAAGAAGACAGAATTTCAGGGCTGAAGATAGCCCAAATATGTTTAAATCTCTTCCAGAAATATGGAACGTGAGCAAATGGAGAAAATTCAAAGCTGAAAATTTTAAATTAAAGCTGCTGTTCAATCTGGTTAACTCTGGGCTCCTTGCAACTGCGTTGGACAGATATTGCTCCTATATATATTACAGAGAATTGCTGCCTTCTACATTATATAAAAAAAAAGAAAATCAGTATTTATTTGAACTGTATTTGGTTTTGATAGATTTTTTTAATGAAAATCAATTCTATAGATAGGTAGTTGATACCATCTCAACATCTGTAACAAGGAATACAAAAACAATATTTGAAGTTCAAACATTAAAATGGCAGAAAATATATGAACATTTGAAAATGAAATAATTTTCACAGTTGATGGCAGCTTCTTGACATGGACAAGGCCAAATCAATTAAATTCATAGTGTAGCGGTAGCTACAGGGAAGAAACTCAGAGCCACCACATTTGATGCACTCAACGACTGTTTTATTCAAATCCTGTGTGCACCCCTTTAAGGGCAGCATGAGCTTGGCCACTGTGTGCGCAGTGATGTCATAACGGCTGCCTAAGGCTGGAACCATGAGTTAAAGGAGAACCCCTGATGCCGCCATCTTCTCATGACTGCCCCGCCACGCGGCAGAACAAGTGGGGCTGGTTTGTCACGAGAGAGTGCCACCACAATAGATTTTGTTTTCTTTTAATTTCTCTAAACAAAAATCAAAGGGGTTCTGTGTCTGCGTTCATCTTTTTTTTTCCAAAATAAAACAACAACTTTCTACAAGTTAAAAATTAAAGATACAGAACTGGGACACATGGCTGCATAAAGCATCAATGAGATAGTTCCCTCTGCTACAAAAGATATAAGATATCAAAGTAGGACCAGGCTATATTGCCTCACACCTATTCTGATATTGATTGCAATTATGAATGATGCTTTACTCCAGTGATATACTTGTAACCAGTGGCATAGCTAGGGGAATGCGGGGAGAGTGATAGGAAGTCTTTCAAAAGGGGTGCCTCCCCATTCCCTTCAGGTCTGACGCCCCCCCCCACCACTCCTCCCGCCCCTGTCTGACGCTGCCAATCAACCACTAATTCCATATCCCGCAACTGTCTTGAAGTCCAAACATCTACTAAACTCACTCTTGAGTATTTTCTGTGACCAAGTCTCCACACCCTTCGGAATGCCAAATTTAGAGTGGGCATTATATATTTGAAGGAAGGATAAAATTAAGATATGACAGAATTAAACTTGGATTCTAAGTTCAATTCCTGATAGGAAAACTTTTTTTTCCCTCCATCATTTGCCAATTTCTAACTTTGAAACTGTAGTCTGTAATTCTAGAAAGGTCATTAAGTTTGTCTTTGCATCTATCTTTTCAAGCCTTTAATACATTATGTGAATCATTTTCAACAATGTTCATTCCTCTAAACTTTATAGAATAAAGACTCAGTTTTATTAATTGCTTCTCATGGGTCAGTACTTTAGGAATCAACCTAGTGTACCTTCATTGAACTCTCTCCATTGAAAGTATATCATGCTTTCGGTCAAAAGAGTATAATGAGGACTTTGGTATTTCTCTGAAAAATAATGCTATTTCTACTGAAATTTATGAATTTAAAGGGAAAATGGGAAACATGGCTCTGGTACATTTCAAGAGAGATGGAACAAGGTGAGTTTCAAGATTCCACAGGATTGAGGATCTTGGTGAGTGCAAGGACGAAGGACCAGGTCAATGGAAAGGAGTTCATGAATGGACTTGGGTAAGTGGCAGAGATCAGAGAAACTAGGGAAATCAACAACCTGTGAGCCAGATATTAGACTACTGGGATATTGTAACAGTCAAGCAGCAGATTTTCTGACATTTTCTACTATTCCATGTGTGTCTGAAATAAGACCCATATAATTGGAAGAGATATTAACTCTTATATTCAAACATTATACAATAAATACCATGTTCTAGGTCATTGGCCAATATCATGGAATGAACTCAACCACATAATGAACTACTGTCAAAAGCACTCAGCAGAAAACTTTAATATTTGGGTACCTTGGCAGCCTTATCCAGCAAGGAAAATAGCAATTTGAACAAAATTAATTCACAAGTTAATCTTTTTTTTCCAATTAGAGAAAGAGGAACAAATATATTTTCTCCAGATTCATTATTTAGAATTCATACAAATGTAACACATTAGTTTGTATTACTTCAATCCAAAATATTGAAAGCAATTAGAAATTTCAAAAACATAATGGGTTTCTTTCCATTCTGAAATTATAGAGCAGTTTTAGAAACAAAAGTTACAACAGAATTGAGACTTGGGATTGGGCCAAGTTAATTAATGGAGTATAGGTTTCCAAGAAAATAATTTTCAGAAGCTCAAAGAGGACTCTCAAATAAAGATGAACAGAAAAATGAAATATAATCAACAAAGAACACAATGAGAATGTTCTCGTTGTTTGTTAATTTCATTGTAAAGTTAATGAAAAACAGCTGAGTTTGACTTGCTCCTCTATTACGCACAAATAATGCTTATAATATTTTGTATAAACAAGCATCATCTTTCTATAATGAATAGAATGTTAATAGCATATTGTCTGATCTTTGCTTTTAAACAGTTTGGCTCTTAAGCACACTTTTGCTAATTGCAACACTTCAATTGGAACACTATTCCAATTTTCCTGATGTCATACAAGTGATGTGTTAATTGCTATGTACATTGTACATCTGCACCAAAATTCCTACTCGCTGCAGCCGAACAGGTACATTGTAAATAAAATACATTAAATTAAATGGAAACAATTGCAAAGATAGACAGATCGTAAATAGTGATAGTTACTGTAGTGCACGAAAAGATGGTGGTAAAATAGTCCAGATAGTTCTTTTTGTGTAAACAGTTTAATTTATGATTTGTGTAATATTGGATGGGATGTTCAAGTGTCCGATAGCCATTGGAAATAAACTGTTCTTGAACCTTGAGGTACTGGACTTCAGGCTTCTGTACCTTTCTCTTGAAAGTAAATTGAGAAGAGGTTGTATCCAGGGTGATGGGGGTCTTTAATGATGTTGCCTGCCTTCTTGAGGCAGTGTCTCACATAGATATCTTCAACAGATGGGATGTCTTAATTTCATCCCTTCTTTAAATACTTACTATTTATTTTTAAATTTGTATCATCTGTTTTAATTACATATCAACAAAGCAACCAGGGAAATGGTCTTTTGGCCTTTCCATTCAGAGATATCCACTATCAAATTTCAATTAGTAAACTCAGAGGCCTCAGCATTGCTTCTATCTGGGTTTATTCCATTTCTCTTGTTGAAAAGACCCCCCCAAAATTCCCATTTTATGTTGAACATCTGCAACAATTGATCTGTTCATCAATTCACATTATCTTCTTTAATTATCCATCTGTAGTAAAATATTTACAATCTCTCTTATCCCAGATATTCTCTTTCATAGGAATGTTTTGTCTTCATCACCTAAAGTCCAGGAGCTGTAATTCTGAGCATCTGACCTGCACAGTTGTTTCACCCATCCATCAACTCATCTACTGGATTACTTCATGCACAATTATCCTCAGGCTTCTCTGCCAATTATACCTGACAGCATCTTCGTGAAGAGTACAAATAAGACCTGCCATATTATTCCCAACATCAACAATTACCCTCAATCCATATCCATGGCCCTTCTTAAACAAGATCACTAATCTTGTTGGCTTTAAGTTACAGCCATCTGTTCAGGTGATTTCCCTACTTCTGGCCTATTATCCTCGCACCTAATCCTAAACTTAAAGTATGTCAGGGCATGCTTTCTCTTCCAGGTCCCTCTGTCAAAAGCATTATTAAACCTAGCAAAGATAGAAACCTGGAGTCTTCTTCCTTCTTTCCAATATAGACTGCCATTAGTGTCAACAGATGACACTAAAGTATCTTGTATTGTACATAGTGGACACAGTTGCCAAAGATTACAGCGGGTGCTTGATCAGATGGGCAGGTGTGCTGAAGAATGGTTGATGGAATTTAATGTAGAGTAAGGAGAGGTGTTGTACTTTAGGAGGTCTTACAGGGGGGGCAAGACCTACATAGGGTATGGTAGGGAGCAATGTGGAGCAGAGAGATTTAGGAATACAAGTACAAAGTACCTTGAAAATGGTATTGCTGGTAAATAAGGTGGGTGAAAAGGCTTTCAGTGCTTTGGTGTTCATAAGGCACATTATTGAATTCAGTTGTTGGGAGATCATGTGGCAGTTGTGCCAGGTATCAGTGAGACTATTATGTTCAGTTTTGATCATCGTGCTAGAGGAAAGATGTTGTCAATCTGGGGAAGGTGCAGAGAAGATTTACAAAGATGTGGCCAGAACTCACGGGCCTTAGCTATAGGGAGAGGTTGAGCAGGTGAGGACTTAATTCCTTGGAACACAGGAGGATTGGAGATATTCTCAAAAAGGTGTGCAAAATCAAGCAATGAATAGATCAGTTAAATGCAGAGGCTTTTTTTTTTGCCCGGAGTAGGGGAATCAGTAATCAGAAGACATAGGTTTAAGGTCAGGGATGGAGGGTAGAGATTTAACTGGAACCTGAGAAGTCATATGTTTTTACACAGAGGGTGGTGAATGTATGGAACAGCCTGCCAGAGTAGGTGGTTGAGTTGTATAAGCAATTCAATAGTCATCCAGCAGTCTTACTGCTTGTGGGAAGAAGCAATTCCTCAGACTGGTAGTTCAGGCTCTATATCTCTTCCCCAACAGGAATAGCTGGAAGATGCTGTATGAAGGGTGATTGGGGTCCTCACAGATTTTGCAAGCTCTTTTTGATCAGTGATCCTGGTAAACTACATCAATGGGGAGAGTGAAACTCCATACTGATACTGTTTGCCACTTTTATGCTCCTGAGGACTGAGCTCTGATCCCATGCTCTACAGCAACTATACCACACTGTGATCCATCCAGCCAGGGCATTCTTGATAGAGCTCCTGTAGAAATTGACAGATTGGTGGCTGGTAGCATTGCCCGGCTCAGCCTTCTAAGGAAGTGCATTCACTATTGCACCTTCCTGAGAAGTCAGGAGATTTTGTGTGTCCAGGATAGTCCAAGGAACTTGGTGCTCACTACTCTTTCCGCTAGCAAGTTAGTGAAGTGTAGTAAAGGATGGTTGCTCCTGGTCCTCCTGAAGTCCATGATTATTTCCTTCATCTTGTCCACATTGAGTTTCAGGTTGTTATTCTTGCGCAATATCCTTATTAGTTAAAGATGCATAACCAATATTTTCTAACTGAGCCCATATTCAAGGTATCTTGACCTACTGAGTTCCTCCAGCAGGTTTAGATTTTTTTTTTCAGATAATGGAAATGTTTAGCTAGACAGACAGATTTTGTGAAATAGAATTAACATTTTAGATTAATGACACATCATTAGAACAGGCTAGATTTTATACAAACTGCAAATGATTATAACTTGAATTTGTTGGATTAAATGTTGACCCTCAAGAGATGTAACGTGTCAAGTCAAAAGAGATGTTGCTTTTTAAAACTTCATTCATAGAGTTATAAGAAGCCATCAAAGAACAAGTCGAAGTGAAGAGGGATGGACAATTAACATGACAAGCACATAGATATTCTAGCCTTTTCTTGTTAATTGACTGGAGGTATTCAGTGAAGAGGAAAGCCAATCTCCATTTGGAGATTGGAGCAAAGGAGCCCACATCAAGAGAACTGAATGCAATGCATTAAATTGGAATTTTCTGCCCCTAGTTAATCACCATTAGGATTTGAATGATTCTGGGGCCTTGACTTGTGTGAAGAGTAGAAATAAATAATGTTTGCTGCATCTCCTGCTGTTATATAGGAAGCTGATGAAAGATGGGCATGAACATAAGTAGAGATGAATGTGCATTCTGTTTGGGAAACTATAAGACAAGTGGAGTGTAGGGTTGTGAGGAAGAAAAGAGAGAGAACAACCAATTTTTAATTATTTTGAATTTTTTTTTATAATTGAAAATGTGTTTTCTGATATTTGTTTTAAATTGAATTTTATGCTTGAAATCATTCACATCTGACAAGCAGCAAAGCTAGGATACGGAGTTCCTCATTATTCTTTTGATTTCCCTGAACATGCCTCCCTTTGTCTACCATCATGCACAAATACACATCTTCTGTAATGTTCATTCTGCATAATAGTGAAAGAGAATGAGAGATAGACCTTTGGGAAGGTTTCCTCATGTGAACCCTTTTCCAACCTGCTCAACACTTCGAACATCACATGCACCTGAAAATTGAAACTGCAAACTTCTTACAGTATCACCTCGACAAACACATTTACAAATGCTCCATTTCTGTTTCAAAGTTTTTAATTCCTTTTACAGGCATACCCACTCTGTTTTAAATTATGTCACTGTCATCAACATGTCGTGGAAATGGATTTTCCATTCTACTTGGATCTGAATCATTCAGTGTTTTACAATTAATGAATACTGATTCTATAAACAAATGTTAGTTTGATTTGGACAAAACAAAACTGAAGGATGAGAAAATCACAAGACCACAATGATGTGGGATTAATCATAACCTTCTTTAAAGAGCAAGGGAAATTCCGAAAGCCCAGATGACCAACTGCTGTCCTGTGAATTTGTATCATCATGTAATTCCAGGTTTCTTTTAATTCTATATTATTCATCTTTCTTTCTGTGTCATTAGTTTGCCCATGCTTGTTATCAATGAGGGTCATGGATAAGAATCTACTGGGGAGTTAAAAGATTTTCCAAGATTATCAATACTGATTAAAAAAATAAATATGTAGATGTCAAACATCTTAGTTACAAAAAATGTTGGGAGTACACTGTCAGAGAAATGGGTTACATGTGTGGGACTGATGAAACTGTTGATAAATTCCTCACTAGACTAAAAATTATTGCTGCAAAATGCAGATTTAAGGATGTAGAGGAAAGATTAGTTGATCAACTAATATGGGGGAGTGCCCATTCTGAAGTGTAGGATATACACCTTATATCCTCCTTATAGAGAAGGATAGCTTGAAGCTGGCTGAAGCTATAGATGCAGCCAGAGCCTTCAAAGCCACGAAGACACAAATTAAATCTCTATCTATGCAAACCCACCCACAGCAAAGAGAAAGAAGGGTTGATGCTATAAAGAACACAATTAGAAAAGTGCAAACCCCCAAGACCTGCAGAAAGTGTGGCAGACAACACTCCTTCGATGACCGAATCAAATGCCCCACATACGGTTCTGAATGTAGAGCCTGTGATAAATCAAAGCACAGGGCAAAGATTTGCAAATCTGGTATGAAGAAAACAGTAATACCAGTGAAGAAAAAAGAGAAGATGATCCACCACATAAAAGGAAACCACAATGAGGACTCTGATACCCACATACTGGTCATAGAATCTATACACCTTCATGAAAAAATGTTGGGTGAGATGAAAGAAGGAAGCAAGTTGAACACAAGGATCCAAATACAGAGGACAATCCAGAACATGCCTACGATAACCTAAAGGTGAAGCTGGATACTGGATCACAAAGCAACACCGTTCCACTCAGACTCTACCACCAGATGTTCCCAGAGAACATAATAAAAGGGTATCCAAAAGATTGGAAACAGCAAATGTCACATTAATGGCCGATGGTGGACCCATGATCAAGCACCTAAGGAGAGCTAAGATCAATGGCTGCCATAAGGGAAAGAACATTCTCTATATATTCAACATGGTAGATGCAGGTGGACCAGCAATTCTAGGTCTGGAATAGCTGCCGGGAGTTGCAGTTGATCTCTGTCAATTATGAGATCCAGATGAAGAAAATATCCAAAAGCATCAACGTAAACACACAACAAAAAAAGGAAATGATTTCCACAGAAATACCTGCCAAACCATGGCACACAATGAGAGCAGACTTGTTCACTGAGAATCATGAGTGGTCTTTTACTACTCTAAGTTTCTGTTTGTCAAAAGGGTGAAAGACATGAGAGTGCTGAACAAGGAATACCTGAACAAGCAATATGTGACAATGGAACACAGTTCACATCGCAAGAATTCAAAAAGCTGGCTACATCATCCCCATACTACCCCAAAGGTCAAGAGTTCATTGAAAGACAAGTCCAAACTGTGAAACATAGACAAGTTAAGTGTAGTGAAACAAAAGAAGACCCATACCTCACTCTTCTAACATTACAAGCAACATCTTTAAGGGCTGAGATGAAGTCCCCGGCAGAACTTCTAAATGGCAGGAGATATAAAACAACTCTGTCAAGCAAAATATGCTCTCCAGAAGACCAGGAGGAAACCAGAAGAAGACTGGCTGACACGCAAGGAGAAGGACACCAGAATTATAACAAACATTCATGAAAATTGCGAGAACTCTTCAGAGGGCAGTTTGTGCATATTCAAGAACACATGTTGAAAATATGGATCCCAGCAAAGGTCATCAGAAAAGCTGAGACACCAAGATCGTACATTGTTGAGACAGACTCTGGCAATCAGCTGAGGAGGAACAGAATTCACTTCTGGCTGACACAAGATGTAATGAAGCATGAAGTTTTAATACCAGCAAAGCCTGCAACACCCATATCAAGTGAGGTATCAAGTGAAGATACCACAACCATTAATACCTAAAACATCAAAACAGCAGTTGTCAGGTGAAGCATATCAAGCTACATCACCTACATGTGTACCAGCAACACAGAGCCCAGTGATTGCAGCCAAATCCATAAGATCACGAAGCAACATACTGCCACCAGTGCGATATTGATAAGAACTATTTAAAAATAGTTGTGTGAATAAACTAGTGTACAAGTTCAGTTACTTAAGTTGCACTGGAAAGCAAGTGATAAAGAACACTAAATGTTTCTTTTTCTTGAGAAGGAGGGATGTTATATAGTTGGGATAATGTTTTGTAACTGTGCAAGAATACACCCTTCTCACTGTAGTGCCCCACTGTGGTGTGTGTGTGTGTGTGTGTGTGTGTGTGTCTGTGTGTCTGTGTGTCTGTGTGTGTATACACTTTCCTGAGAAGGTGGAAGACATCAATAAATAAAGTCTCTTTTGTTATTTGAAACTTGCTTCTCTAAGTTATTTAAGAAGCATCCCAAGTAAATCCAGAGACATAACAGTGTATTATTATTATTAGGACCTTTTATAGACAAAAGACGGCAAATATAAAGACAGAGATTCTCCATCTTTATATCGCTGCACTTACTTTCATAAAAGTTCAGAAGGTGGATGGACTGCAAGAACTTGCTCCATGCTTCCATCTGTCTGGGGGTGGGGGTAGACTCAGATGTGGAGTGTAGTCACTCCACCTCTTCCATTAATGAAATTCCACTGAAAGTGGCTGCAAAGGGGAGGCCTGATTACATCACAAAGACATCGACAGCCTGTGCCCCAAGTGAGATTTTAAAGTGAAAAAACACATTGCTGGAGAAACTCAGCAGGTCAATAAAGCAAAAACACACAATGCTGGACACATCTGCCAACTCAGCGCTTTCACTTGTTGGCACATATGTTTGACGTCATGGTGAATGGTGGTGCTACTGCATCACTCGCCCCACTTCCCTCAGCCGGACCCCAGAATCCGTATTATAGGGCATCACCATAAAAGGTAAAATCACCTTTTTTTTTAAATTAAGGCTGCTTTAATGTGGGATTTTACCTTAAAAAGACCTATAGAAAGGCATTATCTTTAAACTTGGTGGAGGGTTAATTATGATGGCAACATGATTAGTGTAGATCTTAATGCAGTGCTGTTATAGTGCCAGTTCAAATTCAAATTTAAATTTTCTATGTTCCAGGAAATGACAAGATTTAAATGAACTTTACAAAATTAAGGACTACTATACTGATTATTTTTTTCAAATTACTTTATATTTTGCACTGTCTTTTAAACTGTTTATTCTTACTGCAGGTGTATTAGTTTGGCGTTGTAAGATTGTGTCTCAGACAACCAGAAAATTCACATATTTGGCATCCGCAATTCCTGTAGGTGCTGGATACCAGGGATTTTTACTGCATAGTAACAGCTTGATCATGATTTTCCTGTCTACTCTCTCTCACACTCTAATATTTTTCCTCTTTATATGAGTTTCTGTTATTTGATTTTCCGATAGCTCAGTGGTTAGTGCACTGGTCTTGTAAACCAAGGGTCACAAGTTTGTTCCTCGCTGGGGCTTCATTTCTCTGAGGGATGCTTGACAATTTGGTGACTCTCTGTCTTCCTTACTGAAGACAAAAATAAAGAATTTCATGTATATTACATTCTAAATGTAGTATTACATGACAATAAAGGAAACGTTACCTTTCTTTTCACCCATTTCCCATGTCTATCACACTTCTGTTTATTTATTTCTCTTAAATTTTATAGGTTAAGAAGATTCATCTGAACTCCAGTACCTTGTTATCCTCACAATATCTTTATCAGCTCAAACAGCTCAATTTGAGAAGACAGGTGATCTTTTGAGAAATTGGGTGAAGAAAATAATTTAAAAAAGGAGCATTTTACAAAGATCCATCTCAGATAAATTATCTCCAATAACTTCATTATTTGTGCTCTTAAAATCCTCATTTTGGAAACAGCCACTGTATTTTTATATCCTCATTTCTTTAACACATTTTAACATTCAACCGGTTTATTCAAGATCAAGTTTATTTATCTACCAATTACTCAAGTACAGCCTGACGATACAGTATTCTCCGATCCTCGGGGCAAAGAGAACCTGACAATCAGAAGGTTTGCACAATGCGGTATGGTCCAACAGACAAGGACACCAAATTAGCCGGGAGCCACCAAAGCAGGTTCTCCCCACCCTCCAGAAGAGTCGGGTTCCATGTTCCTCCCCACCCCACACACCCGCAGTGCGTCCCGGCCATGGCCCTGAAAATGTGTCAGTGCTTCTCAGAGACGTCCCAAATTCCTGCTTTCTAGTAATCTGTCACATTTGTCAAACTGCTCCCACATCTCTAACTCCAAGTCAATCTATATACTGTGTGTATACACTGTACACAATGAAACCCCAATTTAGCGCGACCCTGCTTTTTTTTTTGCAATTACATTTTATGGACCCCAACGATCGCGTTATAACAGGACCACACTGTATCACTTCGCTCACTTCCCACAGCAATCTGTGGTATATTATGTCTAGAACTGGGGACATCATTTTTTTTAAGAAGATTCAACACTTCCTCTTAATCTCCACAAGCCTGTTCTACTCAACCGTTCTACTCAACCTCACCCTGTTCCAGGTCTTTTCTCTTGTGAATACTAAAGCAAACTATTCATTTAGGACCAGGCCAACTTCCTCTGGCTCCAGGCACATTGAGGTGCACTATGGTTCAGCAAGCAAACACAAAACTCAGTAAACACTGCACAACAGGTTTTAATCCATTAAAAGTCTGTACACCAGTTTCTGTCCTAATGGCTCCATGAGCCAGGAGGGGCTGGCTCAGGTTTATATTCAGGTTGGCTGGCCAGATGGAGTCAGCCACTTGGGTGGTCTTCCTGCAGGTACAGAGATTGTATCACCACATTCACCCCCTTCCTAGAATGAGTCCCGGAGGGGTAGGGGGAGATGGTTTCGGTTGGTCTGGTCAGGCAGCTGTCTGAGTCTCTGAGGCATCGCAGGTTTGACTCCTGGTCAAAGGTCAGTGAGGGCGAGATTGCCTGATGGATGGCTGGGTCCAGCGTGGGCAGTGGTGTGGGAAGGGTGGTGTCTGTCTGCATGTTTGTCTGAGTGGGGGTGACCAGGTGGGTGTGGTCTGCCAGGAGAGGGGCCCTCTGGAGAGATGGAGGGAGGAGTTTGGCCCCCGAACCCAGAGTGGGCCATGGGTACCCATTGTGGGGAGATTGGGCCAGGTAGTCATGATACTGGATGGGTGGGGCCTCTGCTGGTGCAAGATCACTGGTCGATATGGTGTCCTCACGGCCATCGGGATACCTGACATAGGCATAGTTCTGGTTGGCGTGGAGGAGGAGCATCTTCTCGACCATTGGGTCAGACTTGTGGCCGGCATGTGTTTGCAGAGGAGCACCAGTCCCGGAGATGCAAGCCAAGGTGGGAGGAAGACCCCAGTCACCGATTTTCTGGGGAATGAGAAAAGGCGCTCGTGAGGGGCTCTGATTAGTAGCCATGCAAAAGAGCGATCTAATGGCGTGGAGTGCCTCGGAGAGGGCATCTTGCCAGTAGTCAATGGACCAGCCTTTGGATCTTAGGGACAGGTGAACTGCCTTCCAGATCACCTCATTTACACGCTCCATCTGCCTGTTGCCCCTCAGGTTGTAGATAGTCATGCGACTAGTTGCAATGTCTCACGCTACCAGGTACTGGCGCAGCTCCACACTCATGAAGCTGGACCCCTGATCACTGTGGATGAATGCCAGGTATCAGAACATGGTGAAGATCTGCAACAGCGCTTTGATAACGGTGGCTGTGGAGGTGTCAGGGCAGGGGAGAGTGAAGAGAAAACAGGAATATTCATCTCGACCAAAAGGAAATAGACATTGTTGTTTGTGAAAGGCAGGGAGCCCTTGAAGTCGATACTTAGCCGCTCGAAGGGCCAAGTGGCCTTGATGACATGGGCCTGTGGTGGGCAGTTGAAGCACAGTTTTCACTCTGCACAAGCCCTGCATGAATCGGTCATGGTCCGAACTTCTTTGACGGTGAAGGGGAGGTTCCTGGACTTGATGAAATGGGTCAGTCGTGTGACACCAAGGTGGAAGAGAGTGTCATGCAGCACCTGCAGTTGACCAGACTGCACATTGGTCCAGGTCCAGGACAGGGTGTTGGAGGAGTCATTGAACTTCCCCAGTCTGTACTGGATGTCGTAGCTGAATGTGGCCAGCTCAACTCTCCAGCAGTTCCATTAGAGGACGCATGTGTTTGGGGTCGGGACCAATGACACTATGTTCCAAGGTGTACCCCAGGATGGCAAGGCAGGTGGTGCTGAACATGTACTTCTCTTTGTTGTAAGTGAAGTTCAGCTCCTCAGCCATCCAGAGAAATCTCTCCAGGTTTTTTTTTAAACTTTATTTAAAATTTTATGACATGAATAAAATAAAAATTACATTTAAAGAAATAATAAAAAATAAGATAATAAAAATTAGAATACTACATAATTAAACTACACAAATTAACCCCCCCCAATAATTATAACACATTAATCATCTAATTTAAAATTAGTCCAACCCTCACCCCAAAATAAAGAGTGAAGAATTAATTAACAATGTTGTAAATAAAATAGAAAAAACCCCACTTACAAAAAAAGATAAAACTTAACAACAAAAAAAATATCAATACTAAAATAATACCTTTAAACATATATTTAAATCAAACATAATACATGTATTTAACAAATGAAATCCACTTTAAAACTAAGTTCAAATATTAATATCAAATATCAACCACATATGTCATACAAAAAATCATAATTAATAATACATAAATACAGAATTTCCATTAATACCAAGTTTCCTTTATAATTCATTGAGAGAACAAAAACATCCCTTAGAAAAACAATCAGATAAACTTTTTATTCCCTTCCCCTCCCCTTATATAAAAAAAGAAAAAAAAGAAAAAAAGTTCAAACTCTTATAAAATTCTCCATATTCTTCATTTATATCATCTTCAAAATTCTCTATCGAAATTAACTTAATTTTATTAAACTCTTCTCCCTCAATGTATTTGCACTTGATTTTCTTCTTTTTCTTCTTATCACCTTTCCCGTCATCTTCCTCTTCATCTAATTCAACATCCTCAATTTTTGACTTATTATCCTCTGTGACATCATCCTCTTAAAAAAGAGAGAAAAAAGAGAAAAAAAACCCAAAAAAAGAGAAAAAAAAGAGAGAAAAAAAACCTCCTAATTCCCTCTCAATTACAATCAGAAAACAAAAAGAGTTTAAAAAAAATATTTATTTAAAAAAAATAATAAAAAAAACCTTCACTTCTTAACCCAAAAATTAAAAAGAAAAAAAAACAGGTTGGAGGTCACGACTACCTCCTCCTGTTTAAACCGCCCAAAGCGGTAACTCCCCCAAAATATTGGGTGTGAGATAACTCACAGGTAGCTGATGACTTCTGGAAACTAGTGCCCACCCAGTTCCCTCTCCCAACTCCCATTTCATTAAATTATCATCATTATTTAAACTATTTAAACTCTTCTCAAAAAAAAAGATAAAAGATTTATTTTTTTAAATCAATGTTACCACTTCGGTCACCATTTCTTCCATTTCTTTTAAAAATCTGGATCCTACCTTACATCTCCACTCTCTTTGGAGACCTTGAAGGACTACATCGTTCCTGAAACTGCATGATTGGTAGAGACTGAGCAAAGTCCATAACCTCTTTAGGATTGTCAAAGAACTTTGGCTGATTTCCATCCTGAAAAATCTTCAGTACCGCAGAATACCTGAATGTTGCCTTATGTCTTTTTTTCCACACCCATTCTTTCACAGAATCAAATTTGCGTCGTTGAAACATAATTTCTTGACTCAAATCTTGATAGAAGAAAACAGGATTATTCTGAACCATCAAAGGAAATCTGTTTTGCTGGGCATTTCTAATAGCCATACGTAAAATTGTCTCTCAGTCACAATAGTTTAAACAACGGATCAGAACAGGTCTTGGATTCTGTCCTGAAAAAGATTTTCTTCTTAAAACTCTATGAGCACGTTCCAGTATTAAACCTTCAGGGAATTTATCCTGTCCTAACACTCGTGGAATCCATTCAGTAAAAAATTTTCTTGGATCTGGTCCTTCTATGCCTTCTGGCAAACCAACAATTTTCACGTTGTTCCGTCTAAATTGATTCTCCCAATAATCAACCTTTTTTGCTAAATTTTTATTTTGGATCTGCAATGTTTCAATTATTCTATTTTCATGTTGCAGTTGATCCTGTACATCGACTAAACCTTGATCACACATTTCAAATCTTTCAATGGTTTCAAGCTTAAAAGCTCCATTAATGGCTTCCGCCATCGCATTAATCTTAGAAATAAACGGGTTCACAAAATTAGCTAAGTGACTCAATTCAGAATACATCTTATCTTCAAGATCCTTAACAAACATTTCAACAGAAGTAGATTCAGGCATAATGGGGTCTTGCTGTTCCTTAGAGACCATAGGATCTTCTGTCTCTTCCCTTAATTTAGTATCTTTTCTAGCAGTTTGACTTCATATAAAAATCCCTCTCAAAGTCCCCCCAGCAATGCCAGGAGACTGAAGATCAGGATTATCTTTAAGCCAAATCTCTTTAATCATCTTCACTGAATCGATGTCTGGAAAAACCATTGTAATTGAAGATGCATTTTGCAGCGCCACCACTGTAGCAATCGAATGACAGCTCTTTAACTCTCCAGCTGGTGGTGCCCCAGCTGATTCAACTGTCAAAGTCTCAGTAACAGCACTCACAGTGGCCGTTGTGTGAAATATTTGCACCCGGCCAGCCCTTTGTTCCGAAAGCTGCTGAATGCGACCTTCAGAGAGCCTTACCGGTATAAAACGGAGTTTCAATGCCGAATTCTGTACGTCTTCTTCTGGATCCATTCTACGCTGAGTACTGGCTTCTTGTAAACAAGCAGGCCCAGACAAGTTCGGAAAATGTAGTTTTTTAACAGTCTGTTGATGTTTTCTTTTACCTTTTTTTGCATATAAACCACTAGGCACTGATCCAGCACCTCTGATTATTTATAAACTTTTAAAAGAACTTTAACGGGCACTTAAAGACAAAACAATAAATCAGAGTCAGGAGAGGTCTGGAAAGCACGTCTGTTCCCTACGCCATCTTGCCACGCCCCCCAAAATCTCTCCAGGTTGTCATTGTGGTCCTGCTGGTCTTGGCTGCAGATGATGATGTTGTCCAAGTATGGGAAGGTCGCTGTTATGTGGTGCTAGTCTACCATGCAGTCCATCTCCCGCTGGAAAACAGAAACCCTGTTAGTGACCCCAAACAGGACCCAGTGGAACAGGAGAGGCGCCCGTCTGCCTCAAAGGCAGTATATAGTTTATCCCGGGCATGGATAGGGAGCTGGTGGTCGGCCGACTTTACGTCAATCATTAAGAAGACCTTAGAGCAGGTTATCTCAGTGACCCTGTTGGCTATTCGGGGTAGGGGGTAGGTGTCCAGTTGGGTATACCAGTTAATGTCTGACTATAGTTGATGCCACCCTCAGTTAGTTACCCCCTTTTACTCCCAGGACTTGGGCCCTCCATGGACTGGTGCTGGACTCTATAATACCTTCTGCCAGAAGTGCCTCACTTTTGCCTTAATGAAAACCCTGTCAGCCATGCAATAGCACCTACTTTTGGCAGCTATTGGCTTGCAATCTGGCGTCAGGTAGTTGAAGAGAGATGGAGGGGGTACCCATAGTGTGGAGAGGCTGCACGTGGACTGGGGACGATCGCTGGGCTGTGTTCTGTGGAGTGTGAGTGGGGAAAGAGAGCTGCGAAAAGCGAAGGTGAAGCTTTGGTGGAGGCACTGGAAGTCCAGCCCTGAGATGACTGGAGCTGAACAGTTGGTATGAATCTCCCCACTGTCAGCTCTACTTAGAAGCACCCGAGGACTGTGATAGAGTGGGATAGATTTTTAATTTTAGTGTACGGGCCATGTTCGGGTGCACAAAGCTCTCAGTACTATTGAACAGGCATCTTGTTACCTTCCCATTGACAATGATGTCCATCATTGAGTGCCCGAGTTCATGGGGAATGTACCTCTTTAAGATGGTGGAGACTAGGACCATCTTGGGGTCCGAGTCACTGCTCCCCGATGGATGTGGTGAGTAGTGGTCAGCGGCTTCCTTCTGGGACTAGGGTGCATTGGGAGGGTGATCGGGTATGCGCCCATGTTGATCATGTCAGTCTGTCAATGTGGTGCACACATTGAGGCAGTCACAGGCTGACTGCCCCAAAATGGCTGCCCTGGTGGAGGCACATGGCATCAGTGCAGTTGGGCAAGAAATTACATCTTCGGTGCAGGTGGAAGTCATCTGGAGGAGAATGGCTGCGTCCGGGGTGAGCACACTGCAGTGGTGCAGTTTAGTGGTTGGTCTGGAAGTGACGTCAGCAGTGAAGGCGGAAATGGCGGGGGTGAGTAATGGTGTTGCCCGATCCTCACATGTTTGGGAGGGCTCCCAGGTGATCATGGAGTGCCACAATGCTCCCAATGGGCCTGGAAAGGCAAACTTTAGCTACGTGGCCTTTCTTCCCACATTGGGAGCAATGCAAGTTCCTTGCTGGGCAGCCTTTGCGGGATCGCACAGTATTTGCCGTGGCAAGCTACACCGGTGGCTGTGATTGTTTCCTTCACGTACGGCCCCTCAGCGATGGTGATTGTTTGCATCTGCCAGGCCAGAGGTTGGGGAAGTCAGGCATCGAAGACATCTACACGATGAGCTGCAGCTTCCAGGGAGCAGACTACCTCCATTGTCCTGATAAGTGAGGCAATGTTTTTCTCCAGCAGCTTCTGTTGGGCACTTCTCGATCACAGCCCTCACATGCAGGTGTCCCAGTCTCGGTTAGGGACGGGTGGGTTAGCTCACGCAGGGCACCCAGATAAGCATCTGCCATCTCACCTGGCTGCTGGACCCTGATGCTGAGCAGATACCGGGCATAGACCATGTTTGTCAGAGCTTATATATGCTCTCCAGGATGGTCATTGCAGGTTTATAGTCCATGCAGTCTCTGATGGCCTGGAAAGCTCATGAGTCCAGCTTAGTGTGGAGCACCATGAGTTGTTTCTGGTTGGTGTTGATCACCTCAGCCTGTATTTGGATGATCACTTCAACAATTGCGTGCTTCCAGATATCAAAGCCTGCAGGGGCATCCGAGTGCTTGGGGACCGATCTCCAGGATCCCAATTGTCAGGAACTTCTCCATGGTCTCTCTTTAAAATTTTTAATGGATTAAATTGTGGTGCACTGATGTAGCAGCAAGCAAACACAAAACTCAGCAAACAGTGTACAACAGGCTTTAATCTATTAAAAGTCTGTACACCAGTTTCTGTCCTGATGACTCCATGAGTGACTGGTCCATGAGGGGCTGGCTCAAGTTTATATTCAGGTCAGTGTATTGCCAAACAGCCAGGTGGAGTCATCCCCTTAAGTGGTCTTCCTGCAGGTACAGAGGTGTCCCCTGCAGTAGACTGGTGGTCATATCACCACACACATGTTGCCTCCTTTATTCTTTAGCAGCTCCACCTTCATTCCTCTGTTCTTGTCATCCCTCTGTTCTTCATGTATGCATAGAATACCTTGGGGTACTCCTTAATTCTACATGCCAAGTCCTTCTCATGACCCCTTCAAGCTCTCCTAGATATTTTCTTAAGCTCCTTCCTGGCTAACATTCACTTCTCATGAGCCCTTCCTGTTTCCTGCTTCTTATATTTAATGCACGCTCACAGAGCAATTTGTTTTGGTCCAAGTATGCCTGGGTATGCACTCAGTGCAGATGCTATGCAAATGTGGTCTTAAACCTGGGCATGCTTAGTCAGGATAGATGCAGTCAGGCTCTAAATGCAACAGACATAAACAGATACTGAGCATTACATTGATATAGTTGAATGCACGCTGATGCACATATTATTCAGGCAATAGCATGAGTGTACTTAACAATAGCATTAATTGCCTTCAGGAAGATTCAATACAGCAGAAATGTCTTATCAATGTCGCAACACCTGTGATACATTCTGTTACATTTGTTACAAATATATGTTGAGGCTGAAAGATACAGCATGACTGCATTTATTTACAAAGCCTGTGAACTTTACTTTGGTTGCAAATTGGTGACCAAGAAAAACCATTGGCTCCTCACATTTGTTGTGCAATATGTGCCATTAACCTGAGACCTTGGCTTTGACGTACTACAAATGCCATTTTCAGTCCCAATATATGGCAAGAACAGAAGGATCATGTGACAGACTGCTTCTTTTATCTGACCGATATATTTGGCTTCTCTGCTAAAGGTAAGAATCTAAAGAATACCCCAATCTGCTTTCAGCCATGACACCCATGCTGGCTGACAACAGTTTGCCAGTGCCCAAGCCACCAGACAAGATGATGGATTACACTATTTGAGACAGATGTTTCCAAAAACAATTTATGCCAAGATTAAGGATCAGATATGTTATCAATGACAGGCGGTTCAAAGATCTGTTATTGAGGCTAGAGAAAATAGCATGGAAGGCATTTAAAGATGTTGATTAGAATTTTTTGGCAACTACAGAGCATCAGACTACATCCAGCTGATTGATAACATGCGTCAAGCATACAAAATCTTGAAGTGTAACATGTCATTAAAAATTCATTTTCTGCATTCTCACTTGGACTTCTTCCTTGCTGATCTTGGTGCAGTCAGTGACAGACACGGTGAAAGGTTTCACCAGGATATTGCAGCAGTAGAAAAGAACTATCAGGGCAATTGAAACCCATCAATGCTGGCTATCTATTGTTGGACACTGACACAAAAGGTCTCAGATTCTGAGTACAAGTTAAAATCAGCAGCTAAATCTTTTTTTTTGGTCAGTTGAACTAACGCAATAAAAGTTAATTTAATATTTCTCCAATTTCCCACATGATGCAGCAAATCTGAAATTAATTTTGAGTTCATCCTGAAATTCTCTATCATAATCCTCAATTTTGATTCGGGAAGCACACCTTTAAAAAATTGTTGTCCTGCGTAATGTGTAGTGGAAAGTAATTGTTCCCGGTCCTCCAAGATAATTTATTTGCTGAGATAATCTTGCTGAGATTCAGGTTGTTGTTCTCATACCATATCACAAAATTTTCCACCTCTTCTCTGTAAGGTGAACCATCATTGATGCTGATGCCAACAACTGTTGTGTCATCTGTGTATTGAACTAGGATTCACTAGAAGTGTGTTGTACTGATGACTGGTCCCACCTCCTCCCCCTGGGGCCTATATATAACCCTTGTTTCCCATCTAAATCCAGAACCCCTCTGAAGCCCATTTGTGAACCTTACCTGTGTTGTAAGTTAATAAAAGCATTTGTTCTCCCTCCAATTGAGTGTGAGTTTTTATTTATGTCACAATGTTATTAGGATATAAACAAGGATGGAGACATTATTCAAGTCCAGTATGCTGTTAATAGACCCTCTGTCCTCTGACGCAGCTGAGGAGTTTACATATTGGCTAGACTGCTTCCAGGATTACCTGAACACGACCAAGGATGTCTTCCATATAGATGAACTCAGGAGGACGGTCCTCAAATCAAGGATAGGAACAAAGGGGTACGCAGTCATCAGAGACTGCCCGACATATGATGCCACCATCAAGGTGCTGAAGGCCCGCTACATGAAGGTCCTCCCTATCTCACTGCACTCAATTCGGTCGCTACTCTGCACTGAGACCAATGCTACTTCTCGTGAGTTCATGTTTAGATTTGACAGAAGGTTGGCATCAGAGACTACACAACAGCCTGGCTCACTAGTCCTTGTCTGGTCCTTCTCAAGAAGCATGTGAGGAGAAGTAAGACCAACCCCCTAGTGGAATGGATGAAATTGCTCTATGTCAACCCCATGTATGCCTATGTGGAGTACCTGGATGGCAGGGAGGACAACATCTCCATCAGGGACCTGGCACCCACTGGAACAGAGGATCCATTGCCTCAGGTGCCCCACAAGCTACTGAGCTTTTTTTCTCCCCACCCCCGCTCAGGGCCTCAGGGGACCCAGTTCAGGAGGAGAGTGAACCTCCTCTATTGTCAAGTTGGAGTCCCTGCTGACTACCCTTCCATCACAGGTGGACCAGGAGACTCAAGGAGCCCAAGGCCTCCACCATGATCTCCAGTCCCCCGGACCACCTGAATTTGTAAATAGTTCTCCTCCAGTCAAGTGTGAGCTTTTATTTACACCACAATCTGTTAATGATGACTCTATTGCCACTGGATCTGGTGATCCAGTCATGGGTCAGTAGTGTGAATTGAACCAAGCTGAGCACACAGCCTGAGGTGCACCAATGCACAGCGTGATGATGCTTGGCATTCTACTACTGACTCAACAAACTGTGGTCTTTCCATTAGGAAGTCCAGATACAGATACAGCGAGTGGTGTTGAGTCCCAGAGAGGACATTTTCTCTTCATATTAAGCTCCAAGCTGAAGTTGATTAACAGCAGCCTGCTGTATGAGGCATCGTTCTCCAGGTGTGTCAAGAAGGAATGGATGGAGAAGGCTATAACGTCATCAGAAGAGAGGTTTCTTCTATTGGTGAACTGAAATTGGTCCAGCATCTTTGGGAGGTGCACTTTGTTGCGTTGTCTCACCAGACACTCGAGCAATTTCATAACGGTGGAGTTCAGTGCCATCAGGTGTTAGTCATTGAGGCCTGTCACTGTTGTCCTTTATGCTACTGTTACAATAGTGGCTTTCTTCAAACCTGCAGGTTGATGGACTATTGCAGTGAGTTTAATATTTTTTTAAAAATAAAGCACAATAACAGGACATTTCGGCCCTTGAGTCTGTGCCGACAAATTTACACCCAATTAACTTACACCCCTGGTACATTTTGAATGGGGAAAACCCATGCAGACACAGGGAAAATGTAAAAGCGCCTTACAGACAGTGCAGGATTTCAACCCCAGTCCCGATCGCTGCTGCTGTAACAGCGTTGAGCTAACTTCTATGATAATTATGTTGTCCTTGTGTTGAAGATGTCCGGAAAGACCTCCATCAGTTGGTCTCTGCAACCCTAGAGTAACTGACCACGTACTGAGTGTTGTCTGATCCTGCTGCTTCATGTGGGTTAATCTTGGATAGGGTTCTCTTCACATAGACAGCGGCTATATTTGGGCTCATTCATTGGGGGACTTGAAGCTTTCTTTGACATCATCCTGTTCTTCTCATCAAACTGTGCAATGAAGCTGTTCAGTCTGTCCAGAAGGGAGGCTTTATTGTCTTCAACTTGCAAGGTTGACTTGTGATCCATAATAGTCTTGAACCTGTGGCACATGCACCTTGTGTTGCTGGTATTGTACAGCTAGTTGTCTATGGATCTTCTATGCGTACCCACGCTTTGCTTTCCGGATTGCATGGGAGTGTTCAGCCCTGGCTGATCTTAATGCTGTCCTATCTCCTGTCAGGAAGGCAACATCACAAGCTCTGAGAAGAGCCTGGGCCTCTGCATCCAATTATAGTTTCTGGTTAGTCCTGGTTGTGAAGCCTTTGATCTCAGTGATATCCTCAATGCACTTGCTGATGTATCCAGTTACGGAGCTTGTGTACTCTTCTATGTATTCATGACCGTTGTAAGTGGCCACCTCCCTTAAACAGCTCCACTCCGTTATGACTTCATTCATTATATTCCCAGAAGTATTAAATTTCAGGCTGTCTACATTTGAAGGCAAAGTCCCAAGGGAAGGAGGTAGGAGAAGGAGAATGGGTAGACCTAGTCAAGGGGGAGAGCATGCACAGTAATGTTGTGTAGTCAGAAAGGTCACATCAGGTCTCCCTAATTCCAGATTTAAATCATTGTTTACATTTCATGATGTTCCTTTTTTTTAGTCTGGAAACTGTTGAAAAATTTTGTGTACAACTGACTTAGCCCTGTTCGCCAAAGACTGGTCCCAGTGAGAAATCTAACTCAGGGCTTGGGACTCTCAGTTACACAAATTACAATTACCTGACCCAATTGCTGGTCCTTTCCATCATTCTCAGGGCACAGCTCTGGAACTGGCCTGCATGGAACTGACTTCAAAGGCAGAAATCGCAAGTAAAATGTTGCTCATTTCCAACTTCTCTTTCTTGATGAAGCTAAAAGGGAGGGTGAAATGTCAGATGTAGGGACATCAGTGGAATTCAAAATATCCAGCTGGAGCCACTGGAGTAATTATCCAGTCATGTGCTATGCAGTGTTCAATAGCTTATTGCCATAAAGAGAAACTGATTATTTATGATCTTCCTAATAACCTATGTAACAAAGATTATAATTCTGGGAATTATTATTAAATTATTTTTTGTTCAAAATTCAAATGATTTGCCTAATAATTTAAATACTAATGTTTATCATTTATATTTACTACTTTTTTTTTTCGTAATTCTACAACATAGAATGCTTACAATCGCATTGCAAAAATACTTTTTTAAAATATAAATGCATGGTATATTTGAGACTGAATTACCCTGAAATTGTACCTGTTATAAAGAAAACTCAAATCTGTAAAAAAGTGTTTGAATTAAATATAGATTTAATCAGCTAATGATTTGCTGTGTTAGAAAAAAAATCACAAAGCATAAAAATAAAGTTTTAAAATAGCTTACATTGATGTTCACTTCAGGATCTTGGCAACGATGGTTGGATGACTTTAAAGACAAGTCAAAACAGCTGAGTGTTTCCATCTAGTTTATTCTGAATCTGTGGAAGTTAACCACGGTTGTCGTGCGTTATATGCAAGGCCATATCTTTGAGTCAGTTGCTTGATTCCATTACATGAAAAAAAATGCTTTGCGATGAATGGAAAAAACTCAATTTAAACCAAACTTTAAAAAAAAACAAATCAGTAGTGCAAACTTCAAAACTGTAAATCATCAGGTCAAAACCTGCTACAATGGCAGGATTGTCACTTTAATTGAGAGTTGATGAGCCATTACACTTGGACTGTTGGTTTCAGGAACTTCAATCAATTTCAGCTGAATACTCTTAACGTTGCATCTCAGTTCTCATGAACGATGTTCTCGTGGTGTATCTGCTTGACCAAAGGAAGAAAATAAGAAGGAAAGAAAGTGAGTGAATGTTGATAAAAGAAATTAGGCAAATTACTGTCAATATCCATGACCATGATTTTCAAGGCCGGAATAATGAAAGAGCCACCAACTATGGTTAATGATTATTCTACAGTTGAACATAGAAATTTGGAATGAAGTCAGTAAATCCCCATGTCTTCCCTGGAAGTAAAATTATACAACTCTTCTCCAATCTTTGAATATTAACAAGAACTGTGATTATTTATAAATTACTTTCACTCAAAATAAAACCTGAAATCACATACAAGAATATTTAAGCAGCTGAGGTCATGCATATTTCTCGATATGAGTGATATGAGTATTTATATTCAGATACAAAAGTATAATTTGCAGATTGACTAATATTTTTGCTTGTTGCATGCACAGATATGCCAAGTGGTGGAAATCAGCCATTCTCAACCTTTTTTCAGTGATGGCTCCCATAGGACACAGTTCAAAGTTTGTGACCCCCTATGAAGCAGTGAAGTTTTAGTTTCTTCCTTACTTTCTCTCCGATGGATGACATAAAAAAAAAGTTTATGTGACGTGAGGCGGAAAGAAAATAAACCTTATACTTAAACGTGCTATGGCTCCCATAGCACTCTTCTTGAGAAAGTCCGGTGAAATTAAATCATCAATAATGCACCACGAGATAGAAATCGAGATAATAAATGTAAAAGGCTAAATAAAAATTCAAAAGTGCAGTTCTAAAAAAAGGGATGTTTCAATAGTGCAGACAGATCTTTTCTGGGACCTGTGGTAGTTTCTGGTTAGGGTCATATGGGAGGTTCAAGGGCCTTAGAGATATTGAATAAAAACTGTTCTTGAACCTAGAGGTGCTGGACTTGAGCTTCTGTACCTCCTGCCTGAAGAGAGCAGTGAGATGAGGTTGTTAACTGGGTGACGTGGATCCTTTATGATGTGGAGTCCCCTCTTGAGATAGCCTTCAGTGATTGGGAGGTCTGTGCTTGGGAATGGACCAGGCTGAGTTTGCCACTTGCTGCAGCCTTCTGCATTCTAGGCCACTCAAGTTTCCAAATCAGGCTACGATAGAACCAGACAGTCTACTTTCCACAGTACGCCTGCAGAAGTTCAATAGGTGAATTGACAATATGCCAAAATTTCTCAGACTTCTTAGGCAGCAGAGGTGTTGTTATGACTTCTTTGCAGATATTTCTATGTCTGCAAGATAGGACCTCCAATATGTGAAGTCCCAGGAACATGATGATCTTAAATTACTTCACTACCATCCCATCAATGAAATCAAGTGCATGGTCCCTTGGCCTCCCTTCCAGTCCAAAATAAGCTCCTTTGTCTTGCTGATGTTGACAGCAATATTGTTTTTCTGGCACACCACAATCAGATTCCCAATCTCCATCCTATATTTTGATTCATCATTACCCATTATTCGTCCAACATTGCTGGTTTCATCAGTGAATTTATAGAGTGCATTGGAGCCAAGCTTGACTACACCGTATCAGGAATAAAGTAAGGGACTCAACACGCAGCCTTGGGGTGCCCCTTAATTAATGGTCAGCTCAGAGGAGGTGATATTGCCAATCTGCATTGATTGGGGTCTGCCAACGAGGAAATCAAAGACCCAGATCCCTGAGTTTCATACTTAGTTTTGCTGTTATGAAGATGCTAAGCACCAAGCTTGATGATCTAGCAACCAATTTGCCTGAAAATAGCAGTTTAATTTTGTGCAATGCCATTCCCTTAGACAAATATCGATTTACTTTCAAAAGTTTTTTCTGATATTTCAGATTCTATATTATATGTTCTTCCAATTGTTTTAAACTTCTGTTAACATTTTACAAATCATTTAACACACATATACTATGCATGCAGTATACATATACACACACACATGCACACATACACACACAAACACACACACACAAATGCACACACACACCCTCCACACATTCATACACACACACACACACACACACACACACACACACACACACACACACACACACACACACCCACACATATATAGTACATATAGTCCAAAGTTTCCCAAACTGGAAAAGACATAGGAGTACCGAGGAAGAAATGACAAGGAGTAATAACAATCTACCTGTTTTTCTTTAAATTTCTTTTTACTTCTGTCTTCAATTCAATCTGTTTTTGTTGTGGAGGGGTGGTGGGACACAAGATAGCAGCCGTGGTGGGAGGGGGAGATGCACACGGCCCTCTGCTGATGCTTACCTTAGCCGTTAATTTGCATAATAATCATCCCCCCCCCCCACCCAAATCCAATCAGCACCCGAGCTCGGCCTGTCCGTCTAAGAGTCTGACAGTGAGTTTCCGGACCAATTATCAGGCAGAATGATGGAGGGGGATTGTGATGTCTCTTCTCCCCATCCACACAGCAAATCACCAAGCCACGGCCCCATTGTGATGTTGGAGAGTGGACGGGCTCATTGGGGGGTGTGCCCGCTCACCTTGCCTGACATCACCACTGCCTGCACAGCTGATCAGTGGGCGAAGTTCACATTGTGACGATCAGTGGTGGTTGTGCCCATCCTTGCCTATCAATCAGTGGCCCGCTCATCTGCGCAAAGTCAATCATCACCAGATGAAGGTGCACCCCCCCCCCACCCCATTAAGATGTAGGTGGGAGGACAAAGTCCCACCGACCTTGCCTGTCCATCAATGGCTTGGCAGAGGAGATAACATCAGCAGCGGACTGGTCTTCTCTTGTCAGTCACCCCCTGGACCAACAATCAATCAGAGACCTTCCCCTTACTATATTGCGATGTCAGAGGGCATCCCAATGAATAAATATAAATTAGAAGCAACAAATGATTTGAAAGTGGAGAATGGTGAATTTAATTACTTTCTTACTATGCTGATGTATATACACCAGATCTTTTAAATTGTAATTGACAATTGGGATTATGTGATTTCGAAGTGCTCCCTAAAAGAGCTTCTGTGAACTAAAATGTTTGGAAAGCCCTGTGTTAGAGGAAGCAATGGTATTATGAAACTATAATCCTGCAATCTTGGAACTGTGCCAAGATGACGGTGCCTATGCTCCGCAGCAGCCACAAGGGATTGCAGATTTTTGAGAAGCAGCAGACCATTGCAGGGCTTCAGAAACAGGGAGGACACCCCTAGTTGCAGAAGAAGCAGAAGGGGTAATCAGACAGAATGGTGACCACAGTGGTGGACCAGCAAGGAGCTCACAGTCTTTGGGTGACTTGTAGCCGGGGGATCTGCATGAGCTGTGGGCTGCTGGAGACTGGCTCATGGGATCCAGGGTCAGAGCCTGGATTTGAGAGGGTGATGTGGACATGAAAGACTCCCAAGGGCCTTGGGCACTGAAGGCTTCCTGATCGTGTTAGAGATTGGAATCTGGAGCTCGGGTTGCCAATGGATTGCTAGAGGTGAATCCACGGACACTCAATGACTCTGAAGGAACTCTCTTTTGCTCAACATGTCAAGAATAAAAAAAAGAAATAAGGCATATAAACCACAGATTAATAAAAATTCATGGTTGGATTTAAAAATGATGCTTCAATCGTGCGCATAGATATTATGGTTGTCTTGGTGTAGTTTGTCAGGGTAGAATTATAGAAAACCATAAAACACTGCAGAACAGAAATAGGCCCTTCAGCCCATCTAGTCTGTACCAAACTATTATTTGTCTGATCCCATTGACCTGCATTGGACCAAAGCCCTCCATACCCCTTCCATCCATGAACCTATCCAAATTTATCTTAAATATAGCATGTACCAATGCTTGTGAGAAATTACACATAAATATAATTTTTTAAATACATCTATTCAATCTGTATTTTCAGTATCTAAATAGCATTGCATTACAGCAAATATTTCTTACAGATACTGAAGGAAATTGGGTGATAAAATGAGGAACTGCAGAGCAGATAAAAAGCTTGAAATGCACTCATGAATAATTCAATGTTAGATGCTATGGGGCTCCAAGTGTAACTTGACAGAATTTATATAATTAACGAGGTCTACAAGGACATTGGATATCAGCCCCTAAAATTGACTGCAGGAATAATTTTCAAAATATTATATTTGCCACAGTTTTGACATCAACATTATGAATGGAAGCATTCAGGTTTGGTCAGCTGCTAAAGGAGTCCCTCAGATCATACAGCACTTTTGGAGAGAATGGCAAGTATCTCGTACTCACATTTTTGAAGCTCTTATGAATTATAAGATGAAGCCCTTTGGATGCACCATTTAAAATTTGTTTTCATGGAAGGGTGTACAGTTACTTGTATTCAAACAAGCATAAAACAAGTTGAATTGAATTTGGCAAATTTCACTCCAAGACACAGAATTGGCAGCCTGGACAAACATTACAACATTTGGACACATCTTTGAAAGCAAACAGCTTGTTTCTCTAAAAGAACGGTGTGATAGTACAGATGCTATCACCAATGTGTATATGTATAGATTGTACTGTAGGATGACTGTGATTGGCTGAGAGCATAGCCACACCTACTGGCCAGTCTTAAAGGGTTTCTCCGAGCCAGGCCAGGTCATTCTGGACTGGTCGACCTACATGTGATACGCTCCATTCTTCTAGTTAATAAAAGCCTTGGTTTGGATCAACAAGCCTTTGATTCTTTTGACGCACTCTACAAATGGTTTGCTGTTTAAATACTCCAACTGAAATCCAAAACTGATGTAATCAATGATCAATTAAATGTTGGTACACATGTTGAATGGAAAACTTCCTGTGAAGTTTTTTTTTCCAATACCAAGGGACAAAAAAGCTGGCTGACACCCTTCTCAAGACCTCCTTACCATGGCATTACATTTCTATTGTACTCCACCCAGATTTGACCTGTATTTGACAAGTGTCTGCCCCAAGCTTGTTTACAAATATTTGTCTTGAACTTTATGCTAATTGGAACAGAAGAATCAACCACCAAGCCAGACAAATATCCATTGCCCAACATCCAGGACTTCATCACCAACCTGCAAGGGGCTCGGATCTTCTCAAGGTGGACCTCATCAGGGGTTATCATCAGATGCCGGTCCACCCAGACGACATTGCCAAAACCACAATCATCACCCCTTTTGGACTGTTTGAGTTTATCAGAATGCCTTTCAGACTGAAAAACACTGCTGAAACCTTGCAAAGACTGATGGACGCAGTGGGCCGGGACCTCAAATTTATGTTCATATGCTTGGATGATATTCTGATAGCCAGCTGCAACAGTGCTGAGCATATGGCCAACATAAGACTAGGTGGCCAGAAGCAGTTCCCCAGGCAGAAACATCCATGGAACCATGAACCAGAGCCCTACTGAAACATCTGGGTAGCTCAGTTTGGGGTTCCAGGACATCTGATCTCAGTTCACCTCAGGCCTTTGGATGGCATTAGCCAACACCCTGGGAACACAACTCTCCCTTAAAGTGATGTATCACCCTCATCACCCTCAGGCCAACGGGTTGGTGGAAAGTTTCCGCAGGCACCTCAAGGCAGCCCTCATGGCCCAGTTCACAGGCCCTAACTCCTGTGGGTCCTCCTGGGTATTTGCACCACTTACAAAGAGGATTTTGATGTATCAGCAGTGAAGATAGTCTACAGCACACATCTGGTCATCCCTGGTGAATTTCTGGCAAAAATCAAACTGCCAGCAGAGGCCCTGACTCGCCTAAGAGAAAAACTAGGCACACTGGCCCCAGCACTTCCCAAACCACATGACCAGCCCAAAACCTTCATCCCTAAAGACTTAAAGGACTGCAGACACGTCTTTGTGAGACAAGGGGCTCACCAAATGCTGCTTCAACAGGCTTACGATGGACCCTACCGGGTGCTCAAGCACAACCGGACCAGCTGTTTTCTAGATATCAGAGGTGGGAGGAGGCATTCATGCTTGACCGTATCAAACCAGCACATTTGGACCCTAAACAGCCAGTCACTCATACGGCCCCACAACGCAGAGGCAGGCCTCCCAAGGATCACTGATTCTGGGTGAGGTGGGAGGTGGGTCGAATAACGATTAGCAACCTACTCCGCAGCCCGACACAAGTAGCAACGTCTGAACATGATGATTGAGCAGGCAGCATGGGCCAAGACAGACTTCTTCCATTGGCCACAATAACAACAGAGGAAACAGACCAATCAGCAATTGGCACCAATCAGTGAGGAGTGGAGAGTAGGTCACGCTCGCTGACAATGTAGCAGCAAGGCTCAGCCAGCCTATAAAAGGCAAAGTGAATGACTTTAACAGACATAACTTGTAAATATTTGTTAACTATTTGATTTTTTTTTAAATTAATGGTCTCTGTTTTTATTTCACCCACAGGCTTTATTCTGAAGGAAGGGATGAATGTAGTGAACTGGAATTCGCTGTCTATGTATTGTTCAGATGCCTGGCTCCTCCCTTGGCTCCTCCCTTGGCTCCACCCTCACCTACCCCAATATAAACACTGGGTTTCCCGCTAACCTCAGATTTACCTGAGGACTATTGTGTCTACCGGCCATTGGTTGTAAGCTATTAAAAGCATGTTTGTACATCTCACTTGTCTCTGAGTGCAATCAGTCACATTACACATGGATTGTATACCTCATGATTTTCTGAACAAGTCTTCCATGCGGGAACTTGTCAAATGCCTCTCTAAAATCTATATCCAAAAGTTGCTATTTTACCTTTGTTACCCTAGTATCTATCATTGCTGGGACCACATATTTATTCCTTCTATGTACCACAAAACTACTTAATTTAACACATAGTAGTCAGAAACCTAAACCTTTCAAACATTTACTGCAATCTGAAAGGCATTTAGTGTTCCTAGCACAATTCAATAAGTTGAGAGTGCTAGATATTTACATTGTGGCTTGATTTTTGGACAGAAATTTTATATTACAAGAATATATGCAAAGTTGTATGCCATTGTAAAAGATAGAAATATCCTTGATTTCATTGTCCACATACAATGACCCTGCAGAACCCAACAAAGGAATGCCATGGCTGCAAAGTTGTATGCCATTGTAAAAGATAGAAATATCCTTGATTTCATTGTCCACATACAACGCCCCTGCAGAACCCAACAAAGGAATGCCATGGCTGACATTCATTTCTTTTGGCAGAGGAGGAAATCAAATGATTCCAGATCTGTACTGTGAGATATAAATGAGATCAGCCACCAGCAGGACAAACTTCACTGGATTTCATTACCTCACAATATTCATTTTTCACACAGGGGCTCCCTTTATTCCATCCCACAGTCCAGCCTTGTCACCATTCCAATCTAACACAGCCAAATTTAAACACGCTCAGCTGAGGGAACAAAGTGGTCAATTAACATCAGTGGAAGAAAAAGAAATGTCTACATTTTCAGCCAAAGCCCTTTATCAAAATTTACTTTGTTTCTTTTTCTCCCACTGATGTGGCTTGACTCATTGAGTTCCCCCAGTGGAATGTGTTTAGCTTCTGAATCCTTAATGTGTCATGAAGTTGAAATGGCTTCATGCCAACTCAAGAAACAACAAGAACAGACAATGCCGTATTTAGAGATCTAAAACTTGGGATAACAGAACTTCGTCACAAGTCCAAAATCTCATCATCTGGATCTGAAAAAGGTAAAATATTGCAAGTGGCTCGAGATATGCTATTTTGGTGACCAATTTGTAAAGAGAATACTGGATTATCTGTTGTAACTACAGATTAGTCGTTTCATTGCCTGCCACAGTTCATTGTCATGTTCCTCCCTAATTTTGTCTTCCTTAACTAATGCCTCCTGGTAGCCAAAGAACTGTGAAGGATGGAAACATCATATGAGAGCTTCAAGAGAAATGTGTGGCACAAGGCTACCATCTCAGCTTTCTGTCCATGATCTTTTCACCAGATATCCTTAACTTCATTAAGCTAGAGAGGCTTTGTACATTCTCCTTCAATTCATCTGCGGACAGAAATTCATCTCCATTTTCTTTTGTTTCATAAAGGCATACAAGCCATGATATCCTACTAATGGGTCACCACCAGACACAACATCAGTGCAGACAATTGTCAAGCAAGACAATGTTTTTTCCCCCATACTCTTTTACATCTTTACTATTACAATTCTGCACCTTACTTCTAACAAAGTGCCATTTGAGTGGAAATAATTTACAGGACAATTGGGAATCTATTCACCCTATGGCATCAGTACTTCAGAACCAAGGTCACTCTAACCCAGTAGTACTCAATCTTTTTCATCCCACTCACATACCACTTTAAGTAATCCCCATCCCATTGGTGCTCTGTGATTAGTAAGGGATTGCTTAAGGTGGTATGTGGGTGGGAAGGGAAAGTTGAGAATCAATCCTCTAGACCCAATTATTACTGAAATATTTTGCTTGAGAAAAATTGTCATTGGGCCATTTCCTTTGGAATTATGAAACAAGTCAATTAGGTATGATTAAAACAGTGGTTTTCAAACTTTTTTTTCCACCCACATACCACCTTAAGCAACCCCTTACTAATCACAGAGCACCAATGGGATGGGGATTACTTAAAGTGGTATGTGAGTGGAAAGAAAAGGGTTGAGAACCACCGGCCTAACCTCTATGTCAGAGCTGTAGTAATAAAGACTCTTGTATTTCAGTAGAGTTGGAGACCAGGTACTGAGCTGCAGTTGCCTCATTCACTGAATCCACAAGACAAAGCATGTCTACCAATATACAGCCAACACATGTGTCCATCATAGGCACTGATTTCCAGCATTGAAGACATCTATGTGAGGTGCTGCCAACATCATAAAGTACCCTGCCCCCCCCCTTCACCCTGGCCTGCTTTTTTTCTCACTGCTACCGCTGTGAAACCAAGACCATGAATTCTGAGCTCAGAAAAACCTGACAGAGAAGGCAAGAAAAGTACCACCTCACAAAGGACCCACTTGACTGTCCCATCCCATCTGTAGTAGAAGACTGACATTTACAGACTGGATTGCAACAAATTCCCTATTTAATTTTGAGGACTTCTCTAAGAAAATAAATTGGTTTCTAATTCTCTCAGTTAATTATGAGTAATCTAGAGTTGTTTGATTTGACAACGCAGTGAAAGTTGTAGCTGTCACCTGATGTGAAACCCCACAAATTCCATCTACACTTATATTTTCAAGGTAAAAGGTTCTATGGTTTCTAATCATAATGATGTAGGCATTTGCTAAGCTCCAATAGTCAGTTTTGCAGTTTTGATAAATCCATGGATATAAATTGATTTTTTAAATGTCTATGATATGATTTAATCAATGTCAAAGATTATTCCCAAATTTCAAAACAGATAAGCAACTTTCATCGACTACTAAAACAGTATCTTTATGCCCTGACGGCCTGTACTTTGCTTTTTAAAATTCTCTTTGTCCAACAATCACCAGGCCTAAGATTAATATATTCTATAAAACTTCACATTGTGTTCACATTTTTGGAGAAGAAATTAGTTGGAATAATTTACATTTTTGATTAAATGTTATTAACATTGTTTCTCTCTCCACAGATGTTGGATAATCAGTAGGGTATTTCTATTCTTATTACAAATTTGCATATTCACCTTAGTTTTATTTTCACTCTGATTTTATAATTTACTCTTTGTGGCAAAAATATACAGATATGCTTTTTCTTGTTTTTATTTTGGGCAACACCATGAACTACTTCAAGGTTAAAGGGTCTGTTCTGCTTTGTAAACTTTATTTTCTCTATTTTCATTTCATTTTAATATGCAAAATTGTCACTTGAATGAAATGGGGCTAAGCCTGCTGAGCCCGGGCAACCAATGTTAATTTTGATGGATATGCATCATACAAGAGCAGCTTTGTTGTTTTATCTGGTACAACACCACTTTCATTAATGCTGTCATTTTAAAGGTGACATTTGTATTTTAAGAAGAGTCCCTGTGCAGACTTGCTACCACTCACAATCCACGGGAGGAAAACCTTCTGCACAGAAAGTAGGAATTCTAATCTTTATTTGATTTTCTCAAAGGATCATTTTTATAAATTCTACCTGAAATTGCCAACAGAGGAAAAAAATGTTTTTTTTCTAATAATTCCAACACACCATGATTAGAATAAATCTTCCCAAGAAAACATTAAATAAAAGGTTACCTCCACACTTTGTTTCTTCAGAAATCATTTCATCTAAAAAATATCATAAAGATGGAACTTGAACTAGTGAAATTCAGATATAAACATACATGTGGCTCATGTTATCATAAAGATGGAACTTGAACTAGTGAAATTCAGATATAAACATACATGTGGCTCATGTTACTTTTTTATATGTGGACATTGTACAAGGCAGCTTCCATTTTTTTATCAACTTGAACATTACATGGAACATCATTGCACTGAAAGATTTGGTTAAGATATCCTTTTTTATGTCTTCAACTTTGACATATGTCTCATGTTATTGATTAGCTTTCCTTAAATCTCTAAAGGATCTATAATTACCTGCATCCAATTCACTTAGAGAGTTCAAATCATCGTAAACCGCAAGATAGTGAATGGCAGCCAATCTAATAGAATCTAATTGATACCTGTGGTAATTCTTCTGAAACGAGATTCCACTAAGAGATGCTGTGATTGTACTGTTATCAAGTCTCGTAAATGAATGACAAGAAAAGGAACTTGCATGCAGAATTGCATGCTCAAAAAATGTTGGCAAACTTTGAGTATTCTTGCCAAAATGGAATAATCCTCTCATGATTGCTCCAGTGTGTAGTTATTTCATTATAGTTTCTTGTTTTATTTTGAGTTGAATAATTTTTGCACTGTACGTTTTGTAGGCACATTTTAAAATTAAAGTGGAAGCAGCCACAAAAATAAACATTATTCTAATTTGAGAGCTATCTAATTAACAGCTGCATTTTCCCTTGAGAGCAATTTGCAGGCATCACACAAATATGTGAAAGCGTATTTTTCCACATTTATTGCTTGATCTTTTACTCTGACAGGAACATTTTTTTTCAACATGTTACATTTCAAGTGTTTGAAGGCAGAGGATGACCTTTTCAAATGCAAGAGATTAAGAAAATGATTTTTTTTTACCTGGAGGCTTGCTAAAATATACTTCTGATTAATTATTGAACTATACACAATGATTTTTTTTTAATATTAGAAGCACATATTTGTATTATTTATGAACAATGTGGGGTGGAAACTCATTTTCTGCTACCAGCATTGAATAGGCAAATAACAAGTTTGTGTTGTAAGTTCAATAGACTTGGATGTTGCAAATAGAATTCAGCATGCCACCATTTTGATTCTATAGCCCCACAAATAGGACAAGTTTCCACATTATCTATTTTCAGCCAATGCCAATGTGACAAGTTTCATTTCTTCTCTATTTAGAAAACAAAAATCGATCTGGACTGGCAGATCTGGCAGATTTTGGAGGTGGAATTCCTTTTGGGCAACAATGCAAGTTAGAACGTATGCCCAGATCAACTCATCAAAACTATCACCTAATCTTCATTTCCTTATTTCCTGCAAATTTCCTCAGCATTAATATTAGAAATTTCTTCCATCAACACTATGAGACCAAAGATAGGTTTACTAATTGTGGGAAAGTCCTGGAATTATTCCACAAGTGTTTGCTTTCTGCAAAAGTGATATGAAAGAGTCCTATGGATTATTGCCTGATTTATAACTGGTTTGTAGTAATATTTTATGAGTTGATTCCATGTTCACAAGTAGTTGTGGTGATATTGTGTCATGTTCCACTCATTTAGCTACAGAATCTGGCTGCATCTAGTCATATTTAATTCAATTTAATTTAATTTGGAGGCACGGTTGGCTTAGTGGTTACTGCAATACCTTAACAGCGCCAGCGATTGGGACTTGACCGGTGTTCAAATCCCGCACTGTCTGTAAGGAGTTTGTACATTGTGCATGGACTCATGGGCTGAAATGGCCTGTTCCCATGCTGTATGTCTAAAAAAAGGTACAGCATAGTGACAGGACCTTCCAGCCAAGGAGCCTATGCTGTCCAAAGACACACATAACCAATTAACCTACTAACCCTATATGCCTTTGTCATGTTGGAAGAAACTGGAGCCCCCTGAGGAAACGCATGCAGACACAGGGAGAATGTACAAACAGCGTGGGATTTGAACCTGTGTTGATGGCACTGTAAAAATGTGTGCTAACCGCTACACTAACCGTGCTGCCTACACTGATCATGCTGACATTCATCTCATTCAGAAACAGTTAAATCTGTTACTGTGCTCTTGAACTAGTTGCTTGATGGTGAGTCATTATGTAGCTTAGACTCCTGTGCTGCCAAGATATTCTCACATTGAAAACAGGAAAAAAAGGAAAATCTCAGTAAGTCGGGCAGCATTTAAGGAAAGAGAAAAAAGTCAGTTTTGGGTCTATCCTCTTACATCAGAATGTAAAAATCTTCTAGCAGATTTTACCTCACTAGAATTTTCTAGTTCCATTTCAGATTTCCAGCATTGCAGCTTTTTTTTTTAATCAACCTCGCTACCTTGTTTCCATCTATGACATGAAAATCCCAGGTTGCTAACTCCAGCTGAGTGCAAACAAATCACCCTAAGCTTAGTTTACACCCTATATCTTTGTATCACTGCTGACTTCGTCATGCAACATCATAACATCCCATGCCTCCTTTTCTCTGGTCCTGTCTCTCTTTTTTTTCCCTTTCCTTCTGTCTCCTTCCCTCCAGCTCAGGATTCACAGAGCTACCCACCTCTCCTGATCATTTCTCTGCATTCTTCTCCTGTCATCCCATCCATGTCCAATCATGGCCATTTGTCTCTTGGCCTGAGCTCCTCCTCTGCCATTTCTTCCCTCATCGCCCAGCCTTTTTGTCCAGGCACTTGACTGCTTTCTGCTCATATCTTGAAGAAGGACTTGGACCTGAAAAATAGGTTATATATCAGAAACACCACAGGATGTTGCATGACCTATTGAGTTCCTCCAGTAATTTTGTATGTTTACTAGCCAACACCTCTGTGAACTAAAGATTGATCATCTTTCCAACTACCAGGCTAGTCTCACCTTGCCATTAATCCTAATGCTTGGCTACCCTTTTCATAGTTAACAGTTATTCCCATCAGACACAAAGCATCTTCAAAATCTCACCCACATATTTCTTATTTTATTTAATTTTCAAATTTAGACATACAGCTCAGCAATAGGCCTTTCCAACCCACCAGCCCATGCCGCCCAATTATACCAAATTAACCTACAACCCCGTATGTTTTTCAAACAGTGGGAGGAAACCAGAGCACCCTGAAGAAACCCATGCAGACATGGGGAGAATGGACAAACTCCTTACAGACCGTGCTGGATATGATTCCAGGTTGTTGGCACTGTAACAGTTTGCACTAACTGCATTAACTAACTGTGCCGTCCGAATCTCCTCCAGAAACTTTGTTCCTGCCATCTCAAATTTCACTCAGGTTTGCATCTTCTTTCCTATTTTCATCTGTTTTACCTCCAACTATCCTTTGCTTTATTGTCTTAGACACTACTTATGCATCCAGAACTATGTTTACAGTTAGCAAAATTGACTGGTTTCCAAATTGCCCAAAAAACTGTTCAATATCAGACGGAGTGTTTAATTTTTGAAGATCTAGCAGTGAGGAAAAGATTCAAATCTTCACCAATGCACTGCAACTGTAAAATAAGCACCAATTCTATTTTTAGATTTTAAAAAAATAATGATACAATGCGGTAGAAGGCCTTTCTGCCCAATTGCACCCAATTAGCCTACCAATCCCATATGTTTTGGAGGATGGGAGAAAATTGGGCTACCCAGAGAAAATGCCTGCAGGTCATGGGCAGAACATACAAATTCCATGCAGAGAGCACCAGATTAAAACACGGGTTCCTGGTTCTGTTGCGCTAACCATGCAAATTTTCACGAAGAGAATGCAGCTAGTAAACAAGACATCACTGTTAATTGCACCTGCCAAGTATTCTGACCTGCTGTTGATCACCCAGTATATTCATCATTCTTGTCTTCAGGGCTCATGATACGTTTACTGTTGAACATTAGCTATGACTCTTGTTTTCACTTCAAAGTGAGACATGGGTTGGCCTTTTTTCCAATCTCATGCCAGTTTACCTGCACTAAAAGCTCTCATTGTTGCCCGCAGATTTGACTTTACACACACAAGTGAGTATCGGCTTCTAGCTTTAATCTTTGTGAAACATGAAAGTCTACAGACATTGTAATTGTACTAACAACTTAAAAATGCTATAAAACTCAGCATGTCATACAGCATCCATAGGAGATAATGATATATAAGTGAACTTCGAGCCTGAGCCCTTCTTCAAGATATGAGCCAAAAGCAGGCAGATGCCTGTATTAAAAAAAGGGGAGGGGAGAAATTTAGAAAGGGCAGAGGGAGGAGCACAGACCAACAGGCAAAAGGCCAGAATTGGACATGGATGGGAGGACAGGAGAGGGAAGGTAAGAATTGATCGAGGGAGAGGAAGGTGTCTCCATGAATCCAGAGCTGGAAGAAAGGATACAGAGGACAAAGGCAAAGGAGACAGAGCTCAAGGAAAGGAGAAATTGGGATAGGTAAAGGAGGGAGAGGGTCTCATGGAAACTGGAGAATTTGGTGGCATCAGGTTGGAGAAACATGAGGTGATATTTCACAATTTGCTGGTGGTCTCAGTCTGGCAGTGCATGAGACCATGGACAGACATGTCCTCATGAGAATAGGATGGGCAATTGAAATAGGTTGCCATTGAGGATCCCCACTATTGCAGTGAAGGTCTTCATGAAACAATCTCTCAGTCTACGTCCAGTCTCTCCCATGCAGAAGAGGCCACAACAGGAGCACTGGGTGCAGTAAGTGTCATGAACTGCCAGACTGAGATGACCCACAAATAGGAAGAATAACACTTCATATTCTGTCTGGATACCAGATGGCATTAACATCTACTTCTTCAGTTTCCAGTAGCCCCCATCCTCATCTCATCTCTCCATTACCCCTATACCCATGCCTCCTTTTCTCTGGTCCTGTCTCTCTTTTTTTTTCCTTTCCTTCTGTCTCCTTCCCTCCAGCTCAGGATTCACAGAGCCACCCACCTCTCCTGATCAATTCTCTGCATTCTTCTCCTGACATCCAATCCATGTCCAATCATGGCCATTTGCCTCTTGGCCTGAGCTCCTCCTCTGCCATTTCTTCCCTCATCGCCCAGCCTTTCTGTCCAGGCACTTGACTGCTTTCTGCTCATATCTTGAAGAAGGACTTGGACCAGAAAAATAGATTATATATCAGAAACACCACAGGATGCTGCATGACCTATTGAGTTCCTCCAGTAATTTTGTATGTTTACTAGCTTTAATCTTTGTCAACTTTAGCTCATCTAAAACCTCCTGCCAGTTTCTCAACTTTCACCTGGCCACCTAATCTCAGTTTTGAAAATGAACCGAGTTCTTTAACAACTTAAAGCTCTACAATTTGCTGGAATGAGGCAACCACTGGACAGGGTACCTAAGCATCTTACTGAGATGCTGAATGAATCAGGAGAAACTTTGTGACTGCTTGCACCATCTCTACATTGACATGGTGAAGTACAGAAGACAGATTAAAGGAGGTGACTTTATACCAAGAGAACAACCTCTCTATTAATGACAAGAAAACTAAGGAGCTGGTTTTAAATTTCTAGACAAAGTACAGAACTCCCTACACATTAATGGTTCTGAGGTAGACAGCTTTATGTTTTCTTTTTGGTATACTTATCCTGGTCCACCTATTTGGCATCAGAGCCTTTACTTTCTCAGATACTGAGAACATTTGGCATGTGAGCAAGCATTCCTTAAATAATTTCTGCAGGTGCTCCGTTCAATGCATCCCATTAGGGTGCATCACTGTGAGATATGGAAAATACTCTATCCAAACCGCAAAAAAAAAACCATAACACAATACAAACCCCCTTCCTTGCTATTGATTTCATCTACATTTCCACTGCCTTGGAAAAACATCTGACATATTTAAAGTCTCATCCCACCCCAGTCACATTCTCTTCAGCCCTCTCCTATAATGAAGATTCACAAGTACGAGATCATGTACCACCAGATTCAAGGACCATTTCTTTCCCACTGCTATCGGACTCCTGAAAAACCTCAAAAGTCTAAATAATAATTCTTCTTCTTCTTTCTTCTTCTTTGGCTTGGCTTTGTGGATGAAGATTTATGGAGGGGTATGTCCATGTCTGCTGCAGGCTCGTTGGTGACTGGCAAGTCCGACAGGCAGGCACGCTTGCAGCGGTTGCAAGGGAAAATTGGTTGGTTGGGGTTGGGTGTTGGGTTTTTCCTCCTTTGTCTTTTGTCAGTGAGGTGGGCTCTGTTATGTTGCTTTTGCTCTATACAAACTAATTTCTTTCTGTAACTCTGCACTTGGTACTTTGTACTTTGTCTTCCTTGGTAGATTACCGTAGATTAAAAGGTGATTTAGGAAGGCTGGAGGTGTGGGCTGAGAAATGGCTGATGGAATTTAATACAGATAAATGTGAGGTGCTGCATTTTGGAAAGGCAAATTTAAATAGGTCATATACATTGAATGGTAGACAATTGAGGAGTGCAGAGCAACAAAGGGATTTAGGAGTTATGGTAAATAGTACCCTCAAGGCTGATACTCAGGTAGATGGTGTGGTGAAGAAGGCATTTGGAATGTTGGCCTTCATAAATCGGAGTATTGAATTCAAGAGTAGGGAGGTTATGATGAAATTGTACAAGGCATTGGTGAAGCCAAATTAAGAGTACTGTGTACAATTTTGGTCACCAAATTATAGGAAAGATATAAACAAAATAGAGAGAGTGCAGAGAAGGTTCACGAGAATGTTGACAGGATTTCAGGGTCTGAGTTACAGGGAAAGGTTGTGCAGACTGGGGCTTTTTTCTCTGGAGCATAGATGATTGAGAGGGGACTTGATAGAGGTGTTTAAGATTTTAAAAAGGACAGACAGAGTAAATGTGGATAGGCTTTTTCAATTAAGAAAGGGGGAGATTCAAACTAGAGGACATGGTTTAAGATTAAAGGGGGAAAATTATAAGGTGAACATGAGGGGAAATTTCTTTATGCAGAGGATGGTGGGGATGTGGAATGAGCTTCCAGCAGACGTGGTCAAGGCGGGATCATTGGTTACATTTAAGGAAAGACTGGATCGTTACATGGATAGGAGGGGACTAGAGGGGTATGGACCGGGTGCTGGTCAGTGGGACTAGGAGGGTGGGGATTTGCTACGGCATGGACTAGTAGGGCTGAACTGGCCTGTTCTGTGCTGTAAGTGGTTATATGGTTATATGGTTGTTCTACTATGTATGAGATGTCTAACTGGTCTGCTCACAGAACATCCCATATCATTGAACCTTGAACTGAGATTGCTGACAGGTGGGTTGTTTCTTGATATCCATCATCCTTAACTTCACAGATACAACACAGGATTCTGTTGACACCGTGGTTAAGTGAAAAAACACGCTATTTTCTTGGATTTGGGTTCATACATAGGGGAAAAATAAACAGTTGGATTAAATAGGAAATTAACTGGTCAGCTGGGGAGATCAAGGGAGCCTGGAAATCAAAGAGTGTTATAAATCCAGTCTCCTATTTTCGAACTTGATGGCGAACTTAAGGATAAAACACGCCAATGCTGGAGAAACTCGGCAGGTCAAACGGCACCTTTATGTAGCAAAGGTGAAGACCAAAACCTTGGTGATGTATCTTCACCTTTGCATTATTATGCAGAGGCTTGTCTTTTGGTTCTCCCAAATGTCATTTCTTGTCACCAATTTTATCCATGCCAAATAATGAAAATAAATCCTATTCAAAGAAAATCTATTATTCACTGACTGAAGATGTGCTTGCATTTTTTTTGTGAAAACGTTAAGGACAAATAAAAGTATAACAGACCCCTTGTATATTAAACACTATGGATCAGAGTGAACAACTGAAAACAGGACTAGATTTGGGTGGTTTTGTCCTGGAGTCTTTTTTTGACAGGGTTGCATAACCCACGAATCATCGTGACTCACTTGTATGCAGCATTCAAATTTGTCAGTTTCTATTTCTGTACTTCACATATAATAAAAGGCTGATCTTGAAGCAATTACCTGCTGGAAATATACCCCTATCACATCTTCCCAAAATAACCCCTAGATTTCTCCAATGTTGTTGTTAACTACATATTTTCACTCAATAGGTGAATTCAAATGAAAGAAAATGAACGTCTTGATCACATCCCCAAATGGTGCCTGAATTTTCATCATTAGCTTTCCTGTAATGATCCCACGGTCAATTTCACTAAACTTAATTATGGCTCAAGGCAGGATTATAAATAAATAATGAAGAATTCTACTCATTTTACCCCAATGAAATGCCAGTATTTCATATTTGTCATCGTGCAGCATATTTGCAAGAAATTTGGTCTGAAGCTCAATAAAGAACTGCAGATACTGGAACCTTGAGCGAACAAAGAGCAGCTGGAAGCACCTAGCAGGTCAGGCAGCTTATATGGGTCGAAAATGTCAGTCAGTGTTTGGATCTGACATCTTTATTGAGACTTGATATTTTGGGCTGGGCTCCTTCAGCGAGGATAAAAAGATTCCAACCTGAAACAGGCCACGAATGCTGCCTGATACATTAAAATCCTCTGTCTTCTCATTGTTTACTGTGTCTCAGGCTTATATTGTATTGATATTATATTATTTTGTTATAAATAAAGCAAAATCTAATTGTCAAGTCAAGTTTATTGTCATCTGATAGGACAAATACGACCTGATGACACACAATCAGGCATAACACACATACAGATAAATAATACATATGAAGGACAAGTATTCATCTATGCAAATAAATAAATAAACATATAAATCTATTTATTTATTTCTCTGTCCTTATTTGAAATCTGGTTGGACAGGATCTTTACAATTTAATTGTATAATAATGTAGTTGTACAATTACAATTTAGAGCAGTGGTTTTCAAACTGACCCCCCTAAACTCACATTCCATCCCTATGCCATAAGTGCTCTGTGATTAGTAAGGGATTGCTTAAGATGGTATGTGAATAGTTGAGAACCACTGCCTTATATCCAATTGTTAATGAAATATTTTGCTTAGGGAAATTGTCATTCGCCCATTTCCTTGGAGTTTTGAAACTGTGCACATAACGAGTCAATTGGGTATGATGAAATCAGTGGATTTTCAAACCTTTTTCTCTCCACTCAAGTACCACCTTAAGCAATCCCTTACTAATCACAGAGCACCTATGGCATAGAGATTACTTAAAGTGGAATATGATTTTAGGTGGCAGTTTGAAAACCTCTGATTATGCAGATGTATCTCCTCATTGTGATAAATGCTATAATGGAGATGCTGTGGCAGCACGCCATTAGGCAGGCGAACCGGCCCCACTCGGAGCACACGTGGCAGGGCAGCCAGCCAAAATGGCGCCATTGGGGGTTTCCCTTTTGACCTCAGCACTGGGGTCAGAAGCCCGCGCTTGGGGACCCACGTGACGCCCTGGTGATGTCAGCGCCCCAGCGCGGTTCTCAGCCAGGTCCAGGCTTGGAGTATAAGGCCAGCCAGGCAGCCTGCAATAAATCAGTTCTGCTCACTGAACTCAAACCATCTGGTTGTGTATTATTTCAGTTAGCAGTGTAGCTGCCACTACAATGCTTCATTAATTCATATGTTTTGGACAAGCCAGAGTCTTTTGAAATATTAGATCGAAGCATTTCAAATAGCAGTTTTTAAAGTTAATTTTAAACCTAATCCCTTAACTGCTTAACTGTATTTTTGGATGGAGTGACATCATGTTAACAACATCTGAGCTGCATGCATCAGCTTTTATTTCCCTTAAGGCTAGGTGGGCGGTGTTGCTCAGATGAAGGGACATTACCCTGACTAATCACGCTCAATGGCTATGTGATGTCATGTCATGTTTAAATTTGGAGAAGATTAGATGCTCAATTTCTGATTTGAATTTAAAATTTCAAATACTGTGAGGACCCTTTTTGAGTTACTTTCGTAATCTTTGATTGTTATTGTGATAGTACAGATCTATCACCAATGTACATAGTGTATATAGTTACTGTATCTAGACTGTGCTTACAGCGATTGGCTGAGAGCTAAGCCATACCTATTGTCTGGGCCTTAAAGGGTTGTGTCCCTAGTCAGGTCGGATCATTCCGGACTGGTCGGCCACCTGTGAAGAGCTCCTGTCTTTTGCTAATAAAAGACTTGGTTTGGATCAATGTCTTTGATTCTTTCAATGAGCTCTACAATTTTATTAGCAAAAATAATTTTTTTGAAAGGGATGGAGCGTTTAACTCGTCCAGAAAAACTTGATATCGACCTACGGTCAGCTACAGCCTTCAAAGCCTTTAACTTCTGGCTGCTGAACTTTGAAAACTTCCTGAGATTCATTGAGGCGGAGGAGGATAACCAGCGTCTAACAGCATTGCTGTCTATGGTGTCCTTGAGAGTCTACGAGAACATCCAGGATGAGACCACTTACACTGCAGCCATAAAGGTACTGAAAGAACTGTATAATCAACCAGTGAACAGAGTTCATGCCCGGCTCGTGCTTGCTTCGAGGAAGCAATGGCCCGGCGAGTCCAGCAGGGCATATTTACAAGTATTAAAGGCGTTGGGCAAGGACTGCAACTGTGTGGACAAACTGCTGCCGAGATCACAAACGATCTCATCCGGGATGCCTATGTGGCCGGGCTCTGATCGAACGAAGTGAGGCTGCGCTTCCTCGAGCAAGGGGTAGAAAAACTAGAGGACGTGGCCCGGATTGCAATCACAATGGAGGATGCAGCCTTAAAGTCCACCGAGCTCTCTAGGGACTGGACCCCTCGTTCTGATGTGAGTAGAGTGCCCTTCTACCCTACCACCCCCCGAGATACTGACGGCCTGTGGGCTGCTGCTACCCTGCCCCCTACGAACCCAAAATTTTATTTCTGTGGGAGGGACAAGCACAGCAGGTCCCAGTGCCCAGCAAAAAAAGTAAGGTGCCAGAAGTGCCTTAAAAATGGCCACTTTGCTGCAGTCTGTAGGTCTAAAATGGCCGCCAGCAAATTAAGTGCCTCGTGTGAAGCCCAATCGCCACTATCCCATTCAAACACTTCTTCCCCAGAGCTCTCGTCCAATGAGAGCGAGGGCTCCCCTGCACGGCAACGCCTGACGTCACGGAGACGCCAAACCCAAAAGGGGCAGCCCACCCTCGCAACCATGGTGTTGGCCCGCCTCTCGCCCCCGTGTGGAACACTCGACCCGGCCTCGGACCCGACTGTGGCAACCGCTGCTGCTGCCGCCGCCACAGACACCCCCGGGGCCGACGCTACCGCCGCTGCTGGCGCTGCCACAGTCACCCCCGGGGCCGACGCTACCGCCGCTGCTGCCGCCGCCACAGACACCCCCAGGGCCGACGCTACGGCCGCTGCTACCGCCGCCACAGGCACCCCAGGGCCGACGCTACCACCGCTGCTGCCACCGCCACAAACACCCCCGAGGCTGACGCTACCGCCGCTGCTGCCGCCGCCACAGCCACCCCCGGGGCCGACGCTACCGCTGCTGCTGCCGCCGCCACATCCGCCCCCGCAGACAACCAGGTACTCACCCTAGCGTCCATCGCCGATGACCTCTGGGGCCCGACCGCCGCGACCGATGACCTAGTCACCGCCAACCGTGAGCAACTACAAACCCCACTACTTACCTTCCGTCCGCCGACACAGCCACAACAGCACTTCCGGGAGGTCCTCCAACCTGCTCCTCCAGCATTGACTACGTCATCCCGTTGCGTGACGTCATCGCGTTGCGTGACATCATCACGCAAAACTCTCCTGTCAACTGCTTCAATAACACTAAACCAGCAATGCTCTCATCCCCTCACCAGAGCAATGGAACTGATTAAAGTGCATGGACACTACACCAATTGCTTATTTGACTCTGGGTCAACTGACAGTTTTTATCCAGGCAGATCTGGCTCTCCGCTGGGGACTTGACATTATCCCCACTACCCAGAGGATCTCATTAGTGACAAGGTCACACTCGACTGGGATAAAGGGGTATTGCATCGCCACGCTGGAAGTACAGGGCGTAACAGTCACCCACTTCAAATTATTCGTCCTTCCCCAATTGTGCGCCCCAGTGTTGCTGGGATTAGACTTTCAGTGTCAGTTCCGAATGGTGTCCCTACACTTTGGGGGATCCCACGCCCCCCTCTCGGTCTGCCATCACCCCACCCACGAAGCACCCAAGCAACCCGCCCCTGTGCCCCGGGGCCAATCCTGCGGCCTTTCCACACTCTGGATTGCCCCGCCAGCACTCTTCGCAAACCTCACCCCTGGCTGGAAGCCTGTGGCCACCAAAAGTCAAATATAGTTACGAAAACAGGCAATTCATTGGGAGTGAGGTGCGTAGATTGCTGGATGAAGGCATCATCAAAACCAGTTCAAGCCCCTGGAGAGCCCAAGTGGTGGTTGTCAAGAACGGGGAAAAACTACGGATGGTGGTCGACTATAGCCAGACCATTAACCGCTTCACGCTCCTGGATGCGTACCCCCTGCTACGCATCACAAATGTGGTGAACCAGATCGCCCAATACCGCATATTCTCCACTATTGACCTACGTTCGGCCTACCACCAGCTCCCGATCCGCTGCGAGGACCGACCATTCACGGCCTTTGAAGCGAATGGGCGGCTATATCAATTTCTCAGGGTACCATTCGGGGTCATGAATGGTGTTGCGGTCTTCCAGCGGGAAATGGACCGGATGCTGGACCAGAATGGGCTAACCACTACCTTCCCGTATCTGGACAATATCACCATCTGCAGCCATGACACGCAGGACCACGACACCAACCTAGACAAATTTCTTCAAACTGCCCGTTAGCTGAACCTGACTTACAATTTGGACAAGTGTGTCTTCCGGACCACACGACTTGCTATTCTAGGTTGCGTGGTGGAGAACAGGACAGTCATGCCAGATCCTGACTGCATGCGTCCCCTCATGGACTCCCCCCCCCCCCCCCCACCCCATACCCAGAAAGTGCTCAAACGCTGCCTGGGCCTTTTTTCGTATTACGCCCAATGGGTTCCACACTTCACCGACAAGGCGCGTCCTCTTATCAGGACCACCTCCTTTCCCCTCTCGACCGAAGCCAGAGCGCCTTTCAACCGAATCAAATCCGACATCGACGCTGCACACGATCGATGAGTCTGTCCCATTTCAAGTCGAGAGCGATGCATCCGACTTCGCCCTGGCAGCCACCTTGAACCAGGCCGGTCGGCCTGTAGCTTTCTTCTCCAGAACCCTCCAGGGTCCAGAGAGTAGACACTCCTCGATCGAGAAGGAGGTCCAGGCCATAGTTGAAGCAGTGCGTCGTTGGAGACATTACCTCGCTGGGAGGCGCTTTACACTGTTGACTGATCAACGCGCGGTCTCCTTCATGTTCAGCAACATCCAACGTGATAAGATAAAAAAATGAAAAAATCGCCAGTTGGGGAATAGAACTCTCCACCTTTAACTATGACATCCTGTACCAGCCTGGTAAGCTCAACGACCCGCCTGACACGCTCTCCAGGGGGACGTGCGCCAGCATACAGATGGACAGACTACAGAAACTCCATGAGGCGCTCTGTCATCCAGGGGTCACTAGGTTTGCCCACTTTGTGAAGGCGCGCAACCTACCCTATACAGTCGAGGAGATCCGCTCCATTACCTGAGCCTGTTCGCTGTGCGCTGAATGCAAGCCCCACTTCTTCCGTCCGGATAACTCCCATGTTATCAAGGCCACCCGCCCCTTCGAGCATCTTAGAGTAGACTTTAAGGGGCCCCTACCGTCGACCAACCATAATACCTACATCCTTACGGCCATCGACGAGTACTCCCGCTTCCCGTTCGCTGTGCCCTGCCCAGACACCACTGCCACCTCAGTGATACAGGCCCTTCACAGTATTTTCGCCATCTTCGGGTACCCTAATTCCATCCACAGTGATAGGGGGTCCTCATTCATGAGCGTAGAGCTGCAACAGTACTTTCTGGAGTGTGGTATCGCTTCAAACAGGACCATGAGCTATAACCCATGCGGTAACGACCAGTTCGAGAGGAAGAATGCCACCATATGGAAAGCGGTTACACTGGCTCTCCGGTCTAAAGGTCTCCCCACCTCTCACTGGCAGGAGGTTCTCACTCGTGCCTTACACTCCATCCGCTCCCTCCTATGTACTGCAACAAATGCCACCCCCACGAAAGGATGTTCCTTTTCCCGAGGAAATCCGAATCAGGAACCACTATACCGGCATGGCTCACCATCCCTGGCCCCGTCCTTTTGCGATGCCACATCCGGCACTCAAAGAATGACCCCTTGGTCGACCGTGACTCTACTCCACGCAAACCCAAATTACGCCTACGTTGAGTTCCCAGACAGGCGGGAGGACACTGTTTCGGTGCGGGACCTAGCTCAGGACGCGGTAGACCCAGCAAACCCTCCCAACCCAACCTTCCCCAACTCTTTATTCCCCAGGCCCCGTGCCGCAACAGAAGGACCAACAGCACCCCAACGACCTGGGCCACCCTGCCGACAACACGACTGGGGAATTGAGCGATGGAGCAGTCGCACCCGACGAGCCCGCTGACGACACCACTCCAGTGACCCCAATCCCGGCACCATGGCGGTCACGCCGGATGTTTAGACCCCCTGACTGCTACAGACCTTGACCTACCCCTCCCTTTCATTCTCTCCCTCATTTTTGTTTTATTTCCAGGGTCAGTTCTCCAAGAAGGGGTGAATGTGATAGTACAGATCTATCACCAATGTACATAGTGTATATAGTTACTGTATCTAGACCGTGCTTACAGCGATTGGCTGAGAGCTAAGCCACACCTATTGTCTGGGCCTTAAAGGGTTGTGTCCCTAGCCAGGTCGGATCATTCCGGACTTGTCGGCCACCTGTGAAGAGCTCCTGTCTTTTGCTAATAAAAGCCTTGGTTTGGATCAACAAGTTTTTGATTCTTACAACGAGCTCTACAGTTATGAAGGTAGAAATGTTGATTAATGAGGTAATCACTCTGATAAGAATTCTGTCTTTTTTTTTTGGCCAAACAGCTTCTTTATTGGAAGTGGGATTAGATTTTGCTTTATTTATAATAAAATAATATAATATCAATATAATATAATCTATTTGATTAAAATGTGGGGTACCTTGGATTAAATAATATGATTTAAGTGTAATGTATATTTTGTGAATTGTATCATATATCCTTATGTTCTCTATATTTTTAGATGTACAATTTCAATGTTAATAAAAATATTGAAAGAGAAAGAAAACAGGTTCTTTAAAGAAGAACAAGTCTTGTACGTTGAATAAAGATGTTTCTTAGAAACAAGATGTCATATTTATTTGGTAAGCAGGTTGATTTTACGTGACATTAAGAACAACCTTTCTACAAGACATCTATTTATATGAATTGTGACAGTATATAGAAATGCTATTGGGAGATAAATTGGGCAAGTTTTTTTTGGAGTAGGTCACATGTAAACACTTTAAAACAGATCTTATTGAATTACTGGAGCTATGCTAGATATAGTGACTTCTCACACCATTTTGCAAGAGCTTTAAAGCTTGCTCAAAAGCCATCACTAATGGATTATTGTTTATCAAGGCAACAGATGAAAGAGCAGGCTGGAGCTGTTATTGCCTGTTGGAGAGTTTTGCAGTTGTACAAGGGTCATGTGGTTTTGTAAGCAGAGAGAGAGTCAAACAGGTTTTCTCTCAATCTCAGTGTGAGAGAGAGAGAGTGAGGGAGAAGCAGGGATCACTTGACAGTGTCAGCCAGCATAAGTTGCTGGGACTTAAACAGGACAAACTGGCAATCTTTTGGAAGACAGCCTGGTCGAAACCCTTGTGGTTCATACAAGAGGAGAGAACTGGCTGTCTAATGTTCCACTTGGAATAAGAGAAACAGAAAATAACTCTATAGTGACATGAAAGAAAGAGGTTATCATCTGGAGAACCCAGATAGGCCAAGTTTCATCAGCAAGATACTGAAGTGGCTGATGGAAGTACATCAATTGTGGATGTTCTGGAACAACAAATCTCTCTCTTAAAACTGACAAGAACCTTCCTGAGTGGTAACCATTTACCTTTCAAGCATCAAAGCCTGGTGAACTTCACAAATGGTAAATTCTGTGCCTAGTATAAGAATTGCCTGCAACCTGTGAACTTGGAAGAATGAGAAATGAGATTGGACTGTGATCCAAAGAAATTTTCTGAACTTACACACACATTACATACTCATGTGCTTAGAATTAGAAGGAGGTTAGTAAGATTACATAAGTTAATAGTGATAAGTTAAAGTTTGATTCTATTTTCATGTTTAAAGATGTATAACTTATTACTTGACCTCTTAAATATGCTTTCATTGTATCCCATAAAACGAACTTGTTCATTACTGAATTAGAGTTAAGTTTTAAAAAGTACGTATTTACTTTTTCATAAACTCACAAAAAACCTTCCTCTTTAGCAATATAGAATTAAAACTCCATCTATAAGATGATTTCTTTCTATCTTCTTTCGATATTGCTAAAAATAAAGGTGAGTGGTCTGATAAAAGTAAGAACTCTTTTTATTCTTCCCTGCAATTGTGCCAATATTAAGAAAAAATCAATTCTGGAGTAAGAGTCATGCCTTTTTGAATAAAAAGAATAATCTCTTTCTGTTGCATGAATTCTCCTCCATACATCTATTCATCTCATATATTTCATTAAGGACTGTTTAACTTTGGCGGCTTTCCTTTTAATAAGGTTTCTCCTAGATCTATCCAAGAATGGGCCAAGACAAAAATTAAAATCTCCACCTATTAATACATTTTCATTGGCATTTGCTAAATTATTTTAAAAATTGCTCCTTGTACAAATTTCTCACCATCTGCATATATATTCAAAACTCTCCAAAATTCAGAAAAAAACTTGACAATGTACCATCATATTTCTACCTACATGATCCATAATAATACTTTGTATTTTGTATTTTTTTAATTGTAATCAAAATTGTTACTCCTCTTGCCTTGGAATTAAATTAAGATGCTACAACATGTCCTACCGAATCTCTTTTCAATTTCATTATTCATATCAACAATTCCAGGTGTATAGAACATAAGAAAAAGAAAAGAAATCCTGTAAAGATTAAAAATAGAGAAGAGAAATCTCTGCTAATGTTGCTATGCAAACAAACAACATTACTCCCCTCCATGTTATGGGCAGCGGCTTGTGCCACAAATGCACACATGAATTGATAGCTATCCACCCTTCCCTCCCTGCTCTCCTGAAAATGTTGTTACATTTTATTTACTTAAACATAAGCAGGTCACCCTTTATCAGATACAGTTATTACTGTTCAAAATCTCCTTCAAATTGCACTCTGCTGCTCAGTCTTCATCTCCTCTTCACAATGAATCTCTGGCAGAGAGTCAGCATACTGTTTAGCCTTCTTTGGTTCAACAAAGAACTTGCTTTGGCTTCCTGGAACAAAAACATTCAGGGTTGCTGGATATCTTCAACCAATGACATAACATTTTTGTCCAGAGTAAATTTTAATTGGATTAAATTCCTTTCTTCAATAGTTCAAAACTTATTTCTGAATAAAAAAAAAAGATCTTATTTCCATTATATTTTAAAAGACCTTGTCTTTGCTTGTTTAACTGCTAGTTCCAAAATCTTTGCTCTTACTTGATAACAAACGAATTTAACCAGTATAGGACACGGCTTTTGATCTGGTTGTGGTCTAGGTCTTAAAGCTTAATGTGCACTTTCTATCTCTCCCTGAAATTCTTCGACTCCAAGGCTTTGTGGGATTCAACGTTGCAAAAATTGGCTAATATCATCTCCTTCACACCTTCTTTAAGTCCAACAATTTTAATATTATTTCTTCTACTAAGATTTTCTAAAGCATTCAGATTTTGAGCCATATGATCTTGAGCAGTAGTAAAATTAGTTTGGATATTCTCCAAATTGGATCTTTAATTGAATCAATTTCAAATTCTATTCCTGTAACTCTTTCTTCCATCGCTTTTTTTTTGGATATTCAACACTACTACTTCTAAATGTTTAGTTCTAGCATCTGATTTTAACATTATATCTCTAATTTGTTTCATTTACTTCATCATTGCCTTCATTTGCCTATCCAAATCATACATCCGTAGACTTCACAGTTTTACCTTTTCTAGCTTTCTGCTGGCTCTTTCTAATTCTTCTTCCATTTCTTCTTGTTGAAGTGATTTGTATCTCCTTCCTTCTTCCAGTGCAACCCCCGTTTTATGTGTTCTGCGCCTGCATGACTCCTCGTGCATGTGCAGAGATGCTTCTTCCTTCGGGACCTCCCACCATTGTTGGAGGTGGCTTGACATCGAAACATCTTGAGTCACCCCAACTATGGACAGATCGCTACCTTTGGAACAGCTCGCAGATCCACCTTCGAGGTAGGCCTCTCTTCTTTATCTTGTTGTTTTTGATGTTTTTCTTTTGAGCCAGTAGCAGCTTTATTCTTTGGAGACGTCTCTAGTTCAAATTTTATTTTTTCCTCTTTTCTTTCTATCCCTTTCCTTTTTTAACACTTTAAACTTTTTTTGGGAGAGCTAGGTTCTCCAATGAGACGATACACTGTCACATGACGTGGCTCCTCAAACTTCAATCTTGAAAAAAATATGCAATTAAAGAGTGTGTTTTCATGTTGAACTACTATTCATTGGTGGATTAATTTTGAAATACTTTCCTCATGATACATGTCAGTTTTCAAACCATGTTGCTAAGATTACTGGGAATGTTCCTAAATTCCAAGGAAAGCAACCTTACTTTTTGTAACATCATGGTATAATTTATACCTCAGAGTCCTTGCTTATGAGTGGGCCCTAGAGCTGTTTACAGTATTTCAAAGTTTGTTGAACCAAGGCTTTGCAATTTTTATCACTATTCACCAGTCCTATAATTTAAAAAAATCTACCATCTTATCTGCTTTTGCATATTTTGTTGTTGCAACCTAGGTCAAATTTATAACTAATACAGTATGTTTTTATGCTGTTTAGGTCCAAAGTGGATGACCTTATTCTTACCTGGATTGAAATTTATATGGCACCCTTTGGCCATTTGTTCAGCATGTTATAATACCATGCTTTGATCTACACTTTAAGTTTAAATTTAAAGATACAGGTCAATACAGGGCCTTCTGGCCCATGATCAATATTGCCAAAATATACCAATGTAGCCAATTAAGCTACTAACTCCATACATCTTTGGAACATGGGAGGAAACTGGAGCACACGGGTGAAACCCATGCACACATGGGAAAGATGTGCAGCCTCCTACTGACAATGGCAGATTCGAACCTGGGTCACTGACAGTGTAATTATATTGTGCTAACTGCCTCACTAACCCTGCTGCCTTCAACTTCTTACAGTGCTAAACAAAGTCAGAGAAATGGTTTCCTATCCCATCATTTAAAGTATCAATAAATAGTGGAATGCACAAGTCATCTTCACAATTGCTTGCGAGATCAAACCAGTGATATCCAGCTCATCTTGGTATCTGTCTCTTAACCCTACTTCCTCTTTCCTGACAAAGCATTGCCTTAAGGCCATTCATTTGCTTTACATTCTGTGAAGCTCAATTTTGGCTCATGTTCTTAATTTTTACATTATTTTTAAATTTTAATCAAAAAGATTAAACGTACAGCATGGTTACAGACTCTTTCAGCTGATGAGCCTGTGTTGCCCAATTTACATCTACAACTCCTGGGACATTTCAAATGGTGAAGGAAACCAGAGTCCCTGGAGAAAACCCACACAGTCAACGGGAGAATGTACAAACTCCTTAAAGACAGCACGGGATTCAAACTCTGGTCCCATTTGCTGGCATCGTAGCAGCGTTGCACTAACCACTATACACCAACCATGCCGCCCACCCTCTTGCAAAGAATTCTCTTGCAAGCAATTTTTAAAAGTGCCTTCTGGAATCCCAATCAAAAATCTTTGATGTATCTTCAAAAATATAGTTGAATTTGTCAAACAACATCCATCCTTGACAGATTCCAGGTGGTTTTATCTGATTGATTGACTGATCATCTTCAAAGTTTTCAGTTATTACATCCTCAGAATAGATTTAAAATTTACCACTTACAGTCATGAGGCTAACTAGTCTGTAGTTCCCTGAATTCACGTGCTTAAAAAGCTCACCTTGCTTAAAAACAAACAGTGGAAAAGAGTCATTCAGATATCAACAAAACTTCTGGAAAAATGTATTTGGGATATAAACACAATTTCATCTACTTCTGTAGATTCCTTTAAAACCATCTGGCCCTGTTTATTAGTGTTTTTTTCTTTATCACCATAATTTGTTGATTTTAGTTTATCCTTCCCTCATCCAGAATTAAATAGCTTTGGATATTTTTGGTTTTCTTTTAATGTAAGTACTGTCAAGATAATAAACATGTCTACCAATTTTTTATTCCATATTAAATATCTCAAAAGTCTGTGTGAAGGATGAGGCACAGGAGACTGCAGATACTGGAATCTGGGGCAACAAAACAATCTGCTGGAGGAGGCACTCAGCAGCATCAACAGGAGGAATTTTGGTGTTTGAGTCAGAGGTGAGGTGCAGGAGGATTGGAGGATAACTCATGTTGACCCATTGTTTAAAAAGTGCTCCAAAAGTAACCCTGGAAATTATAAGCTGGTGAGCCTGAGTCAGTAGTAGGTAATTTATTGGAAGGTGTCCCAAGAGATCAGATATACAAGTATTTGGATCAATAAGAGACTGATTACAGATAGTCAACATCGCTTTGTGTGTCAAGTTTAACCAATGTTAGATTTTTTTCGAGGAGGTCACTAGCAAAGTTGATAAAGGAAAGGCTTATATAGAATTTAATAAGGTTTCGGACAAGGTTCCAAATGGGAGGCTAGTCAGTTAGTCAGGTTCAGATGCTCAATATTCACGGTGAAGTAGTAAACTCAATTCGACATTGGCAACAGGGGAGAAGCCAAAATGTTGTAGTGGATGATTCCTTGTCGAACTGGAGGCCTGTGACTAATGGTGTGCCTCTGAGATCAGCGCTGGGACCATTGTTGTTTGTCATTCATATCAATGATCTAGATGATAATGTGGTAAATTTGATCAGCAAGATTGAGATGACACAAAGATTGAAAGCATTGTCAACAGTCAGGAAGGCTTTCAAAGCTTGCAAAGGGATCTGTACCAGCTGGAAAAATCGGCTGAAAATTGGCAGATAGAATTTAATGTATATAAGTGTGAGGTGATGCATTTTGAAAGACAAACCAAGAAAGGACATGCACGGTAAAAAGTAGGGCACTGAGAAGTGCAGTAGAACAGAGGGATCTGGGAATAGAGATGCGTAATTCCCTGAAAGTGGTGTCACAGGTAGATGGGGGTATAAAGAGAATTTTAGCATGTTAACTTACATAAATCAAAGTATTGAGTATAGGAGTCAGGATGTTATGGTAAAGTTGTATAAGACACCAGTGAGGCCAAAAATAGAATATTCTCTGCAGTTTTGGATACCTAACTACAGAAAAAAATATATATAAATAAGATAGAAAGAGGGCAGAGAAGACTTTCTAGGATGTTGCCTGGGCATCAGGAACTAAGTTACAGGAAAAGGTTAAGCAGGTTAGGACTTTATTCTCTGGAGCATAGATGAATAAGGGTAGATTTGATAAGAGTTATATAAAGTCATGAGTGGGATTGACAATCTAGGTTGGCTTTTCCCACTGAGGGTAGGTGAAATTCAAGCCAGAGGACGGGGGTTAAGGGTGAAATGGGAAAAGTTTAAGGGGAACTTCACACAGAGAATGGTGGGAATGTGGAATGAGCCAGCAGCTGAAGAGAAAAATTGTGACTGGCACATGGATGGGAAAGGTATGGATTGAGTGCCTATCAGTGGCACTCGGCAGATTAATAGTTTGGCATAGACTAGAAGGTTTGTAGGGCATGTTTTCTGTGCTGTAATTCCTATCTTTCTTCAGTTTTCAAACACTTTAATAAAACTGACCATGAAGATAGTCAATATAATGTGGAGATGGTGGGAGGAGTTGGTCAGAGGGCAAAAGGCGATTGGTGAACTTAGGAGAGATGAAGAATGACGAGCTGATGTGGAGGTTAAAGCAGAGTTACTTTCTCCAGTTAAGCTGAATCTATTGTTAGAAATATGGTTGTGTCATATGAGAATGATTATCAAGCCTCTATCCAAAGATTTATCTCTTCAATCATAGAAATTATAAAAGAAACAAAAGCTTCATAATTACTGACTGTCACTCACTAAATACAACATAAGGTTCTTTCTAAATTAATAGTGCAAAAGTCCTTTATGATGGGGTAAGAGACAGAATATTGTGTATGATACTTTCAGATACTATTTAGTTAATTAAAGGACTTTGAAGGATCAACGTCCAGTTCTATAGTAATGAACATAGCCCCCCTTATATAAATCCCCTCATCGCAGCTGACATTGAATTGCATCAGACAGTTAATTATGAATTATTGAAAGAAAAGTCCATCATTTCAGAACAGGTATCTTGTTGAAGTCAAAAGATAAACAAGACAAATTTCTTACTTTAATTATGTGGATACACAGGAATGACTAGCATTTCAGAAATATGTCACCATATTTTTATAGTAAAGAATATTAATTCTCTTTTTTGAACAATTGTCCAATTGCAATTCAAACTTATGTTTTATATTACAATGTATTGTCTCTTCACCCTCTTTGGTACATCTGTTCTGGAAATGTGTAGAATGTAGAATTTTGTTATGTTTGTCTTTCTGGTTTTGGTAAATCTGTATGGGAGAAAGTGAAGACAAAGAAACAAGAAAGTAGATAGACAATAGTAGTAAATTTCATACTTCAGAAGCAAGGCAAGCTGAATACTAAAACTGAAGAAAACAAAATCAAAATGGAGCAAAATATATATCTGGGTATCTATTAGCTGCTTACATAAAAAGGAATCTCAATGTTTTTTGCATATTTAGAAATGCTATAGTTAAAAATGTACCATGAGCAATTTATCAGAAAGTCAAATTTATTCTGAAATGATGAATGAGTATCAACTTCTCTCCAAGCTAAGGCAGAGGATACATCCCAATTCACTGTGAAGGAGGAAAATGGGAATTTCAAGGTTCTCCCATTATTCTCCATTCTTTTTTAGGTACAGGTGGAGTGTCAGAGGAAGAAAGAGTGTATGATTAAAACAACCAACTCTATACACCCCTACCTATCACAGCCCTCCAAACTCAATTCCAAACGTAAATTCTCCAAGTTGATTCTTCCATTGGATATATGTCCTCTCAAATCTTCACTCCCACTTTTCCAAAATCACTTTATCCCACAGTAGTGTGAGTGTTCATAAATTAATTGATCACATTCATGAATGGATTCAGTTATTGAATAATCACAAGTCTGTGAATAGAAAAATCCAAAGGTTTTCAACCTTATTTTTTTTTAAATCAGTGAAGGTGGATTGCAGAATGGGTGGGGGAGGGGGGTGGGTGGAGGGGGAAGGGGAGGTGATACTTATCGAAAGCCTATACGGCATTAAAGAAGAATTTCTGAACAATGCTAATTCTCTTTCTTCATAGGAGGTGAAAAGATGGAGAATGACGAGGGTTTTCTCCATTCCCTTGCATTTTATGAAATGCTCTTTCCTCCAGGTTGACTGTAAGTAATAGATGATATAAATTCTGCTCTTTAACCATTTCCAGAGAACAGAATACTAAACTGATATTTTGAGCTACTTGCAGCTCATTTATTTTGCATTATTATGTGAGACAAAATCATCCATATGTTAATAACTGTTTTCTGTTTAACTGACAAATCCAGCAACAACCAGGCAGAAGCACATTATTGATGCACAGCATGACTTGGCTTGATTATCCGTTGCCCCTAACAATAAGGGAAAGAGAAGCAAACAAGAGTCCCTTCAGGGACATTGAGTATCCTTGAATTCGCCTCCAGTGCTTCCGCAGACTCCTGTTCAAATCATTGGGCAACCCGAGCTCCAGATCCAGACCTCTGATACGATCAGGAAGCCTTCAGTGCCCGAAGCCCTTCGGGAGCCCTTCTTGCCCTCAGCACGCTCTCAAATCATGGTTCTGATGCACAGCACAACACTCAAATTATTCACTTGATTCTCTTAACTTTATCGTTAAATTAATACGTTAAAATTGCCATAGAGTGCAAAATTTAAATTGTAATTTAAAAACTGAGCATCTAAAATCACCCTCAAGATTAAATTGGCATCTTGAAATTGCATAGATTATACTGAACAGTACAGGTTGCAAATTAATTCCAGTCTGTATTTTTTCTTACATTTTCCTCAGAGTAAAATTTAATAATCTTGCTCACACAATGATGCCATTCCAGATTTTGACCCACTGGCATTGAAAAGTAATGCCAAGAATTCTCCAATTTATGAAGCAGTTTGATTAGAAGTGAAGTTTGGGTAAAATGTGTTGTGACAACATCCTGTAGCAATAGAGTTTTGCAGAGTCCTACTGCCTGGTGGTTCTGTACAGTCTTTAAATGGCCTGTTAGAGGAGCTGATTATGTGGTATTTTTTTTAATTGTGCAAACATGGAAGTCTGTGCCCAAGATGGTGCCTGTGCTAAGCAGACTTTGCAGGAGTAGCAGGCCAGTTCCTGGCACCAGAAATGGGAAGAGCCCACCCCCCCACCCCCCCACCATTGTGAAGGAGAAGCATTGGGGACCACTCTTTAGGGAAGGATGCCACGGCAGCAGATCAACAAGGGAACCCACGCTGGCTTCAGGCTGTTGGGGACATGCGGTCAAAGGACTCACTCCTCTGGACTTATTCCACTCTTGGAGACTGGCTCATGGGAATCAGGTATCAGAAGCATGTTTTGAGAGTGTGCTGAGGGCAAGAAGGGCTCACAAAGGGCTTCGGGCACTGAAGGCTTCCTAATCATATCAGAGGTTTGGATCTGGAGCTCGGGTTGCCCAATGATTTAAACAGGAGTCTCTGTGGCTGCAGTGTCTGTGGAAGCAATGGATGCAAATCCATGGATACTCAGTAGGCCCTTTCAATCTGCCATGTAAAACAGGATTAACAAGGCAATTTGCCCAGTTAGCACCCTACTCATGAAGCAGTTAGAAAGGGTCCGACCCAGTTAGCATGGTCCTAATCTAATTGGGTCCCTGACCTTTCTCAGAGGTAGTCAGGGAACCCAGATAAACTTAACTGGGTTGTTTCCACCAGTAACTTGAACATGAAAATGGCTGATCAGGTTATTCACTTACGTGCTGGCATCATAGGGAAACCCCTGGCTGAGGATCCTGCCAGGACCGGAGGGAGAAAGGGGTGGGGAAGGAGAGGTTGCTGCCGTGGGGCCTGGGTGGAGGGGGGGGGGGGGGGGAGAGGTTGCTGCTATGTAGGTTCATGCCATGATCAGCAGGAGAGAGGTCACTGCTGCGGGGGTGGGGGTGAAAGGTTGCTGCCACAGGGGGGAGAGAGTTGCTACCATGGGGGGGGCGGGGTCACAAACTCCCACTGCTGCGAACACCACTTCAGTTCTCAGTGACAGCTCAACGTTTGAGACAGCGGGATGTGACTGGGGTGGAGAGCATGATTGACGGGGTGGTTGTCAATTGATGATAGGGGTAGTGGCTGACCTGAGGAGGGTAACAGTGTGGGGGGGGGGGGGTGGTTATTGACCGGGGGGTGGCGACTGATGGGAGTGGCGACTGATGGCCGGGGGGAGACTTACCCATGATTCCCATGAGAGTGTGATGCAACACTTACCGTGTCATCGCTGGAGTGAGATCCCCCTTAAATTGCCAAGTTGGTGATTTAATGAGTTGATCCCCTTGCAGTTTAAAAGGTGCTTCCAGCACCTTTGCCCCACTAATTGCAGCTAGGTCCCAGCAGGGCCACGCAGGTGCTGCAGTTTAAAATAACCTACTAGTGTCTCTGAAGGGACTCTCTTCTGCTCTTTTTTTTCTCTTATTGTTAGTGGCGCTAGGTAATCAACCCAAGTCAAATCAAGTTTGTTGTCATCTAATTATACAAGTACAACCCGACAAAACTGTGTTCTCCGGTCCGCAGTGCAAAGTGTGCAGACACACAACCAGACATAACACACCTACAGGAAAACAATACATATACAGGACAGAATTTAATCTATACAAATAAAAAAAATATAGTTTTGTACTGTACGAAAAGTTCATGGTGACTTTTTTGTTTGCTTTACGACAGAAAAAAAGTTGAAATATATCATGGATATTACATTTTTAAGTATTATGACATGACAATAGAGGATCACTAGAATCTCCCTCCCCCCATCGACCTGATCTACTGGGATTGTTGTCTGAAGAGGGCATGCAAAATCATTGAGGATCACTTCCACCCTGCACACAGCGTCTTTCAGCTGCTCCCTTTGGGTAAGAGATACAGGAGTCTCAGAGCCAGCACCACCATGCTGAGGAACAACTTCTTCCCACGGGCACTGAGAATGCTGAATGATCAAAGGAACTGCTCACACTAACCATCTGAGATTCTCATATGTACAAAACAACATTTAATGGTTTATTTGTATTGATAAAATATTTGACCTGCATATCTGTATGTACATTATGTCTGGTTGTGAGTCTGCATGTCTTGCACTGAGGAAACTCTGTTTCATCAGATTGTATTTCTACAGTCAGGTGACAATAAATATGACGACTTGACAGTAATAGGAATCTTAAACCTTAGTTGGTTGTACATGGATGTGATCAAACCAAAGGAATTGATTTCTAGAAAGGAAGCAGTAGACCAGTACTAGCAAATACATCCTGCATCACTGACCAGTAATGAACTTTCGAGCATTATGTGCATAGTTTCCATTCTTCTCCAAAGAGCTGAATACACAAAAGTTCAGATAAGCATCACAGTTTAACAAGAAAATCTACAAATGCAGGGGTCAAGTGCAATATACAAATGTGGGAAAACATACACAAGAAATGCTGGAGTAACTCAGCCAGTCTTGCAGTGTCCATAGGAGGTAAAGAATATGTTTACTGACATTTTGGGGTTCAGACCTTCTTCAAATAAACAAAGAACAGGAAGGCTCCTGAATAAAGACAGAAGAATGATAAGGGAAGGAGTACAGACCAACAGTCACAAGGTGTTAATTGGATATGAGGAAAGGTGAAAAAGGAGACAGGGAAAATGGGAGAGATAGAGATAGAGAGAGCACGCACTGGGGGAAAGGCAACAGGGGGAAGAAGGTGGGGGAGGGTGTTAACAGAAACCAGAGAATTCGATATTAATGCCATCTGGTTGGAAGCTGCCCTGACAGAAGATGAGGTGTTGTTCCTCCCATTTGTGGTGGTCTCAGTCTGGTAGTGCATGAGACCATGGACAGATGGTCTTTTGTCTATTGGTCTGGACTCCTCCACCTCCCATTCCTCAGTCTTTATTCAGATGCCTTCCTGTTTTTTGCTTATACCTTGAAGAAGGGCTCAGACCCAAAACATCAGTAATATACCTTTACCTCCTGTGAATGCTGCGATACCTGCTGAGTTACTCCAGCATTCCTGTGTGTTTTTACTACAATCATAGTGTCTTCACACTTCCATGTTTCACTCCAAAAATGCATGAAGAATCTCAGCAAGTCATGCGGATTAATTGGGAAGATATGGGAACATCAATACCACTGAGCGTAAAGCACTCCAAAAGATAGTGGATGCAGCCCAGGACGTCACACGCAAAGCCCTCCACATTATTGAGAACATCTACAGAAAATGCTGCTATCGGAGGAGAGCAGCAATCACCGAAGACCCACACCACCCAGCACACATGCTCTGTTCTTGCTGCTGCCATCGGGAAAGAGGTTTAGATGCCACAAAGCTCACACCACAGGGTTCAGGGACAGCTGCTACCCCTCTACCATCAGACTCCTCAATAACAAACTCAATTAGAGACTTATTTAAGGGCTCTCTCTATATTGCACAGTCAATATACTCATATTTGTTATCTATTTACAGTTACTTGTTTATTACATTTTACACTGTGTAAAATGCACTACCGATTAGTGGTAATTCTGCTGTGCATGCAGAATAATAAAAAAAGGCATCTCAGTGTTGTGTGATGTCATGTATGTACTCTGACAATAAATCTGAGATCTAAGGAGTAACCAAAGTTTTAGACCTAAGCTCTCCACTGAAGGAATTCCGACTCGATACATGTCACGGTGTGATTGAGACGATAAATCAATATTTTGCTTAGTCTCTGAAGGGGTCAGAAAAAAAAACTTAATACAACCTGAAGAGCATGGACATCATCCTCACAACTTTTGTCAATGTTTATATTTAATACAGATTATTTGCTAATTATTACCATATTTCTGGTAACTTCAGGGTACTCTTTATCTGTATATAGTGCTATCTAAAGAAGAACTTGATTTTTGCTCCTTGAATGATCTTCTGCCACACTCTGCTGTACCATTGTCAGTTAGACTTTCCCTCCAAAATTTAGCTGAAAAAAATACTTTGTTCACCATATGAGAGGTGATGAACTTGCCACAAAGTACTCCATCTTTGATTGGATCATTCAAAATGTCCAATGAGTTACCTATAAACCATGAGATTTCAGGTTTAGAAAATACATTTAGGGATGACTAAATGAGGGATGTGCAGGTGGGGGAGGGAACTGAGTTCCAAAGCATGTACAAAACTCAAAACACTAATTGTTCAACCTGCAAACTTCCACGAAACAGATTGTGGTTGCTCCAGGTTCTAGCATCTGCCGTCTGTAGCATGCCAGTAGCAAAATCTAGCCCATTACTTACTAAATGACCAGGCAGGAGCTAGTTGCAACCCACCCCTGCAAACAGATGTGATGACTATCTCTAACTATCTTCATGGTGTCTATTTGAAAATATATAATGGGGTAGGATTTGGTCTGTGGTGCAGCAGTTAATTGATGTGATGCACTGTAATCCCATCTCTGCCATTAGTTGCCCAGCAGTTAAATTCTTGCTAGCCCAACACAACCTCTAAACATGTTCATTAGAGGCCCATGGTCTTTTGAAACATTCCCATGAGAAATTTGTTGTGAAAATAGAGGGCAGGAACTGGACAGATGAATTTAAGGGTAAATTTATAATTTCATACATGAGATGTGAAGAGGAGGAACTGAATACTCCACTGGCTCCATGGGTTTATAAATCATGCCCCTTCCTCCCTCCTTTTTTCTCTATCTCCCATTCCTATCCAAATAATGAATCATACCCACTTTTGAGGCTTGCCTGGGGAGACAATGTTGGTGTAGTAACAGCCTAATAAAAATCGACTGTTTGGGGACATGCAGGTGCAAATTTTTAGTGACACCTACCTGTTCTGGTGCAGAAATTCCACCCACACAAATTATGACAGACCAAAGTGAAATATTTATTTTATTTCAGCTGTTTGCATGTTTCATTGGATATGAGATTGAACGAGAATCACTAATAGCAAATTTAAATTTCTCCTTTTGCAATGAGACTAGATTTAATCTATTTCTATGCTGACAAAAAGCAGCTTTGTTTTGCCTCTAATCAACAAGGCAGTTTAAATTTTAGCATGAAATCAGACGTGATTATAAAATAAATGGTCACCTATATCATATGCATAATTTGTGAGACGTGACAGAGATTTCTCCTTGGAGCTGAACATTGATTGTCATTTACATGAGCATATTGTCAGTTCCCTATAATTTTCTTCAGTTGTACATTCATTAGCACCTGACTTTATGCCCAGAAATATTTTCTAACTGTATAATTAAAATCATTTTTAAAGTTTGAATCAGGGGCATAATGGCCTTCATTTAATATTTTTTTAAAAAACAGAATTAAATGCTAATGGAAGAATTAAACCAAAAATTATATTGTTTATGCACCAACAGAGGGTATAATACTTATCATGTGGTGCCTTCAACCATTTGCAACTTCCAAGGAAAAACCTGTCACTACTACAATGGTATCTTTGTTATAAGCACAAATGTATTTGAAAGTGAATAAAAATTGAAGATGTCTTTGAAATGTTGTCCAAATTCAGGTCCAGAGTGTTCCTGGGGCTGTAATGAAGCATCATTTTCCTTAGTATTTAAACAGATGCCCCATCAAGCCAATTTAGAACTATCACAATTTTGTCAGTCTTTTTTTTATTTTATTCCTTCTTCCTTTCTCTTTTCCTTTATTTTCTTTCCTTTGTCCTTCACTTTTTTGCATTTCGTTTTATTTGTCTCCTTTCCGTTTTTTTTTCCTCCTCCCCCCCCCCCCCCCCCGCTTCTGTCTCAATGACATTGGGGCAGCACGGTTGGTGTGGAGGTTAGCACAATGCAGTTTCAGTGCCAGCGATTGGGACCAGGGTTTGAATCCCATGCTGTCTGTAAGAAGTTGGTACATTCTCCCTGTGTGTGCATGGGTTTTCACTGGGGTCTCTGGTTTCCTCCCACCGCTCAAAACGTACTGGAAGTTATAGGTTAATGGGGTGTAATTGGGTGGTACAGGCTTGTGGACCGAAAGGGCCTGTTATCGTGCTGTATGTCTAAATTGAAAAAAAAAAATTAAAAATTGTGCAAGATTACTGCCTTACTTGATGCATTTTTTTCTTTTAAACAAAAAACATCTTTTTTGGGATCCTTTCATGGACTGTCTATAAATGCCGATGATCATTGTCAAGGCCAGCGTGTGGAGCTGATAGAGGGTCCTGAACTTCTTCGTTCTTTCATTGAAGGTGCTCCCTCAGGGTTCTTAGGAAGGAAAATCGAGGATTTAGATGTATCCCCACGTGCCTGGAAGTGCTCTGTGTGTTTGGGAGGAGCAGCTGCTATGAAGCATGTAATTCACGTTGTGCATTAGACATAGAAGGAATGAAAATTTAAGATGATGTATGTGGTACCATCCAAGTGAGCTATGTTGTGCTGGATGATACCAGACTACCTTAGTGCTATTGGATCTGCACATTTAAGTTTTCCCTGAGGTGCTGTTCCTTTTACCATTTCCAAGTTTAACTCTTATATAGGAGAGAACTAATAAGTACAGCTAGAACAATGTACAAAAAAACTTCAGAGCTCTCAGCCTTGCACACAAAAAATAAGAATATGAGAAGAATACTTAGCAGACCAGGTGACATCCATGGAGGAGGAGTTCCCAAACAGCTCCATAATGTAGCCCACTTTCTCACACTTTATAAATTAGACGTTAAATTTCACTCACTTAAAGCAAAGTAACAAAGATTAATTTTGATGCATGTACTCTGGGTTAATGATTCTGGGACTATCACCTTCATTAAAGCTGCCAGCTTCTGAGGATTGGAAATCCGTGATCCCTAATATCTCAATGATCAAAGCACAAGAGAGCACTGAGACAATTTACTAAAGTGTTTTGTTTGAGGCGTTAACCCATGTTTTCCCATTTCTGTTGCTGATTGAGTAACTGTGTTCAATTTCTATTTTCTTCTGGCATTTCTAACTTGTTCTGGATTTTTTTTTAAGGATAATCCTGATGTTCAACAGGATTATTTAATAGATTTCATTTCATGGCATAAATTCAGTGAACCATATGTGAAGAAGTAGTAATATCTACCAAATATGACTTCAAGTTGCTTGCATTATTATAAAAGGGCATTTTAGAATGTTGAAATACATTTGGGATGTTCAGTGCAATCTGCTAAACCTTTCTGAAAGTCAACTGTGTTCTTCGTGAGTTTCATTCCAGTATGCATCAATGACAGTCACTTACATTATTTGCTACTTATCAAGCAGTGACGTGTTGAACTCCACCAGATAACAGATGCCAACCAAACATTTGAGAACAAGTGCAGGCAACCATGAAATAAATCGAGACAACTTCACTGAATTGCAAATTACAAGCAATATTTTCAACCTTCGAACATCTGTTTCAGCCAGAAGTGGGGTTTGAATTCAATTACCCTGAAGAATAGAAGGATGCAGTAGATGGGAGCAGGACAAGGCTATTCAGCCACTCAATTCTACTCTGCAAAAGCATAGCTGGAATTTTACCTCCAACTCAGCTTTCTGGTCATTTCCACCACTTTCATTTTAAAAGTAAAATGACTCTTACGTTTGCACTTTATTAGTTTTTTTTTCTCTCTAGATAGTTCAATCAGTTTGTTTACATTTTATTTTTTTTAAATGTTTGCAGATTTTGTTTGCACTACCAATAAATTGTAGTTCTACTTTTCCCACTGGCAAAATGAATTCAGTGATGTGATTTCATGCATGTACTCTGAGAATATAACTGAAATCTGAAGTCTATTGCTGACAATAGACTGCTGACAAGACACCTTGGACCCAGAAACATAGATTACAGGGTTTATCCACTGCATTTCTTCAGTTTAATTCTAATAGCTGAAAGTAAATTTCAGAAGTGAAATAAGCTTTTAGTTCATGCTCATAACATCTTGCGAACTACTCATCCAAGGATAAATATCTCAACAATGAACCCATATCAGACATGTTACAAGCTGCCAGATCATCATGGGGCATTCTAAACTTGTCAGGTCCTCTGGAATAGCTAAGGGCTTGGAATCTCTGTAACAGGAGTGATCTCCCATCAAGCTTGGCAATAATTAATCCAGGGGAAGAAAGTGGGAAGAACTGAGAAGTGGAATGACCTTGGGGATGCTCTGCAGTTTCTTCCAGACTCATTCAGAATATTTACTTTTATTTCCTCAGAAGTGCCACATAGTCCAAATGCTTCATTTTAAAAATGGCACCTAGTTGCATTGGATATCATAGGATTACAATTTATATTCAAAGAAACATGTCTCAATTCAATTCAGATCATATAACCATTGAAATCTAAGTGTTGAGATTTGCAGCATCTCAGTCATTTGCTTTTGCAGTTAAGTGCTGAATTTGGTGAAACTATTCTCACTTTATTGGTTTGGAGCAAGAGTGGCAAAGAAGGACAGATTATTGCACTTTGAAACAACATTCTTCAATTCAATAAAACTCCAGTATATGGACTTCAATCCATAGAATAATTACAATTCAGTTTGAAGCTATCTGGACATGAACATTCAATCTCAGATTTGTATAGTTGCATGTTCTTAAGAAGATTTTAAGATGGTCATCTATATTGTCATAGAATGGTATCCCAAAGCAAACCCTTGCTTAAGAATAATATTCTGATTTGGTAATTATTGCATTTAATTGTCTCAGTGCACATTAAATTTAAATATAAAAGTTAGATATAAATTAAGTTCATGCTTGAAAAAAAACAAATAGTCAAATTTTGTATTATTAGTGTAGCCGACCAGTACAAATACACACACACACACACCCACACAGTGGCAGGTTAAGCTCACTCCTTTATTAGGGCTGGAAAGGCTGCTTTTATACTATTCAAGTTCCCACCGTTTTTTTGCTGATTGACTGAGTCATCCATATGAATAACAATAATGGGCAGGAACATGCATGCATAGGAATGTCCTTCATCCTCAGCCTGTTTCTGCTGAGTTAGCTGGGCAGCTTGACCAATGCCATTTTAGGGCTGTTGGTCTGATGCTGCCCCAGCTTTTACCACCGCCATTTCATTGTCCTGGGAGTCGCTTTAGCAATCTCTGTCCACGTCTGCTACCGTGCAATGTGCCGACCCGATCTCCGCAATAAATATATTTTCAATGTTATATTAATTTATTCTTAGTGATGAATGCATGTCAAATTCCTTGAAGATTTTAAGTTGTATTAATGACACTAATAAGCATCTTACTATGATTTGTAATTCTAACTGTAAAGGGCTGAAAATATTTGGAAATTCTCAGTCAATCTCCATTGAGATGCAAAGTAATTCAGCCATAATTTTAGATAATGTTCTGACAATCTGGAATATTCTGCAAATCTTGTGCTTTCTGAGGTGATATACTTAAAGCAACAATTATGGTGAATTACCAATGTATATTTTGTGGGTAACTTTGAAATCTTTGAAGTTTTGTGGGCTAATACACCAATAAGCTCTAATAATGAAGTAAGTTATTGATGCATTGGTCATTTTCACCATTGATCATTAAGATGTTTTGGGAAATCATCATACTAGGTTATTTATCAGTGATATGGGATCAGTGACAAAATTATTAGTACACCATCATTTATATAAATATATAAATATTTGGGATGATTGTCACAGGTACAGGATACTGTTTTATCAATCTCACAACCTGCAGGAAGAAGTTATTCCCCAGCCTGGTGATCCTGATTTTGATGCTCCTGTACCTTCTTCCTGATGGTAGTGGGATGAAGATACTGCCCACTGGATGTAAAAGGTCTATAATTCCTTAAGCTCTATTATTCAGTGCTCCCAGTAAATATTATCTATAGATACATAGATCAAGTGGATCTGCCATGCACAAACCTAGATTTGACAAGGGTTTTCAGTGAAACTCAGTGAGTCTAGAACTGTAACTTGGGTTGCCAAACAACGAGTGGGTCGCTAAGATGAAGCCACAAGGTTTGCAGCTCAACTGTCGTGGAGTGAGGCCTACAGAAGAGATCGAGTTATGGGGTAGCATGGCAATGTGGCCTTGGCCCCGACTTCCAGTGGTGCCCGCTTTGATGGGCATGGAAATGGTTCAATGTGGCGGAGTCGGAGGTGGTGTCCTGATACAGTCAGAGCAGTGGAGCAGTGTCAGCTCTGTGATATGCTGGTTGTGGTTGATGTCGATTTGAGGTGGGAGGCCTCATGCTGTTTGGATCAACCAAGATCAGGAGGCTTTGAGGCAGACTGTTGCTCTGGTGCCTTAAGAAACTGTGACTTGGTTGGTAGTTTCCCCTTTGAAGCTGGAAGACATCAAAGACTTGCTGACACCAGTAAACCAGTGCTAAGATGGCTGCGATTAGACTTATTGTAACATCTAAACAGAATTGCGACCTTTGTGTTCATTGCTTATTCTTTGAAATCTGATGTTTTTACCACTGTTGTTCATTTAAAATTGAGAAGTTGTTTGTTACTACGATCGGGAGGAATGGATTAGGGGTTAAAGAATTAATATTCAAAGTGGGATAGTCTCTGTAAATAGATGGCCACACTAGTGTGGTTTGCATGCCTGAGGTCACTTAGATAATTACCAATTTATTCCTAATTGTATGTTCAGTGCTTAGGATCAACGTGCATTACGTTAAATGTACTATATAAATAAAATACTTCTACTATTATTGTAGAGGCAAAGGAAACCCCAGTGATCCTCTCAGCTGTTTAAATGATCCTTTGTATAGACTTCTGATGCTTTACAGCTAATGTTCCATACAATGATGCAGCCAGACAGGATACCCTCAAATGCACTCCTGTAAATCGTTGTGAAGATGGGGTTGGTAGTCTTGCTCTCGTCAAACTTCTTAGGAAGTGTAGGCGCTGCTGCTCCATTCGGACTAAAGAGGAGGCGTTGTGGGTCCAGGATAGGTCATCCTTTATATGCACATAAAGGAACTTTGTGCTCTCCACTCTTTTCATGACAGAACCATTGAACTAGTGGTTGACCTTCATCCTCCTGAAATCCACAATCATCTCCATCATCTTGCCCACATTGAGACTGAGGTTGTTGTTCGGACATCTTTCAACCTCCTTGCTTAGTGCAACTCATCATCATTGCTGATGAGACCAGCTACTGTTGTATTATCTACAAAGTTGATTATTCTGTTCGAGTTGAATATGGCAGTGCCATTGTGAATCAGCAATGTGAACAGGAACAGGCTGAGGTGCACCAGTGCTCTGCATGATGGTGCTTGACATTCTCTTACTGACCTGGATAGACTGTGGTCTTTTTGTTAAGAATTCCATCAAAAATTTGATTCCTCCATCCAAAACTTGGAAGTATCCTGTTCAGATGCACCACTGTGTGGTACAGGAACTGCTCAGCCCAAGACTGCAAGGAATTTCAGAGAGCTGTGCACACAGCTCATGTCAACACACAAAACATCCTCCCCTCCGCCAGCTCTGCTACACCTCCTACTTCTCAGGAAATCCATTAGCATACTAAAGGACCACCCCAGTCACACTCTCCTATCTCCCCCCCCCCCCCCCCAACCCCGCACCCTCCCCACTGCTTTCTGGTGAATAGAAAATACTTGAAAACAGACACTTCCAGATTCAAACAGTTTCTCTCCTGTCTCTTGAACGCACACCCATTAGTAAAAGATGCACCCTGTGTGTTTTAAATCCTTTTCTCTTTAACACCACACCCTGCACTTTTTTCTTAGTATAACATTGTGTTTTTATTCTTGCACCGCCTGCTATATTACATAGAAGTCAACTTGACTGGAGAGCATGCAAATGAAAGCTTTTTCTCCCTGTATCTCAGTACAAATAAACAAGTCAATTCAATTCAAAATTCAGATGATTAATAATTATTATGAATGGCTGGGACCCTGATTAGCCAGGGCATCAAAGGTTATGGAGAGATGGCTGGGCAGTGGGGCTGAGTGGGAAAATGGATCAGCTCATGATTAAATGGCAGGGCAGACTCAATGGGCTGAATAGCCTATTTCTGGACCTATGAATTATGATTTGTCACCAGACAGAAATTTGATTGGGTGTTTCTGATCATGTTGATTATGAGTTCAACATATTTCAAATACATAATTTTGCAGATTGGCAATATTGCCAGGACATTACTCAGGAGTAACAATTAATCAGTGATCACTCCCGGAGTGACAACATTTTATTGTACTTTGTCTAATGGATGCCCACATGGTATGAGTCACTCTTCCTGGCTTGGTATCCCGATGTGACATTGCACAAAATTAACCCATGAAGAGGTGAAAAGATAATGCATTCAAAATTATTTGATTTAATTTACTTTGTCAGTGATTCATGGATTAATCCGTATCATCCGCCAACTCTTTGACTCAAACTTCCTGTACTCTTCGACAATATCGGAACTCCCAAACACTGTAAAGTTCTCTAATTATCCTCCAACTCTATTCACCATCCTTGTCCCAAATTTCGATCAGCCTCCTCCTATCACCCCCAATCGCAAATCCTGAAGATCTAATCTAACCACAGACCTTACCCCAAGAGTTAAAAAGCTCTCTGCCAACCCTCAGTTGTTTCCAGTACCAATTATAACCCCCCCGATCCCTTAGCCCAATCACTTCATCCCACAGTTATCCTCAAAGGCTATGCCTATTGACCTTGGTGTGCCTGAGGGTCTCCACCACGCCTCGTGCCATTCTCACATCCATGTTTTTAGGCTACAAATTGGGAACATTAAAACCCTTTAACACATGGCTCTTTACAGATCCAAAAACACACAATATTTGTTGGGATACACTGAAATCATGAATGATTCAATTATGTCCTTCAGGGAAGGAAATCATCTGCCCTTACCAGTTATCAGACTGGTCTATGTGTAGTTCCAGACCCACTTGTGTGATGGACTTGGTCTTGTTCCCTGAGTTCCTGAGCATTAGGGGATGAACAATAAATACTAACATAGCCAGTGATATCCACATCCCAAAAAATGACACTCTAAAAACAAAACATTTCACAAATCTAAAAGCAGGTCAAACATAAGAAATACATATTGTTCATCATTTATTTTATGAATATGACATTATATATATTTACTTTGAAGTGTGTGAGTGTGTGTGAGAGAGAGAGAGAGAGAGAGAGAGAGAGAGAGAGAGAGAGAGAAAAGAATTTAATGCAAGTTACATTCTAAATGTAGTATTACATGACAATAATGAAACCTTTACCTTTATATAAGTGATGATGCAGACCATACATTTGTTGAAAGTTGTCTGATATCACAGGTGAATGGAAGTTACAGAATTGGGGTCCTTCAAAAAATATTTTTTTAAAAAGATAAAATTAATGATGTTTTCTGATGATAACAGGGAAATGTTGATCACACTATCTGTATTCAGGATTTATTTCACATATCTACACTTTTGGGACAAAGGCTTTGAGGTGAATTAGTGGAGGTATGTAAGATAATGAGAGGCATATATCGGGTCAGCACACAGTGCCTTTTCTCCAAGGTGAGATCAGCCAATGCCAGAGGAAATCTGTTTTTGGAGAGTGGAGGAAAGTACAGGGGATAAGTCAGAGGTAAGTTTTTGTTCACAGAAATGGCAGGTGCCTGAAATCCATTACTGGGGGAGTTGATGGAGGCTGCTTCAATAAGGACATTCAAAAAACTCTTAGATAGTTACAGGGATGTAAGTACAATAGTGGGTTATGGGTGTGAGGTGGGGCAAACTGGATTCTGTGGAATAGATTTACATAGGTCAGCACAACACCATGGGCTGAAGGGCCTGTACTGTGATGTAATGTTCTATGTCTTATGTTCAAAATGTAGTAAAATTAAACATATCAAGCCATGAAAATGGGAAAAGATAAAGTATTTGGAAAATTTAATTTCATTTTCTTTATCACTGATACATGAACATGATATGACAGAACGAGTTGGATTATATTTTATAATATTCCTGCTATATTTCGCTAAATGATCGGAATATGTTGGCGTCACTAGCCGCTTTCACACTGGCACCTTGTCCCAGTAATTGACAGCCAATCTACTGCTCAAGAATCCAGTGAGAAAGGTCTTTAATCAGAAAATCATCCCCAGCATTTGATGATGCCTGCATGCTGATTAGCCCAGTGTGAAAGGGACATAAGGTGTCCTAGGATAAACTAGTGACACATTGATTATGTTTTTTGTGTGAGTGCAGGAACGTGAAGGAAACAAAAGATTAAAAAAGTATAAATTTTCTGATCTATATCAACCTTTATAAATGTCTAAAGGACTGTGGGAAAGTTGCAGCAGGAGAGAGAGATGGCAGATCTGTCCTCCCAGAATTCCATGTGGCAGAGAAACCCTCCTTGAATGCTTCGTGCATACAGTCCTTTCTCTGCCACACAGAAATCTGGGAGGGCAGGTCTGCCATCACTCTTTCCCACGGCCTTTATAAGTTATGTGTTATTGCCGCTAGTGCCACTAGGACTTTCCCATCATATTTATTAATTGTGCTTTATGTGTTTTATACAACTTTCCCATGGTATTTTATAATTTATCAGTTGGCACAACAACAGGAGGTGATGAGTGCCTAATTAGGCATGATTATTTTTTTTTAATACAAGATCATAATGCATTGATCAGAATTTAGGGCAGGTCCTGCATCACTCAGACATCACTGGTGGAGGATAGAATCTTCAATCCTTGGGGATGCCTTGTGATAAGTGCAAAAGGACACAGAACTGGTTAACAGTGGTCCAGTGTGAAAGGCAAAAACTGCTTCTTTAACTGGTTCCCTTCATCCTGTTGCACTCATCACTCGTAAGCCAGTGTGAAAAGGGCTACAGTAACCAACCAAAGTGCCACATAAAGGTTAACCAAAGCCGAGAGCCTGAGTTAATAATTCTTTTCAATGGCAGGGTTCATTTCTTTTCCTTGTCTCATAGAAAGTCAAACCAAGAAAGGACATACACATAAATGGTAGGGCACAGAGGAGTGCAGTAGGACAGAGGGATCTGGGGATACAGATACATAATTCCCTGAAAATGGTGTCACAGATTGACAGGGTTGTGAAGAAGGCTTTTGGCATATTGGCCTTCATAAATCAAAGTATTTCGTATAGGAGTTGGGATGTTATGTTAAATTTGTTTAAGACATTGGTGAGGCCAAATTTGGAGTATTGTGTGCAAATTTCATCACATAAATGCAGGAAAGGTATCAATAAGATTGAAAGAGTACGGAGAAGATTTACAAGGATGTTGCCCGGACTTTAGGAACTGAATTACACGGAAAAGTTAAACAGTTTAGGAGAATGAGGGGAGATTTGATAGAGGTATTTAAAATTATGAGGGGGATAGACAGAAATAAATTTAGGTCTGCATTTTTCTACTGAGGGTAGGTGAGCTCCAACCAGAGGGTGTGGGTTAAGGATGAAAGGAGAAAAGTTTAGGGGGAACATTAGGGGAACTTCTTCACACAGAGTGTAGTGGGAGTGTGGAATGAGTTGTCAACTAAGGTGGCGAATGTGGGTTCAATTTTAACATTTAAGAAGAATTTGAATGATTTATGTTTCTATTCTGAGAGGAAGAGGGCTGCTTTAGCAGTAGAAAAAGGAGAAAAAAGCAAATGACTGACCAATTACATAGTATCCATTGAGAAGATGGTGAGGAGTCAAGAATATTTTGCCTTTCAGAATGAATCAGCTTGTGATATTTGCATCGTGCATTCATTAATGATAGGATAGATGGATCTTGATCTGAAACTGTTACAATTTTTTTCTCCCACAAATCCTTTTCCCCTCATTCAGTTCCTCCTGCTGTTTTACATTTGCTCTCAGATTCTAGCATCTGCAGTTTTATGGGTCTCCAGTGTGCAAATCAGTGGAAATGGCTTTTCACCTAATAGGGCAAGTTTACTAGATACAGCTATGGCCTTGCCTTGGAGTGTCCTAAATTCCTTCAGGATAGGATTATGGTTGCATAGGCAAAAAGGAGAAAACAAGTGTACCTACATTCTAAAGCAGCAAAGTTTCCAGAAGTGGTGGAAAGCAGGGAAATATACTTCGCCCCTTCGATCAGTTCAAATATCAGATCAATTACAATATGTGGTATTATCACGATGTATATAGATGTACAGATGTGCTGTATGGGCTGGCCACCCCCTGAACCTGTAACTCCTCCGGCTCCCAGATATCTCCATAAAGGCTGTTTTGCCCACACCTCTCCCTCAGTACCTGCCTTGGAACCGGGCCAGCAACATGCAAGCTGTGCTGAAAATTTAAGGTGATTAAAGCCTATTAATCATGATTCTCTGTCTGATTGTAGTTGATTGGTAGTACAATTTAATCATCTTAAATTTTAGATCATGGACAAGGTAATAAGGGTGAATAGATTATACACGAACCCCAAGGACCCCAAAATCTGACCACTGGGTGCATTGCCTCAACGCATTCATGAGGCACAATGACGAGAGGAGCAAAAAAGATAAGAGGGAGGGGTCTTCACTCAGGTCGGCCACCAGGTTGTTCAAGCGATATGAGGCTTTACTACTTACTCTGAAGCGATGGAGTTCTGGCAGAAGCAGTACCAGACCCACCTAACATCATATACGCACAATTCCTCCTGGCCAGCTGCAAACAAGTGCCGGGTGAGTCAAGTGATTAGTATATGCGAGCACTGTGTCAGCTGGGGTGAGCCTGTGACTGCTGAGAAGTCTCGGCAGCTACCCACCTCAAAGGCCTAAAATGGGATGCAAGCATGGCCAGGTTCAGCTCTGACTACATTAGACAGAGACTTCTGGGAAAGGGCGATTGGAGCCTGCAGGAAGTAATGGACTTGGCTAAATCACTGGAGACAGCACAACGAAGGGCAGGGGATGCGGGCACAGCTATCTTGGGATGTGGGGTCCCACGTCACTGCCACCATTATCAAGCGGCAGAAGTGCTACTTCTGCAGGAACAGGAACCACTTCCAGAAGATCTGCCCAGCCTGAAGTGTCACATACTCCACTTGTGGTAGAAAAGGGCACGATGCAAAAGTATGTAGGTCCCAACCTTCCCCCAGTAGTGCCGCTTGTGGCCAACAGCTGTCACCATCTTGGACCACCGGATATTCGGCTTCACTTCCAGTATCCGGGGATGGATCGGCAGGGCCCCGGGGAAGACAAGCTGGGGAAGCACCACTTCCACCAGCAAGGGACAGCACTGTGTGAGCGACATAGGGGCAGCCATCTTGGCGAGCATCCTGAACCTACACAGTAACAACTCAGACAGCAACTAGATACTTGCCTCCATCATCCTCGATCAAGACAGCCAGTACCAACTGGTAAAAGCCATGATGAGTGTTGAGGCAAATGGTTAAACTATGAACTGATTATTTGACACAGGAATCACTGGGAGCTTCACCCACCCAGGTACTCTATAGCAATACTCCCTTGTTGTAACCCCATGCAATGTAAAATCTCCTTGACCTCCCAATCCCACTCGGCCAAGGTCAGTGGCTGCTGCACCGTGACGCTGACTGTGACCCCTGATCATGCAACACCTATGAGCACTAGTCATAATGCAACTGGACTTCTAGTGCCAGCTACAGAGCATCCACATTCAGTTCAACAGCCTCCGCCCACGACTCATGGTCTGAAACACCAACCGGCCAACTCCCATGAACATGACCTGTGGCCTCTCTACTTTCTGGGTACAACCATCTTACCCCTGACAGAAAGCCAATAGCCCCCAAGAACAGAGAGTATAGCCGCAGGGACAGATAATTCATTAAAGCTGAGGTCAAATGAGTCTTAGTGGAAAAAGTCATAGAACCAAGCACCAGCCCATGGAGAACCCAAGAAGTGGTAGGAAAGAGTGAAGAGAAACAACGCATGGTCATTGACTACAGTCAGACCATAAACCACTTCACCCTACTAGATGTCTATCCATTTCCGCGCATCGCCGACATGGTCAATGTGATCACCCAGTTCCAGGCTTTCTCGACCATGGACCTCAAATTGGCTTACCACCATCTACCAATCCAGCCAGAGGACAGCCCTTACACTGCTTTCTATGTGAACAGCTTCCTCCGCATCCCTTTTGGAGTAATCAACGGGGTCTCTGATTTCCAGAGGGAGCTGGACAGCATAGTCAATGACTATAGACTCAAGTCCACATTTCCCTACCTGGACAATGTGACCATCAACGCCCATGACCAGCAGGAGCATGAGGTCAACCTCCACAACTTTATCCAGGTGCCCAAAAGACTCAATCTGACCTATAATCAAAAGTGTGTCTTTAGCACTTCACAGCCTGCCCATCCTGGGTTGCATGGTGCAGAATGGGATCATTGGGCTAGACCTGAACACCCATTACCCCAGGCCCTGAAGGTCCTGAAAAGGTGCTTGGATTTCTTTTCCTATTGTGTCAAGTGAGTCCCTCATTACAAGGTCAAAGCCTCCCCCCTGGAAAATCAGCCACTCTGCCCCTGTCGACAGAAGCCCAGCGGCATTCACATGCATCAAGGGTGACATCTTCAAGGCGACGATGCATGCTGTAGATGAATCCATCCTCTTCTAGGTAGAGACTTTGCCCTGGCAGCCATGCTCAACCAAGCGGGCAGGCCCATGGCATTATTTTCCAGAACCCTCCTGGGCCCTGAGCTATGGTACTAAGCTATTGAGAAGGAAGTCCAAGCCATAGAGGAAGCCATTGAGGAAGCCATTGGAGGCACTACCTGGCCGGAAAATAGTTCACCCTGTTGACTGATCAATGTGTAGTTGTTTTTAAGTTTAACAGCAAACAGGGAAAAATTAAGAATGACAAGATTTTAAGGTGGAGAACTGAGCCATCCACCCACAACTACGAGATCTTGTACCAGCCTGGGAAGCTCAATGAACCTCCCGATGCCCTGTCCCAGGAAGCTTGCACCAATAAGCAGCTAGATCATCTCCAAGTTTTCTACATCAACTTCTGCCAGCCCCGAGTCACCAGGCTCTACCACTTTGTTAGACCCCACAATCTCCCCTACTCAGTCAAAGACATCAGTGAATTGACACACAACTGTCTGGTTTGCACCAAATACAAACCCCAGTTCTACCAGCTGGAAAAAAAAATATGATTTTAAAGCTACTCACCCCTTCAAGCAGCTGAGCATGGACTTTAAGGGAAATCTCCCATCTACCAACAGGTATGTATACTTCCTTAACACAGTGGATGAATACTCCCACTTCCCCTTCCCTATCTCCTGCCTAGATATGACTACGGCCACGATCATAAAAGCACTATGCAGCATCTTTGCTCTGTTCGGGTACCCTTGCTATATCCATAGTGACCAGAGTCATCCTTTATGAGTGAGGAACTGCACCAGTACCTGTTGGCCAAGGCAAAGCCATGAGCAGGACCATGGGCTAAAACCCACAGGGGAACAGGCAGATAGAGGGGGGAAACTGCCACCATTTGGAGGATGGTCCTCTTAGCCCTTAAATCAAAAGGACTACCCACCTCCCAGTGATGACACCCTCTATGCTACCAGCTCCCTTCTCAGTACAGCCATGAACACAACACAGCACGAAAGGCTCTTTTCCTTCCCTAGAAAATCAGCATCCGCCACAACACTACTGTCCTGGCTGATGAACCCTGGACCTGTGCTGCTTTGAAGGCACATCAGATACCACAAAACTGACCCTCTGATCGAGAATGTCCACCTTCTCTATGCCAACCCCCAATACATCTACATAGTGTATCAGGATGGTTGACAGGATGCTATCTACATCTGTGACCTGACACATGCAGGGCACCCCTCGACTCACCAGCCAATCCCCTCCCCTGTTAACCCCAAAAAATTGGCCCCACTATCAGCACTCGAATTCGCACCCCAAACTCTAACTGACCTGAACAGCACCACCTCAACCACCAGAGGCACTGCCTGTTGCACAAGGCACTGCCTGGGAACTGACAGCTGTGCCAAAGAAGACTGCAATGATTGCAGTGATAGATGAGACCGCTGGACAGGCTGAACCTATAAGGGACTTTGAAATATCGCAAAGCAGCAATGAACACTAAACCACCCCACCGGACTTTGTTTAAAAAGGAGGGGTGAATGTGGTGCTACCATTATGTATATAGATGTATGTATGTACTGTATGGGATGGCCCACCCCCTGAACATATGACTCCTCCCTCCCAGATATCCCCATAAAGGCTGTTACGCCTAATCCCCTCCCTCAGTACCTGCCTTGGAACCTGGCCAGCAACATGCAAGCTGTGCTGACACTTTAAGGTGATTAAAGCCTATTAATCAGTATTCTCTGTTTGATTGGTAGTACACAATATCTGTTGCCAATGCTGGATCACATTTCCTCAGTGTTTATATACAAGTATATATTAACACTAGGTAATCTGTGCAATTAACACAGTGCAGGAAAGAAGGGGACATTGTGCTTGTTTTCATCATTAATCACTGCAAGAATGAAGTTTAGTTAGTTTAGCAGTTAACACACCACTATTACAGCAGCAGTGCCAAGGGTTTGAATCTGGCACTTCTTTAAGGAGTTTGTACATTCTGCCTGCAACCTGTGTGGATTCCTTCCAAGTGCTACAGTTTCCTTCCACTCTCCAAAAACTTATGGGGTTTATAGGGTAATTGGTATATTTGGGTGACACAGGCTCATGGGCCAGAAGGGTCCATTTCCATGCTGAAATTCGAAATTTAAATTAAAAAATCATTACACCAATTCTTTACCTAAAACAGCATGGGGTAGATTTTGTCCTCTACTGTCAGGTTTAATGTTCAGCTCTGTATCTGAGGGCCTTCTCTTTGTTTTTAACGCAGCCACTGTGATTCAGGAAAGTATTCCTGATTTCCTGGAACACAGTCTGTGTAAAAAGATCAGAGCAGGAATAAGGGACACATTCTCATTCCAACATTTGACCTCCTCGACCCTAGTTATCTTCACAGATCACCTGCAGTCTAACCTGAACTACAGTCCATCCATGAACAAAGGGCTAATGAATAGAACATCCAGCCTTCCTGAAATACTGCACTCCAAGCCTCTATTTATCATTAATACCATGATCACATGGTAAAAATGAGATTGTGTTTCTCCAGGACCACGGAGCATATTTACGTATTAAAAGTTAAAATAGAAGTTAAACAAATAAAATATTAAATATTAAGAAGTACCTTGTGAAAGTCCCTGACACCCAGATACTCTATGCACGTATGTTCTGGGAATTCATGAGTCTGACGGCCTGGGGGAAAACTGTTGCCCAACCCTAGTACTGCATTACCTCCTACCAGAAGGGTGAACAGTTTACCCGAGTCCTTCAGAATGATTATTGCCTTTCGCCTGCATCGAATGTTGTAGATATCCCTCATGGTAGGAAGAGAGCCCCAATAATCTTTTCAGGTATTCTGTCTAAACTCATGGTGTGATACCGATGTTTGGAGTTTTGGTGGTTCCTTTGTGAACAGCCACTCCCAGAAGGTAGGGAGACACTTCAGAACAGAAAAATTATGCAAGTTCTAGGTAAAAAAATAACAATTCAGTATAGGTCAAATGGTATTGGTAAGGGACAGAGGTGTTTTCACAGGAAACAAATTGTTTTGACCCTTTTTGTTATGGAGGGTAATATTGCTTTATGAAAGTTTATCGCAAGTGGATCAACAGTTAGTGCATTTTAAACATTATTTTTTGCTTTTGCACTAAAAACCCTAGAATCAATCCTGATCTTTAAGCCACCACAACACCTCACAAAGTCTCCTTTGTTATAGTGATACAATTACCAGTAATTGCTACCACCTAACACAGAAACCATACAACGTCTGTAAATATTTTTTTTGCGGAAACATGTTATGCACCATCGACTGGCCTTTTTGACTGATGACTGTTACTGAAAAGGATGGATTTCAACTGAGAACTGTGAAACCCTGTGCTGATTTGCCAAGTTCGAGCTGTGAACATAATAAGAGCGAGAGAGAGAAAGACTGACAGAGATGGGGGGGGGGAAGAGAGAGAGAGAGAGAGAGAGAGAGAGAGAGAGAGAGAGGAGAAGCCAGAGGATACACAAAGAAATATTTGCTCTGTATTGAGAATGGTTCTTGCTGACTGAATTCAAGAGTGACAAAAAGGTCACTTCGAGTCTGCATTTAAAGAAGGAAATTTTGAAGAAGCTGTGTTAAAGGCACAGGCTTCATAAGTGAGGTAGTTAACAAAAAAAAACATTGAAATACCAAGAAAATTCCATGGTGAAGAAATCTGCAAAGGCTTTGCAAGTTTACTGCCAAGCAACATCAGTCATCTTTTCTCCAATGATCATTCGGAGTCCTTTGGTTATCAGTTGAAGAACTGAATTTGGACATTGAACTTTGAGAGTGAATTCTGTGGGCATCTTTTGACTGACATATTTGACTGGACTGACCTAGAGTTTTGGGGATTTTTCCTTTTGTTTTGACTAATGGGCCCAGAGTGTCATCGTCTGGTTTTCTTCCCCCCACATACTCACGTTTTATGAATAATCTCTGTATATTTACTATTAGAGGCATACAGTGGGGTTAATTTGGGTAAGATATAGGATTGTTTATAGTTATTAATGAATATAAAGTTAAAATTTAGCCCTTTTGTATTTAGTCTTCAATTGTTGCTGCTTTCGGATGAAACACACAGAATTGCTGGAGGAACACAGGTCAGAGACCATTTCACAATTTATCCAGCATTTCCTCCAGCAATTGTTTGTCTGCTCAACATTCCAACATCTGCAGCTTTTGAATTTCTCTATAAATAATTTTTAGCTCTCTTGCATAAATAGCAGGTTGAAGCCATCATTTCTGTTCTCAGTTAAGCCAAACATTGCAAAAGAGTCTCACTGTCAACCTCTTTGCAAAAAGAGGATGTTACACCTCATGGTATGCCCTGATGTGATTTTTCACAAACGTGTGCTGCATTTAATCTCAGAGGCTGAATGTCTCATGGTATTCCCAGAAAGTTCTTCTCCTTTGAAAACCTTGCCTCACCTATCCCACTTGAGAGTTCTTGCAGTCCAAATAGTTTAATATAACAATAGGGCAAATCAGGTAAGTAAATCAGTTATGTAACAAGTGCTCTGAATACTCTCCTTTTGATTCAGGGTGGCATTTAGTTACCAGGTGTAAATGAGGATCATTTCATATGATTTTTTTTTATTTTATACATACAGCACAGCAACAGGCCATTTCAGTCCAAGATCCCATGCTGCCCAATTATACCCAATTAACCTACACCCCTGGTATGTTTTGAAGGGTGGGGGTAAACCAGAGCCACTGGGGAACCCCATGCAGAGACAGGGAAAATTTACAAACAGCAAGGGTCGCTGGCACTGTAGCAGCATTGCACTAACTGCGCCACCCTAAAAGAGTAGTTGGTGAACACAGGGCCTCATACATGCAAAGCATGTGCTCTACCACTGAGCTACATCCCCTACCCACGATAGAAAGCATGCTCTCATGTAGTCTATGATTCCATCTGAGGTTGCAAACATTTTTCAACTGGCATCTCATTCAATGTCAAACCTAATCTCATAGTTCTGAAATGGTACTCAGGTAACAAAACCCCTGAACAAGAAACACAGCTTCATAATTGTGCAAATAAGGTTTCAAGCAGAGATCTTCATCTTTAACTTTCTGTGATGCCTCAAACACAATGACTTTTTGAAGGCAGACAGTTCTTAAAACAGCTGGCACAATACATGGCAAGTCCTTCTGAAGTTTGGTATCTGTCAGGGGAATCTGTAATTTGAGATTGCCCTCATATTTCCAAAACCTTTACCACTAATTGGCTGCAGTCCCTGACTGTGGGATTTCACTTATTATGATATCACCACAAAACCATTTCTCAGTAAATGCTGCACCTATCCTTATTCGAGAGTTGGTCATTATTATAAACCTTTGATTCCAACAATTTGAAAACTTAAAAGCATAAAAAGTACAAGGTCAGAATGCTAGAACTAAATTAGCCAAGCTGTATCTGCGGAGGAAAATGAGTGGCACAGTTAGCGTTGTGTATAGTGCAACCCTGCTACAGCATGAATGACTAGGGTTGGAATCCAACACTGTCTGTAAGGAGTTTGTACATTCTTCTGATGTCTGCATGGATTTCCTTTGGGTTTTCCGGTTTTCTTCAACACTTCAAAACATACCTGGGCTGTAGGGCCATTGGGTTATTTAGGTGGCACGGGCTCATGGTCTCAATTTAAATTTAAATTTAATAGTCAATATTTCAGGCAGGGTTGGTTCTCATTCAATTCTCACGTGAAACATTTTGCTTCCACAGATGATGCTTGACATGTTGAGTTCTTCCAGTGGTGGTTTTTACTTCAGATTCCATTATCTGCAGACTCTTTCATCTTCAATTGTTGATCACTTCATGAGGCTGGACCCAATCCCATCACCTGGCACCAAGATGAACCTCATACAGGAGGCCTGACTGTCCACCCCTTTGACTGTACAAGTAAAGGTGATCTAAAGACTGAACCAGCATCACACAAAGGACATTTAAACTCTAACAGTAGGTGACAAGGAGTTGCATCCACTTACAAAGATATTGTTAAGGTGTAATAATTCACTCATTAGATTATGGTATTTCTATGTCACAATGCAGCCGTATAGTAATTGTTGCTCCTCACAGAGACCTTATTGGCAACTTCCAGCCAATGTCAGCAGCATGTAGACCCAGAGATCCTGTATGGTTCCTTTCCTCACAGTGTATTCCTCAAGGGTGATGCAATCGACCAGCCCATCAGTAAATCTTGTCAGGGATTGCAAGAACAGGACTGTAAGTGAGAGGAGGAGCAGCAAAAAAGCAACAGGAGAAATAGGTTCTCATTTAAATTTCTCCTTTGGCCAGTTAGCTGTAGCCAATTAAGGGAAGGGAAGTTCAAGTGGAGTAGCCAGTGTGGAACAGACCAGTGTAGGAGTGACAATTTAGAGGCTTCTATGAACAAAGGCTGAGGACAGGTAAGATAACAAAGAGTATAGTAACAAAGAGTAGGTAGTGGAGATGGCAGCTATGGCATAAGAATAGTCCAATTGCAGGACATGGGAAATGTGGGAGAAGGCAATTGTCTCTGATAGCTACTCTTGCAAGAGGTGCATCGAGCTGCAGCACCTTACAGACAAGTTAGGGAACTAGAGATGGCGTTGGATGAACTTTGGATCATTCAGGAGGCAGAGGTGGGGGGGGGGGGAGCGATAGACAAAAGCTCTAAGGAGATAGTCACACGAAGGAAGCAAGAGGGAACAGAGTGAACCAAGGAGAACAGAGTGAAACACAAAATTCTGCTGATGTGATTGTAGTCAAAACAAAGAAATGCTAGAGGAAGTCAGCTGGTCTTGCAGAACCAATAGAAAGCAAAGATATATTACTGAGATTTCAGGCTTGAGCCTTTCTTCAAGGACCCTGCAAGACTGGCTGAGTTCCACTGGCATTTCTGTGTGAATAAAGAAAAATAGGCAGTCAGTGCAGAGCAACTTTCTGGTCATTCCTCTCGACTATAAGTGTACTCTTTTGAATTCTGTTAGGAGCAGACATTCTACCAGGCACAAGTCATAATGGTCAGATCTCTGGCACAGAGACTGGCCCCTTGGCTAACAAGGGAAGGGAGGAGAAGAGGAGAGTAACTGGGGATTCTATAGGTGAATCGATAAGTGGTTCAGTGAACAAGATCAAGACTCCTGGATGGTATGTTGCCTCCCAGGTGCCAGGGTAAAGAATATCTCAGATCAAGTCCATAGTTTTCTGAAGTGGGAGGGCAGCCAGATGTTGTGGTTAATGTTGATACCAATGATAAAGATAGGAGTAAGGATGAGGTCCTGAAGAAGAAATTTAGGGAGTGAGGAAGCTGAAAAGCAGGTCCTCAAAGTGATAATGTTTGGATTGCTGCTTGTGCCACCGGCCAATGAGGAATAGAAAGTTGTGACAGATTAATGTGTGGCTGAAAAGAGTCGGTACAGAGGACATTGTGTTCATAGTTGTGGATGATTGGGATCTCTTCTGAGGAAGATATGACCTGTACAAAAAGCACTTGCAGTACCTGAAATGGAGAGGGACCAATATCCTGCCTGGCTCATTTTCTAGAACTGATAGGGAGAGTTTAAACTAGTTTGGCAAGGGGATAGGAATAAGAATATTAGGGCAGAGAATATGGCAGAAGGTGGAAAGGATGATGCAATGTGTTGTGTGTTTGTGAGGAAGAAGGAGCGGGGAGGAAGCATAACTGTTGTCAGTTGGAGGGTTTGAAATGTGTCTATTTCAATGCAAGGAGTGTTAGGAATAAAAGAGATGAACTTGCAGTGGAATTTCAATATTGTAGTCATTACAGAGACATGGCTGATGCAAGGACATGATTAGCTGATGCCAGTTCTGGTGTTTAAGTATTTTAAAGGGGATAGGAAGAGAGAGTAGCATTACAGGTCAGGGATAGTACCACAACCAGAGAAAGGGAGGACATTGTGAAGGAATGGTCTACTGAGTCAGTATGGGTGGAAGTCACAAATAGGAAGGGATCAATTGCTATGTTGAAAGTAGTCTTTCTTTGGCTTGGCTTCGCGGACGAAGATTTATGGAGGGGGTAAAAAGTCCACGTCAGCTGCAGGCTCGTTTGTGGCTGACCAGTCCGATGCGGGACAGGCAGACACGATTGCAGCGGTTGCAAGGGAAAATTGGTTGGTTGGGGTTGGGTGTTGGGTTTTTCCTCCTTTGCCTTTTGTCAGTGAGGTGGGCTCTGCGGTCTTCTTCAAAGGAGGCTGCTGCCCGCCAAACTGTGAGGCGCCAAGATGCACGGTTTGAGGCGTTATCAGCCCACTGGCGGTGGTCAATGTGGCAGGCACCAAGAGATTTCTTTAGGCAGTCCTTGTACCTTTTCTTTGGTGCACCTCTGTCACGGTGGCCAGTGGAGAGCTCGCCATATAATACGATCTTGGGAAGGCGATGGTCCTCCATTCTGGAGACGTGACCCATCCAGCGCAGCTGGATCTTCAGCAGCGTGGACTCGATGCTGTCGACCTCTGCCATCTCGAGTACCTCGACGTTAGGGGTGTGAGCGCTCCAATGGATGTTGAGGATGGAGCGGAGACAACGCTGGTGGAAGCGTTCTAGGAGCCGTAGGTGGTGCCGGTAGAGGACCCATGATTCGGAGCCGAACAGGAGTGTGGGTATGACAACGGCTCTGTATACGCTTATCTTTGTGAGGTTTTTCAGTTGGTTGTTTTTCCAGACTCTTTTGTGTAGTCTTCCAAAGGCACTATTTGCCTTGGCGAGTCTGTTGTCTATCTCACAGTCTATAGGTCACTAAATAGCTCTCAGGAACTGATAAATAGGCAAATTTTGAAATGGTGCAGAAATAATAGTCTTTTGTTATGGGAGACTTCAACTTCCCAAATATTGGCTGTCATCTCCTTACTTCAAGGAAGACAGATGGAGCAGAATTTGTTAGGTATGTCCAAGAAGGATTCCTAGCACAGTATTTGGGCCAACAGACACTAGAGGGGAGGCCATACTGGATCTAGTACTGGGTAATGAACTGACTTATTGATAGGGTAGCATTTTGGTGAGAGTGACCACAAGTCCCTGAATTTTATCATAGTTATGGACAAGGATAAAAGCAAATGCAATGGTACAGTGTATAAATGGGGAAGGGGTAACTATAATTCTGGACTTGGAAAGCTCACAGCCTGTCTGGGTTGGCAGCAGACCAGTGATGGCCTTGTCAGCAACAATGATAATCACACCACAGAGAAGAGGTAGAAAATCTTCTGACATGGCGTAAGAGTAACAACTTGAATCTTAACATGGACACAATGAAGGGGATAATCATAGACTTCAGGAGGATCCACTACACATCCATAACTCTGTCGTGGTGAGATTAGAGAGCACCAAATTCCTTGTGGTCCATTTAACTAGTGTCCTATCATGGTACACAACATTTCCTCACTTGTCAGAAAGGTGCAACAGCAACTGCATTTCCAGAGAAGACTGAGGTGGGCAAAGCTACTGACAACCATCATTTCAATCTTCTACAGGAGCTCTATCAAGAGCGTCCTGGCCTGCTCCATCACAGTGTGGTACTTTCCTGCAGAGAAATGGATTGGAGGTCAATCCACATGACCATAAGCGTGACAGAGGATCAATGGGATCTTCCTCCCCCACTGATGTGATTACTGGGATCGGTGTCTGGAGGGTGTGGAAAATCATTACAAATCCCTTCCTTTCTTCACATAGTATCTTTAAGCTATTCCCATCTGAGAAAGAGATGCAGGAATATTAGAGCCAGCAATAATAGACTGAGAAACCATTTCTTCCCATGGGCAGTGAGAATACTGAGTGGCCAAAGGAACCGCTCACTAACCAGTCAAGACTCTCATATTTCCAAAATAAATAATGTATTTATTGGTTTGTTTCTGTGACTATTTAGCCTGCATATGTATTGTTTGACTTTAGGTGTGTTATGTCTTGTTGTTCATCTGCATGTTTTGCACCAAGGACCAGAAAACACAGTTTCATTGGTTGTACTTGTGCAGTCAGATGATAAACTTGACTTGTCTTGACTTGATTTGAAATGGTGGAAGGAGGCAGGAACTAAATAGAGTAAATTGGGAACAGTCTTTCTCAGGAGAAAGCACAGAAGTAATGTGGAGGATGTTTAGTGATCACTTGTGCAGGGTTCTGGGTAGGTTTGTTCCAATGAGACAGGGAAGAGATAGAAGGAAAAGGGACCTGTAGCTGACAATGCAGGTGAGGGAACCAGTTAAGAAGGAGGAGGAAATATAGGAAAGGCTCATGAGAATTACATGGTCATCAAGAAGGAACAAGAAAGCAATTAGGAGAGGTGGAATGGGGCATGAGAAGGCCTTGGCAAGTAGAAAACCTGAAGTCATTCTATGTTTACATGAAGAACAGAAGGATGACAAGAGTGAAGGTAGGGCCACTTAAGGATAAAGAAGGCAACATGTGCCTGGAGGTGGAGAAGTTTGGGGAGGTCCTAAACGAAAACTCTGTTTCAGTATTCACCAGAAAAAAAAGTGGCAAATGTGGTCCAATTAATTAAAAAAGGTACGAGAGAGAATCCTGGGAATTATACATCAGTGAGGCTTATGGTGGACAATCTTTTGGAGAAGATTCTTAAGGACAGGATTTACAAGCATTTAGGGCAGTAGAGTTTTCTTGGAGATAGTCAGGATGGTTTTGTAATGGTAAGATCATGTTTCATGAGCCTAATTGAATTTTTGAGAAAGTAAGAAAATAAATTGATGAAGGTTGGGCAGTAGATTTAGGATATATGGATTTTACAAAGGCATCTGACAAAATCCCACACAGAGGAATTGATCAAAAGTCATGAAGCAGAGGATCCATGATCCTTAATGGTGTGGATTCAGAAATGGCTGACCTGTGGAAAGCAGATAGTAGTAATAGTGGATGGAAAGTATTCTGCCTGGAAGTCAGTGACTAGTGGATTTCCACAGGGATCGCTTCTGGGACTCCTGCTCCGTGATTTTATAAATGACCTGGACAAAGTAGAGTGATGGGTCAGTAAGTTTGCGGATGATACAAAGGCTGGAGGTGTTGTGCATAGTATTGAACATTAGCATAGGTTACAACAGGATATAGACAGGATGCAGAGTTGGGTGAAAAAGTGGCGGATGGAGTTCCATCTGGATAAGAGAGAGGTGATGAATCTTGAAGGCATAGTACATCATTAATGGTAGGATACTTAACAGTGGAAGAACAGTGGGACTTTTGGATCCAAATCCGTAGTTCTCTCATGCTTGCCTCTGCAGTGAACTGGGATTCACTGGTAGTGTGTTGTGCTGATGGCTGGCCCCGCCTCCTGACTCTGCCCCCATCTGCTCACTTATAACTTTGGTTTCCCACCTAAACCCAGAATCCTTCTGAAGACTACTGTGAGGCCCTAGCCTTAGTTATAAGCTAATAAAAGTGTTTGTTCTCCCTCCAGTCATGGGAGTTTTATTCACGCTAAAGCCATGCATATGGATGAGATGGTTAAGAAGGCCTATGCTATAATGGACTTCATTATTCATGTGATTGAAGTCAGGAGTCTTGAAGTAATTTTGGAATTCTATAAATCTCTGGTGAAATTACACTTAGAATATGGTGTTTGGTTCTGTTCACCTCATTTTAGGGTACTTGAAAGCTATGGAGAGCATACAGAGAAGATTTCCGAGAATGTTGCCTGGATTGGAAAGTATGTCTTATCATGCACGATAAGCAGAGCTAGGGCTTTTCTCTTTGGAGCGAAGAAGGATGAGAGGTGACTTAATGGAGGTCTATAAGATTATAAGAGGCATAGATAAAATTGACAGCCTGCATCCATTTTCTTCCCCTAGGCAGGAATAGAAAACACTAGAGCTCATCGCATTGGCATAGCAGTTAGTGCAACATTTTTACAGCACCATTGATCTGGACAAGGGTTCGAATCCCATGCTGTCTGTAAAGAGTTTGTACATTCACCCCATGTCTGCTTGCGTTTTCGCCAGAGACTCTGGTTTCCTCACACCATTTGAAGCTTATTGGGTGTGTAGGTTAATTGGGTGTAAATTGGGCAGCATAGACTTGTAGGCCAGAATGGCCTATTACCATGCTCTATGTCTACATTTAAATTTAAAGTGAAGGGAGGAAGGTTTAAGGGAGACATCAGGGATAAGATTTTACACAGAGAGCTGCAAGTACCTGGAGTGGTGGTGCAGGCTGAAACTATAGGGACATTTAAGGGACTCTTAGACACGTGGATGAATGAAAAATAGATGGTCATGAGGTGGGGAATATTTAGTTTTTATATGCTAGGAATATATACAGTAGTTCAGCACAACATTGTGGGCTGAAAAGCCTGTGTTGTGCTGTATCGTTCTATGATCTATATTTGATGTTACATCCGTGAGCATACTTTATGGATGTCAAGAATCACTGCTCCAGCATAGTAAAGGAAAAAGCAGTCGCCTTTGGCTGAGTGATGTCAGTCTTGTGCACCTGTTTGCTTAAAGAATGGCTGACAAGTTTGAAATAGCATAGTGAATTGACTATAGATATGAGAATTTGACTGGAACTTTATAGTAATACCACATTTCTGGAATGGTTAGGTTTTCTACCATCTTTTAGAACATTGAACACTACAGCACAGTACAGGCTCTTCAGCCCTCAGTGTTGTGCTGATCCATACATCTTCCTAAAAACAAAGTACTAAACCCTCCCTACCCCATAATCCTCTTTTTTTTTCTTTCATCCATATGTCTGAGTCTATTAAATGACCCCAATGTTTCAACTTCCACCACTATCCCAAGCAAGGTATTCCAGGCACCTAGAAAACTCACTGGGTGAAAAAACTTAACTCTGATGTCCCCCTAAACTTCCCTCCCTTAACTTTGTGCACATGTCCTCTGGTGTTTGCTGTTCCTGCCCTGGGAAACAGGTGCTGGCTGTCCACCCTATCTATGCCTCATAATCTATCAAGTCTCCTCTTATCCTTCTACACTCCACAAAGTCCCAGCTCTGCTAACCTTGCCTCATAAGTCTTGTTTTCCAATCCAAACTACTCCTGATAAACCTCTGCTGCATCCTCTCCATAGGTTCTACAATCTTCCTATAAGAAATGAACTGAACACAATACTCCAAGTGTGGTCTTACCTTGTAGAGCTGTAACAGGATCTTTCTACTCCTGAATTCAATCCCCGGATTAGTGAAATCCAAGCATCCCATAGCCCTTCTTAACTATCCTTTCAACCAGCATGGCAACCTTGAGAGAATCAAGGATTTGGACACCAAGGTCCCTCTGTTCATCCACATTCTTAAGTAACCAAACACTAACCCTGTACTCAGCCTCTGGTTTGTCCTTCCAAAACGCATCACCTCACAATTAACTAGATTGAAATCCATCTGCAACTTTTCTGCCGAATTCTGCATCCTGTATCACATTGTAACCTTCAACAACCTTTAGATTAATCCACAATTCCTCCAACCTTCGTGTCATCCTGTTGTAAGTGAGAAAAGAGGTTTGGTAGGTCTCAAAGGCAAGGACTCTGAACACAGTTCTGGTAGGGAAGGATTTTATTTACAGAAGGCAATTGTGGGAAATGGTAACTGATGCAACACACACACACACACAATTACAACAGCCATGGGAAAGAAATAGCAGACAATAATGAACATGGGGAAAATAGCATGGGAACAAAATACACACACATACAATGAACTGGTACATACAATGATCAAGGAAAAATCACTATGATGCTCCACCACCCCCCTTAGTGCAGACATGACCCTATGCTACAAGGGACACTAATTAAATGCTCCCTACTCTTTAAATAGTGCACATCTTACCAAGTTTCTCCAGGGCCCTTCCACACTTCTAGGCCTAGAGTCAAGCAGGATAGTTCCAAGCTGCCAAAGAGAGAGAAAACAAAAAGCATATAGCTCCTTTATCATGCTGGAGGGTCCAACCAGATCAGTGCCAGGAGGGTTAATCCAATTACAACAGCCAATGGCCCAAAGCCAAGCAAGGCATGCTGGAGAGTCCAGTCTAGGTAATTTGCATGGTACCAACAGCAAGATTTGTACTAATGGATGGGGATGGAACTAAACCTTGATTGTCAGCTGGTGTGTCCTCTGACTAGGTAGGAGGCAATGCTGTCACATGATAGCCACAACCCTTCCCAAAGCACCAGTAGTTCTTAACCATCATCTTTCCACTCACATACCTCTTTAAGTAATCCCTATGACATCAATGCTATGTGATTAGCAAGGGATTGCTTAAGGTGGTATGTGGCTGGGAAGGAAAGGTTGAGAATCACTGCTCTAGACCCATTGTAACTGAAATATTTCACTTGAAAAAAATTGTCATTGGTCCATTTCCTTTGGAGTTATGAAACTGTGCACATAATGAGTCAATTAGGTACGATTAAAACAGTGGTTTTCAAACTTATTTCCACTCACATACCACCTTAAGCAATCCCTTACTAATCACAGAGCATCTATGGCAAAGGGATTACTTAAAGTGGTATGTGAGTGGAAAGAAAAAGGTTGAGAACCATTGGTCTATGAGATACAAGACACTAATAGCCTACATTAATAACCCTGATTAAAGGTGATAATAGGCTAAAAATACTAACCTTAAATTTAAGGTTGGCAATTTTAGCCAATTATAACTTTTATTCGGGGTTATTAGCACAGTATCACTGTGGTATCTCATAGCCGCTGCACAAAGATGAAAACAAAAATGTTTCTCATCATCCATAAAATCCAGGACCCGTAGCAGATGCTATTTTCACTACCACGTTAATCCTACCCTGTATAGAAGGAACTTCTACCTCAAATATCATGGCAAAAAGAAAGAAGTCTGTTTTTCCCACATCCTTTAACACCTAAGAAATATGATAATGACCACTTTGTGAGCTCCAGCCAAACTAAGAAACAAGATGTTCTATGATTTTGTTCAAAAAGTTCAATGCTATGAGTGACCCCACTCCCAACAATCCCACTGATGATATTGTTCAATGTGCAAGGTTGGCAGCAGGAATTGCACCTTGCTGAAACCATTCCTCCCCCAGCCGGCATCGTCTGTATTCGGAGATTTCCTGTTTTTTGCTCATTCTGCTTCTTCCTTGAAGAAGGCCTCAGGCCCAAAATGTCCACAATATATTGTAGCGGCTCACCTGAGACTTAGTTGAACTAACTCAGGAGGTTCAGAGTGACATCATGACGTCACAATGTGATGACATCATTTGGTACGCATGGAGTTTTAAAAAGCTGCGTGTGACTGTTTAACTGAACTTCAACTTGACTACGTCTGATCATTTTCTCTTTCTTCATTTCACACTGCGACACAGTTGTACAGTATCTGTCTCCTATGGAGACAGAAAAACTGGCTAAGTTCCTACAGCATTTCACTGTGGTTTTGTCAGAAATAAAACTTCTCACACATGAGTCTCTTTAAAACTGATGACACGACAAGCTTTATTTACAAGTCTGCAGAGTTGGACTCAACTGGTTTCTCACCAGTTAAGCCCCGATACATACAGTGCATTGATTTTTATACCCTTATTATTTGCCCTTCCCCTTCTTATTAATACTGTTTTAATTGGTTAGTATTACAAAAATATTCTAAGTATAACTGCATTATTAATTATCACGTTCGTTACGTACGCTGTGAACTCTACATACACTAAATTCTGTTTCTCACCCTTCTTATCAATCCTTTGTCTCCTGCATGTCTCTCACTATGACCATGAAAAGATAGGTTTAAAAAAAACATATTCAGCAGATCCTTCTGTCCTTGACTGCTAGTAAACTCTCTGTCCGTTCTGGCTTCCCTGTTTATGAATAATCATCACATTTTAACTTAAGTCTTTTTAACCTAAATTCTCTATATAACAATCCACTCCTTTCTCTCTTTAAAATGTGTAGAATATATGTATAGATATGAATGGGGATTCTAAGCTAGGGAAGAGAAATGTTTTATGATACATTAATCTCACGCTGAAATAAAAGTCTTACAGGGTCTCCCATTCCCCCTGGTTGCATAGCTTGTTCGACCATGGAAATCACCAGGCTGCGTAGACAGGACCACTGTATCTCTGCATTTCTTACATTTCACACCTGATAAAGACATAGGCAAACTAAGAAAAATCAAAGAACATAACAATAACATTGTGAATTAAGTCTTTTTGCGAAATCGTAAGGTAAGAGGTTTTTCTCCAGGAATACAAGTCCAATCTGAGTTCGTATCAGGGTCCTGAGGCGCCTCTACAGGTCCCTTAAATCTGGATGCGTGTGTCCACCCCTTCTCTCTTGTTCGTGCTGCAGCTTCTGTAGTTAAGAGAACTTGGTATGGACCTTCCCACTGGGGCTGGAGTTTTTCAGTCTTCCAGGTCTTGATGAGAATCCAGTCTCCTGGTTCCACTTTGTGTAAAGAAAAGTCTAGAGGCGGTGTTTGTGCCAATAGTCCTCTCTTTCGTAAATCTGTAAGAGAGCGTGACAGTGCCTGTAAATAGTTCCTAACAAATATATCCCCTTCCCCCAAGGTGGGACACCCCTCAACTGTACTCCAGAAGGGAAGCCCAAACATCATTTCATAAGGGGACAGCCCTACATCTTTTCGTGGGGCAGTACGAATTCTCAATAAGGCCAGGGGCAGACACTTTATCCAAGGCATTTTAGTTTCCACCATTAACTTTGTCAATTGCATTTTTAGTGTTCCATTCATACGTTCAACCCTCCTTGAGCTTTGTGGATGCCAAGGGGTATGCAATTTCCAAGAGACCTGTAATGCATTACAAATCAATTGCTGGATTTTTGAACAAAAATGTGGACCCCTGTCTGAGTCTATAGAATCCATTATACCATATCTGGGGATTATCTGCTCTAGGAGGAGGCGAGCTACTGTAGAGGCTGTAGTATTTATTGTTTGGAAGGCTTCTACCCATCGGGTAAAGTGATCTATTACCACCAACAGATACTTCCATCTTTGGACTTGAGGTAACTCTGTGAAGTCGATCTGGATACTTTGAAAAGGGTGTATGGCTAATGGTTGACCTCCCATGGCCCCTGTCCTCATTAGCTTCTTATTAATTTTTGTGCATAGGTGACAGTTCTGCACCTCCTGTTGGGCCAAGGTGTAGATTCCCTTACACACATATTCTCGAAGCACTGTGTCACATAAGGCTTGGGTGCCCCAGTGGCTCTGATGATGCAGGTGTTTTAAAATATTGCGAGTTATTTCTTTATTTAGAACCATTCTTCCATCTGGTGTCTTCCATGTTCCATCAGGCAGCTGGCTTGCGCCCAGCTGAGCCATGTCCTTTTCTTCCTTAGCAGTGAAAATGGGAGCCTTCTTTATGGCTTGTCTTATTGGGATTAAGGTCAGCAAACGGACTTCTTGTTGCATGGCTGCCCTTTTGGCTTCTTCATCAGCCAGTCTGTTTCCAATTGCTGTCGGGGTATCTCCCCTCTGATGGCCTGGTATGTAGACCACTGCTATTTCTTGGGGTAATGTTAAGGCTTCTAAAGTCAGAGTAATCATCTGTTCGTGTGCCAATTCCTTTCCTCTTGATGTAATTAGACCACGCTCCTTCCAGATCTTACCAAAGGTATGCACTACCCCGTATGCGTATTTGGAATCTGTGTAAATCGTTCCAATTTTCTTTGCCAGTATTCTGAGGGCTCTCTGCAAGGCATATAGTTCACAAGATTGTGCTGACCAGCTTCCGGGTAGTCTCGTGGATTCTACTACTTTCCAAGTATTTCCTTCTATTATAGCATACCCATTTCTTCTCATTCCGTCAACACATCTGGCGGAGCCGTCAATGTAGAATTCATATCCTTCTCCCAGCGGAGTATCGCAAAGGTCTTCTCGGGTCTTGGTCTGAAGATCCGTTAACTCGACACAGTCGTGCTCCACCTCTCTCTCTGTTTCACTGCCGTATAAAAACTGAGCTGGGTTGCAGCTATTAATCTTTGCAAACTGTAGATCTTCTCCGACCATTAAAATGTTTCATACTTTAATATGCGAGAATCAGTCAGCCATCGATGGGCAGTTTGTGTTAATAAAACACTCACAGAATGGGAGGTGTACACAGTCATCTTTCCTCCAAAAGTAAGTTTACGTGCTTCCTCTACCAACAGAGCAGCAGCCGCTACTCCCTGGATACACGTCGGCCATCCGCGAGACACTGGGTCCATCATTTTGGAAAGGAAAGCCACTGGGTGTCGCTGACCGCCTTTTTCCTGTGTTAAAACTCCCACAGCTGTTCCTTGGTTATGAGTGACAAATAGCTGTTTTAAAGAGGGCAGAGTGAGTACCGGGGCTCGTGTCAGGCGATGCTTCAAGTCCTCAAACCATCCCTCCTCCTCCTGGGTCCATTTCAATGGATATTCATTTTCATTTGTCAGCTTTTCATACATAAACTTCACCAACGCTGAGTAGTCCTCTATCCATAACCTACAGTAACCTAAGAGTCCCAGGAATTGTCTTATTTCCTTCTTATTACGGGGTAACGGCATTCTAGTGATTCCCGCAATCCGTTCAGGGGTAATCCGTTTCTGTCCTTTACTTATCTGGTGTCCCAGATATACCACAGTTCTCTCAACGAACTGTAACTTGTTCCTGGACACCCGTAGACCCTTTTTCCCCAGATAATTCAAGAGTCTAATTGTATCTCCCCTCATTTCTTGTTCCTTGGGTCCTGATAATAGTAAATCGTCCACATACTGCATTAGTTGGGAATCATCAGATTGTGGATAGTCCGCCAGGATTTGTTCTAGCATTTGTCCAAACAGGTTCGGAGATTCAGTGAACCCTTGGGGCAATACAGTCCACCGAAGCTGTCTCCGTCTACCTGTCCATGGATTTTCCCATTCAAACGCGAACATATGTCTACTTTCCTCTTCTAATGGAAACGTCCAGAAGGCATCCTTCAAGTCGATAACACTAAACCACTCATGGTCTGGGGGAATCCGACTCATAATAGTATAGGGATTAGGCACCACTGGGTGGCGGGTCTGAACAATAGCATTCAAACTTCTTAGATCCTGAACTAGGCAATAGGATCCATCTGACTTTTTCACTGGGAGTATAGGGGTGTTATAAGGTGACATGCATTCTTCTAATAGTCCGTCTCGTATTAGAGTCTCAATTACCGGCTGTAGCCCTTTTCTCCTTTCCAAAGAAATAGGATACTGACGTTTCCTTACCGGCTGATGACCTGGTATTAATGTGACATGTAAAGGTGGGATGTCCAGACCTCCTCGATTTCCCTCCTTATACCAGACTCTCTCGTCAATCTGCCGTTCATCCTCTTCCTTTAAAGCGCAGAGGTGGACTCGCACTTCTCCGTCCACAGGGAGAGCACCCAAACCTAGGAGAGCCTGTAAGTCCCTTCCTAGGAGGTTAAATCCAGCCGACGGTAACAACAAGAGGTCTTGTACCCCTTCTCTTTCTTCCAGTTTCACTGTTACTTGGGGAATTATTGATACCATTCTGGGAGCCCCTTCTATCCCAGAAATTTTCAAATTACTTTTTACAGGTTCAGTCCCGATTGGCACAGTTATTACACTACTTCGTTCCGCTCCTGTGTCCACCATAAACACCACCTCTTCTCCCTTGGGACCAATTTTTAGTTTTACCAGGGGTTCCCTCTTATACTTGGTCCCCAACATTTGGAACCCCTGACCCCCTAATCTTCTTCCATAAGTTCGAGGGCACGCAATTCCCTCTTGTATCGGGAGCATTCCCTCTTAAAGTGTCCTTCCTCATTGCAGTAATAGCACTTAACGAACCTCCGGGGTCTTCCCTCTCTTGGATATCTTGGATTGTTTAGAGGAAGGTTTTGTTTTCTTTCCCCTCTGGATTCGGCATTCATCTGTCGGATAGTCTGTACCATAACCTTTGTCGCCCTCTTTTGATCTTCTTCTTCTCTCTGCACATATACTTTTTGCGCCTTTTTAACAGGTCGCTTAGGAGTTTTTCGCTCCAGTCCTCCTCCTTTTCTAGTTTCTTTCTAATGTCCTGCCATGATTTGGAAACAAATTCAATTCGAATAAGCTGTTCACCCATTGGTGTACTAGGGTCCACGCCCGCATACTGTTGGACATTCTTTCTCACCCTCTCCAAGAAATCAGTAGGGGACTCGTCTTTCCCCTGGTGGTTCCCAAATGCCTTGGTGAAATTGTGACCCTTTGGCACAGCCTCCCGTATCCCTTTAATTGTCCACTCTCTATATTGTCTCATACTTGCCAATCCCTCGGGTGTTCGTTTGTCCCACCTGGGTTCATTTAAGGGATATTTTTGTTCATGGGGTCTGGGGTCCCCAGGTTGTTCATATTCCCACATGAGGAGGGCAGCCCGTCGAATCATCTGCCTCTCCTGGGGTGAGAATAATGTTCCCATTATTGCCTGCATCTCTTCCCACGTATATGTGTTTGGTCCCAAGAATTGGTCAAGCTGTTCAGCCAGTCCTATAGGATCTTCCAATAACTTTTTCATTTCTTTCTTAAATCCCTGCACCTCTGTACTAGTTAGGGGAACATTCACATATCCCGTTCCCCCTCCCGGTCCTCCCATAGGAACTTCTCTCAGGGGATTTAGGTTTATTGAAAACTTTGATGGTCCTGGACCAGTCTGGGATCTTGTCCAGGGTCGGTTTACCGGTGGAAGTTTAGGGTCCGACTCCCTTAATTCATTCTTTTTTTCCCGGCCCCCTTCGGGGCAATCAGATTCATCACCTTTCCCCTCCGGTAATAAGCTTTCCTCGGGCGCAGTAGGCACCGGGGGAATATAAGGAGGGGGAAGGTTGTCCAGAGGTTCCCATTTCTTTTCTCCTGCTACCCTCAATTTAAAACATTTTGTTAAGGATCCTGGCCAGGGAACCCAACAAAATGCATATGCTGACTCTTCTTGATTCACCTTTGGTCTCGAATTTACATATATGTTTAATGCTTGTCTAACCCAATCCTCATCAGATCCAAATTTCGGCCACCAGACCGAGGAACCTTTAATAGGTTGATTTGACCAAAGGAGACAATATTGGACCATCTTTTTCTTGTTTTTGTCCCGATATCTTTTACTATCCCAATTTTCAAACATTCTCCCCAAAGGGCTGTCAAGGGGTACTCCCAGGAATTGTCCTGAATTTTCAGACGAGCCCTTAGATTTTGATCCTCCCATTTTCCCACCTAGATCTGTTTATCGTTGCTGAGGACCCTCTCGTTCTGGACCCTACTCCCTTCTTCTCAGACGCCTCGTCGGAGGTACTGTCTCTCCTTCGGTTACCGCTGAGGTTTCCCTGGGGTCGACCCCTCTCTTCTCGGCACTTCGTCGGAGGTGCTGTCCCTCCTTCGGTTACCGCCGAGGTTTCCCTGGGGTCTATCCTAGAGTCCCACGACAGGGTCCTCACGCCACGACAAAAGCTCTATACCTGATCTATTACGTTAGGTTTTTTTATCCAAACAGGTGTATCCCGTTACACCTGTTACCCAATCCCCACACCACAATCGTAAGTCGTCACCCTTCTCCTCTCCGTCTTGTCGTGTCACCTTGTCCGGATACCACTCGCTCAAGCCGCCCGAAGCGACGAGCAAGGGACTAGGAGCCGCTGAACTCAGCGGGGTGCACCACCTCCGATGTCCCTCTTCTCGCCTCCCCACACGGCTGGAGTGTAGATCCCGGACGAGCCCCCATTTGTCAGAAATAAAACTTATCACACATGAGTCTCTTTAAAACTGATGACACGACAAGCTTTATTTACAAGTCTGCAGAGTTGGACTCAACTGGTTTCTCACCAGTTAAGCCCCGATACATACAGTGCATTGATTTTTATACCCTTATTATTTGCCCTTCCCCTTCTTATTAATACTGTTTTAATTGGTTAGTATTACAAAAATATTCTAAGTATAACTGCATTATTAATTATCACGTTCGTTACGTACGCTGTGAACTCTACATACACTAAATTCTGTTTCTCACCCTTCTTATCAATCCTTTGTCTCCTGCATGTCTCTCACTATGACCATGAAAAGATAGGTTTAAAAAAAAAATATTCAGCAGATCCTTCTGTCCTTGACTGCTAGTAAACTCTCTGTCCGTTCTGGCTTCCCTGTTTATGAATAATCATCACATTTTAACTTAAGTCTTTTTAACCTAAATTCTCTATATAACAGTTTTACTGTAGAATTCCAATTCGGATTGTTTCTGGGCAACTCTGAGGGCAACAAATAATGTGATCCAAAGCTTGCCAGCCATCAAAGGTGAATAGATGACAGCATGGTATCTGTAAAAGTGGAATAGGGAGAATGAAGAAGCAAGATCTCAATTATTCCAAGAAGGAGCATTACCGAGGAAGGATACATATTTTCTTGTCATCTCCCTTGTTCATTAGATGCTGCAGACCCCAGTTATTTGAAGATAAGGTTAAAGAGTTAAATCCACCAAGCCTGACTAATTTGTTGTACCTGAAGGCCTTCTTGACCATAGGGATTTTCTGTTATATTTAAGCAGTGTTAGGGCTCTAAGCAAGTTGCTGAATTAGAAATCATTGAGGAAGTCAACAAAAACAAAACAAAAAACTGCCTTCTGAGGGTTGAAACAGTCGCTGCTGAATTCATGGTGGAATTCTCCTTCACACTTAATCGATAAACCTGCTGTTACTGGCCCGTGATTCAGTCCCTTAAGCACTAGCAAGGATGAAAGACAAACTTTGCATCAATTTCCCTTCATGAGAATGTGTTGAATCAACAGTTAGTTGATACACCTCCATTGAGGCACCAACACTAGGCTAGAAAGTGTCATAAAAGCACAGAAATAATGGAGGAATTATATATGTCTGGCAAAGCCTATAGAATACCTGAAAGAAGAGCTCAGGGTTGATACACGAGTTATATGGAGTCTACAAGACCTGCTGAGTACCTCCAGCATTTCTCTGTTTTTACTATAATCATTGCATCTGCAGATTTTCGTGTTTCACTACAAAGTGTATTTGCTGTATGGGCATCCACAGTCACAACACACCTATCATCGACGTTGCCCTTCTCCAAGTATATAACAGTTTTCACCAGGGATGGGAAATAGCAGATGAAGATGATTCATAGTCAAATCTCAGAATAAAGTAAGAGGTAAGCATTCAATATGGATCATTGTGGAAGCTAAGTTTTTTTTAAACCAACACAAGGTAAAACAGTTCTTCAGAGCAGTTGCATGAAAGACACTGAAATGTACCCCATAGACCTAGATTCATGGACAGTCACACTGCTTTACCACACAGCAACAGGATATTCAGCTCTAATTCCAGATATTGTCTGTTTACTTAGAATAAATAAGCACTTGGAGGATCCTGTAAGCCAGTGGTCTCCAAAGTGGTCGATATCAACCCCTGGGAGTTGATGGGACAATCCAAGGGGTTGATAAATGCCAGGGGGTTAATAAACAACCGGGGGGGTGGTTGGAAAGTGAATGAACTTTTGTGGTCAAAACCAGGGGCATGTCTACAGAAAATAGCACCTATGGAAGGAGTGGTCAACCTCTCATGAGAGCAGGTCTTGGTGGCTGCCATATGGTATTTGGCTTCAGCCTCTTAATAAAAAGCTAACTGATGGACCAGAGAAAAAGGAGGTATGTTTCCAATGACACCATCCCATGACTTGGGGTCGGAGCTCAGTGAGGGATCAAGGATTCCATGAAGGGGGTCAATGGTCTAAAGAGTCTGGGGATCCCCGCTGCACGCCAGGTCAAGAGCTTCACAAGAATCCACTCTTCTCAATTCCTGGCCCCAGCTGAACATTTGGGGACACATTTTGATTCTGGGATAATTCAATTACAGTTGTAATAGATTCTTGTTCAAATGAATATCTTTACATCTCCATCAACAGTTTCAAGTTTTACAATGGTCTTAACCATGCACGATATTACAGATTTCTGTATGACAATACAAGCAACTCCACTAGTGCTAAATCTGCCAAATCCTTCAAAGGGAATGGAATTAAGAATAGGGAATGAGCTATATACCACCTTGGCTCAAATGGTTTGAGTGGAAAGACAGCTTAGACTGTAGATCAAGAACTGAAAAAGACAAAAGGACATTACATTGCAGAAAAATGCATGTTTAAATTTTTACTACCAGAGTACAGCATGTACATCAAAGGACAGACACCCAGTGAATTGCTGATGGAGAGATGAATCAAAGCATATTTAGATTTGGTGAAGACAGAGATTTATTGTGCAGAAGAAGAGATCAACGTCAGGCTTGTGATCTCCATTTCAAAGTGCTTGAGGCTTTGTCATATTAAGTAATGTCTTGAAGGAGGACATATCTCAAAAAAAGCCATTTTAATTGAAAATATTCCTGTTGAATCTGAGATGTGTCAGTTGCCATTAGTGAGAAAACTGCCAAATAGATTATTTGTGTAAATATTGAAATTTGTGTCATATAGGAAATGTCAGTTGTATACAAGTACAGTTGTCACACAAATTTAATTGACTTCAAAAATTTTACATTTCTCATTAAAAGGATCAACATCTGCATAAAAGCTGGATAATTTAAGTTTAGACATATGAATTCCGTGCACCACCTTAAATTGTAATAAGCAATGGCTTGCACAAAATGAGGAATCATTAATCAACCTGAGAGTAGATTACCAATCTTCATCTGAAAATGTTATATTCAAGTCTCTTTTCCAATTGCTCTTGATCCCAGCCACTGGGACTGAATTTAAATCCAGAAAATTATTATAAATACATGCTGTAGAGCTCATCGAAAGAATCAAAGACTTGTTGATCCAAACCAAGGCTTTTATTAGCAAAAGACAGGAGCTCTTCACAGGTGGCCGACCAGTCCGGAATGATCCGACCTGGCTAGGGACACAACCCTTTAAGGCCCAGACAGTAGGCATGGCTAAGCTCTCAGCCAATCACTGTAAGCACAGTCTAGATACTGTAACTATATACACTATATACATTGGTGATACATCTGTACTATCACACATGCTATTAATCCTTGTAAAACTGAAATGTTGTAGAGGGCTGAGCGGCTGCACAGAGCCATGGGCCTGGTCATTGCTCACTCACCTGGCCGGGGAGCCGCTCAGCACTGTGGGCCAGGTTGCGGCACATTGGGGTGATGGGTACTCACCTACAAGTTGGTGCGGGGCTCCTGTCGTCTTTACTTTAAGACATGTGCCCTTCAAGTGAGTTGCAGGCACAGGGTGATTTCACTTCCGGTCCCGGGAGTCTGGGTTGGAAGGGATTTAAAAGAGGAGGCCAATTTGAAAGAGTCTTTGGTGTCTAGTGAATTGATTTAGTAGCTCTACTTGAGTAGCCACTAGAATGTAATTTTTTTTTAATCCACTCTCAATCATATGTTCTGGGAATGCCCAAATTTAGAGAGATTTTGGTAAGATTTTTTTCAAATTCTATCAACAATCTTTAAGATTAACTTGGAACCCTGTCCATAAATTGTTCTGTTTTTTTTTTTCCCCCTCTCGTGACTCAGAAGAACCTGTATCGGCATCTCAAGAAAAAGTCTTAGCTTTTACTACATTGATAGCCACATGTCTGATTTTATTGAAATGGAAAAAAAGATTCATCCCCTACTCATATGCAGTGATTATATGACATAATGTCCCACTTAAGTTTAGAGAAAATGAGTTATACAGGTAGTCCTCATCTTCCAAACTACACGAATTACATCCAACTGCACATATGAGAAATTTTTAAAAATCTTTATTAAAACTATTGTACAAGTTATATTTAGTATTATAAGTACTGTATACTGTTGTCCCCACACCTGGCAGCAGCCTGAAGTCCCTGCTCCCCATTCACTGTGGCAGCATGAGGTCCCCTTTCCCAGCAGAAGCCCAAAGTCCCTGTTCCCCATTGGCAGCCCATGGTCCTCGTTTTCCGACTTATGACCAAACTTGTATTACAACCAATCCTTCTGTCCCCATTACGGTCATAAATCAGGGACTACCTGTAATATTAAAGATAGAAAGTTTCAATTTATGAAGCTATGGGGTCCATTTTTAGAATTTTTGAAAAATAATTGGAAGAGTCAATAAGTTTTATACATTACAGTAATTTTTGTCTGTTTTCTGGGGATCACCAATAATTCCACATCATTATTGATTTCAGTTTCTTCTCAAAAAAGGTAACCTTCATTAAAGGGAGTTCTTTAAGTTTTTTTTTTAATTTATCCTTATTATTTTAATATAACAGTCTAATAATGGGTATGACATGGTTGCATACATTATGTTTATTACTAGATGGAATTATTACAAGCAACTATTAATGAGAATATTTATATTTTATTACTTACATTTTATTTTCTCCCTTTGGTATGTATTTGCTTATATACAGTTGATTCATTATGTAATTGTCATTCATTATGTATGCTTATTGTGTGAAACTCAATAAAAATACATTCAAAATAAACTTATTTGACTGTGTTGTAATTATATAATCCAAAATAAGGATTAAGAGATTTTGCATTCTGCAGATGAGTCTAAGAAATGAACATAGTATTGTTCCCCAAATGATTGGATGGTAACATAATCAAATTTGTTTTGTTCAGAGTAAGGCTTATAACCATATAACCGTTTACAGCACGGAAACAGGCCATGTCGGCCCTTCAAGTCCGTACCGGTTCACTTGAACAACTCCACTAGCTTCTTTCCACCCAATGGAAAGATTTGAAAAAAATGAACAAATTGGAACCTTTGATTTACATATTATGAGTTGGTTGAAAGAACAGACCAGAGATTTTTTTTTTTCCCTTTCTTGAAAAGTTATTTTTCTTTTCAGTATTACTTAAACAGAATCAGATATATGGTTTTATCCCAGCCAAGACCTAATCATCATACTTCTGACATCGACAAAGAATTGTTGGAAGAACTCAGCAGGCCAGTCATCATTAGCTTTACCCTTCCCATTATTTGGTTGGAGAAAACTTCTACTTACTGATAGGTTAAAAGCAAAGGAGGAAAATTAGCACAGGATGGTCTCCTGAGCCCATCCATAAATACCATTTTAAAGCCTGTGTACACAATTGATATTGTTTGAGATAATCTCACATTTTTGACATCCTTATTTTTGTAGTTCATTTGACGATAGTTGTTATATAATGCTTGATTTTTTTTTTAAACTCAGGGCTTAATGAATCCAGATTTAAATCAGTAGAGGACAATAAGGAGCTAATTAATCTCCAAGTTTAAATGCAACAATGGCAGTTCTTGGCTGTAATTTAAATAATAAACCTAATTGTTAAATATATGGATTAAGACAGGAATTAATTCAACCATAGGCAGAAGTGTCAAGTTATGAAATCTTAGGAAGCAGATGCCATGGATTATTGACAATGATTTTTAGTAGTCAGTGTGAACAAAAATCTTAGTTGTGCAATTTTTTTTCCTGTGATGAAAGTATGTGCACACTGAATGCTTGTGCAAATATAAACTTGAAATTGTTTCAAGAAAAGTTTGCCGCAACCTATCTGTCATGGCAAATAAAGCTGCATTGGCACGTTTTAATACAATGCAAGTATAATTGCATTCTATGAAATAACATTTAATTAAGATTTTATTCTATACTTTGAACTATTTTGTTCAGTTTGATGTTCCATTAAATAAAACATTATTTTTTATATAATGCAATATCTAAATAAATTAATAACAAAAGTATATTTATTAATTACTACATTATTTTAGCTAACTATCCTTTTGTGCGCATATTAATTTCCTTTGTGCACTGGTCGCAAAATGTGTGTCCACGCGCACACGCGTGCAGCTCAGAGGAAACTGCGGTCATAGATACTGCAATATATGCAGGTCACACCAACCAATCTATTTTTAAATGTGTACACTATTCTAAAGTAAATGAAATATTTTACTATCACATTGATAAACCAAATTACATTTCAACTCTCTAAATTCCAAAGAATATTCTTGTGATTTGGGATCATTTTGTTGGAAGAATTTGGATTTGAATTTGTGTGATCTGGAAGGGCTTCTTTTCTTACGTGAAAAGGTTTGACAGAGGATAAGATGCCAGGTGAGTGCGACAAGCCATTGGCACTAGTCACTTTTTTTTAAATAACCGACTTAATTTAACATAAGAATTTTAAAAATATCAAAAAAGCTATTTGTTTGGGAACTTAATTCCTTTTTTTGGAAGCCAATTCCCTGATTACTGATCCAGTTCACTTTGCTTCAGTTATGTTAACTATGAAAATCAATACCTTTTCCACCCATTCAAACATTCAAGCTGTCAATGAACCCCTCTCCACAATTTGCTCAACATGTGAAATTGAATATGAAATGAAGGTTGAAGGAAAGAAAGGCAAAAATAGAAACCATCTTATTTCTCATCTCTTATTGAGACCTGTAACTTCACTTCTACTGAGACTTCATTTCATGTCCTCTGCTCATTTGACTGCAAGGAAGAAAAGAGATACAGAGACACAGGAGAGTGGAAAAGCAATGTGAAAAGAGAGATGAAAACTGAATTGAGGCCATTCTAATCATTTTAAAACTTGATATACCATGTCCCAAATGGGTCACAGATTTTCAATTGGAGATCTCGAATCTATCTAAAGGTTAGTTCTTGATTGTCTCTTGTCATCGGTTGCAGTGAATCTATTATTTCTCGTTACCTTTTTGATTTCCTTTAATTTTCTCTGATTTAAAGGGTGTGGCAAATGATTAATTGTATTTCTTTCTGATTTTCAAAATTTGTTTATATTTTGTTTGGAAAAGTACCAAGTTCTTTTAACACAAGCATCTCGTTCGTTATGGCGGACAGGGTCCTGTCCCCCAATCCGTCATATGCAGCAATCGGGCAGCACGTTCGTGCCAAGAAAGTCTAAAAGAGAATGTTAGTAGCTCTTTTAGGGCAGCGTAATTGCCTTGCTCCAGAGGCTGCAATAGGGAATCTATGATCCTTGTCGTTGTGTCCTGATTGAGGGTGGTCACGACATAGAAGTAGCAGGTGTTGTCAGCGGTGATTTTGCGATGCTGAAACTGAGCCTCGGCCTACTCGAAACACACGTGTGATGGTGACACCCAGAGCATCAGAAGCCTGAGGGAGATTATGTAGATGGTCGCTGACTCTACTTGATCTATCGTCTTCCGGTCCAACTACCAGTTGGACCTGCTGGGGTCACCAATGTAGCGGTCATGCTATGATGAGTGTGAAAGGAAAACACACACATGGAGTAGAAGTCAGAGACTGATATATTACACTGGCAGCTCTGCTGATATGGGCCTCTGGCACTGATTATGTCAGGGCCCCACATCAGAGCACTGACATCAGGTTGGCCGGTATTCCTGTCAGAATTCCCCATTTTCCCACCATGCAGACATCATCTAGGACGACGGCTGGTGTCGCTGCTAGGTCTGCGTGGTCACCACATTTGTCGGCCATTTTGCAGACCAGTTCGCATCTCCGTGTGCAGGCCGCTACAATCTTATAACTAAGAAATAGTCAAGTTCACAATCGGATCAGTTGAAAGATGAAAGTTGCTTTGCTGTGAAACCTAATGGGAATAAAATTCTGGTGGTACATTCTGAAGTAAAAGTGTAGTTAGAAGAGGTGGAACTGTGTCAGCATTCATGTGATTATTTAAATGTTTTAAATTTAGACATACAGCATGTTAACAGGCCATTTCAGCCCATAACTCCATGCCAACTATTGCAACACCCAATTAACCTACAAACTCAGATACATTTCAAACAGTGGGAGGAAAGTAGTGTCCCTGGGGAAAACCTATGCAGACACACGGAGAACATACAGACAGTGTGCTAACCGTTACGTCAACTGTGCCATCTGGAATAATCTTACAGATTATTCTGTAAAATTGACAGGTACTTCAGGCCCTTATACATTAGCAGCTAAGTGTAACAGCCTTGAGGTTTCTGACAGTGATAATTGCTGATGGGCTCTTGTGATTTAATCAATGTGAGATCATTGCAATGTCAATGTTTAATGCAGTTTTTGCATCAGAAACCATAGAGATAATTCTGAATACCGAGCAGAATGCCTAATCTTAAGTGATGCTGAACAGCCTCTTTGGCTCCAAAAACCTTTTAGCAGGTTGAAGTCACCCACTGTGGTCCATGATAAAATAACAATAATTATTTTTATTTCTTTTCATTGAACAGATTATTTATCCCATGTAGATATTCCAATCCTTATTCTACATTTTTTTTTGTGAAGAGAATAAATTTAATTTATTGACTTTTACTTCCTGATTTCTGCCTCAGATATTTAATCAATCTTATTGGTTACTCAGCCTTCCCAATGATACTGGATAAATCTTGGTGAAGAATTGCAAACAAGTGCTTGTAGACTCAGGATAAACCAAACACATAATTGTAACATACTTAGTATAGGGAACATTACCTGAAGAGCTTTCGAATTGAATATTAATGTTAGTGAATGCAGTTGAAGTTTAAGAGTGTTTCAGCTATCACATAAAATTACACAAGTCATTTAATACATCTTCCATCATATGCTCCATAGCCCCCCATCTCCATTCATGATCAGGAGTTTTGGGCCGAAACAACAACTACAGGTAGACTGCAACTTAGGATGGAGTTCGGTTCTGGGACTACCATAGTAAGTGGAAAACATCATAAGTTGGGGCCTATCTGTGCAGTGAACTGGGATTCACTGGTGGGGTGTTGTGCTGATGGCTGGCTCCACCTTTCAACTATGCCCCCATCTGCCCATATATAACCCTGGCTTCCCACCTAAACCCAGAACCCTTCTGAAGATTACTGTGAGACCCTACCCTTAGTTATAAGCTAATAGAAACGTTTGTTCTCATTCCAATTGTGAGAGCTTTTATTCACACTACAATTTTATTAGCTTATTCCCTAATGATGGAAGCACAACTCAGGCCAGGTATGCCTGTGATAGATCCTTTGTCTCCTGATGTGGCTGAGCAGTTCACATACTGGCTAGACTGTTTCCAGGCCTACCTGATCGTGACCAGAGACGTCTTCCACACCAATGAACTCAGGAGGTCCGCACTCGTTTCGAGGGTAGAAACGAAAGGGTACACAGTCATCAGGGACTGAACTACATATGACGCTGCCATTGAGGTGTTGAAGGCTAGGTAACTGAAGTCACAAAATGAGGTCCTAGTGAGGCAACAACTCACTCTACATCGCCAGTGGGCAGAAGAGACCATCAATGACTACCTGCTAGATCTGTAGATGCTTGCCAAGAAGTGTAGGTATGAAGCAGCTACGGGCCACATTTATGAGGAAGAACAGATCTGAGACACTCTAGTCGCGGGGGTCCACTCAAGGTACATGAGGCAGTGACTGCTTGAGTCGGGTAAGAAGGTTCTGGTTACTCACGTTGAACTGGTCAAATCATTGGAACAGGCCAAGCTCGAGAGCTATCAAGAGCAACAGCACAGCAGACCGAGATATCATAAAGTCTGAGACATAACACCTGCTCGATGAAGGTATCATTGAACCTAGCACCAGCCCATGGAGAGCACAAATGGTAGTGGTAAAGGGTGAAAACAAATCCAAGCTAGTAATGGACTATAGCCAAACTATTAATCAGTACACACTCCTGGATACATAATTCTTCCCTCAAATTTCAAACAGGGTGAATTAAATTGTGCAGTATCAGGTCTATTGAACCATTGACCTGAAAGCTGCTTATCACCAGCTGCCAATCCATTCTGAGGATCGTCCCTGTATGGCATTTGAGGCCAACAGTAATCTCTATCAAATCCAGAGGGTCTGTTTCTGTATTACTAATGGGGTTTCTATCTTCCATAGGCAAATGAACAGAATGGTGGATGAGTATGTGTTGAAGGTTACCTTATCCTACCTCGATAATGTCACTATTTGTGGCCATACCTTGAAATACCATGATGCCAACCTCTAGAGCTTTCTCCATGTTGTGAAAGCACTGAACCTCACTTATAACTCTGATAAGCGTGTGTTAAGGTCTAAACATCCGACTATCCTTTGCTTTGTGGTGGACAATGGCTGATAAGATTTGCCCTCTCTTAAAATTCACAATTTTCCCCCTGTTGGCTGAAGTCCAAATGGCTTTTAACCACTTCCAAGAACACACTGTGAAAACTGCCATGCATGTGTTGGACGAGAATGCACCTTTCAAAGTGGAAAGCGACATTTCAAATATAGCCCTGGCCATTACCCTCAACCAGGAGGGCAGGCAGTTTGCATTTTTTTCCCCTTGGACATTGCAAGGCCACGAGCTCTGAAACCCCTTTATGGAAAAGGAGGCTTAAGTCATTGTTGAAGGCACTGGAGATACTACCTGGCAGGTAGGAAATTTACACTCCTCACTGACCAGGGCTCAGTCACATTCATGTTCAATAATGTCAACAGGGGTAAAATCAAAAATGACAAATTTCTAGGTGGAGGATCGAGCTCTCCACCTACAATTAAGACATTGTCAATCAACCAGGAGCCCTTAATGACCCTCCAGATGCCTTATCCAGAGGAAGCTGTGCCTCTGCACACACCAGCTCTGCCATCCAGGGGTAACCCATATGGCTCATTTTGTCAAGGTGCCCTACTCCATGGAAAACGTCAGGGAAATGACCATGTCTTTCTAGGTCTGTGCAGAGTACAAGCCGCACTTCCACCGCCTTGCAAAGAAGCACCTGATCAAGACATCCAGGACCTTTTAATGGCTCAGTGTCCCTTCCATGAACAAAAACACTTCCTCTCTCTCATTGATGAGTACTCCCGCTTCCTGTTCACCATTCCATGTCCAGACACGTCCACTTCATTAGTTATAAAGGCCCTAGATTCCATTTTTGCCCTGTTTGGGTATCCCAGCTATATTCATAGCGACCAGGGCTTATCCTTTATGAGTGATGAGCTACATCAGTACCTGCTGGTGAGGGACATCACATCCAGCAGGACTACTAGCTATAACCCACGTGAGAACAAGCAGTTTAAAAAGGAGAATGCCACGGTCTGGAAGGCTGTCAAACTGGCCCTGAAGTCAAAAGGCCTTCCAGACTCAAACTGGCAGGAAGTTCTTACTATAGCACTCCATTCCATCCGGTTGCTACTATGAACTGTGACCAATACTACTCCTGAAGAGCACTTATTCAATTTCAAAAGGTCAGCATCAGGAACTATACTCCCATCCTGGCTCACCACTCTTTGTCCAGTCCTTCTCAGGAAGCACGCGAGGAGAAGCAAGACCAATGCCCTAGTGGAAAGGGTGAATCTGCTCCACACCAATTCCATATGCGCCTATGTGGAATACCTGAATGGCAATGATCTGGCACCCTCCAGAACAGAGGGTCCATTGCCTCAAGTGCTCTGTGACCTACAGATCTCATTCTCGCCACCCTCAGTCAATGCTTCAGGGGATCCGGTTCAGGAGGAAAGTGCATCCCCCTCTACCTTAGAGCTGGAAACCCTGCCTGCCAGTTCTTCCTCACAAGGGGATGAGGGGGCCCAAGGAGCCCAAGGCCCTCCCATACTTAGGCGCTCCATCAGGATCTCCAGTTCGCTTAAATTTGTAAATAACTGTATTTTTTTTTTTAATTCTGAATCTGAATCAAAGTTCTCTGTTTTCATCCACAGACCCTAAATTCTGCAGGAATGAATGCAGCGAATCGAGATTCTCTGGTGGTGTGTTGTACGGATGGCTGGCTCCATTTCCTTGCTCCACCCCATCTATCCATAAATCACCTTCGTTTCCCGCTTAAACCCTGAGCCCTTCTGAAGACCACCACAAGACCCTACCCTCAGTCATAAGCTAATAAAAGCATATGTTCTCCCTCCTGTCATGAGAGTTTTATTCATGCTACAATCTGTAAGCTAGAAATAAAAAGATATACAAATAGACCCAATCTTGCTGCAAGTGTAGAAAGAATTATTAAATGAATGGAATGCAGCAAGCAAGATAACCCTGGTCTCAGCACACCACCCCCAGCACCATCTTCTCCTTACAGTGCCGGGTAACTGGGAGCAGTGGCATCACCGCGCAACCTACATCAGGAAGCGCACACCCTTGGCATTCTCACTCTTGCTCCCTCCCCAATGACAACAACCTATGCATGCTTGTGTCCTCTCTTCCTCCCCAGTAGCAGCAATCTGCGATAAAAAACAGCATTGGGCAATCATCCGCCAACACATGTTTCCTTGACGCCACAACAAGAGAAGACAAAGCAACTATGTTGATACAGGTAAGACTCTGACTTACTTTTATTCAAAAGAGATGCAGATCATCATAACTTTGAAATATCATGTCGGAACACCGTAATGTGACAGATTATAAATATGATTTTGGGAGATAAATTGGGGCAGGTTTTTAGTGTAGGTCACATACAAATATTTTAAAGCAGATCTTATTTAAAAGACTGGAGCTCTGCTCATGCCAGACAGGCTGGTGCCAAGAGCCTTTGCAAAAGCTTTGGAGAGTGCCCAAGAGACTTCAGTAATGGATTGCTGTTTACAAAAAAGGCAACAGATGAAACAACTTGTTGGAGCCGCAGGCTGTCTGGAGTGGAACTTGCTGTTCTAAGGGGGTCATGTGGTTTTGCAAACAGAGAGAGTAAAACAGGCTTTTCTCAGGGAGAGGGAGAGGGAGAGGGAGAGGGAATTCAGTTCTGCAGTTTTACAGTTCACCAGCAGCTGAGACTGGAACAGGACAAGCTGACAAGCTTGTGGAAAGACCTCATTTGGAAAACGGGATGTGAGTGCTTAGCTCAGCCTGGTCAAAGCCCTTGTGGTTCATACAAGAGGAGAGGACTGGGTGCCTAATGCTTCACTTTAAATAAGAGAAGCAAAAAATGAACCTCTGTTGTGATCTGAAAGAAAGAGGTTATCATCTGGAAAACTCTGATGGGGCAAGTTTCTTTGCCAAGACACTGAAGAGGCTGGTTACAAGGAATCAGTTGTGGAGGCCTAGCAACCAACAAATCTCTCTCTGAAAACCAACACGAACCTTCCTGAGCGGTAGCCATTTACCTTTCAAGCACCAAAGCCTGGTGAAGATTCATAAATGTTAAATTCTGTGCACCGTATAAGAATTGCCTGCAACCAGTGAACTTGAAGGAATGAGAAGTGAGATTGGACTGTGAATCAAATAACTTTTCTGAACTTAACACACACATTACACACACGTGTGCTTAGAATTATAAAGGGGTTAAGTTAGGTTGTTAGGTTAAGTTAATAGTGACAAGTTAAAGTGTGATCCTGTTTTCATGTTTAAAGATAATTAAAAGCAACTTGTTTAAGTAACCATTTGTCTTGGTGAATACCTATTGCTGCTGGGTTTTGGGGGTCCTCTGGGCTTGTTACAGTAAGTCGATTTCCATCTGTATATGGGTGCTGCCTGGCCTGCTGTTCCTCCAGTATTTTGTATGTTACTCCAGTTCTCCAGCACCTGCTGCATCTCTTGCTTTCCAACATCTGTCACTGTCTAGGAAAGGCAACCAATTACACCCAAGGCACATTTCCTTCTACCTCCCCTCATTTGGGAGAAACCTTAAGAGTATGAAAGCATGCACCAAAAAGCTGCAATTTCCTCCCCACAGTGAACAGGTTCCTGAATGTACCCTGTAACTGTGCCACCAATCTACACTTGCTTGATGCTACTGCAATCTAATATGCCAATTGTCTGTAAATTGAGCTCTGGCCACAGCTGTACAGATGTTAGAAATGATCTGTTAGTTTGCTCGCAGAAGAACCCTTCTCACTAAACTAGGTATTTTGTAACAATTAAATATATTTCTACCCTTTGAGATCCACATACAGCTCATGTGTGCTGATAATGGGATGTTTTGGACCACTGTGTTTACTGCTTTCCTGGTTAGCAGTGATAGCATGTATTCACTTTGAAAGTGACAGGTTGTACAGAATCAATAGTAAATCAGGAAAATCTGTGGACACTGTGGTTGAAATAAAAATACAAAATGCTGGAGAACCTCAGCTGGTCAAACAATATCCTTTATGTAGAAAAGGTAAAAATACTGGGCTTGAGCCCTTCAGCAAGGTAAGAAAGAGCATTGGCGGGTGTCCGAACAAAAGGTTGGCAGAGAGGAAAGGTGGGGGTGGCAGTCAGCAGATGATAGGAGGAGAAGGGAAGGCAGGGGAGCAGTGATAATGGGGAAGAGGAATAGCTATATGGGTGGAGGGTAAAACTAGAAAGGGGAAGAGGAAAGAAAAGGGAAGCAGGTTAGTGGAAAGCAGAGAAGTCAATGTTGTGATTCAGAGCCATAATGTTATAATTCTGACTCACACTCCCATGCATACTGCCCTACTCTGACTGCCCACAGATTGAAGGAACAACACCTTATTTTCCGTCTGGGCACTCTCCAGCCATATGGCATTAACATCGTGTCATGATATAGATTGTACATAAGTCATTGGCTGGTAAAGGCACAGATGGGCCCACTCCCTGATGACACTCTCCCCTGGACTCCTCCCATCTCCTAGGCCATAAAGGTCACGCCACCTCTCCTTTCCCTGCACATTCCTAGCTTGGATTCGGCCACCTCAAGTCTTCTGTATAATAAAGCCTATTGTTCCCCTCTGTCTTTGTTGTTATTGGGGCAACTGGTAATGCCCATCACATCGACTTCTCTGCTTTCTGCTAACCAGCTCGCCTTTTCTCTCCCCTCCCCTTTCCAGTTTTTCCAGTTCTCCCTCTCCCTTCCCCCTCCACCCACCGAGCCATCCTTCCTCCCCCCTCATCTCTGTTGTCCCATTCCTCCCTTCTCCACCTATCATCTCCTGCCTGTGACATCCCCTCCCCACTTTTTTACTCCCCTATCTTTTTGTTTGAACACCCTCCGCCACTCTGTCATACCTTGATGAAGGGCTCAAGCCCAAAACGTCAGTTGTGTACCTTTGCTACATAAAAGACACTGTTTGTCCAGCTGAGTTTCTCCAGTGTTTGTACAGAATCAGTGATGGATAGCTCAGACTGAACTTCAATTAGACCTTTTTATTATTAGCATGAAAAATTGTTTATCTTGACAGTCCCATCTCTCCTGCTTGGAGCTGTAGCTACCATATGATCAATTGCAAGAGAATTCCTGGAGGCTCAATTGGTTCACTTCAAAGGTGGATGAGGAGTCTTGGTTCTTGATTAACATGCACAGGACTATTGCCTGTGGGTATTAGGTTTTCCTGCTGATTTCTGAGTTGGTTGTGAACATCCTGTGCAATTTGCATCATCAATAGTGGGTAGCATTTATTAACTCCACGTGCATTAAGCACCAGGCAGAGAAATTAAACACAAGTTTAGACACCCAAATAGTGAGTCATCAATCTGCAATTATCTTTTACCTCTCAGAGAAATTGAGTGGACCAGTGCAGAAAAGCATGATGCTCTGTGATTCAATCTCTCAGTACAGGGGCATACAGCGCCTCTCTGATGTTTCACTGAGAGATTTTCTTGATGTAGATTCTTTGCTGATATCACTTCTCCTGACTTTCCTGCACCCCTTTCAATTGGTGTGTACTGCTGAATGCAGTCTCTTATCATTCTCCTAAATTCCCAGAATGCCTTCCAAACCACCCACATTGAAGTCCAATTTCTTGCAAAACAAATACTGCAAAACTCAGACAATTAGACGGTTATTTGATTGGTTTTCAATGATTTAAAGAGATTGATAAAATTGGTGATGAACTATTTGTACTGGATGGGGCAACAGGATTTAGTCCAAAATTAAAGCTCATCACTTCAAAATGAAGTTTAAAGAAAACACTTACACACAATGGATGACAAATATTTTGATTGCAATTCCACAAACATTAGTTTTGAATCTGAGATTAAAAGTGGGGAAGCAGCAAGGTTTATTGAGTTGGTCATAATCTCAGTTCACAAGTTCACAGTAAATTGTTTGATCATATTGTTCCACTAACAAAACCTTTCCCTTTTTAGTATTGAAACCTTGTGCAATGGAGATAACCTTTTTGATGATTACATAGTGAGAAATAAACAGGTATCCAATGAGCAGAAACTTAATGATCCTTTTAAAATAGAAATGGGTATGGGTTCCTCATGAAAACAAGTGTTCTTAGATATGCAGTTAGAACTGGCAAAATCTTGAGTATAGACTTTCAAAATAGCACTGGCATTCTCAAATCAGTCTTGTCAAATTAATTACATGTGGATTAACAGCATTATTTGATTTGCTTCCTTTGCATAGAAGATAATCAATTAAGCAAAGCCTATGTTTGATTGGTGAATGGCAAACCTACCAATTTCCTGTCTGGTGATGAACCGCAGTGGCTGGAGGTAATTTGTCTTGAACTGACCTCTCCTCCTATCAATGATGAAAGATCTGCTGAGATCTTTCACTGCATTGTGCTGTGAGATTCTTTCTCTTGAGGTTCCTGAAAGTAATGGGTCACTGGCTGGTGTGGTTCATGAGATTGTGGAGAAGCCTGATGGGGTTTCTGAAATAGGAATGAAATATAGGATGGGTTGAGACTGAAGGTTCCAATTCAGGGAAGCAATACAGTTCTGATATTTTGTTTCAGTAGAGAGTGGTTGTTGCACCCTAACAGAAAGCAGGTAACTCAATAAGATTTGAAGAGTGCTTTGTGACCATTTTTCATATCCTCCCATCATAGGATTTTGAATGAGTAATAAAATAATTACATCAAACTGCATCTTCTCCCCTGTTACTGCGCTCACAGCTATCTTGTTCATGAAATTCTGAAATATGTCCCTCTCTCGGTTTTCTCCACTATCAGAATATTCACATACAGTATTTCCAGCCGCAGCCTTTCTGGCAGAATTTGTGCCATCATTAAGATCTCATTTCCATTTGATTTTACCTGAAAGACTAATTTCTGTTCAGCTGCACAAGGCTGATGAGGTCTAGCCAGCTGTGTGTATCCAAGATCCAAATGTTATCATGAGGTCTTTCAGCAAAAAGTCATTATTAACAAATTTAACTTAAGATTTCCCTAATTGAATTTTCATTTCAATTTTAATATTAATAAAGCCAAATCCCTAAGTTTCAGTTGTCACGCATCTCTTACTTGTAATATCATTGATAATTATCCCATCAGCTGCTCTGGGATAAAGCTTATGAATTCTCCCTTTAATCCTCTTTTATCGCATTTTTAATCCTTTGCACTAATCTTGTGATCAGCTTTATTAACACATCCTTATGTTGCTCTGTGCTGATCAACTTAATGTATTCACAGATATCTTCAATATCTCATTCCAGCAGGGTATGGTACCCATTTGTTTCAAATAGGCATCGATCATACCAATGGCCAAGAAGCGTGCACTAACCTGCCTTAATGACTATTGGCCAGTTGCACTTACATCAACAGTGAAAAGTGTTGTTAAAGTGTTGTCTCTCCATTGCACAAGGTTTCAATACTAAAAAGGGAACCGTTTTGTTAGTGGAATAATATGATCAAACATATCAGCTCCTGTCTGAGCAGCAAGATGGATCTGCTCCAGTCTGCCTATCGTAGCAACAGTTCTATGGTGGATGCCATCTCACTAGCTCCACACATAGCCCTGGAACAGCTAGGCAGTGAAGATGCACACATTGGGATACTCTTTATTGATTACAGTTCAGCATTTAATATCATCATCCCCTCAAAACTGATAAGCAAACTGGGGCCTCAACACCCCGCTATGTAAATGGATCATGGATTTCCTCATCTCCAGACAACAATCATCGATCATCTCATCCACAATCTTCATCAGTGCCAGAGCATCACAATGCTGCAATTTTATCCCCCTGCTCTACTCAATTTATGCCTATGAATGTGTGGCTCGGTACAATAACACCATCTACAAATTTGATGAAGATACCATGGTAGTGGGTTGTATAAAGAAAGGTGATGACTCAGCATATAGGAGGGAGATTGAAAACTTGCATCACCAACAACCTTGCACTCAATGTCACCAAAACTAAGGAGCTGTTTGTTGACTTCAGGAAGGGAAAACCAGAGGTATACTATCCAGTAATCATTGGGGGATCAGAGGTGAAGAAGGTGAACAAATTTAAGTTCTTGTGAGTCATCATCTCAGAGGAGCTTTCCTGGATCTAACGCACTAATGGCATCATGAAGAAAGCACATCAGTGCCTCTACTTCCTCAGGAGTTTGCGGAGGTTTGGTATGAAACCAGAAACCCTGGCAATTTTTTTAATTTTTTTTAAATAAAAACAGAGGTGTAGATGAAAGAGCGCCAACTGGCTGCATCAGTCTGGTATGGGGACACCTATGGCCCTGAGTGTTATGCTCTCCGAAATGTAGTGGACACAGCCCAGGACATCACAGGCAAATCCCTCCCCACTATCAAGAACATCAGAGAGCAGCAGCAATTATCAAGGATGCCCACCCCCCCCCACCCCCCAGCACATGCAACTACTATCAGGAAAGGGGTCTAGGTTGCACAAGACTCACACCACCAGGTTCAGGAACAGCTGCTACCCTCCCCCATCAGATTCCTCTACAATAAGTTCAGTCAGGAACTCATTTAAGGACGCTTACTTGTGCACTGGATTTTTTTTAAAACTCTCTCTATTGGACAGTGAGTTTCTTTACATTCATTATCTGTTTACAGTCTTTACTTGTTTACCTGTATACAACGTGTTCAGCTTTTTTTTTCCACTACCAGTATGTGGTAATTCTGCCTCACTTGCAGAAAAGGAATCTCAGGGTTGCAATGTGATGACATGTATGTGCTCTGATAATAAATCAAAAATCTGAAATTTGGATCTGCTCCAGTCCGCCTTGTCAATTTTTGTTTGGTGAAGCACCTTGGTTCCTGTTTATTACAAATACTGTTGAAATACAAGTTGTGAATTCTTTTGATGTTTTCTGAATTATGAATGTATATATTTATCAATGTATTAATTAAATATATATTATATTACATGCACACAAACATGTTACAGCACTAGTGACCTGGGTTCAAATCCGGCACAGTCTGTAAGGAGGTTGAATGTTCCCCATGTCTGTGTGGGCTTCCTCCATGTGTTCTGATTTCCTCCCACCCTCCAAAAATATCCAGGGTTTGTAGGTTAATTGGAGTAGTTGGGCAGTACAGCCTCATCGTACTGTATGTCTAAACATAAGTTGCATTCATCAACATTCTAAAAGAAGTGGAGAAATTGTTACACATCCTACAAGATGTTTGATACACCAATAAATAATTCATTTATTGGCCCTTCATTATAAACTTCAAAAGTGCCAAGACCTCACCCTCTAATGTTGCATTCAAAGGAAAATATTGCTCCAGTGCATTATCCTGGCTTGTTAGATTGGCGGTCGGGACAGATACAGCAATGAGCTCTCCGAACCCTTCTCCATTAACAATGACGTGAAGCAAGGCTGCGTCCTCGTTACATCCGGTACCGCACGGATGGCAGTCTCTTCAATCTGAGGTAAGACACACCAAGACACAAGAGCAACTTGTCCATGAACTACTCTTTGCAGACAATGCCGCTTTAGTTGCCCATTCAGAGCCAGCTCTCCAGCGCATGTCGTCCTGTTTTGCGGAAACTGCCAAAATGTTTGGCCGAGAAGTCAGCCTGAAGAAAACTGAGGTCCTCCATCAGCCAGCTCCCCACCATGATCACCAGCCCCCCCACATCTCCATCGGGCACACGGAACTCAAATCGGTCAACCAGTTTATCTACCTCGGCTGCACCATTTCATCTGATGCAAGAATCGACAAAGAGATAGACAACAGACTCGCCAAGGAAAATAGCACCATTGGAAGACTACACAAAGGAGTCTGGAAAAACAACCACCTGAAGAAACACATAAAGATCAGCGTGTACAGAGCCGTTGTCATACCCATGCTCCTGTTCGGCTCCGAATCACGGGTCCTCTACCGGCATCACCTACGGCTCCTAGAACGTTTCCATCAGCGCTGTCTCTGCTCCATCCTCAACATTCATTGGAATGACTTCATCACCAATATCGAAGTACTCAAGCAGGCAGAGTCCGCAAGCATCGAATCCATGCTGCTGAAGACCCAACTGTGCTGGGTGGGTCACGTCTCCAGAATGGAGGATCATCGCCTTCCCAAGATCGTGTTCTATGGCGAGCTCTCCACTGGCCACCGAGACAGAGGTGCACCAAAGAAGGGGTACAAGGACTGCTTAAAGAAATCTCTTGGTGCCTGCCACATTGACCACCACCAGTGGGCTGATATCGCCTCCAACTGTTCATCTTGGCGCCTCACAGTTCGGCGGGCAGCAACCTCCTTTGAAGAAGACCGCAGAGCCCACCTTACTGACAAAAGACAAGGGAGGAAAAACCCAACACCCAACCAACCAACCAATTTTCCCTTGCAACCACTGCAACCGTGCCTGCCTGTCCCGCTTCGGACTTGTCAGTCACCAACGAGCCTGCAGCAGATGTGGACATACCTCTCCATAAATCTTCCTCTGCGAAGCCAAGCCAAAGAGATTGGTGGCAGTGTCTGGTATGCAATTCGATTTAAGTGTGGGAGTGAATTTTTTTTAAGTTTTATAAAATTATTTTGTTCAATTCATTCTTTCATTGTTTTGAAATGTTATAATTCTCTGAAAGCACATTATTCTCCAGCAATGACATAAAAGACTTAAGAAGCTGTCATCTAAAGCAAAAAAACAAATAACTTGATCTCATTGGGTCAGGAAGCATTTGTGGTGACACAGGGCAACTGTTGTGAGTGAGGAAACAGGTTTGCTAGATCTCAAAGGCAAACACTCAAAACACAGTTTTGGTAGGGAAGGATTTTATTTACAAAAGCTAAATGTGGGAAAATGGTAACTGATGCACAGCCACGCACTCACACACACAATGAACTGGTACATACAATGCCCACCACCTCTTGTCTCAGCACAGACATGGCTCTATGCTACAAGGGACACTAATTAAACACTCCCAACCCTTTTAACCATGCACAACTTACCAACAGTTTCTCCAGCACCCTTCCACATTTCTAGGCCTGGAGTGAAGCAGGGTGGTCCCAAGCTGGGAAAAAAGAGCACATGGGACTTTTATAGTGCTGGAGGCACAAGCCCACATCATTTACTGGGGGCCAATGGCTCGGGGGCAGGAGGGTTAATCTAATTACAAAAGCCAATGGCCCAAGGCCAAGTACAAGCAGGCTGGAGAGTGCAGCCAGTTAATTTACATGGGTGGGGCGGAACCAAACCTTGATTGGCAGCTGGTGTATCCTCTGACCAGGTAGGGGTCAGTGCTGTCACATGACAGCCACAAACCTTCCCAATACAGCAACATTTCAGGTTGAAATCCTGAATCATTTTGCAGAATGCTTCCTCACATGTTGCCTCACTTACTGAGTATCATCTGCAGTTTATTTACTCCACATTGTTACCCATGCTTAATTGCCTTTGAGAAGATGGTGGTGAGCCAGCTTTTAGAACCACTGCAGTCTTATGGTGAAGGTACTTCTCAAGGCTTTTGTAATTTCCAGGAAATAAAGTCCAGCAAAAATGAAATAAAACCATCAGTACATTTCAATATCATTATGGATCATGCCTTGGAAAGGTACATAAAATGAATGGTGTTCCCATCCAAATGATGGCATTAATAATCTTGGTGGTAAGGTTCATGAGTTTGAAGGTTCAAACTCATTGGTTAGGCACATAACTAAGTGGATTCTGTTGCTGGTACACACAGCGACCAAGGTGTCAGTTTGGTGGAGGGAATCAATATTCATTATGGTCAATGGGCTGAAACTTGCACTTTTGACTTTGTGTTGGATAGTGTTGAGCTACTTAAATTGCTACATTTATATCTGTATTGCCAAGTGCAGATATTCCATCATACTCCTAACTTGCTTCTTGTTGATGGTGGAAAGACATTGGTGTGTCTGGAGGTGAATTTCTTGGCAGAGGATAGGCAGCCTGTAATTTGGTCTTATAGTCAAAGTGAATGTCAAGTTGAATTTCTGGTTATTGAAGATCATTATTATGTTGATGAAACTGTACCCAGTCTTGTCATTAAATTTCAGGGGAGAGTGATAGACTTTAGCTTCTGAACATGGCATTTTCAAGCATAGATTTTCTAGCATGGCATTTTTGCATGTCTCAACATACCTGAATGTTGTCTTGACCTTTCTGCATGCAGTTAGGCTGCTTCTTTTGCCAAAGGGTTTCAAATAGAATTAGATATTAACAAAGATATCCTACTCTACTTATTATGAAAAGGGCATCATTAATCAAGCAGCATAAGATAGACAACTGAAGGTACTGTCCTCTTGGTCTCTGACAGTGATCTCTTTGGGCTGCGTTACAGTGAAATATTAAACAGGTTAAGGCTTTATTCCCTGGACTATAGAAGAAAGAGGGAAGATTTGATAGAGGTATTTTAAAGTATGAGGGGGGTAGACAAATTAAATGTAGGTAGGCTTTTTCCACTTAGGGTACGTGAGATACAAACCAGATATTCTGATATTGATCCACCATGTAATAAATGTAAAATGTTTGAAGCTTCACTGATTCATATGTTTTGGGAATGCTCCAAATTCAATACATTTTGGGAACAAATTTTCCAAACTTTATCAATGATTCTTCAGATCAAATTAGAACCATGTTGCTTAATTGTTTTGTTTGGCTTATCTCAAGAAGAGGTTACACCTTGATTTCAACCCAAAAAAGAAACCTAGCTTTTACCTCATTGATCGATAGACGAGCAATTCTGATGAAATGGAAAGATAATTCTTCACCTTCTCATATGACATGGTTGCATGATATTATGTCTGACTTAAATTTGGAGAAAATCAGATAGAGCATTAAAGATGCCAAGATTGAAATCAACAAGATGTGGGGCCCATTCATGAATGACTATCATAACTTGAAGATTTAGTTGTGTGAATGCTCTGAGGATTCCCTGTCTGATGTACAAGAGCCATGATTTGATTCATATCTACTTACTAGATGGGAGGGGTAGGATTAGTAGGGGGGGGGGTCTTTTTTTCTTTTTTTATTATTTCTAGAGAAAACCAAGCTATGGTATACAATTAATAATGATCAGATTATAGAATAGGATGAAGATTTATAGTCCCTATATGGGATTCTTAACTCTATTTTATTATTTTCTGTTTGACACTAGAATCTGTTTTGAGCAAGGTATGTTGCCTGATAATTAACATGTATTACATAATTTCTGTATTGCAATTTATAAATGTTATGTACATACTATGAATTGAATTTCATTATGTAAATCAGTTAGAAATTGTGTATAAAGTGTTTTTGTTCTATTAAAATTAATAACAATATTTTTATAAGGAAAGGAGATACAAGTCAAAGGACATGGGCTAAGAGTGAAAGGGAAAATATTTAGAGGGGAACTTTACATAGAGAGTGGTGGCAGTGTGGGACAAGCTGCCATCTGACATAGTAGGTATAGGGTCATTCTTAAGTTTTAAGAGTTAATTGCATAGATACATGGATGGGAGAGGTCTGGAGGACTATGGATTGGGTGCAGGTCAATGGGACTAGGGTTCTATGGCTCTAGATTAACATAAACATCGATGAAGGAAAGGCTGTGGATGTTGTCTACATGGACTTTAGTAAGTCTTCATGGGAGATTAGTCAGGAAGGTTTAGTTGCTCGGTGTACCTGGTGAGGTAGTAAACTAAATTTTACATTGGCTTTATGGGAGAAGCCTGAGAGTGGTTGTGGATAGTTGCTTCTCTGACTGGAGGCCTCAAGGATCGGTACTGAGTCAAATATGTTTGACATCAATATAATATGATAATGTGGATGATAATGTGGTAAAATAGATCAGCAAGTTTGCTGATGACACAAAAATTGGAGGTGCAGTGGGCAGTGAGGAAGGTTTTCAAAGATTGCAGAGGGATCTAGCCCAGCTATAAAACTGGACTGCAAAATGGCAAATGGAATTTAATGCAGAGAAATATGAGGTATTGCACATTGGAAGGACAAACCAAGATAGAACATACACAGTAAATGGTAGGACACTGAAGAGAGGAATCTTGAAATACAGATACATAATTCCCTGAAAGTGGCATCACAAGTACCTAGAGTCGTAAAGAGAGTGTTTGGCACATTGGCCTTCATAAATTAAAGTATTTGAGTACAGGAGTTGGGATGTTATGATGAAGTTGTATAAGACATTAATGAGGCCAAATTTGGAAGATTATGTGCAATTTTAATTACCAAACCATAGGAAGGATATCAATAAGTTTGAAAAAATGCACAGGAGATTAAAAAAGATGTTGGCAGGACTTGAAGAACTAAATTACAGGGAAAGAGTATTTTCTGGAGCACAGAGGAATGAGGGGAGGTTTGATAGAGATAAGCAAAATTATGAGGGGTATAGATGGCATAAATGCAAGCTGGCTGTTTCCACCAGGTTAGCTGAGATAGAAACTAGAGGAAAAGGGTTAAGAGTGAAAGGGGAAAAGTTTAAGGAGAATATTGTGGGAAACATTCACACAGAGAGTAGTGGGATTGTGGAATAAACTACCAGCTGAATTAGTAAATGCAAGCTCAATTTTAAGAAAATTTTGGACAGGTACATGGTTGAGAGGGGTGTGAGGGATATGGAGTGTTTTCAGGTCAGTTGGACTAGGCAGAAAAATAGTTTGGCACAGACTAAAAGGGCCTGTTCCTGTGTCTGTGTTCTATAGTTCAATGGATTATTGTCTTTCAACCACCACAACCATCTTCATTTTTTTAGAGATACCCATTAATTTCACTGTTTTTTCATGACACCTTATTGTGACAACTCAGTCAAATAATTCATGTCAAAGGTATTCACATTTATGCGACTTCAGGAATACACTCTTTGGTCCATGATTTGAATAGGTCTGGTGATAAACAATTTGTCTGATTTCTCCGTGTTATAGGAAATGAGTTTGCCACACCTTGATCAAAAGGGAAGGTCACTTTGATGGCTAACACACAATAAGGTTATGGAGGCAGAGAGATACTGCATTTTGATTGTGACCATTGTGAAGGTCACTTTGAACGGCTGACCAACAAAAGGGTTTTGGAAGCAGAAGAAATACTGCAATTCGGTTGATGCACAAAAGGGTTTTGGAAGCTATTTGAAAATCACTTGCTTCATGTCCCCTATGCCAAGGAAAAGCAGAGTTTTGATTTGTCACTCATCTGAAAAAGACCTTACTCTTGAAGCACCTCAAGAAGGATTTCATGAGTTTATAAACAGTCTGTCACTCCAGTCTCCCCCACTTTCTTCGTGACTGCATCAATTTATAGCCTATGTGTCAAAACTGGGTTTTCTGAGCCTGAACTTTGAACTGCCTTTCCAGAATTATGCCTGAGGTTTTGTGGTTTGGGTTATTTCACAAACAAACAACACATATTTGGGGGTTAAGTAGATAAGTTTAGATAAAAATATGTTATATTATTGTTAATTAATACTTAAAATGTTATTTTAAATATAACACTGGTGGGCTAATTTCTATTGCTGCTGACTGAGAATAGAACAAATTTGGGGGCTCATTGGGATCACACCAAATTGGGAGCTAATTGGGAGTCTGCTTTAACCCACAGAGTTACATTTGTGCCAAGTGGAGCCTTCCCGAGGGTTGAATTTGTGCCAAGTAAAACCTTCCAGAGGGGTAATGAATATCCATGTAAATTAGAAAACAAATTGGGAAGTATTGCTCAGGACAAAGATGAAAGGAAGCAAGAAAAGAAAAAATCTTTTAGGTTCCCCTTTGAAACTATTGTAAGAAACGTGGTCATCCAAAAGCAAATTGTTCAGTGCTGAGGAAAAGGAGAGAAAAGAAGGCAGCACCAATTGCCTGTATTCAAGAGTTGATAACAGAATTATACTGTTGAAGTTTAGAATTATGGGCATTGCAACAACTAAACTAAATGGAATGGAGACAATGATGGGAGATATTTGGGATCCATGGGCTCGTGGGCCGGACAAATCTGTCTCTGTGCTGCACATCCAAATCTAGGTCAAGATGACAGAAATACCTGTGAAATAGCTGATGGAGCAAGACACAAGAAGCAATGATAAGAATGACTGATAAAATCAAGTGACAAAAATCAAATGAGTTCATTGTATTGGGAGTGGAGCACAATTTAATTTAAAAATATGATACTTGGAAAATTCGTGACATTGACAATTGGCATCGTAACTGTGACCCACTGAGGTTTATTTTTAAAATACAAATACTATTACTATGGCCATTCCATGAAATATAAGATAACTGTTAACATAACAGTTAGTGTAATGCTGTTACAGCACCAGTGACTGGGGTTTTAATCCCATGCTCAATGTAAGGAATTTGTACATTCTCCCCGTTTCTGCATGGGTCAAGCACATTGGCAATGGTACCCAAAGTAATTGCATGGCAGATAAGAAAGTTGAGAAAAATATGAAAGTTAAAGCAAGCAAATCCAGCAGGCAAGACTTTTAGGGCAAGGAAAGAGTATGAGGGAGGATGGTCTTAATTGCATTTAATTTAATGCAACAATAGAGGTGAAACTGCTCATGGAAAAGATTGGCATGTAGGATATTATAGTTATTGCTTCAACATGGTTAAGGAATGAACAGGACTAGCAGCTCAATGTTCCAGGGTGGAGATTCTACAGGAGTGGTAGAGGCTGAGGGAAGAGGTGAGTGGGAGATGAATTTTTAATCACAGCAAATAGTGGATATTCCTTGGGGTGCATTCAGTGAGGTTCTATGAGTAGAATTTAGGAATAAAATCATGTTGGTGAGATTTTACTTAAAGACCTCCGAAAGTCAGTGCGAATTAGAGGAACCTATAAAAGGAGATTGCTGATTGTGGCCAGAATAATAGGGATGTAATAGTGGGTGATTCTAACTTCCCTAATTTTTCATGCGATTGCCACAGGACTATGGGATTAGATGGGGCAAATTTTATTCAATGTGTCCAGGAATTTTTCATAAATAACTTATAGATGGTCCCAGAAAAGAATGGGCCAACACTTGACCTTCTCTTCAGATAAAACCAGGTCAATGATTAATGTGTCAATGGGGAAGCACTTAGGGGCCAGTGACCATATCTCCATTAGCTTTAAAAGAGTAATGAAAAGAGATACGACAGGTCCTTAAGTTAGAGTCCTAAATTAGGGAGAGGTAAGTTTGTATAGCATTAGACAGCCACTTGCATAGTTTGATTGTGAGAGGCTGTTAGCAGGTGTTTGGTTAGAGGGGGGACTTTTACAAGAGCGACAGGCAGAATTCATCATTATCGTTTACCATTTATAGTGCAGGGCAAGGTGTGGAAATCCTGACCGATAATAGGGTATTGAGGCAGTTGTCCAGGAAAAGAAGGAGCTTTATGTCAGGTATAGGTCACTGGGATCAAGGCAGTCTCAGGTGAGTTATAAATATATGAGAACACTTAAGGAAATTCAGAGGGCATAAGGAGAACCTGAGATAACCTCAGTAAATATGGTAAATGACAATCGTAAATGTATTCCATAAGCATATTGACAGCAAATAGATAAACAGAGAGAGAACAGACCTCCTTAGAGTTCAGTGTGGTCATCTATATATGGAGCCAGGGCAGTGGGCACAAACTTGAGGATTGAAAGAACAGGACAGTGATTTTCTGAAATATTTTGATGTTACAAACAACATAGAACTCTGAACAATACAGCAGAGCACAGGACCTTTGCATTGCACTGAACGACATGAAACTGTTCCACCATCAATCTAACCCTGCCAAACCTCAACCCATGCAGGAAGTGTTGAAAGAATTGAGGCACATAAAGGTGGATGAATCCCTAGAGTGTGACCAAGCCTATTCAGGTAATTTTTTTGAAGCAAGGAAATAAAATTTTGAGTCCCTGATGGAGTTTTTTGGTTTCTTTTTAAAACGCAACTGATGTGCCAGAATATTTTTTTTAAATTTGGACATACAGCACAGTAACAAGCCATTTTAGTCCATGAGTCTGTCCTGCCCAAAATGCATCCAACTAGACCCCCAATATGTTTTGAATGATGGGAGGAAACTGAAGCCCCTGGGGAAAACCCACGCAAACTCCTTACAGTCAATGCGGGATTCAAACACCAGTCCCAATCACTGACGTTGTAAAGGTATTGCACTAACCGCTACACTAATCATGCCACCTGCAATATTGATGGTGAACTAATGTTGGATCTTTATTTAAGAAACAGTGCAAGGACAATCTAGTGAACTACAGAGCAGCGAGCCTAACATTAATGATTGGTAAGTTACTGGAAATTATTCCAAGAGACAGGATCTAGGTGCATCTGGAAAGGTTAGGCCTGACAAGGATAAAAATGTGACAATCTGCTGGAGGAGATCAGCAGGTTGAGCAGCAACTGTGTAGGGGAAAGGAACCTTTCATCAAGATTGATTGGGGAATGTCAGGCTGGCTACTCTTGGATGAAAATTCATGCTTCTCAAATTTAATTGAATAAAGAACTAGCTATGATGATAAATGAGATATGGTGGTAGATGTTATCTGCATGGATCTTAGCAAGACTTTTGACAAGATTTTGAGTGAAACATGAAAGACCGCAGATGCTGTGATTGTAGTAAAAACACATAAAATGTTTTGCATGTTAGTCTGCTCCTGTAAGTGAGATCACAAGGAATCCAGTTGAAGTGGCCAATTGGATACAAAATTGGCTTCATGGAAGAAGTCAGAGGGTGGTAATGAGGAGCTATGTTTCAGATTGGAGGCCTGTAGCCAGTGGGATGCTCTACGATTGGTCCCGAGTCCACCATTGATTGTCAATGAATGAATCACGGAATCATGATTTGTAAGTTCGCTAATTGATGGTATGGTGGGCAGTGACGAAGAATGACAAAGGTTGGATCACAATCAAGATCAACTTGGAAAGTGGGCAAAGGGATGGCAGATGGTCACTTAAACAAATTATGTATTTTGGAATGTTACGAGCCCAGAGGACCCCAAAACCCAGCAGCAATATATATTCACCAAGACAAATGGTTAAACAGAAGTTGCTTTTAATTTTCTTTAAATGTGAAAACAGAATCACACTTTAACTTATCATTATTAAGTTAATTAACTCAATTTAACCCACTTCTAATTATAAGCGCCCATGTATATAATGTGCGTTTAAGTTTGGAATAGTTCTTTGATTCACAATCTCACTTCTCATTCCTCCAAGTTCATGTACTGTGTAAGCCCTATCTTGGTTGCAGGCAATTCTTATACTGTGCACAAAATTTGACATTTATCAAGTTCACCAGGCTTTGGTGCTTGAAAGTTAAATGGTTACCACTAAGCATGGTTCTTGTCAGTTTTCAAAGAGAGATTTGTTGTTCCTGGACACAATCCCTTTTAATCAGCCACGTCAGTGTCTTGCTGAAGAAACTTGCCCCACCAGGGTTTTCCAGATGATAACCTCTTTCTTTCAAGTCACCACAGAGTTCCTTTTTGTTTCTCTTTCAAGTGAATCATTAAACAGCCAGTCCTTTCCTCTTGCATGAACCACAAGGGCTTTAACCAGGCTGAACTAAGCCCTTGCAACCCATCTTCTAAATGTTTTTTTTTTTCCGCAAGCTTTCCAGCTTGTCCTAGTCTAGTCCCAGCTGCTTCTGTTGACTGTAGCACTGCAGAACTGATCTCTCTCTCACTCAGAGAAAAAAGAAACTGTTCAACTCTCTCTCCTTGCAAAAACCCTCTTAGAGCAGCAAGATGCACTCCCAGACAGCCTGCTGCTCCGAACTACTCTTCTGATCTCTTTCATCTGTTGCTTTTCAAAACAACAATCCATTAGTGAAGTCTTTTGGGCACGCCCCACAGTTTTTGCAAAGGCCCCCAGGAGCCGCCCTGTCTGGCTTAAGCAGAGGTCCAGTATTTTAAATGAGATCTGTTTTGAAGTGTTTGTATGCGACCTACACTAAAAAATCTGCCCCAATATATCTCCCAAAAACATATTTACATACAATAGAAACACAACATAATCTGTCACAGGAATATTAAACAAAGATAGGGCTTACACAGTACATGGACCTGGGGACTGTGGTAGAACGGAGAGATTTAGGAGTACAGGTAAATATTTTCATGAATGTGGCAATACAGGTAGACAAACTGGTGAAGAAAGCAGATTATATGCCTGCCTTCATTGAAGACAAGAATTACAACATTACATTACAACAGTAATGATGGACACCACACCTGGAATTATTGTGTGTAGTTCTGGTTGCCATAGGAAGAATGTGATTAGTTTATAGAAGGTGCAGAAATGATTCGCTGGGAAGTTGCCAGAACTGGTTTGTTTGAGTTATTTGAAAAGACTTGATAGAATTGTGACAGTTTTTGCTGGATGAAAGAGGTTGAGGGATAGCCTGATGGAGGTTTATAAAATCATGAAGGGCATAGAGATTAGTCAATAGTCACAGTCTTTGTTTTCCAACTTGGGAAGTTGAGAACTACAGAGCGTAGGGTTAAGGCAAGAGGGTAATGATTTAAAGAAGAGCTGAGAAACAGTGTTTTCACTCAGAGGGAGGTGGGAATATAGAACCAAATGCCAGATGAATATGGATAAAATAGAAACAACTAAAACTTTTAAGATATATTTGAACCAGTTCATGGATAGGTAAAGTTTTGGTGGATATGGGCCAATCCCTGACAAATTCAACTCAGCTTGTCTGGTTTCATGTCAACACCACCATGGGTTAATAATGTCCTCATGTGTCAATTTAGGTAATAGAATCTTTCTCTCTCTCTCTCTCTCCCTCTCCCTCCCCCTCTTTCTCCCTTTCTCTTCCTCTTTCTCACTTTCTCTCTTTGTTTCTCCCTTACTCTCTCTCTTTCTCTCCTCCTCTCTCTTTATCTCTCTCATTCATTCTCTTTTCTCTCACTCTCTCTTTCACTCTCCATTTGATAGTGGAGGAATCATTATATAGGTGCTAATCCTTTTATCTGAGATCCTTGGGACCGGACACTTCTCGGTTTTTGGATTATTCTGGATTATGGAATTAAAATGGCGGCAGTAAGATTCAAGCCAAACATAAGCCCCTTTTATGGAGTGATGCCACATTGAAGCTGTCTTAACAAACAATAGTCGTCTTTGTTACTCATAATCCCCCCACATGGCTGTATTAACAATCCATTATCATCTGAAGATTCAATAAAAACTTTTAATGAAAATTTTACTTTGAACTTGTATCTTTTCACATTTATTTTGATATCTGACAACCCTGTTAATTTACCCTGAAGAATTTATAAACACCCAGTTGTTTTTTTTTCTCCCTCTGCGAAATTTGTCATCCAAGATTGGAAAATTGTCAAGAAATAATTTGAATAAAAATAATCCTCTATATTAGCTTTAGTTTTACATCTTAATTGTAATGTTAAAATCTTAGAATCATTTAGACTACAGAGCAAAGTTTAATTGCAAGAATTAAAGGTTACTTGTAGGTTGTGAAGATTTGGCTCACTGGTTGAAACTGGGGACTCATTCTCCCTTATTGATTACTACCACATAACACCAATGGTTTTGCTTGTTTTTAGGGACATTGGACTCTAGCATCTGCTATGGCAGTGCTACGGAATAAAGAGACGTCCATGCAATGTGAGGGTGAACCAGTAACTGACTTTGTTATTTGAATTGCTCGCACTGCACACGGGGGAACACCTACTTCCGGTGACGTGCGTGCTGGCTTCCGGAAATGACATCAGTGCATCGCAGCATCACCCTTAGCTGGCAGTGCACCACCTGAAAGCGGGGAGTTCCCCTGGGCTTCATGTTGCATCAACCGCGGGGTTCTCCTCGGGAGTGAAGGGAGATCCATGCCATTTTGAGTTGGACGGGGTGGTGAACAACAACTCCCCCCCCCCCCCAAATCACTGCCGCCCTCTGAGCAGGTTACCATACAATCTTAGGGTGGGCGGCCTCTGCGTCTGACCTGAGGGTCTGGGACTGGCAGGCCTAAGTCCAGGTGTGCTGCCTTGAGGCAGTTGATAGTGAACTTGGCCTGGTGTCTGCCTATGTCTTGTGTAAAAATGATGCTGTCCCACTGCAACACTTTGAATGGGCCTTCGTTGGGACACTGTAGGGGTGTTTCTTGCTGTCCTCTCCACACGAAGACATAGTCGGGGATGTGGCATGGTGGAGAGCCATGTCGGGAAGGTGGCGGGGTCACCTGTTTACCCACTTTCACCCTCAACCTCTGAAGGATGTCTAGTACACTTGCCTGTGCATTGGGGGGGGGTTTAAACTGAAGGTCCCCGGGGATGGTAAGTAGGAAACTGTATACCATCTTGGCAGATGAACTGATAGGTCTTCCTTTGGTGCTGTATGGATGCATAAGAGCACCCATGGAAGTTTGTCCATCCAATTCAAGTCTTGCAGTCGGCCTTTAGGGCTGCCTTCAGGTGAGAGTGGAAATGCTTAACTGGACTGTTTCCCTGAGGGTGGTAGGCTGTGAGGTGATGCAACTGGCTGCCGCAGATCTTGGTGAGGTTAGCACAGAGCGAGGAAGCGGTCCTGGGTGATGTGGGTCAGGAGACCGAAACATGCAACCCAAGTGGATAAAAAGGCTCTGGCGCAAGTCTCTGTGTTGCATGTGGGTAGAGATATGGTTTCCGGCCAATGGGTAAAACAGTCGATTGTTGTGAACAGATACTGCATACCTTGGCTCATAGGGTGTGGGCTGACAATGTCCATGTGTATGTGCTCAAATCGGTGCTGCACCAGCTCGAGTGTCTGGAGTGGGGGCTTTAGTGTGTCTGTGCACCTTGGCACTACAAACAGGTTTTGGCCCATAGGGTCATGTTGCGGCAGAAGCCATGCCAAATGAACTTGTCGGACCTGGAACAGGCTGTTCATGTGGTCATACACCTGCCATCACCAGGTCGTGGGTAGGATGAGTTTGGGGAAACTTGTGGATACATCGCACAGTAGAGACGGGCTTCCTGGTGAGGGGCAGAAATTGCTGACCTTCAGGCTGGTTATGGCCATCCAGTAGGCCTGGACATCTGCGTCCTCCGTTTGGTCCTTGGCCAGTTGCGTGATATCGAGCCCACTGAAGTGACGACAATTGTGGGTCTTGATAACACATTGGCCACCACATTGGACTTGCTTGTAATGTGGTGAATGTTTGTTGTGTACTCCGAAATGTAGGAGAGGTGACACTGTTGTCTCATCAACCATGGGTCTGAGATCTTCCTGAGTGCATAGGTGAGTGGTTTGTGGTCTGTGTCGGCGGTGAAACCCCTTCTTTCTAACATGTATCAGAAGTGTTGAATTGCCAGATACAGGGCCAACAGTTCACATTCAAAACGTGCTGTATTTGAGCTCAGACGTCCAGAGGTGTTCGCTGAAGAAGGCCAGGGGATGCTGCTGCTCATTGACCCATTGCTTAAGCACTGCGCCCACTGCTCTGTCCGACATGTCCATTGTAAATGCCAGGGCAATGTTGAGTCTGGGTGGACAAGGACTGTGTCCCGCACCAGTGCTGCTTTTGTGGTCTGGAATACTTCTGTGGTGGTTGGTGTCCACTGGAGCATCTTGTCACTGAGCTTGATAAGGTTAAACAAAGGCTACATGAGGGTGGCCACTCCCAGCAGGAAGAGATGATAAAAGTTCACTATCCCCAGGAACTCGTGCAGGCCTTTGATTTTGCTCAACTTTGGGTAGTTTTGAATGGTGTGATACGATGTCCCAGGAAATCAATTTTCTCTAGGCTGAATTGGCACTTGGCTGGATTCACCGTGAGTCCAAACTTCTGCAACTTGTCAAAAAAGTGAGTCAGATGCGTCCTGTGTGTGTTGGCTTCAGGGTTGGCAATGAGAATGTCATCCAGGTAGATGAAAATGAAGTCAAGGTCCCTGCCGACCATTTCTATCAGCTGCTGGATCGTCTGAGATGTGATGATGGCCGTTTTTGGGAAATTGCTGGGATGCACGTGGATCTGGTGGTACCCTTTGACAAGGTCTATCTTGGAAAAAACTTGGCAGCCCAGGAGCCTCATGGTGAAGTCCTGGACCTGTGAGATAGGATCCCTATCTGACACTGCAGCATCGTTCGGCCACCTGTGTTTGCCGCACAGGTGCCAGCCACTGGATCTCTTCAGTACCATGTGGCGTGGGGAGGCCCAGGGGCTGTTTGAACAGTGGACAATCCCCAGCTCCTCCATGGTGGTGAACTTGGCCTTGGCTTGCTGGAGTTTGTCTCGTGGGAGCCACTGAGCCAATGTGTACACTGGAGGCCTGACGGTCTGATGTGGTGATCCACGCCATGTGGCAGTTTGGTGTCATGAAAATTGGGCACCAGTAGGGCCAGGTATACTCATTTCAGTCCAAAGAGTGGATTCCTAATGGCAGAAAGGGGCACTGCTACAGGGTGAGGGGGTACGACTGGAAAGTGGTAGCATTCACTGACCGACATCTCATCACGTGCACCAAAAGTTCATGTGCCTGGAGTAAGTCTGCTCGGAGTAAGGCCTGTCCCATGGCCACGATTGTGCACTTCCACGGGAAAACTGTGTGTCTGCTGTGTGGATTGTGACCAGATGGGTGCTGTAGCTTGGGATGGCGGAGCTGTTGGTTGCCTACAGTGGGTGGCCTTTGGGGTTGTGTTTGGTCTTGAAATACCTTGGTGGGCTTATTTCTGCACTCATGTCGATTAGGAAGTCCCTCTTTGTTTGTTAGTCCCTGAGGTAGAGTAGGCCTGAATGAGAGCCAACTGCCAAGGTCACAATTGGCACCCGGCCCGCCCATTTCCCATCATCGTGTTTGGTTTGCCAGTGGGGTAGGAGCACGTGGGGATGCACAACCAGATGTTTCAGCCCCAACTGTGGTGATAAAAGCAGTATTTGTGCTATTTATCTGGGCGCCCATCATGCTGTGATTGGGCCACAGCTAATGCTGGGGGGCCCAGTGGGGTTGCTGAGACAATGGTGTAGACGGGCTGCACATGGATGGAGTTCTGTTGTGGAGTACAGAACAGTCTGTCTACCTCCTTGGCTAGCAAGAGTGGGGCGCTGAAATCCATGTTGGAAACTGCCAAACAAATGTGTACCGACACCTTGGTAAGGTACGCTAAGGCCATCATTTCGTGCATGAGCTCAGAAGAGTTCCTATCGCCCAGGCCCTGCATATGTAGGATACAAATAGCACACTCATGCAGGGTGAATTCCAGAGAATAAAGGAGGAAACTCCAGAATTGCTCATACTTACGCTCCATGGGAGGATTCTGCACAGAGCTTACTTTGGCTATGGTGGTGGCATCCAAGGTGCTGACAACGTGCCAAAACTTGGTGTCCTCTGAGACAATATCTCTAATGTGGAACTATGACTTGGCCAGATTCAGCCAGAAGGACGGCAAATGCTCGCCCACCGCTTTAGTCGCAGCCATTGCAACTCTACTGGTATCTGTATCCTGCATCCAGTCGCGTTCGAGTTGGGTTCCAAAAACATTGGGACCGTCAGGGGCAGTGCTACGGATTAAATAGATGTCCACAAGGTGCGAGGGTGAACCAGTAACTGACTTTATTATTTGAATTGCTCACACTGCGTGTAGGAGAATACCCACTTCTGATGACGTGTGCGCTGGCTTCTGGAAGTGACATTGGCGCATTGCCACATCACTCCCTGGCCAGCAGTGCGCCACCTGGGGATTCCCCTTTGCAACACATGGCATCAACCGTGGGCTTCTCCTCGGGAGTAAACGGGGACCTGCACCATTTTGAGTTGGACAACTGGGGTGGCGATTCGGCCCATCTAACTACGCAGTCGCTCAACCCACTACCAGACAATAGAATAGAAACAAAAATGTTTAACATTCTGACAGATGCCAGACGATGAGTGGATTGATATGGCTGAACTTATCTTTGATGAATGCAACAAGAAAAAGCACTGAGTGAAATCATGCCATAAATCTATTTATTTCAGTATTGATAGCTCTAGTTGTCCCAATGATTACAAAGCTTAGGAAAGTGAGTTCCATATTTCAATAAGTTTTGTCAAGTGTTCTGCTTTGGATACAATGGGGAATCGAGCACAAAATATGCTCAAAATTGAATCCAAGAATTTGCCTCAAAATTGCTTTTGTTTAATTTGTTCTAATGTTTTTTTTTTTGCTCAAGTTTCTACCCAAGCTCAACTGTGTATTTACAAATGTAGGAGCATAATATTTCTTGTCTCTGAACAGATGCTGCATGACCTGCTGAGGATTTCCATTTTTTAAGTTAATTTACTCTATTTGTTTTATATTTGATTATGGAATAGTCAGTTTCATAAACCCTGAAATTAGTTTCTAACAAAAACATAAGAAGCTCTAATTAGTCAGTAGACCAACTGAAATTGATTTTGAAAGGATAATTGTATGAAGAGATCATTGTTTCATCATGAAAAGTAAACATTTAAAGTATCCTTTTTCATATTCTCTGCTTGAAGAGGAATTTTAACTGCAACTAAACGCTTCAAAGCTCACCGGAGACACATTAGTAGGCACATCTGGCACACTGACCTCTATCTGGCCGAAGCAACATGACAACTCTCAGACACCTCCTCTTACTTACACCTTTTACTTACCCCTCCAACAGAACCCCACCAAAACTCATCAAACCACTGCATCATGTATCATCTCTGAACACATCACTTCCTGTAACCTCCCTGACATGGCCTCCAACCTTATTGTTTCCCAACCCACTACCACCCATTTCTACCTCCTACCCAAGATCCACAAATCCAATTGTCCCAGCAGACCCATCTTGTCCAGTTCCACCCCCTCCCCCCCCCCCACCTACATCTATAAGACTTTATATGCCCTCCATCATTTCAACAACTTCTAGTTCCCTAAACTCAATCACCTTATATTTACTATGGATATCCAATCCCCATACATGTCCATTCACCATACTGAAAGCCTCAAAGCCATTCATTATTTCTGGACAATAGAACCAACCAGTCCCCTTCCAGCACCACTATCCTCCGGCTGGCAGAACTTTTCCTTACCCTCAATAATTTCTCCTTTGACTCATCACACTTTCTCCTGGTTAAAGGGGTAGCCATGGGTACCTAGCTGTGCCCCAGCCATGCCTGTCTTTTTGTTGGCTATGTGGAGCAATTCATTCTACAAACCTACACAGGCAAGGGCCCTCAATTCTTTCTCTGCTACATTGAGAACTACTTTGGTGCTGCCTCATGTACCCATTGACTCCATCCACTTGGCTGCCAACTTCCACCCCAAACTCAAATTCACTTGGTCCATCTCTAGCAACATTCCCTTTCCTCAATCTCTATGTCTCCATATTGGGAGACAAACTTTTGTATAAATCTACTAATAACCACAACATCTTCAACTACACCTGGTCCCTGTAATAATTACATTCCATTCTTTCAGAGGTAGCATGGTTGGTGTAGCGATTAACCCAACGCCTTTACAGTGCCAGCAACTGGGACCAGGGTTTGAATCCCGTGCTGTCTGTAAGAAGTTTATACATTTTCCCCATGTCTGTGTGGGTTTTCCCCCGCAGACTCTAGTTTCCTTCCACCATCCAAAAGGTACCAGGGTGTAGATTAATTGGGTGTAAATTGTGCGGCATGGACTAGGGGGCCAAAATCGCCTGTTAGTGTGCTGTAGGTCTAAATCTAAAAAAAAAAATTATTTCAATTCCTCTGTCTCCATTGCATCAGCACCCAGGATGAGGACATCCTTACCAGATCATCAGAGCTGTCCTGCTTCTTCAAACAATGTGGCTTTCCCTCTACTGCTACCAATTTGGCCCTCACTGGCATAATCTTCCATTATCCACTCATCTGCCTGGCTCCCTCCCCAAGCACAACAAAAACAGAATTCCTCTTGTTTTTACCTACCACCCCACCAGCCTCCACATCGAACATATCCTCCTCTACCATTTCCACCTCCTACTACATGATCCCACCACTGGACACATATTCCCCTCTCTGCATTCTGCAGGGACCTCTCCCTCCACGAATCCACTTCTCCCTTCCCACAGTTGTCCCCTTGGGAACTATCCCTGTCACTGCAGGAGATGTTCCATGCACCTACATCTTCTTCACCTACATCTTCTACACTTACATCCTCCTTCACCACCATCCAAGGCCCCAAACAGTCCTTCTAAGTGAAGCATCATTTCACTTGTGAATCTGCAGGTGTCATCTTCTGCATCTGTTCTTCCTGCTGTGGTCTCCTTTACATCGGAGAGACTGGATGCAATACAGTGATCATTGGGGGATCAGAGGTGGAAAGGGTGAGCACATTTAGGTTCTTGGGAGTCACTATCTCAGAGGATCTTTTCTGAACCCAACACACTAATGGCATTGTGAAGAAAGCATGACAGCGCCTCTACTTCCTCAGGAGTTTGCGGAGGTTTGGTATGACATCAGAAACTCTGGCAAATTTCTACAGATGTGTGGTGAACCGGCTGCATCACAGTCTGGTATGGGAACACCAATACTCCTGAGCATAAAGCCTCCAAAAGGTAGTGGACTCAGCCCTGGACATTAAAGCAAAACTCTCCTCACTATAGAGTACATCTACAGGGAACACTACGAGTGAAGGGCAGCAGCAATCATCAAAGACCATCACCACCCAGCACATGTTCTGTTCTCACTGTTGCCATCAGGAAAGAGGTATGAGTTCCACAAGACTCATACCACCGGGTTCAGGAACAGCTGCTACCCCTCTACCATCAGGCTCCTCAATGACAAACTCAATCAGAGACTCATTTAAGGACTTTTACTAGTGCACTTCATTGATTATATTTGATTGATTGTGTTTGTACATTCCCCCCCCCCCCCCCCCCCATGTCTGTGTGGATTTTATCTAGGGGTTCCAGTTTTCTCTCACTCTTTAAAACATACCGGTATGTAGGACTGTTACAGTGCTGTATGTCTAATTTAAATGTAATTTAAAATTGTAACAAAGAAGGAGTATTCTCTAATCATGAATTGGCATAGGTTGATGGACAGTATGGTTAGTTCGGTCATTATACCCACACACCACATTTGGGACTCAGCATCCACATGGTTTCCATAATGCTGTACAATTTTTTTATATCTTATCAAAAATGTAAGTCTCTTTAAGCAGCTTGTCAATCAACCTCATTTGCCCTGAAAGTGAACAATAAAAATGCTGACTCATGTCTTCAGTCTGTGAATAGGTGATAGATATTTAACAAAATGTGTTTTCTATTCTGACATTTTCTTTCTTTCTGTCTTCTTTCTTTCCCATTGTGTTCTACTTATAAAGCTGGCTACTCATTGAATACATCAATTCCATTTACTTTCAGTCCTGCTCGTTTCTGGTCTTACTCATTAAGTAGACACCATATCTTTTCACTAATGACTGAGGCCCCACTTCAAGCTATTAAATTGTAGCTCCATGGGTGTGTGGGCAAAATGTTTAAAATCCAATATAGTTCACAGTACATGTAACAGAAATCTATAGATAATTACTTTGTTCCTATATTTTATTGGTTAACTTGTTGGTCTGTTCAAATATTTCTACTGGTTTGAGCGGCATAATATAATTGCAGCTCTGCATTTACTTCTGTTATGTTTCATTAGATCTCATTAAGCCAGAAAGATATGTTACTCCAGTTTCAATCGATGCCAATATTAATTTGCAAGCGCAAGTCGGGTGAATTGGGAGCATTAATGTCATTTGTATTGATTCTCTGCTCAATGAATTAATTCCCCTGTGTGAAATTCAAAAAGTGCTGACATTTCAAGGGAGATGTATGTAAAAGCAAAGAAAAATGTTTTAAATCCTCCCCACGGCTAAAGAAGAATTTCTCAATAATTCTTTATTTTGAGAACATGAATTTCATGTATCAGAGATGGATTTAATTTAAATTTATTGCCTTTGTTTCACAGACTGCGTTAATCATTGTGAATGTACCACATCTCTTGCATTGATGTGTTGTGCTTTTGATACTTTATTCATACTAGTAGGAATTATTTATACGAAGGGCTTACAATTTCCATCCCTGTGCTGAATTCATCGTTTTTCCTGTCAGATGAACTGCCTGACATGATCTTACTTGACATGGGTTTTAGCGCAGATTTCAATTTAAATCCTGCTCAACATTAGCAATGGGATGTGTTGTTGATTTTAACTACTGGAATCCACTTAATTACCCATTGATCTACCTCTAAGCTGCAATGGGCATTAAGCAAACTTTGATTGGATATGAATAGAACATGTTTGTCTAGTCTTACTGATATTTAGTGCCTTTCAATTTCTAGTCTTATATCATCTAGTGCTTGCCCCCCGATTCCAAAAATAAGAACTATCCCAGACAATATGTGGTTATGTTTTCCTTCCCTTTTCCCTGAAGCTTGGGGGTCACCATCTCAGAGGATCTCTCCTAGACCTAACACACTAATGGCATGGTGAAGAAAGCACGTCAGCTCCTCTACTTCCTCAGGAGTTTGCGAAGGTTTGGTATGACACCAGAAACCCTGCCAAATTTTTACAGAAGTGTGGTGGAAAGTGTGCTGACTGTGATGTCCTGAGCATAAAGCCCTCCAAAAGGTAGTGGACACAGCCCAGGACATCACAGTCAAATCTCTTCCCACTATCAAGAATATATACAGAGAATGCTGCCATCGGAGAGCAGCAGCTATTATCATGGATCAACGCCACCTAGCACATGCTCTGTTTTCGCTGCTGTCATCCAGAAAGAGGTATAGGTGACATAAGATTTGCACCACAAGTTTTCAGAACAGCTGCTCCATCTCTACCATCAAACTCTTCAACAACAAACTCAATCAGGAACTCATTTAAGGTCTCTTAATTGTGCACTTTATTGAGTTTTAAAATTCTCTTTTGATTGCTGTCAGTTTGTTTACATTCATTATCTGTTTACTGTTCTTCATTTGTTTATATGTATATGCGCTGTATGCAGCTTTTTTTTTGCACTTCCAATAAGTGGTAATTCTGCCTTTCCCACAGAGAAAAAAATTCTCAGGGTTGTATGTAATGTCATGTAAGTACTCTGAAAATAAATCTGAAATCTGAAATCTTCAACTATCTTGTCTGTTTGTGCAGCTTCTGGCAAGAAATGACAGGGAGATCCTGCCATTGATTTGGCCAGGATTTTACCGTCCTGACTTTTCCAAGTTCTTCAGCTGCTTTGATGCATGTGTACTTTCTCAGGTAACTATTATATATGTGTTTCCCTAGCATGTTTCTCATTGTAGGGGAATAGACATGTAATCCTTTACAGGAAAGACACAAAGTCATTTCAGTGTTCAGAATAGAGATCCATATTTGCATGGATCATCAGCGCAATGTACTAGGTAAGAACAACAGATTACCTTCCTGAAGGGATACAAGTAAAGCAGAAGAATTTTTTAAGACAATCATGGTTTTCATTACCTATATTAGTAGAAGATTTCCAGTCTAACTATCTGTAATTTGGAAACATTCAAAATCCAACTTCATGAATCAAGTAAATCATCAGCGCAATGTACTAGGTAAGAACAACAGATTACCTTCCTGAAGGGATACAAGTAAAGCAGAAGAATTTTTTAAGACAATCATGGTTTTCATTACCTATATTAGTAGAAGATTTCCAGTCTAACTATCTGTAATTTGGAAACATTCAAAATCCAACTTCATGAATCAAGTAAATCTTGGAGAAACATTGATAAATGTCTGGTGAAAACAAACATGCAATTTTTGAATAATCTTATTGAATCTCAATAATTCAAAATAGTTTCTGTGGTGTGAGATATAATTGATGTAAAAATGATATTGAACCAATCTACATCATACATTTATCGTGTTAGTCATACTATCCCGACGTAGTTCAGACCAGTTTGGCTCACCAATTGTTACCTTTAAGTATGATTCCCATCTCTGTCTGGATCTATGAACCCCCTGTTTGGGGGGGGGGGGGTCCCATTTGAAGTAAGAGAGAGATTGCTGAAGTAAATTTCTTTGTATTATATTTCCCTACAGTTTGAAAAAAAAAATGTTTGGCCCAGTTTGTCCCTTAGATAAGGTCTTATTTGAAAATAGCAGAAAATTGTATTTTTAAGAATTCCATACATTTGTTGTAATTGTTCAAATTACATCACTTTCCCCCACTCATAACAATCTTCTATGTATCTGATCCCTTTATGAGAACAAATTTCCAAAATTTGGTTACCCATTGTACAGGGTAAAAGCCTATTGTGAGTTAAGGGGGTTTTGGGAGATAAGCACTCCCTTGTTCTAATGTCACTATTTAATTTATACCAAGTATTGATTAAATGTTTTAGCAAAGGTTTTTTTTTCTTCACCAGTTATTAATTTCACATCCCATTTATATATAAAATCCTTTGTCATTCTCTCTCCTATTTTATCCAATTCTATTTTCGCCCATGCAGGTTTATCTCCTTCTTCATAAAAGTAGTAAGAAATCTCATGTGAGCCACTCGATAGTAATTTTTAAAATGACTAACATGATAAATGTAAGATTTAGATTAGTTCAATATAATTATATCTCATGACACAGAAATTAAATAAATTAAAATCAGACCTATCAGACCAATGTTTTAGATATGGTGAGGAGGTGGGAACATTTCTACATTCATATTGGTCGTGTTCTAAATGAGACCTTTTGGGTAGAGTTAGGAAATTAATTAAAGTAGATTGCAGAAATTCAATGTCCAAAAATCCCAGAATAACTTTTATTGGGGAATATTATAGAGATAAGACCTAAACTGAAACTATCTAAACATCAAACAAAAAATGTTAAAATTGCATTGGCAGTGGCTAGAAAATGTATAGCAGTTACCTGGAAGTCTGATTCATATCTAGGAATGGCATGTTGAAATGTGGAAATGTATAGCTGTAGTCCCCTTGAGATTATTACCTATAACTTAAGAAATAAGTATGACATATTTTTACAAGTTTGGCATCCATATTTACAAATCTCTTTAGTCGTGTTCTTCCTAGCCCTTGAGACCTGTGTTGATCCTGTCCAAAGAAAAATGAAATAGAATATGACCTTATGATCCGTGGAGTGTGCAGCACTTTTCAGCAATCCATTCTGCTCTTTCTTTCTTTTCTATTTCTTTACCCTTTTCTTACTTTTCTTTTTCTATATCTATATTTTTTTCTTTGGGTCTTTCTTGGGTGGGTGGGGATGAAATATGCTGTATTTTTTTTTAATCAATTAGTGCTTAATTTCAAGGAATGTCAATAGAAATTGGGGCAATATAATATTTTGCATCAACTATATCTTACCCTGTGGAAATTTCAAAATTAAATTCTAATATATCAGATATAAGTTTTAGATGTGGTGAAGAAATTAAAACTTTAAAGAATTTTATTAGATCAAATTATTGGGAAAAAATTACCACAGAGTCCATAATTGTTTCTCTAAGGAAATAATGTGAACATAAGATCCAAAATGAAACTGTCCAAGATCGATTAGAATTTCTTAAAATTGCATTGGCAGTGGCCTGGAAGTATATTGCGGTTACTTGGAAGTCTGATTCCTCTCTGGATATAGTCGGATGGAATGCAGAAATACATAGTTGTGTTCCCCTGGAGAAAATTGCTTCTAACTTAAGGAGTTTTTGCAGATATGCCAGCCATATTTGCAGAATGTAGGGTTGAATATTTAAGGACACTTATTCTGTTCCTAAGTTCTATGTCCTTTGTCTTTTCCCTACTAGAGATCTAGGTATGAAAGGGAATTAAATCCTCTGAACTGGATACCAGATCCTGACAGTTCCTTCTTCCTTATTTTTTTCTTGCTTTTCTGTTTTCTTATCTAACTTTTCTTTAATTCTATTCTTTATTTCGGTCTTTTGTTTGGGAGAGGGGGATGGATCTGTTTGAAAACATGGACAACTGTACCATCGATTTTTTTTTCATGTCAATTTATGTACCGTATATTTTGGCATATGTTGACTGGCGGGTAGGTCAAGCCCCCTTTTTAAGCCTAATTTTAGTGGTTTTATGCTATATTTGGTGTATGTCAACACCCAAATATCGGTTGCCGGGATTTTCAGTTAAAAAAAACATTATTTTTTTTAAAAACACCCCAATCACAAGAAACAAATCTGTAAATTAAGTAAGTAATAAAAATAGCCTTGGCCTACCGGGAAGGAGCACTGATGGCCCACAGAGCTGGAGTGGCAACATCGTGCTCCCAGTGGGAGCAGGAACCTCACCCCACCAGGCAGGAACAGCGACAGTGACCTCAGAATCCCGGTTGGGAGCAGGTATGGTGGCGCCCAGTGATTGGGAGGTATCGGGGGTTGGCAACGCTGGCGATGGGGAGGTGCTTCTAACATCAACTTATATGCCGAATCAACATCAATCTGCTTTCTGCTTTTTTTTCCGGTAAATTTAAGGTCTTAAATTCATCTGGTGTATAAATTAGCCCCCATTTTTTTGAGAATTTATGTTTCAACTTCTATGCTGAAATATACAATATTTAAGTAATGGTTACTTCTCGATGCATGTTGTCCACAAAATGAAAATAAAGTATTTAAAAAAAAAGAATCTCAGTAGAAGATCTATTGATGTCAAATTCATTTTGTTTGGAAAGCTTAAATCTATCATCAATTGTGGTGAAACTTCAGATCATCTGATGAGGTGTATAGATGTCAATTCCAACAAGAACATAAGAAATAGGAGCAGGAGTAGGCTATCCAGCCCATTGAGCCTGCTTTGCCATTCATGGCCCATTTCCACCTACCTGCCTTTTCCCTATATCCCTTAGTTCCCTTACAATGTGATAATATATCAAACCTTGTTTTAAATGTATTTACTGAGCTTGGGACCACCGTTTTAAAGGGCAACAAATTCCACAGATTCACCTCCCCTGGGAAAAGCAATTTCTCCTCATCTCCGTCCTGAATCTACTACCCTGAATCTTGAGGCAATGTCCCCTAGTTCTGGTCTCCCCTACCAATGGAAACAACTTACCTACCTCAGTCTTATTTTCAAGGTTTCTATTCCTTTCTCTCAATTTCTCCATCGCTTCTGTTCCCAAGATGAGGTATTCTAGTCCAGATCTTTCAAAATGTCTGTTTTCTTCCACAAAAATAGCTTCTCTTCCATGACCATCAATTCAGGCTTCACTCACATATCCTCCATTTCCTGCTCACCTGCCCTAGCTCTCTCTGCTCCCAATGCAACAAACATAGAATCCCTCTTATCTTCACCTACCACCCCACCAGCTTCCTCATCCAACACATTATCGTCCAGATTTTCCAGCACTTACAAAAAGATCACACTACCAGACACATTTTTCCCTCTCAACCCCTTTCTGCCTTCTGCAGGGAATGCTCCATCCATGACTCCCTTATGCATTCATCCCTCCCCACCAATCCCCTCCTGCCCTACCACCTTCCCTTGTGACCACTGGAGGTGCAACCTTTGTGTCGACACTTCCCCCCTCATCATGGTATGGAACCTAAAACAGGCCTATCAAGTGAAGCAACACTTCACTTGTGTATCCGCAGGACTGGTTTACTGCATCCAGTGCTCCCTTTGTGGCCTTCTCTACATCAGAGAGATTGGCGTAGTCTGGGGAATCGCTTCACTGAGCACCTTCCTAACATATGCTCCAGTGGCAGAGATGCCCCCAGTAGCCAACCATTTCAGTTCTGTGTCATACTGCACCCCCCCCCCACACACACACACACACACACACACAGACACACAAACACACATCCTTGTCCATGGCATTATGTACTGTCCCATTAACACCACTGGCAAATTGGAGGAACAGTGATTAATTTTTCATCTGGGCAATTTCCAGCCTGATGGCATTAACATCAACTTTTCAAGTTTCTGCTAAACTGCTCTTCTCTTCCCCACCCCCCTTCCCTTCCTTCCCCTAGCCATCCCTCCACCCTTTGATCACTCCTGTCCCCTCCCTCCCTTCTCTACCTATTACCTCCTGTCTTTGCAAACACCTCTCCACCCCACTCTTTTCCAATATTTTTCCATACCTTAGTGAAGGGTTCAAGCTAAAATCGTCAGTTATGTATTTTTACCTTTGCTATATAAAGGACACTGTTTGACCTGCTGAGTTTCTCCAGCATTATGTCTTTACTTCAACCATAGTGTCTGCAGAATTTTGTTTTTTTTACTTCAATTTTATCTATGCCTTTCATAATCTTACATGATTCTATAAGATCCCTCTCATTCTCTAACTTGCAGTGAGTACAGTCCCAGATGACTCAATGTCTTCTCATGGGCCAATCCTTTATCCCTGGAATCAACCTGGAGGAAGGACCTCCTCTGCACTGCCTTAAAAGTCAGTACATCCTTCCTCAAATAAAGAGACCAGAACTGCACACAATATTCCAGCATAACCTTCCTGCTTTTCAATTCAATCCCTTTAGCATTCCATTTGCTTTCTTGATAGCCTGCTGTACCAGTAAACCAATCTTATGTGATTAATGCAAGTATTCTGCATGGCAGCATGCTGCAGTGTCTTGCCTTTTCAGTAATAATCTAATCTTCTATTCTCCCTTCCAAAGTGTATAACCTCACATTTGCCAACATTGCATTTCATCTGCCAGACACTTGCCACTCACTTAACCCATCTATATTCCTCTGGAGACTCTCTGTATACTCGGCACAATTTCCTTTTCCTCTTTTCCTCTCAGAAAACCTAGATATGCTACACTCTGTCTCCTTTCCAGAATGTTTATGTACGTCATGAACAGTTGTAGGCCCAGCACCAACTCTTATGGCACCCAGTTCACTACAGATTGCTAATCAGAAAAACAAACCTGCACACCAGCTCTCTGCTTTCTATAGGTTAACAAATGCTCTATCCATGCTAATACATCACCCTCAATTCCATGCATTCTTATCTTCTGTGCAAGTCCTTGATGCAGCACCTTATCAAACACCTTCTGAAAATCCAGGTAAACATCATCCATCTGGTCCGCTCATTATATCCTCAAAGAACTCCAGTAAATTTGTCTAACAGTACTTGCCTTTGCGGAATCCTTGCTGCACTTACCTGATGGATCTATTACACACCAGATACCTCATTAATTCCTCTTTAATATTAGCTTCAAGCATTTTCCCAACTGCAATTGTAGTTCTGTGGTTCCCTGCCTTTTGCCTACATCCTTTTTTGAATAGTAGCATTAAATTCGCCATCTTCCATTCCACTAAGATCTATCCAGAGAATTTTGGTAAATTATCAGCAAAGCCTTGATTATAATTTCTGCCATTTATATCGATATCCAGAGATGCAGTTCATCAGGACCAAGGGATTTATATTTCTTTAGACCTTCAAGTTTTCTGAGTATGAACTCTTTAGTGATAGATATTACATCAATGTCCATACTTCCCATCCCATTCATAATATTTGTCTTTGATATGTTCCACGTGTCCCCCACTGTTAATATTGACAAAAGTACTCATTCAAATCCTCAGCCATTTTCTCTTTGTTGAACATCAGTTCTCCCTTCTCATCTTCCAAGGGTCCAAACTTCACTTTAGCTACCCTTTTGCACTTTACATAATTATAAAAACTTTCACTGTCCATTTTTATATTTTGTGCTAATATTTTCTCATAGTCTACCATATGAGACCAGAGGAACCAACATATGTGACCACTGCAACACCACCATGAAAAATGCATACCGAGCCATACCATGACCATACTTCAGCAAGTCTAGTAGTCAACTGACTACTTCTGCTCCCAGCGTACAAACAGAGACTGAAGACCACAGCACCAGTGGTGAAGACAGCAAAAGTAAGGTTGAAGGAAACTTTCTCATTGGAAGAGCAGTCAGTAGGAATTGGAAACAATCCCTCCTCCTCAATGATCATCAACACAGGTGCACCCGGAGGATGCATACTTAGCCCACTGCTCTACTCGTTATACTCCCATGACTGTGTGGCCAGGAACAATTCCAATGCCATCTATAAGTTTGGCAATGACACCACAGTTGTCAGTAGAATCAGAAATGGCAATGAGGAAGTATACAGGAGGGAGATAGATCAGTTCATTGAATGAATATGCAACAAGTGCCATGACTTCATCAAGGCCTGCATGATGTGTGTGTGCGCCTAGGCATGAATCAGAAAATCTGCAACCTGCTGAGAGCACTTCAGGCCAAGGACCAAGACCTTAAGTGCTCTCTGAAACAAAGTAGCAATTCTGTAGGAAACTAGAGACTAGATACGTGCCAGCTATGGCAGGGAGTGCAGGACATTACAGCCTATAAAACAAAGGTGAGCACTATAGATGGCTGCGATGCTTCACTACCTAATGAGCTGAACACCTTCTCTGCCCACTTTGAGAAGAAGAAGCAAACAGTGCATACAAGAATCCCTGAAAAGGCTGAGGATCCTATGATATCTGTCTCTGATGGCAATGTCAGAACATAATTCAAGAGGGTGAACCCTCGCAAGGCGTCAGGCCCTGATGGCGTTCCTGGCAGAGTGCTTAAAATCTGAAACCCCAACTAGCCAGAGTCTTCACAGATGTTTTTGACCTCTCATTGTTGCAGTCAGAGGTTCCCACCTGCTTCAAAAGGGCATCAATATTCCCAGTACCCAAGAATAGTAATGTGGGCTGCCTCAATGACTACTGCCCAGATGCACTAAGTTCTACTGTGATGAAATGCTTTGAGAGGCTGGTCATGGTCAGAATTAACACATACCTAAGTAAAGATCTGGACCCACTGCAATTCACCTATCATCAAAATCGCTCGACAGCAGTGCAATAATGCTGGATCTCCACTCAGTTCGGGACTATAGGTCGGCCTTCAATATCATTATTCCCTCGATGGTAGTCAAGAAACTACAAAATCTGGGCTTCAGTACCCCACTCTGAAACTGGATCCTTTCTCATTGGAAGAGCACAGTCAGTAGGAATTGAAAACAACACCTCCTCCTCCTCAATGATCATCAACACTCCAGGGATGCATACTTAGCCCACTGCTCTACTCGTTAATACAACTAAGACTGTGTGGCCAGGAACAATTCCAATGCCATCTACAAGTTTTCCAAAGACACCACAATTGTCGGTAGAATCAGAAATGGCAATGAGGAAGATACAGGAGGGAGATAGATCAGTTTGTTGAATGGTGAAATGACAACAACCTTGCACTCAATGTTAGCAAAACCAAGGAGATGATTGTAGACTTCAGAGAGGTTAGGGGAAAGTGACCCAGTCCTCACTGGGGTGTCAGTAGCAGGAGGGTCAAGAAATTCAAATTCCTGGGCGTCAACATCTCCGAAGGTCTGTCCTAGAATCTCCACATTGATGCAATCACAAAGAATGCTCACCAGCGGCTATACTTTGTGAGGTGTCTGAAGCTGTTCAGTATGTTACGGAAGACTCTGATAAACTTCTACAGGTGGAGAACATTCTCGCTGGTTGCATTACGGCCTGCTATGGAGGTGCCAACTCTCAGGACAAGAATAAACTCCAGAGGGTTGTTAACTCAGTGTGTGACTGTGGTGCGCTGTTAGCCAGAATCAGACACACACACAAGGTAAAGACTGTACAATAGTCTTTAATCCACAAAGACTTCCACAGAGCCAGGCTGGCTGCAGCTGCAGCAACTTTAATCGAGGCTTCGGGAGGCCAGTGCAGGCTTATATCCTGAAGGGTGATTGACACCTGACCGGGTGGGGCTTGATCCATTCAGGCCGACTGACAGCTGGCCAGGTGCTGTCCTGTCCCCTTACACTCCTGCAAGTACAGAGGTTTCCCCCTGCAGTAGGCCAGTGGTGTACCACCACAGCGACATCACAGGCACCAGACTTTACTCCATCGAGGACATCTACATGAGGTGGTGACTTAAAAAAAGCAGCTTCTATTCTCAAAGTCCCCCACCACCCAGGCCATGGCCTCTTCACTCTGCTACCATTGGGAAAAATGTAAAGGAGCCTAAAGATGAGTACTCAGCGGCCTAAGGAAAGCCATCAGATTCCTGAATAATCAAAGAACCAAAGACACTGCCTTACCTATTGTTCATTATTGTTATTTTTTTATAATAATGTTGTAAGATGGTTATAATATAAATGTTTGCTCTATGACGCTGCCGCAAAACACTGAATTTCATGACTTGTTCATGACAATAAATTCTGATTCTGATTCCTTTTCTTCATTGTTTGCTTTGTGGCTCTCTTTTGCTTCTTAAAAGCTTTGCAATCTTCTGGTCCCATGGCCTTTGATAACATTGTATGCACGAGCTTTTAGTTTGATGCCTTTCTTTGATCTTATCCAAGGCTGTCTGTCCCCACCCTTACTTTCCTTGCCTTTATCTGGAATATACTTCAGTTGAGCACTTGTGAAAAATCTGTTTGAAAGTCTTCCACTGTTCCTCAAACATCCCTCCATATAGCCTGCGTCCCCAGTCTATCCTGGCCAACTCCTCCCTCATCCCCTTTTAGTTTCCCTTGTTTAGGCATAAAAAACTTGTAATATTGTACAATAAACTTAAATATTCTGTAATCATTCTTTCCAAGAGAATCCCTAACTGCAAGATTGCTAATTTTAACTGTCCCATTGCACAGGACCAGGTCCAAGATGGCATGTTCTCTTAATTATATTATCACAATGCCACAAAACTCAGGTAATCTAGCACCTTCTGATTTTAGTGATGCTAGAATGCTCTATTTTCTGAGTTGTTGGTATTAATATGCAACCACACTTACTATTCACTTTTTATTTCAGTATCATACAGTCATATAATAAGTTCTCCCCTGAACCAGTTGAATACAAGTAGAATGTTCAAATAGGGACCCAAAGGGTTTAAGAGGATAATCGAACACTGTGATGTGCTATCAATAACTCAGAAACTGGAGTTAGCGAACAATAGGCTTTTATTTACAATAAACAAAGGCCATCCTGTGCTGTGACCCAGGCTTTCCGGCGAGGGTTTATGGCGTTGAAGCCTTTATACAGGGTCAAGAGGGAATAGCCAAGAGTCCAGACATTGAACAGGGCTGAGCCTGATTAATGAGTTTTCAGCTGTTCACCACACATGGCACATTTGAAATTAAAAGTGACCTGGGAATCAGGCCTTTGTGACTTAAAGGCAAGTTGCAGATTAGTGGCCCCTTGTGTTTAAAGGAGATGTGGGAAACAGAATCATGTGAGTGTAATGATATGGTTTATTGAATGTACTAGCCAGTACAGGCACGTGCTGACCCACCCTCATGATGACATCCTCTCCTAGACTCCTCCACTGTGACCCAGGCCATAAAGGTCGAGTCCTGCACCTCCCTAGCTTGGACCCAGGCCAGCAAGTCTTGTGTGTAATAAAGCCTATCATTCCCCTCAGTCTTTGTCCTTGTGATTATTGGGGCAACTGGTAGTGCCCAACAATTTATTACACACAATTTTTTAACGTCTCTGGTAATATAGAAGTTGCTGCGCCCTGATCGGCTAGAGGTAGATCCCCAAGTCCCAGGTGTATCAGAACTCTGGAGTGGTCGATTCCGATGAGAAGAGGCTGAAGGTCCTACAGGCAAGAGTCGGCCAGAGGGCTTTCCAGCCCATTAAAAGCAGCACAACCTACACCGAGGTGAAGGCTGAACTTCAGGCGCTATACAAGCCCAAGGTTAACGAAGTCTACTCCCATTACCTACTGGTGTCCAGAAAACAGTAGCCTGGTGAGTCAGTTGAAGAGTTTGTTCGATCCCTGGTCACACTGGAAAAAGACAGGGGAACCCCACGGCCCTGATATCGAGGGCCCAGTGCGTGGAAGACCTAGTCCGGGATGCTTGTGTGTTGGGGTTGAGGTTGGATTATATCCAACAATGTCTCCTCGAGGAGGATCAACTCTCACTAAAAAGGGCGATACAACTGGCCAGAACCTTAGATTTGGCCCAGTACCATGCAGAGTCGATCATGGGCAGAAGCGGGCTTACCACGTACATACAGCTATGAGGGCCGCCATCCTGGGAATCAGCATCAGGGCTGACCAACCCAACCATGTGTGCGGCGATGCTGGCATCATCAAGATGCAGCTTCTGCGGGCAGACTAGAGATTTGCGATGCCTCTGCCCCGCAAAAGGAGCTACCTGCTCGGGCTGGGAAGAAGGACCACTACCAAAAAGTTTGTAGGTCTAGAACCCTGACCAGGAGCAGTACGGCATGTATGACCGAAGAACTTTCAGTACTGACAGCATGCGTGGTAAGGGGGACTCACCGCAGTCTACCTCATTGATGATGTCATTTCTGCCCTTGACGACACCAATACGATTGCAGCGTGGTCAACTTGGAGGCTGCAATCTTGGGTGTCGGGCCTCCCCACCGATGAGGAGGAGGAGTTACCTGTCCTGGCGTCAGACAACCTGAATCAAGCCACCCCTCACCGATCACAAACTCCATGATGCAGATTGAGGCGAATGTGTGCAAGACAAACTGCCTCTTTGACAGCGGCAGCATTGAAAGTTTTATCCACCCCGAGGTGGTCCGCAGACTCTCCCTTCCCATCTGGCCAATGACCAGGTCGGTTTCGATGGCAGTGACAGACCAACAGTCTTGTATCTGGGGGTACTGTGTAGCATCTCTAATGGTGGTGGGGGGGGAGGAATGCAACAATGATTTTGTATTGTTGATCATGCCCCAGTTCTGTGCTACAATCCTCCTGTGCCTTGACTTCTAGAGTCAGTTCAGGAGTGTGATGATGGCATTCGGGGGCCCCCTACTGCTGCTCACAGTTCACAACCCCCAGCTTACAGATTCCACTCCCCAACCAAGCACCCAGTCTCCAGCACCGTCCTGCAGCCTCACCACCCTGAAATCATCGAGGAAGAAGGCGGTAGTGGTGTCGTCGAGGGCAGAAATGACATCATCAATGAGGTAGGCCACAGCATCTCAAACCTCACCCCAGACTGTAAACCAATCACTACCAAGAGTAGGCGCTATAGCACTGAAGATATGGAGTTCATCCATGCTGAGGTTCAGCGACTCTTGGCAGAGGGGATCATAGCCCTAGCTCCAGCCCCTGGAGGGCACAGGTCCTCTTGGTCAGAGGGTCAGGCAAGCCCCAGATGGTGATTGACTATAGTCAAACCATCAACCACTTCACCCAGTTGGACACGTACCCGCTACCCCGGATAGCCGACTTGGTCAACAAGGTAGCGCAATACAGAGTCTTTTCGACCATTGACCTCAAGTTGGCTTAACATCAACTCCCTCTCTGCCTGAATGACCAAATTTACACGGGATTTGAGGCCGACAGCAAACTGCTTCACTTCCTGCGGGTGCGTTTCGGAGTTACTAACAGTGTCTCTGCTTTTTAGAAGGTTATGGATCAGATGGTGGAGGAGCACAAGCTGACAGCGACGTTCCCATATCTTGACGATGCCACCATCTGCGGCCACGACCGGCAGGGCCACGATGCTAACCTCGCAAAGTTCCTACGTACAGTCAAGTCCCTCAACTTGATGTACAATAAGGACAAGTGCATGTTCAATACAGATCACCTAGCCCTTCTCAGATGTGTTGTGGCACATAGTGTCACTGTCCCAGATCCTGACCGCATCAGACCACTAATGGAGCTCCCAGGCCCAAACACCCTAGAGGCACTGAAGAGGTGCCTGGGGCTGTTTTCCTATTATGCACAATTGGTGCCCAAATTACGTCAATAAAGCCCACCCCATGATTAAGTCCACAACCTTCAGCGGAAGCCCAGGCTGCATTTCACCAGATCCGAGGATACATCGCAAAGGCCACGATGCATGCAGTGGATGAATCTATCCGGTTCCAGGTGGAAAGCAATGCCTCCAACTTCACACTGGCTGCCACACTTAACCAGGCAGTCAGGCCGGTAGCATTTTTTTCCCGCATCGTGCAGGAAGTATGGTCCCAAAGTCTGGCACTCCCCCATCGAGAAGGAGGCACAAGCAATCATTGAGGCAGTGTGCCACTGGTGACATTACTTGGCCGATAAAAGGTTTACCCTGCTGACACACCAGAGTGCCATGGCCTTAACGTTCAATACAAAACAGCGGGGTAAAATCAAAAATGACAAATTTCTTAGGTGGAGGATCGAGCTATTCACCTATAATTATGACATCTTTTATTGGCCAGGTAAACTCAATGATCCCCCAGAGCCTTATCCTGGGAAATGTGCACCAGTGCGCATCTCGACCGTCTAAAGGCCCTACGTGACAGTCTGTGCCACCCCAGGGTCATTAGGCCCTGACTACATTCATAGCAACCGGGGGTTCTCGTTCATGAGCAACGAACTACGACAAAGCTTCCTAACCAGAGGCATAGACACCAGCAGGACCACCAGCTATAACCCCAGCGAACGGTTTCTCCTTGCTTGGCAACCCCAGGGCCGGTCCTGCTACAGAATCACATCAAGGACCATAAGACAGATCCACTGGTGGAAGCATTGCACCTCATTCATGCCAACACCAAATATGCGTTTGTGAGGTACCTCGATGGCCAAGAGGATACTGTACCAATCCAAGACCTGGCAAGGGCCGGAGACACCGAAACGGCCCTGCCTGCTGCCAACCACCCTACGGATCTGATCAGACTACACAGAAGCACCATCCTGGAGTCCGAGCTGACTAGCTGCCCATCTTGCTCCTCTTCCCCAGGAGACATCGGACCACCCATCCCCCCGGAAGTCCCCCATCATCACCCTGAGCCAAGCTGTTCCCACCCCGGCCTCTTCTGTGACAGCCTCCCCCTCCCCCCCCACAAGAAGCAGCACATGGACATGCTGCCCCACGTCGGCCCAGCAGAAGGAGGAAGTCGCTAGTGCGACTGAACTTCTAGTCAGAGAATTTTCCTTTTCCCATTTTTTTTTCTTCTTCTTTCTCTCCCTTTCTCATTATCGTTCCCTGTGGTCTCTATTTAAAAAGAGGGGGTGAATGTAATGACATGGTTTATTGTATATACTAGCCAATACAAGCAGGGACTGGCCCGCCCTCATGATGACATCCTCTCGTAGACTCTTCCCCTGTGACCCAGGCCATAAAGGTTGAGCCACTTCTTCCTTCCCTGCACTTCCTAGCTTGCGCCCAGGCCAGCAAGTTTTGTGTGTAATAAAGCCTATTATTCCCCTCAGTCTTTGTGATTATTGGGGAAACTGGTAGCTGACTCCCCAATCAGAATTTCATGGATCATCAGAGTTTGACTGCATTAGAATTCTTCCTCTTTGGCTTGGCTTCGCGGACGAAGATTTATGGAGGGGTATGTCCATGTCTGCTGCAGGCTCGTTGGTGACTGACAAGTCCGATGCGGGACTGGCAGGCACGGTTGCAGCGGTTGCAAGGGAAAATTGGTGGGTTGGGGTTGGGGTTTTCCACCTTTGTCTTTTGTCAGTGAGGTGGGCTCTGCGTTCTTCTTCAAAGGAGGTTGCTGCCTGCCGAACTGTGAGGTGCCAAGATGCACAGTTGGAGGCGATATCAGCCCACTGGCAGTGGTCAATGTAGCAGGCACCAAGAGATTTCTTTAAGCAGTCCTTGTACCTCTTCTTTGGTGCACCTCTGTCTCAGTGGCCAGTGGAGAGCTCGCCATAGAACACGATCTTGGGAAGGCGATGGTCCTCCATTCTGGAGATGTGACCCACCCAGTGCAGTTGGGTCTTCAGCAGCATGGATTCGATGCTTGCGGACTCTGCCAGCTCGAGTACCTCGATGTTGGTGATGAAGTCATTCCAATGAATGTTGAGGATGGAGCGGAGATAGCGCTGATGGAAGTGTTCTAGGAGCTGTAGATGATGCCGGTAAGGACCCGTGATTCGGAGCCGAACAGGAGCATGGGTATGACAACGGCTCTGTAGACGCTGATCTTTGTGTGTTTCTTCAGGTGGTTGTTTTTCCAGACTCTTTTGTGTAATCTTCCAAAGGCACTATTTGCCTTGGCGAGTCTGTTGTCTATCTCTTTGTCGATCCTTGCATCAGATGAAATGGTGCAGCCGAGGTAGGTAAACTGGTTGACCGTTTTGAGTTCTGTGTGCCCGATGGAGATGTGGGAGTGGGGGGAGGGGGGCTGGCTTGTTTCATCATTATTTCTGAACCACAGGGGAAGACAACAGGTGAACACACAATATTTAAAAAAATTATAGCAACGTGACTTTAACAATACAAAAAGCACAATACTATGACAGCACCAGCGATCGGGATTGGGTTCGAATCGCACACTGTCTGTAAGGAATTTGTACATTTTCCTCATGACTGTGTGGGTTTCCTCCAGGGCCTCTGGTTTTATCCTCTGTTCAAAACGTTCCAGGGGTCGCAGATTAATTGGGTGGATTTCGGATGGAACGGCTCATGGGCTGAAATGGCTTGTTACCGTGCTATATGTCTAAATGTTTTTTTATATATAAAAAGTCCTTGAGTTGCAATTCCTCTCCTCTCAAGAATGTAAGTAACAAAAAGGTGTTCTTGAGCGAATCCTTAAAGACTCTCCTGCTTATCAGGAACACTTTTTTGTTCTTACTATGTGCAGATGATTTCAAGTTGGACTGACAATTTATATATTTGCTGATGGCACAAAGCAGAGCTGGTTGGCTAAATTGTCAGACGTTATGAAGCTTCATTAAAGGAAGGTGTGTCTACATTACAATGAATCACCGGGAATGATGAAAGCAAAGAGAATGCCCACATCAGAGGGAGGCCAATCTTAGGACATCTTGGTTTGCATTCAATTGATTTTTCCATTCAACCTTTGATTAAATGAAATATAGAATCAACTCAGTGGAGAATTATCAATTGTTGAGAATGGCTGCCAGCAAACAGATCTGATTGTCATCTACTTATTTTGCTTAAAAATATCCATTAAAGTAAAATCCCATCCAATAGAGAGAACAACCAATGCCGTGAATCATTCTCTTCGAATGAAAAGTGACAAATGTGATATCTGAATGACAAGTGTGATTGGCCCGTTAACAAAAGTTAATAGGAAAATTCAGTTTTGTTAGGTGTGCAGTGTGGATCAGACGGATGGGAAATGCCTTCATATTTGATGTCCCATTCAGTAAAGAAAATGTCTTCTATTTGACCCAACTAAATTGATCCCAAAGTGAGGAATATTTCCAGCTGGGAATGGAAAAGAAGAACTACACCACAGGAAATGAACTGTGCACCATTCATGAGAAAATAATTTTGCAAATCAATAAAACTGCAATGATAAAGATATTAAATAATCAAACACAAAGATCATATGATGGCACCGAAAGGGCAAATGCTGTTAAAATGTCAGAATTGTACCTGCAGGCAAACCACATTTAAAATTATTGAAGGAAATAGGCAAATTCATTGCTGCTTGCAATATGAGAGCCTTCAGGAGTTGATGCAATAATTCAATGGTCTGTGCTATGAAATAGCTTGTAAAAAGTTAAAGACAATCATGTGAAAATAAAAGCATGACCCACCTTGAGATGTGTGTAGTGAAGATTTGTTTCCCTCTTTGGTCTAGAGCAGTATTGAATGAGAAAATACATTTATTGGGAAAACTAAGTAAGTATAAATAATTCAGTCATCATTATGGGATGCTTTGCCATAAGAATAAGTGAACAGCAGATTGACTCATTACTCTACTCTAAGATAGGAGGTTGCTGAGATATTGGTGATAGTACAATGGTCAATTTGGTTTCTCTTTTATGCTACGCAGATGAGGTAATCACCTTCCAGAATATTCCATCAAGAGTGACCCTCTATTGAAATGTTTATTTCAATTATGTATACAACATTGTGGAAAGGAATGTATAAATAAGTCATGACAAAGATGGGAGATGGACTTAAAAAATAAATATTCAAGAGACAACTTGGTTAGAAATTTGTCAGGACAGTATGACCTATACAATAAATGTTCATTATAGAATGGTACAATATAACTTTTTACATCAATTATATTTTATTCCTCAGAAATTAAATGGATTACATCCAAATTTTTCAGATAAATGTTACGGATGTAATCAGGAAATAGGTACTTTTTTTTTGCATTCTACCTGGACTTATAACCATATAACTATTTACGGAGCGGAAACAGGCCATGTTGGCCTTTCGAGTCCGCACCAGTTCACTGATTTTGTGCGCGGTTGTTTATAATTTATTCAGATGAATTTAAAGCTTTTTTCTTCATTTTTCTCACTTTATAAAAAAAACTTTTTCTTGGAGGAGCCAGATCTCTCGTCCTGGCCCTACGTCATCACGTGACGTCCCCCTACGATGTGGATTCTCAATGCTTAATGTTTGTTGCAGTGAAATCAAGATACTCAGGCTACACTCCCTCTCACAACTAGGTCCTGTGCAATATACCAACACTTTTTCAGAGGGATGGGTTCCAGCCTATTTGATTTTTTTCCTCGTTTCATCTCTGATCCCTCTTCTACTAACTTTAATTCAAGGAACCATTGTCTTTGACCTCTATTTGAAGGGAAACAAGTCCTTTAACTCTATTTAGGTCATGTCCAAAGTTAAGGTCTTTTCGGATAGAACTAGGTTTAATTTTAGAGTGAGTTACAAAAGTTAAATTTCCTCAGGATCCAATTTTTTTTTTCTACTGGAAATGTATTTGATGCAGATTGAAATTGAAATTAAATAAATATCAAAATTCATAATGATTGCCCTAGCAGTAGTGAGGAAATGTATAGCAGTAACTTGGAAGTCAGATGTTTATTTGGGGATGGATAGATGGCATGCTGAAATATATAGTTGTATACCACTTGAAAATATTACATACAATTTATGGAATAAATTTGAAGCTTTTCAAAAGATTTGGGAAACATATCTTCAACCTAAGTCTTCTAACTCCTTAAAATTAAGATATGTTTTGGTCAGAGTTTTATTATTTTTTTAATCTTTGTTTTAATAATATCCAGATTTTTTTTCTTTCTTTCTTTAGGGCTGTATTACTATTTAAGGGGAGGGGGGAGCTTAAATCACTATGTATTAAACTTTATTATTTTGAATAAGTCAATTTATGTATTTTAATGCATATGTGAAAAATTTAAATAAAATTTTCAAAATGTGTGACCCTCAGCTTCCAGTTGCCTGTCACTAATTACCTCCCCCATTTGCAATCTATTCTCACTCTTTACTCTCTTCTATTGAAACGCGACCTCTCTACTCCTGAATTCAATCCCTCTATTAATGAATCCCAGCTTCCCATAGGTCTTCTTAACTGTCCTATCAATCTGTATGGAAAACTTGAGGGATGCTCTACAGCCTATGTTCTATTGATCCTGTGCTTCATGACTTTCTGGATGAGTTTCTCAAATGCCTTGCTAAAATCTATGTAGGCCACATCTACCACCCTAAAATCATCAATTACTTTTTTACCGCCGCAAAAATACTCAATTAGGCTCATGAGGCATGACCTCCCCTTCTCAAGGCCATGCTGACTATCTTTGAGTAGACCATATGTTTCCAAATGCTCATAGATCCCATCCTTAAGAATCTTCTCCATAAGTTTGCACACCATTGACGTAAAATTCACCAGTCTATGATTTCTAGGATTCTCCCATTACATTTTTTAAATATAAACAAGAGAACTACATTTTCCATTCTCCAATCTTCCATCACCTCCCCTGTGGCTAAAGAGGATTCAAAAATTTTAGCTATTGCCTCCCACAGCAGTGTGGGGTATATCGCAGCCAGCCCCAGTTCTTGTTTTAGGAAGATCCAACACTTTCACTTCCTTAATCACAGGGCTGTTCAATTTTGATCACTAAGGTTCTTTTCTCTTGTGAATACTGATGCAAAGTTTTCATTTAGACCTCCCCAATCTACAGGCACATGCTGCCTCCTTTATCCTTTAGCAGTGCCACCTTCATTCTCGTCATCCTTCTGTTCTTCATTTATGCGTAGAATACCTTGGGGTTCTCCTTAATTCTACATGCCAAGGCCTTCACAAGCCCCCTTTGAGCTCTCCCAAGCCCTTTCTTAAACTCCTTTCTGGCTACCATATATTTCTCATGAGTTCTTCCTGTTTTCTGCCTCCTATATCTATTACACATTTCTTTCTTCTTCTTGACTAGTTCCCTGACCTCTTTTGTCAGCCTCGGTTCACTTTTCCTCCCATCTTTTTCTTGTCCCAGTGAGACAAACCTATCTTGAACCTTGCACAACTTGTCCTTAACCTTCCTCCACATTACTTCTGTGCTTTCACCCTTAAACATCTGTTTCCAATTTATTTTCGCTAGTTCTTGCCTCGTCCCTTCATAATTAGAACTTTTCCAGTTAAGCACTTTCCCAGTTTGACTGTTTTTAGCCTTTTCCATAGCTATGTTGAAGATAAGAGAGTTGTGGTCACTCTCACCAAAATGCTTCCCCCACAAAGAGGTCCGCCACCGGACCAGGTTCATTACCCAGAACCAGATCCATTATGGCCTCACGTCTAGTCAGACGGTCCACATACTGTGTCAGGAATCCTTCTTGTGCACACCTGACAAATTCAGCCTAATCTCTCCCTCTTGCTGTCAGTATATGCCAGTCAATATTAGGGAAGTTGAAATCACCATAGCTACAAATCTATATTTCCTGTACCATTCCAAAAGCTGCCTACTTAACTGCTCCTCAGTGTCCTGAGGACTATTTGGGTACCTAGAGACTACTCCCAACACAGTGATAGCTCCCTTCCAGTTTCTGACTTCCACCCACACCAACTCAATGGATACTCCCTCTGCAGTGTCCTCCATTTCTATAGCCATGATACTACTACTCCTCATCTTTTCCTATCTCCCATCCTATTTCTTTTGAAACATCTAAACCCCGGTACATGCATCAGCCAATCTTGGTCTTCGTCCAGCCAAGTTTCAGTAGCGGCCACAACATTGTAGTTTCACACACTAATCCATGCTCTAAGTTTATCCCGTTTAGTTCTAATACTCCAAGCATTGAAATAAGAGACATTTCAAACCCTCTAACTGGCTACATTTATGTTTTGTTCCCTGCCTGTCCTTCCACACCACATAGCATCATACTTTTGTCCTTCTACCATAATCTCTGCACTCACACTCTGCTTCCCACATTCCCACAACAAATTGTTATTTTTCTCTCTCTCTTAAGTTGTAGTTGCAACTTTCTGTGTCAATTTGTCCCTTTTAATTCTTGTTGTATCCTACTGCTGTTTTATGTAGTTTTCCCTTGGTGTCTTTCTCTGGACTTTATCCCAGATATTCCTTCAGTTTTCTTCATTTCTCCCCATAACTGAAAGCCATGTCAAAGGTGTTTAGTCAATGACACAAAATGTAGACAATGCTTAACTTCTCATCCAATTTCGTTGACCTACTAAGTACTTTTGGCATTTTCTGTATTTGTTTCAGATTTCTGGAATCTGCAGTTTTTTTTTTTTAACTCTCATTGATTTAGATGCCATCTGCTCCACTCTCATTTATGAATACTGCACCTGCGATTGGAGTTACATGAACTGTTCTTACGGTTTAATTTAAAAAAAAGACATGCAGCATGGTAACACACTATTTTAACCCACAAATCCGTGACGCCCAATTAACCAACACCCCCCGGTAAAATTTGAATGGCGGGAGGAAACTGGAGCCCCTGGGGGAAACCCACACAGATACAGGAAGAACATACAAACTCCTTACAGATAGAGCCAGGTTTGAACCCCAGTCTCGATCGCTGGTGCTGTAAATTTGTTGCACTAACAGCTATACATATAATATTAGTGGTGTGTTTAATGCAGCAGAATAATGCATGGAGAGCATGAGGGGAAGATTAAGGGCAGAATTTTTTTTTAAGCCATTTCACCAGGAAATACATGGTGTTTAATTACATTGTTTGCAAAGCAGAAGCTTTTCTTGCTGCCCTGCTGGAAACAATAGGTACGGACAAAGGTGAGCTGTGATAGATCCTATCATACTGTTAGTTTAGGGATCAATTACAGCATATGTATATTTTAGATAAACAGATTATCCTTGATTGAATTTTATGATTTATGATTTATGATTTATGATTTATCCTTGATTGAATTTTATGATTCAAAGTTTTTCTCAATGTCTCAATGCCCTATTTTTTTTTAATCCCTATGATCAGAAACTATGCCTATATGTCTTTCTATCTTCAATATTGCCCATCATCCCATGATGATGGAATTATGGTTCACTTCAGATTAAGTGGAATCCCTGCAAAGCTAACAGGAGGTTCACTAAAGAGTGGAACAGCTATGACACCAAACAAATGTATACAGGCAGAATGGTGTCTTGCCTTATTAACAATTAGTGTAAGAAAAGCAAACCCCTTGATCTACTGAGTGTTTGAAGACTTTGAAAAGTCAGCTCTACAGTAGATAATAAACAATCCAGCAAGGTGTTTCTTGTACTGGTTCTATTTAATAAATGTATCCGCTCTTCTATAAACTTCCTATCTATGCAACAATCTGATATCTTGAATCTGGCAACAATCCAATAAAGCATGATATCTGCATGTCCAGTTAATTTCCACGATCCTCTGTGTCTTTGTGGCTGAGAGGTCATACTCTCAAAGTAAAACCCTGCCAACTGTCAACAGCTGAAATTACAATGACCTTGTGGATTTGTGTTCACCACAGTTTACCACAGCTCTTTTACTACTTGTCCAGCAGGTTCTGGCCTGTTTGGCTGGAACTGCCAAAATTTCAATGGTTCTAAAGGTCTGGAGGATTATGGAGTGGGAGCAAGTCAGTGAGACTAGCAAAAGAGTGATTGGCACAATTAGGAGGGCTGAAGAGCCTGTTTTCTGTGCTGCAGCGTGTTATGGCTCTAGTTATTTAATGCAGCAGATTCAAAAACCCAATTTTCCATTTTTTGTGATTTTAAGTTGTAGCTCTGTATTAACAATACAGATCCTGGAATATAATTCTGTACGTTTAAACATTGCATTATTATAGCTCATAATGGAGTGATTTGTGTTTTGATTATTTTGCATGCTTCATTTTTACTTGCTTGATGAATGGCTCCTCATCTTCTGGAAGTAATTAGAATTGCAACACGGGATCAGGGGCTTGTTATACCAATCTATACTAGGGTCAGCAAGTCACTCTAACATTGCATCAACTGGAAAATCTGGCACTTTACAAAAACAGTCCCATAAGTGAACCATTGAGATTCTGTAAATACTTTTTTTGTAGTAGTTCTGTTGTGGGAGGAACAGTGGCAGAAATCCTGATCATTCATGGAAATCGCATCCCTTCCACACCAGCATGCTGCGAGCCAAAGGCTTTGATCGACTAACCGAATGAATGTACTCACTATTTTTCATTGTAAATGCCTACCTACTTATGCTGTACCCATTGTCTCTTCTGTCTGATAACAACCCTGCTGTCCCATCTGTTCATAACTCACGGTGGTACTATCATATCGTTTCCTCTGTTATGTTGAAGAAAGGTGCTGATTTATTGAGGTTATGTCCTTGTATATCCTATCCAATCTATAATGTACTGTACTTGGCTTTTGTTCCTTCAGCTTTTCCATGATGTAAAACTTGAACCTGTACAAAATATTCCATCCCTACTCTTATCACGATTTAATGTAGATTCACCATAACATCTCAATTTTTTTACATCTTCCTGTAAAATATTCCATTAGCTTTTTTATGATCTTATCCACTTGAGATGATAGATTTCTCCAACTCATAAATGTTAAATTATTTCTCCATCATTCCTATTTTCTCTTAGCAATATCGCTTTAAGCCATGCTATTTAATCAATGCCTGTTTTCTATTTAAGCACCTTGCTGCCGTTTTATTTCTCCCTTTGACTCTGTGCCTGAGAAGCACACATTTTCATTCATCTTTTTTTGATTTTTTTCTTTCCTTTTGTCCCTGTTTTGTTTCACTGAAATTTAGTGGCAGTGAAGAGGACAAGTTTCATGTTCACGGTCACAGAAATGAGCATATATAATGTGTACGAGATTAATCAAAGTATTCCGCAAATCTTTAGCAGGTCAGACAGAACCTGTGGAGAGGGAAACAGTTAATGTTTCAAATCGATTAGAAGTTTGTATGAAAATACTTTTCTCTTCAAAGATCCTGTCTGCAAATAACATTTGTGCTTTTTACTTTTGCACGACTGATAGTACTTTGATTGTGGATATTTAATGTTGAGCTGTTTTAGTTTAGTATTACCAGTGTGTCATATTAAAGACTGTTCTTCTCTGCCAATGAATATTTTGAGGTATAAAATGATGAAAATGATGGAGAAGAAACCAGTACTTTTATCTACCAGATCTGTGCTAACCACCAACATCCATTTGCACTTATCCCACTTTAACCCATTTCATTGAGAGGGTGATTTTGAAAACAGTCACAGTTTGGTGCTCTAACCCTCACTCATACTGTTTGTAAAGGAATGAAAACAGAATACTTTAATTTTTGAAAAGGAGGCTCTAATAGCTCAGTGGTTAGAGCATTGGTCTTGTAAACCAGCAGTCGTGAGTTATTTCCCCGCTAGGACCTAATTTCTGTGAAGGGCACTAGAGAGTGGCTACTCTCTGTCTTCCTTAAGGTAGACAAGGTTAAATAATTTCAGGTATGTTACATTCTAAATGTAGTATCATGTGATAATAATGGAACTTCTTACCTTTACATTTCAATCTTCCCACATTTTCTTCAATTCCAATCCATATTCTACTACTCACCAAAACATGATGAGCAGAAATTGTCTTGCCATTTAAAGGATCTTAAAATCAGAGACACACAGCAGTTAGCCTATGCCAACCATTAAAGAGCATGTCACACTGATGAGTAAAAGGTAATGGTTCCGTTATTGTCACGTAATACTACATTTAGAATGTGACATACATGATAATCTTTAACTTAGGCAAAAAGTCACCACTCTGTCCAGAAATGTGACCCCAACCAGGAACAAACTCATGACCACTGGTTTATAAGACCAGTGCTCTAACCACCAAGCTCTTGGAGCATCATTACACAATTCCATTTTTTTTTCAAATCTCCCCATGTTTTCATCAACTCCCTCAGATTCCACCACCCATTTACGCACTGGGGGTAATTTATAATGACCAATTAACCTATCAACCTGTATGTTTTTGAGAGTTTTCAGGGAACCAATGCACTCACAGGAAGAATACACAAACTACAGACAGCCCACACCAGAGGCCAGGATTTAATCTAGGTCACTGGTGTGAGACGGAACCCCTCCTAGTGGCCTGATAGTGCATCCAAAGCTTCCAATTCTGAGGTCATGCTATATTTGATGCCCACTAGCTATTTTTTTGCCACTCTCTGTTCAAACATTCTTCCCATCCCTACCCTTTCCAAATTTAACTGAAAACCCAAGGAACGTGTATACTCAATCAAAATGGAATAATACTTTCAAACATTTCATTGACATTTTTCTGACAATGAGACCCCCTAAATCAATGGAACATGTTTCAGAATGAGCTTGTGCATGGTTTGGATAGTCACAAGGTCCTGATTATATGCAGATGGTATTAAAGGCACATCAGCCTCAAAGAGTATTCAGTGGCTGATCCAGATGCAAGGAAATGAGTCAGAGAGACAAATTATTTTCTGATCCAGAAAGAAAAACAATTGGTTGCCTGTTTTTGCATATGTGCAGGGCCGACAATAGCTTCAGGCAGAGTCCTTGAAAGAACGTGAGGCAAAGACATTGACGTTGTCACTTTGATCTCCACTGGTCCAGCAGTCAGGTGGTTGCCTTGAAGGCTGCAAATGTCAGCCACCACCTGGTGTGATATCTTGTGTCCCTTCCAATGATATTGACAAAAGCCAGCCTACATGCACGGTATGTCCTCCTGCATGCCTCACTGATTTTCCCTTCTTACCTCTGCAGTGGCAGTTACACGAGAAGGAGCAGGTTGCTGTTCTGAGATTCTGGCCTTTGTTACTTGTGAATATATGGTAATGTAGCATAAGCAGTTTCCGCACTGACGATGGAACAATAGGAATCTGAATTATGAGTTGAAAAGTTATATGTACCTCTGGAAAAGGAAGCAAGACAAGGGGTTTCTGAAATTTATGTCAAATTATATATATATATATATATTTTAAAATCAATGTTATACAAACAAACTTCCAACACAATTCTTGTGAAAAATGTAACTGTGAACCTGAACAGCTATTTGTCAAAATTTCACTTTATTCTTCCACCTTTATCTAATGCTTTCAATTACAGAGCTACAGAAAGCTCAAGCAGTTCAGGTGCTCAGAGCCAAAAATGACACTAGGGAGGCTGCAGATGCCAGAATCTGAAGCTAAACACAGTCTACTGGAGGAACTCGGTGGATTGAGCAATATCAGTGGGAGGAAAAAGAATGGTTGACACGATGAGCCGGAATGTTCATTGAGTCTCGATAAAGTGCTTCAGTTTAACGACAAGGATTATAGGGTGGACAGCCAGGACCATTTTCCTGGAGGGCCAATAGCAAATACAAGAGGACAGTTGTTGAATTTGAGTGAAGGAATGTTTAGGGGAGACATAAGAGGTAATTATTATTATTATTTTTTGTTTTAAACAGAGTGGTGGGTGCCTGGAATGCGTTGCCAGGGGGGTGATGGTGGAGGCTGGTACAAGAGGAACATTCAAGTCTCTTCAATTAAGAGCAAGGATATAAGAAGAATAATGGGTTCTGGGTCCGAGGTTGGGAAAAATTAAATTGTTGTGAAGCAGGTTTACATAGTTTGTCACAACATTGTATGTAAGCTGAAGGCCGATACTATGCTATAATTTTATGTTCTATGATTCAATCTTCATTCTGATTGCAGATCTATTTCAATTTTTCCAAAGCTCTGGGAGACAAAATGATAAAAGGGCCAGAGGGTAAAAGTCTAACTGGCATAACACAAGGTTTCATGAATCTTAAGGAACAAAACAAATTTTATTTCATTTTGAATATTTGCTATTTAATTATAGGTTTCCTATTGCAGTTGTTCTGGGTAACTGATGCATCTCAGATTTGGAAAATTTATTTCTTCTCCTCAGTAAAGTGTGGCAGTGAAAAGTAAATTGATAAAGCAAATGCAACTTGGTAATTCAGTGAAGGAAGTCTTTTTTTTTTTAAAATATGAAGCATTCAATTTTAGATCATTAATAAACTATAGCATGTCATTTCCAAAACAATGTTAACATTAATTTTCTCATTTTTAGGAATTTTTATTATCAATATGTTAACAGATCCACTCGATATTTTTCCAATACCTTAATTTTGCCTGTATTATTTCAACTGGATTAAAACATGGATATATCAGATGCACTCTGATTAATTATTCAGATTTCAGATGTTAATTGACAAAGTATTAATTCTAGAGGTTCAACCTTAAGATTAAATTGTTTTGATAGAAGCTGGTTGAATTTGATAAAAGCTGGTGGAACTTGAAGTGTACTCCTGTTTTGATGGATGTTCTGTGACTTCTCGAGTTCCTGGTTTCATTCTGTATAGTACACTATTTCAATTTGATAGAATTTTTCAAGATATTCAAGTACAAATTTGGATAGCATGGTTTACCTATGGGAGTTCCTACTTATGCTTTTTAGATACAGAGCACAGTAATAGGCCCACTGGCTCACGCGCCTATGCCACCAAATACAACAACCATTGTACATTTTGAAGGGTGGGAGGAAAATGAAGCACATGGGGAAAAAATCATGCAGGGTAAACGTACAAACTCCTTACAGACAGCGCTGGATTCAAACCCTGAGGAAAGGATGCTTCATGGTATTGTGTTGTCAGGCTGTAATAATTGTTGAATTCAATGTGAGAGCAATTATTGTCACATTATACCTAGTACAGTGAGAAGGGTTCTTCTGTAAGAATCTAACAAATAATTTCTAACATGCGTAAAGCTGTGCAAAGTACAGGGGCTGGATCATAATTACAGATTACAGAGTTACAGTGAAAGATAGCATTTATTATGCAACAACAAAGAGCACTGTTGTGGGATTCATTCAGTAAACAGCTCAAAATGACAGCCTTGAATTTACTTTGCAACAGCAGCAATATTCAGGAATTATGGCTGTAATAACATTTAAATAGTATATTTCAAATTAGATGTTGGTGAAATATTTCCATTGTTTCTTAGAAAGATTAAAACCAAATTGTTGATTTTAAAGTTTTTCTTTTCAAATATATCCAATCAACTAAATGGCAACATGATGGAAATAGTTATAAGAACTAATGGAATAAAGGAAATAGGGCTAAAACACAGATGTAACGAATCCACTGTCAAACAATTAGTTCCAAAACAAGATTACATTGCGGAAATAATAGCATATGAGAAAAGTGGGATGGGTAAGAGAAATAAAAAAAGTTAGTTCATGTGACCCTGAGGATGTGTAAATAATAGAAAAAAAGGAGTAAAGTTGGTAAATATTTCCTTAGTATATTCTTGCATTTGATCTTTTGTATCAAACAAGCAAAGGTGATATCATCGCAGTACAATGGAGAAGGGCATGAGTGAGCAGTAATGGCTTTGATTTAGACATGACCTCACAAATAAGCACATAATCAGCAATTGCACAATGCAGATAGAAGAAAATCTTCTGATTCTTCATGAGATTTTAGATTCTTTTTCTATTTGTAACAACAAAAAAGAGAGATCTCCAGAGCCCTGGACTGTTATGGAAATATAGTGATCAATGAGAGGTTAGTCAATAATGTAGGGCAAGAACACCCCTGGATGGGTCATTCATTGGGGCAATATGAGTAGAGCTCAGGAATAAGAAAAGTTTAATCACTACAGCAGAGGCAGGTAAAAGATTTCTCAGTAGCTGCTGTGAGATCATATCAGATCTGTCGGCAGAATATGGCAAGAGCTGGGGGTGACTGTAATATCTCCAATATTGTCTGGGAATTGTTCAGTGCTTTCGTACAAGAAGCCCTTAAACATTACTATTATATCTGCTTCCTTCATCGCCCTGTGTATTCCACACATTCACCACTCTCCAGGAATTAAAAATCTTGCCCATAACATCTCCTCAAAATTACCCCCACCCCATAGTATTGAACATTTGAACCCTGGGAAAAAGATTTTGTCAACCCGACCTTGGTCTCTCATAATTTTATAAACTTCTCTCAGAATTCCCCACAGTCTCCAGAGAAAGCAATCTACATTTGTTCAACCTCTCCTGACAGCTCATACCTCTAATCCATGCAACATCCTGGTGAGTCCCTTCAGTATCCTTTCCCAAGCCTCTGCATCATCCATGAAAATGGAAGGGTTAGAACTGCATGAAATACTCTATGTGTGGCCATAAGGCATACGACTTCCTTGCTCTTTTATGCTAAAGGTGAATAATTTCCCAGGATCACAGGACATTCATCCTAAATTAATGAGAGGGGCAAGAGAATGCTGGGATCTTGACAGAGATCTTTCCACCCTCTTTTGTTACAAGCAAGATCTGAAAACACTGAGAACAGCCAATATTGTTCCTTTATTTAAAAAGGGCAATGGGAATAAACAAAGAATTCATAGGTCAGTGAGTCTTACATCAGTGGTATGGAAATTACTGGAAAAGATTCTCAGGAATAGGATTTATTTACATCCAGCATGGATTTCTTTGGGATAGTCATTATGGCTTTGTGCATGGAGGCCATGTTTTGTAGATATGGACATTTGTACAGCTTTCATTAAGATCCCTCATGACAGGTTAATCAAGTTGATTAAGGCATGAAAAATCCATGAAAAATTGGATTCAACATTGGTTTGTCTATTTTGAAAAGAGCGTAGTTGTGAAAGTGTTTCATTCTGAACCGCAGGTCTGTGAGCAGGAGGGTTCAGCAGGGATCAGTGCTGAGACCTCACTTGTTTGTGAGATATGTAAATGATTTGAAAAGCAAAATGGAGGTGGGTGATTAGTAAATTTGTATGCAGCACAACATTGATAGAATTGCAGTTAGTGAGGAAAGTTTTTGAAAGAGAGAGCAGGATATAAATGACAAATGTAGTTTGATCCAGACAAGTGTGAGGTGTTGCTCTTTCAGAAGTCAAATGTCAGAAGAAAGTATGCAAGTAAATGATTTGACCTTGGAATCATTAATGAAGGGAAGGATTTGGGGGTGTAACTTCATAGCTCTCTCAAAGTGGTAAAAAGAAGAGGGGTGAAGCAGGCACTTGGCACACTTCCATGGAATGTCATGGCCAGTAAGGCCACGTCTAGGGTATTGTGTCCAATTTTGTTTCCCAGATGATTGAAAAATGTTTTAGACGTTTGGAAAATGTGAAGAAGAGGTTCAACAGTTTTTTTTCCTAGCTCAAAATGTATTAATTATATGGAGGGGTTTGAAAAACTTTGGTTGTTTTCTTTACATCATCACAGGGGTAGCCCTGTTGATGTATATAAAATTATGAGAGATGTTCAGGGGATGTAGTTTAATTGCCCAGGGGGGGCCTTGTCGTAGGCCAGGGGGGGCCTTGTCGTAGGCCAGGGGGGGCCTTGTCGTAGGCCAGGGGGGGCCTTGTCGTAGGCCAGGGGGGGCCTTGTCGTAGGCCAGGGGGGGCCTTGTCGTAGGCCAGGGGGGGCCTTGTCGTAGGCCAGGGGGGGCCTTGTCGTAGGCCAGGGGGGGCCTTGTCGTAGGCCAGGGGGGGCCTTGTCGTAGGCCAGGGGGGGCCTTGTCGTAGGCCAGGGGGGGCCTTGTCGTAGGCCAGGGGGGGCCTTGTCGTAGGCCAGGGGGGGCCTTGTCGTAGGCCAGGGGGGGCCTTGTCGTAGGCCAGGGGGGGCCTTGTCGTAGGCCAGGGGGGGCCTTGTCGTAGGCCAGGGGGGGCCTTGTCGTAGGCCAGGGGGGGCCTTGTCGTAGGCCAGGGGGGGCCTTGTCGTAGGCCAGGGGGGGCCTTGTCGTAGGCCAGGGGGGGCCTTGTCGTAGGCCAGGGGGGGCCTTGTCGTAGGCCGGGGGGGCCTTGTCGTAGGCCGGGGGGGCCTTGTCGTAGGCCGGGGGGGCCTTGTCGTAGGCCGGGGGGGCCTTGTCGTAGGCCGGGGGGGCCTTGTCGTAGGCCGGGGGGGCCTTGTCGTAGGCCGGGGGGGCCTTGTCGTAGGCCGGGGGGGCCTTGTCGTAGGCCGGGGGGGGCTTGTCGTAGGCCGGGGGGGGCTTGTCGGGGCCGGGGGGGGGGCTTGTCGTAGGCCGGGGGGGCTTGTCGTAGGCCGGGGGGGGGCTTGTCGTAGGCCGGGGGGGGGCTTGTCGTAGGCCGGGGGGGGGCTTGTCGTAGGCCGGGGGGGGCTTGTCGTAGGCCGGGGGGGGCTTGTCGTAGGCCGGGGGGGCTTGTCGTAGGCCGGGGGGGCTTGTCGTAGGCCGGGGGGACCTTATGTCTTTTTTTTTATTTTAAAAAGATAAATAGTCAGAGCCTTTTTCTCAGGGGAGAAATGTAAAATATGTGATGGTATCAGTTGAAGTGAAAGGGGAAAAGTTTAAAAGAGATGTGCAAGGCACATTTTTATTTTCACATAGAGTGGATGGTGCTTCGAAAATGCTAGCACTGGAAATGATGGAAAAAAATATGACAGTTACATTTAAGAGGCACTTATTCAGGCAGGGGGTAAGAACCACGTGTAAGCTGAGGTCCAACATAAATTGCATGTTTAATTCAGACACAGTAGGCCAGAAAGCCTGTTCCTATGTTCTGCTGTTCTATGTTTTATGTACAATCAATTAAACCTTGATGTTTCCTGTACACCAAGCATTTTCATTCCCTCAAGTAAAATTTTTGGTAAATCTGAAATCCATAATTACCATATATTTTGGCATATATTGTGAAACCTTAAAATTCTGAAAAAAGTTGGGGGGGGGGGGTTGACTTATATGCCAGATATACTTTTGAAACCTTAAATTCACTGACAAAACCAGATAGATGTCAATTTGGCATATAAATTGATGTTGGAAGCACCTCCTCACCATCAGCACTGCTGCTTCCCAATGCCACTCTACCGCTGGATGCCATATAACCTCTCCTACCTGGGACTCTGAGGTCACTGCTGATGCTCCTGTCTGGTAGGCTGAGGTTCCAGCTCCCACCTGGAGCATGATGTCACCATTCCAGCTCCGTGGCCACCGCTGTTTGTTGTCTGGTAGTTTGAGGTTTTGTTTTTACTTTCTTAAATTACAGCTTTGTTATTTGCAATTGAGGTGTTTGAAAAAAAAATTGGGCTGTTTCTGGGAGGCCACAACATCCCAAATTTGGGGGGGGGTCTACTTATACCATAAAACCCTTAAAATTAGGCTGAAAATGAGGCCAACTTGCATGGCGGTTGACTTATACACCAAAATATATGGTAATACATTCTGTCAGAAATAAACAGTCTCAAACTTTCAATATTAAGTCAGGAATGCTTCAGAGTGCATGGTGGAAAAATACCCTGGTTTTATTTAATTTTGCATTGAAACTAAATTTGAAGAGCATGTGCAATGGAAAATTAAAGTGCCCCGTAACCAAAATGAACAATCTCACCCAACATTCATTCACTTTAATTTGCTACAATCTTTTCCTCGCTGATCCTTCAAGGAAAAAAAAAGGAAAGTACATAACCAGAAAACATGTAAATGTCAATGTAAAATCATCCCTGATAATTGATCGAAATAATTGTGGAAAAGCTTGCTGGTCATTTCATATTTTCAGAAAATGCCAATAGAAATTGATGAAAGCATTTTCTCTGAGATGTTCCAAGGATCTTTTGAGTCCTATCTTTCGTACTTCCAATGCTGCTAGTCAAGCAATGATGTTGCAGGTATGATTGCCATTGTAATCCAACATTCTATTAACATTCACCTTTCACAACATGATCAAAATAAAGCACAGAGCTCTATTGCCTGCATTAATGGTTGAGAAGATTACTGCAAGGGCAATTATGGAATTAATAAAATATATTCTAGATAATGCACATTGCTCAAGGTTTCAAATCTCACCTCTCGACTGGCATTTTGCATCAGCAACCACATTTGCAATGGATAATAGCTTAGCAGTAATTCTGTTTGAAATAATGAAGAATCCAATAATGGTTTCTCAGCAGAAATAGCAGCTATTTATTTCAACAGATTCAACAATGCAAATGCAAAACTTGCAGTTTCTTTCAAAAAACATTGTCAGAATTGATTAGGAAATTATGAATAGATTTATTAAGATACAAGTATAAATGTTATCACTGAGAACCACAGACATGGACTAAACTCTGCAAAATACAGCAGGGAAACAAATTGAAGTGTGGTTTATTGTAAGGAGTATGTTACTGAGATTAAAATTCCTTTATTGTTTTGATATCTATTGGAAAACTGTAACAATAGACAGAATCTCATGCTCTCCTCAGGCTCTACAACTATGCCCCTTCATAACAGAGCAACTGAAATTTAAGTCTTCTTAGTGGAGTGGATGAAGCCTCCATTATAGAGAAATGGATCATAGTCAGAAGTGAGCCTTTTCCCATCACAGAACTCCAGTAAAACTACTTTCCATACTGGAGAGTACCGAACATCAATCTCCTCAATATTTTCCAACCAAAGGTCTGTGCCATCTTTGCTCTCATAAACTCTTGCAAGGGGTGATTCAGTGCTTACTGAATAATTGCTGATAGCTCATCTGTCTCCACGGTTGAGTCAAAAATGGCACAGGATCAAAAAACCTTTTCAGATTTTAGGTCTGTGGTTTCAAAGGGAAGGAACAATTTTATCTTAATTTAATGTTCTACTTACCTTGATATGTTTGTTAAGGAACAGGTTTTAATGACCCAGAAATTTAGCAAAGATAAATGTTTGGAAATGCTTTAAATTTATTATTGCTGACAAAGTAGCAATTAATGAGGAAGATTTTCAAGGCAGGCATCCTACATCCAGTCACTTTCTAGATCTTGGCACTGGACTGGAGGATTGGATGTAGGTGGAGGGTGTTAAGTGAGTCGAGAGTAGGATCTGCAGGCAATGCTTCCAACCAATGGCCATACATAATCCATTATAATCCATCCCTGTGTCTTCTGTGGCAAACTTGGATTAAAGTTTTACGATAAGTCTTGTATGATTAACCAGTGCAGTGGAATACATGTTACAATTACAGATTGTACCTCTGATATTGCTGTGTTCTCTATCTCCAATGTTGGAGTACACAGCAACATAAACAAATGAATAAGAATTGATTCTTAATATTGACCATGCAACAGTTATAAGTCTCTGATCTTAATGTTTGGACTTAGTGCCACCCAAGTGTATGCTTCTATTCAGCAGTAAACACAAATAAAAACAATCTTGAAAGCAGAGAGGACAAGAAATTAAGAAATACCTAAAAAAGTTTATACAATGGAATAGTTCAAAGTAGAGTTCTTAAAGGAACCCACCATTTAATGCAATTATGCTGGCGAATTTGAGCACTTGTATCTGCACCAAGAACCTAGGTAAAGAAGAGAGACAGAAATTTGTGAAAGGTAGAATTATAGAAGATATTAGCTTCTTCTTGGGTTCACAAAAGGCAATGTTAAGTTGTAAATAGTCCTCTTGTTACTACCTCTGTACCTTCTTCCTGTAGTTCAAAAACTCTAGAATCAAGAAGATTTTCTTTCCAACAGCAATCAGGCTCTCACACCACAAAAAGGACTGTCTGCACTATGGTAGCATCACTTATTTTTCTGTCACTAAGTAACCATCAATATTTAATCACTCATTTATTTTTGTATTTAGCATTTTGTTTTAAATTTAATATATACTATTGTCTTCTTTCTTCTTTGGCTTGGCTTCGCGGACGAAGATTTATGGAGGGGGTAAAAAGTCCACGTCAGCTGCAGGCTCGTTTGTGGCTGACAAGTCCGATGCGGGACAGGCAGACACGATTGCAGCGGTTGCAAGGGAAAATTGGTTGGTTGGGGTTGGGTGTTGGGTTTTTCCTCCTTTGCCTTTTGTCAGTGAGGTGGGCTCTGCGGTCTTCTTCAAAGGAGGCTGCTGCCCGCCAAACTGTGAGGCGCCAAGATGCACGGTTTGAGGCGTTATCAGCCCACTGGCGGTGGTCAATGTGGCAGGCACCAAGAGATTTCTTTAGGCAGTCCTTGTACCTTTTCTTTGGTGCACCTCTGTCACGGTGGCCAGTGGAGAGCTCGCCATATAATACGATCTTGGGAAGGCGATGGTCCTCCATTCTGGAGACGTGACCCATCCAGCGCAGCTGGATCTTCAGCAGCGTGGACTCGATGCTGTCGACCTCTGCCATCTCGAGTACCTCGACGTTAGGGGTGTAAGCGCTCCAATGGATGTTGAGGATGGAGCGGAGACAACGCTGGTGGAAGCGTTCTAGGAGCCGTAGGTGGTGCCGGTAGAGGACCCATGATTCGGAGCCGAACAGGAGTGTGGGTATGACAACGGCTCTGTATACGCTTATCTTTGTGAGGTTTTTCAGTTGGTTGTTTTTCCAGACAACAACAACAACAAACAACCATATACTATTGTAGTTTTTAAACAAAGTACATGTTTGGTTGCAACAAGTAAGAATTTTGATTAATGTGGACTATGTTTGCTGATGACACAAAGATGGGAGGTGTTGTGGACAGCAAGGTTTTCAAAGCTTGGAGAGGGATCTGAACCAACTGGGAGAATGGGCCAAAATATGACTGATGGAATTTAATGCAGACAAGTGTGAGGTGATGCATTTTGGAAGGAAAAACCAAGGTAGGAGATGTACAGTAAATGGTAGGGCACTGAGGACTTTGGAGGAGCAGAGAGATCTGGGAATACAGATACATTGTACTGTGAAAGTGGTGTCACGGGTGAACAGGGTTGTAAAGAAAACTTTTAGTATCTAACCTTTATAAATCAAAGTATTGTGTATAGAAGTTGGAATGTTATGTTGAGGTTGTTTAAGACATTGGTGAGGCAAAATTTAGAATATTGTGTGTAGTTCTGGTCACCTAATGACTGGAAGGATATCAATAAGACTGAAAGAGTGCAGGGAAGATTTACTCAGATGTTATCATGTCTTCAGGAGTTGACTTACATGGAAAGATTAAACAGGTTAGGACTTAATTCTTTGGAGCAAAGAATTCTTTGGAGCAAAGAATTCTTTGGAGCAAAGGGAGATTTGATAGAGGTGTACAAGATTATGAGAGGTCTCGACCAAATGAATGCAAGTAAGCTTTTTCCACTTAGATTGGGGGAGATAAATACAAGAGGTCACAGTTTGAAGCTGAAAGGGGAAAGATTTAGGGGGAACATCAGGAGAAAACCTTCACTCAGAGTAGTGGGAGTTGGGATGAGTTGCCATCTGGTGTGATGAATGCAGGCTCGAACTTAGGTTTTAAGAATAAATTGGATAGGTACATGGATGGGAGAGGTCTGCAGCATTTCTGTGCTGTAGCATTCTATGTTTCCATGTGAAATGTATATATACGACAATAAGCTTATTGACATTACTATAATTCAGAAACTATATTCTTTGGAGCTAGTGTAGAGGAGGTTCACCAGGTTGATTCTGGAAATTAATATGTTAGTTTATGAGGCCCTATAATGATTGTAAACTAGATGATTAAGGGGATTTTACAGAGACAGATACAATTGTGAAAGGAGTAGATAAACTAGAAGTAGAGAGGTTGTTTTCAGTGGTAAGTGAAATGAAAACTAGAAGACATGGCCTCAAATTTAGGGGAGTAGATTTAAGACACAAATCATGAGGAACTTCTTCTGCAGAGAGCAGTGCATTCATGAAATTGTCTGCCTCAGGAAGCAGTGAAGACTTCCTCATTAATTGTATTGAAGAGGCAGAGAGATAGCATTATCAAGAATAGAGGAATTAAGTCCATGATGGTAAATGGAGCTGAGTCCATGGCCAAATCAGCCATGATCTTATTCAATGGTAGAGCAGGCCTGACAGGCTAGATGCCTTACCCCTCTACCAATTTCCTATGTTCTTGTCAGGTATTAGCAGGATTGCTTATGTCAAGATTCAAGAATAAACTTCTGAGGAAAATCATAGGGTTGTTTGGAGTGAACTGAGGAGGAAGAGAGGGGAGAACCATTGCAATTCAATGCAAACATCACAATGAGAGGCAGGTGCTAAATCAAGGTGCACAGGCAGCTTACCCGTGTATTATCTTTGACTTAATAAAAAATGTCAAGATGTGAAGTTCAAGGCAATTTGTAACTACTGACCATGCTGACAAGTTTCTCATGTGGAACCCTCAGGGAAAACCATGCAGACATGGGTAGAATGTACAAACTCAAATGTACAAACTCCTTACATGATTTGAACCCTGGTCTCGATTGCTGGCACTGTAACAGTGTTATGCTAACTGTAACTAAAAAAAAATCAAATCATATATCACTGTTGCTCAACTTGGAATGCATCCAAATATCAAATAAATAAATAAATAAATCACACAAAATGAATGCTAAGATTTTTAACCAACAACATTAATTTGAATTTGTTTTAATAATTCCTAACCATGTTAACAGACCACCTTCATTCAACAAGCAGGTCAAATCAGATCATTTCACTGATCAACAGCAGCCGGTTGAAGAATGCAAAGACCCTGGTCATTGCTTCTGCAATGAGTTTCTTCACTCAGGTACACTTCCCTGGTTATTACAGAAAAATATATTATGCTGTTAGAAGTAAATTAAAGGGCATCTATCTGATGGTCTAAATTATACAATTTTGTCCTATTGCCTGAGCTAACTGCACATTTATCACTGCAGCTGCCATGTTTCTGAAGTTCACTTCTACATGTTTCACAAGTGAAGTGCAGCACACAGCTGCTACTACACAAGTACAATGTGTGCAAAAACTAGAGAGTAATTTCATGATCTGATGGATCCATGAAGATATTTTAACTTCATTATTTGCACTGCACATGATTGGTGATTCTCTGTCCACGAGAGTTAAATTGCCTCTGTAAAATGCTTCCAGTGTAGATGGATGGCAAGGAAATGAGGAGTGGAGTGTGATGGGCACATCACAGAAAATATGTTCAAGGGAAATAAGCAGGGACATGGGACTTATAAGAATGCTCTGGGAGCCAGGATCAACTCAGTGGGCCAAAATTCCTCCCTCACATTGGAAAAATATGAGGAAAACATGAGATGACATAGCAAAGACAATCAGTGAATCATTTCATACTGACTTGAGAATTTAAAATTGCAACTTGTATTAAGTGTATCTTACTGTTCGAAACAAGACTTTTTTCAGCTTCTTGCAGCTGGATTTTGTTCATTTGTGTGAGAATTAAAATAGGTAATTCCTTAACCTTTAATATTTTCCAAGTCTTATTTGTTTTTTTTTGGTAAAAGTATTTGAGTTACAGAGAAGGTTGAGCAGGCTGGAACTTTATTCCCTGGAGCATAGAAAGTTGAGGGCTAATTCGATAGAAGTATTCAAAATTATAAGGAGGACAGATAGAGACAATGTGAATAGGCTTTTTCCAATGAGAGTGGGGAAGATTCAAACAAGTCAGCATGGATTGGGAATAAAAGACAAAGTTTAGGGGAAATATGAGGGGGAATTTCTTCAGGTAGAGGATGATGGGGGTTTAGAATGAAGTTCCGGCAGAGGTGGTAAAAGTGAGATCAATGTTAATATTTAAGGAAAAGTTGGATAGGTATATGGATGGGAGAGGTATGGAGGGTTATGGACCAAATGTGGGCTAGTGGGACAAGGTGGGAGAAATTATTCGGCATGGACTCAAAGGGCCGAACTGGCCTGTTTCTGTGCTGTAAATGGTTATATGCTTAAAAGTACGAAGTTAGGTTTCTAATTGTCATTCTTCCAGCTAGGGAAACATTGGTAGCTTTCCAGACACCTATACTTAATTTGACTTCAAAATAAGTATAGACAAACTTCGGGTGATCCAGCAAAGATAACCTTATGGGTGGGGAAAACTAGGCATGGCTTTTTATGTTGAGGGATTGTTCTCTCATGGAAACTTCTGCACCATGGGTGGATAACTCCAATACATGTGGGAGAAGGAGCCAGTAAATAATGAAAAATGTGAGTGCCAGACATCCCAATTCCTGATGTACTTGAACTGTTAAAATATTGAACATCACCAAATCTCTCACATTTTCAAAAATATTCAAAATCCATTGTAATTATTAAAAACACATTTTAAAACATTAACATTTAAAATATTAACATTCTGAAATAAAATGATCAAATACATTTTAAAGCATTATAAAATGATGAAGCATTTTTTTTAAATGCTATATTCTCAGCTATTTCTCTCACTGCTAGAGAGGTCTAAACTGGTGCAGGATTTAATGCAGTTTTCCCATCTGAGTGGGGAATTTTGTAATGTCCAACTCCCATGGAAATCCCATAAGGAAGTCAGTGCCAAAGCTCAGTCTGTAGCAGCCCGCACTTCAGGCCAACACAAGAAATGGCCATCGAATGCTGCGACTGGCAAAGCATCATGGAGGCTAAAATGTATGTTTCTATAGGCCGCTGTGTTTCATCTTATATTCGCATGTGTGAGTTCTTTGGCAACACGTGGATGAAGGAAAAGGTTATTTACTTTAAAGTTGATATAAACAGCACATGAGGCATTCCATGAGGCTGCAAGCCTCCATTACAGATCCAACATAGAGAGTCAACCCGCTGCTGGCAGCCAAGAATAGTCAAACGGGAGCTATAATCCATAAGGCCTTGCTAGTTGCATTGCACCATGATCATTATCATTACATCTCTCTCTCTTAAGGCAAAAGTAGTCTACTTTAAATTAACATGTTTTCTATGTATAACTGCAATTTCAATATCAGGAACTTACAGTTTTATTATTATCAACACTGTTAACATTTTTTAAAACTTGTTTTGTGTTCACATTTACATACACTAAACTTGAAGAATGAATAAGAAGACAGGAGTCTTTAAATTTGCTCAATGAGTTTCTTAGGAGGATGCATGAGTTTTGAAGATCTCCTGATTGATTGTCTTTGAATACGAGTTGCTGTCTCAGACGATGTCTTCTCAGATGTGCATTCAAGTTGTTCAACAGTATCAGTCTTTCCATCTACTACGGCTGGTCCCATTTCAAGATCTCGACGATTTCTTTGCAGAACAGCATCTTCATTTGTCGGAATGGTGTATGATCTAAGGACAGTTCCCTTCTGACTCCATAAGTTTGTTTTGTCTTTTAGCCTTACTCAGTCACCAGTGTAGAGTTCTGGTAGGTTTATTGTTCCTGTGTCAAAATAATACTTTTGCTTTTATTTCTGTTGTTTGAACTTCCTCACTTTCACCCTCTCTTTTGTTTTTAAGGAGGTTCTCCTGAATGGGTAGGTTTGATATTAGCCTTCGTCCCATAAGGAGTTGTGCTGGTGACATACCACACTCAAGAGGCATTGTGCAGTATACTAGTAAGCTCTGGTAGAAGTCCGTTCCACAGTCTTTTGCCTTGTTCAGACTTTTCATTTTCTATACCAATATTTCCACTAAATCATTGGACTGTGGAAAATTAGGACTTGATGTGGCGTGTACAAAGTTCCATTCTTTGGCAAATTGTCAGAACTTTAAATTGCAAAACTGGGGTACATTTTCTGTTAAGACGTTGCTTGCCACACCATGTCTGGAGAATATGGCTTTCATACTTATTATTACAGCATCTGCAATGGTGATGTTCAGTTTACAAATCTCTGGATACAGGGAGACTGTCACTACAAGATAGTCTTATCCTTGACATTAGAATAGGTCAGTGCCTACCTTCTGGTAAGGTCTGTATGGTGTTGGGTGCAGCTTTAGTGGTTCTGCAGGATTGCTTGCTTGATATTTCCATCATATTGAACAGCTTGACACTTCATTAGTTATATCATTGTTGATTATTGGCCAGTCCATCACCTGTCATGCTCTTTTCTTACACTTTTTAATTCCGAGATGTCCCCCATGGATCCTTTTTAGCATCTCTTTATCACAGACCCTTTGGGATAAGGATTTTGCTTTCTATGTAGATGATGTCTTCAACCACTGATAGTTCTGCCCTGCAGTTCCAGTACTCTGAAACATCAGGTGAGCAGTCCTGCTTCATGTTGGGTCATCCATCCAAGAGGTTTGTTCTCAGTGTTTTATCTTTGCTTGTCTCTGACTTTATGAGCTCCATTTTTGCATCTGATATGGGCAGTGCACTTGTGATCATGTCCATGAAGGTATTCAAGTCTTCATCCATTTTGGTGTTTGTGGGCTCTCTTGTGTCAACAACTCTAGACAACTCTAGACTGCTGTGTGCATTAGCTTACCCAGAACATACGCACATTCAGTATAGCTATAACTTAGCTGCAGCTGTACTGACCTCGCTACAAGTCAAATAAAGGGCTGGGAATAGCTGGTCACATGTCTTGGTGACCATATTATAACATACATTCTGAAAACTGCTGGTAGTTTCACTTACAAATGCCCATGAACCCTACTTATTATAACTATCACGATGAATAGGAACTAACATGAGGACATGGATATATTTCAGCTTTCTTGCTAGTTCAGGGCAAATAATTTAACATTATTTACTTTTATTATTGTCAATAAATATACTTATTCATTTTCCAGCAATTTAAAAGGAAGGAAAACATGACGCTCGTATCATTAGTCCACTTTCCAAATCCAAAATAACTAATCAAATTCACAAAAATATACTTGCTTTCAGAGACAACTTAAACGACTGATAAATATATCTTACTAAATATTACTGAACACACATTTAGCCAGTGTTTGATACCAGGCTTGCCTTCACCTTTTTTCTTTTAAATCATGGAATGATTTTCAGTCTTTTGCTGACTTCATTTTTTATGGCAGTTTGAGACAGCTCTTCTGCTTAGAAAGATAATTATGGGCCTATTCATAAAACTTGACACAAATCTTAAATATCTATAAATTCTGCAGAAGGAAAATATCAAGATCATTGCTGATAATAAACGTACTAGTAGACCCATAAAACTTCTATCATTGTGCCGAAGAATCTTCTGATTGGCATTCCATGATTCCAATTTTCTGTAAAATCCCATAGATAAAAGGTAAAGGTTTGATTATTGTCCTGTAACATTTAGGATGTTATATATGAAATTCTTTCACTTTTATCTTGTGTAAGGAAGTCAGAGAGTCACTACTTTGTCCAGCACCCCTCACAGAAACTTACAGCTGCTGGTGTTCCTAGAAGGTCTCCCTTCCAAATACTGACCAGTCCTGAGCCTGCTTAGCTTCTGAGATCAGGCTATTAGATGCTGTGGTCATTTAAATAAATAGGAGCTTATTCAGTGAAGGAAATAACAGAAACCTGGTGAAAGACCAAGAATCACTTGAGTAGAATTATCATCTTCCAACTTGTAAGAAAAAGTCTAGACCCCACACATAATACAATTTATCATCTTCTTTGTTCAAGTTTATTTAAGTTTATTATCATCTGGATTGTACATATACAACCAGAAAAAAAATAGCATTTCTCTGGACCATGGTATAAATGCATACACACATAATACATTTCTCATACAGCACATAACAGCTATAATATAAAATAAATACATATAAATATTTGATAACAATTTTCTCATTTCATTTATAAGAGACCCAAGGATACCATTCATCAATCTATTTCCTAGCCTGATGCTCCTGAACAGTCAGTCAAATATCCTGTGTAATAGATAGTAGGAATCATCAATAATGTTTTGAACCCTGTTTAAACAATGCTCACAGAATGTTGTCAATGGAGGAAAGGGAAATCCCAGAGATCTCAGACGCTTTAGTGATCCTCTACTTTGGCTTCCACTTTGAAACCTATGAAGAAAAACAAATCTCTATTTTGATATAAATTATTCTTTTCAAGGATCACTCGAACAGACTACCAACATTATCCAACACCTTTCTGACAACCATGTTAAGTGTAGCTCTTTCAACACCTCCAAGGCCAGCTACAACACAAATTTCCAAGGGTCAATTCCCAAGAGCCAGGAACAAATAAGAACCTGTCAAAGACAGAGAGGCAGTCAACCTCTTCTGAAAGGGACATTTCAAAAACCACAACTTCATTCTTAGCAGAAAAGGCTTAGCTTTTTTTCCTAAAGAAAAAAACATCCATCCCTGACTCACTGCCTCCACTGATGAGGTATAAAAGACAGAATGAGAAACAAGGCCTGGAGAAAATAACATACCTGGCGAAGTTCTAAAGCACTGGTTCTCAACCTTTTTCTTTCCACTCACATACCATTTTCAGTAATCCCTATTGTAGTGCAGCAAACAACACAAAACTCAAAAGACTGTACAATAGGCTTTAATCAGCTTAAAGTAGAAAGCACCTGATACACTATAGCCCCAAATGGTTTAGGAAAGGACTGGCTCAAGTCTTTATATGGGCCGGTGATTGACAGTTTTCAAGGTGGGGCCAGACTCCCAGGTTACCTCCCTGCAGGTACAGTGGTTTCCCCCTGCTGTAGGCCGGTAGGAGTGCAGCTATAGTGATGGTCATATCAGCACATTCACCCCCTTATAAAGAGTCCGGGGGAGTTCTAAGGTATTTACAATATACCTTCAAGCGGTGGATGCCTTTGTTGCTGGGACCATTGCAGGGCAGGCTCCTGGTTAATGGTCAGTGGGGCCGTGGTCGCTTGAAGTTTGGCTGGGTCTGGGGTCTGGGGTGGTCAGGACGGGTGGTGATTTGTGCGGGGTGAAGCCTGATGGAGTGGGGACGTAGGTGCGGGGCAGGTCCATGGGGGGTGGGTGCCCGTGGGGAGGCTGTAGGTAGACATCGTCCTTGTGGGGGGGGGGGGTGCCTGGATGGGCCGGGGTGGCAAGTGTAGGGGGGGCTAGGTTCCTGCTGTTGCCAGATTCCTGGTTGAGACAGTTTCTTCCCGTCCACCTGATGTAGGCATAGTTTGGGTTTGCGTGGAGGAGGTGCATCTACTCAACCAGGGGGTTGGACTTGTGGGTCCTCCGTGCTTATGGAGGAGTACTGGTTCCGGAGACATCAGTCGCACAGTCAAGGAGATGCCAGTCACTGATTTCCTAGGAAAGAAGGAAAGGTGTTCATGAGGGGTCTAATTGGTAATTGTGCACAAGAGCAACTATGTGGCACAGAATGCCTCAGGGAGGGCCTCTTGCCAATAGTTGATGGACAAGCCTTTCAACCTCAGGTCCAGGAGGACTGCCTTCCAGATTACCCCATTTTTTGTGCTCAACCCGCCTGTTACCCTTGGGGTAATGGTAGTGGTGGAGGTGTCAGGGCAAGGAATGGGGAAGGGAAAATGGAAGTATTCATCTATAACAAAGAGGAAATAGACGTTCTTGTTCGTGGAAAGCAGTGGTCCCTTAAAGTTGATGCTGAGTCACTCAAAAGGCTGAGTGGCCTTCACCATGTGGCCCTGTGGTGGGCGGAAAAAGCGCAGTTTGCATTCTGCACAGACCCTGAAGGACTCGGACATGTGCTGGACTTCTTGGACAGTAAAGGGGAGGTTCCGGGACTTAATGAAATGGTACAGGCACGTGACACCCGGGTGGCAAAGAGTGTCATGCAGCGCCTGCAGTTGCTCAAACAGCACATTCGTGCAGGTCTGGGACAGGGCATCGGGGGAGTCATTGAACTGCCTCAGTCTGCACTGGATGTCATATCTGAATGTAGACAGCTCGACTCTCCAGCACAAGATCTTGTTATTTTTGATCTTGCTTCTATGAATGGTGCTGAACATGAATGCCACTGTACACTGGTCTGTGAGGAGGGTGAACCTCCTGCCTGCCAGGTAGTCCCATCAGTGGTGGACTGCTTCCATAATCGCCTGGACCTCCTTTTCAATGGCGATGTACCTGAGCTCTGAGCCATGAAGGGTTCTGGAGAAAAAGGCCATGGGTCTGCCCCCTGAGTTAAGGGTTGCAGTGAGGGCAACGTCAGAGGCATTGCCCTCCATCTGGAATCGGATGTTCTCATCCACAGCATGCATCAATAAGAAAAGAGGCCTAGGCACCTGTGGAGGGCATTGGGCATGTGGGGGAGGGCAGTTTCATTAGAGGATGCATGCGTTCTGGGTTGGGACCAATGACATCATGCTCCACAATGCAACCTAGGATGGCAAGACAGGTGGTGCTGAACACACACTTCTCCCTGTTATACATGAGGTTCAATGCCTCTGTCATCTGGCATCATGATCCTGTTGTTCATGGATGCAGGTGGTGACATTGTCCAGGTATGGAAAGTTTGCTTTTAGCTTTTGCCTGTCTACCATGTGGTCCATCTCCTGCTGAAAAATTGAGACTCCTTTTGTGACCCCAAACGGGACCCAACAGAACTTGTAAAGGTGTCCGTCTGCCTCAAAGGCAGTGTAAGGTTTATCCGGGGCCTAAATAGGGAGCTGGTGATAGGCCAAATTTAGGTGATTAGTAGAAAAGACCCAGTACTGGGATATCTCATTAAGCATATCAGCGATGCGAAACAGTGGGTAGGCGTCCAGCTGGGTATACCGGTTATGGTCTGGGTATAATCGATGACCATCCTTGGTTTGCTGTTACTAGGACCTGGGCTGTCCAGGGGCTATTACTGGGTTCTATGACTCCCCCCACCAAGAGTTGTTTCACCTCAGCCTTGATAAAATCCCTGTCAGCTGCTCTTGGCTGCTATAGGTTTGCAATCTGGCATTAGGTAATTGAAAAGGTATGGCAGCAGTACCTGAAGGGTGGAGTACCTGAAGGATGGAGAGTCTGTAGGTAGATTAAGAATGGTCATGGGACTTTGCGTTGTGGATGGTGAGTGGGGGGAGTGGGCCACCGAAGGCAAGGGTGAGGCTGTGGAGGTGACACTGGGTCTAGTCCCAGGATGACCGGGGCACAGAGCTTGGCCATGACCAATAGCCTGAACCCTTGGTATGTCTCCTCCCCCCCCCACCCCCACCACTGTTAAGTTAACTGAGCAGCACCACTGTGCCATGATTGAGTGGTCTTGGGACGCAAAAGCGATAGGGAGGCTTGCTGGGTACATCCTGAGTTTCATTGTCCAGACCACCTTCAGATGCACAAAGCTCTCAGTACTACTATTATCAAACATGCATTTTGTTACCTTCCTGTTGACAGCGATATCCATCATTGAGCGCCCGAGTCCGCAGGGAATGTCTTTGGTCAGCCTGGTGGATGCTAGGACCACCTTGGGGTCGGACTTGCTGCTCCACAACAGTTGTGGCAGGTGGTGGCCAGTGGATGGCCATTGGAGCATGGGGTGTGACGAGTGAGCAGTGTGACAGATCATGTTATATTTAATATTGTATATAGATATATGTAACGGAGATCATTTTTGGCAGCTTTTTTTTACAGTAGGTCACAAACAAATACAAAGACTTCAAAATAGATCTCATTTAAAATGCAAGAGCTTGGCTCAAGCCAGGCAGTCCAGGCTCAGGTGCCTTTACAAAAAACATTGAAGAATGCCAAAAGGACTTCACATGTAGGTGCTAATTGGAAATGCTGTGGAGTAATGGATTATTGTTTCGGAAAGCAACAGATGAATGATCTCAGAAGATTGGGTCCGGTGCTGCAGTCTGAGTGCAGTTTGCTGTTCTAAGAGGTTCATGTGGTTTTCTCATAGAGAGAGAGAGAATTCAGTTCTACAGTTCAGCTGGGACTGAAACATGACAAGCTGACAAGACTTGTGGATTAACCCCACTTTGAAGTCAGGTTGTGAGTTCTTAGTTCAACCTGGTCAAAGACCTTGTGGTCCATACAAGAGGAGATGGGTGAATGTAGAATGTTTCATTTGAAATAAGGGAAACAAAAAGGAACTCTGGGATGACCTGAAAGAAAGAGGTTATCATCTGGAAAACCCTGATGGGGCATGTTTCTTCGGCAATACACTGAAGTGGCTGATTGGAAGGAATCAGTTTGTGTCCAAAAAGCAATAAATCTCTCTCTGAAAACCAACAAGAACCTTCCTGAGTGGTTTACCTTTCAAGCACCAAAACCTGGTGAAGATTCATAATTGTTAAATTTTGTTCACAGGATAAAAATTATCTGATACCGGTGAACTTGAAGGATCGAGAGTGAATTTTGACTGTGAATTAAAGAACTTTTCTGAACTTACACACATATTACATCTATGTGCACTTAGAATTAGAAGAGGTTTAAGTTAGGTTAAATTAATAGTAATAAGTTAAAGTTTGATCCTGTTTTTATGTTTAAAGAAAATTAAAGGTAACTTTAGTTTAAAGAACCATTTATCTTGGTGAATTTCTATTGCTGCTAGGTTTTGGGGTCCTCTGAACATGTTTGACCTCAACGTCCAGTCCGGATCGTGTTGGTGCTGCTGGGGGTCGGATACTAGCCCATGATGGCAGTGCCCAGTTAGGCTCAGTGTCCCAGATGGAAGTGTTGTGGGCAGAAGTTTGGCTGGTGGCGATGTTATTGGTGTGGGTGGGAGTCCTGCTGGAAGTCATGTTGTCATTGCGGGCGGAAGTTGGGTGACGAAGGATGACGGCGCCCATGGAGAGCACAAGGCCATAGCATGGGCCAGTAGCTGGGCTGGAAGTGATGACTGTGTGGGCAGAAGTGGCAGGTTGGGGGGAACCTGAGAAGTTGATTTTAATGCCTTTTGGTTGGAGGGTGTTCAGATAGAATATGAGGTGAATGGTCCTCCAATTTGCAGGTGACATTGCCCGGCACTCGCACATGGAGGGGCTCAGATGGTCTGAAGTTGCTCCTGGTTGGTTGTGAAGGGCTGCAACTCTCCCTGTGGGTTTGGAGAGGCACACTTTGGTGAAGTGGCCTTTCGTCCCACATCGGGAGCAGAGCGAGTTCCTCATGGGGCAGTTCCTATGGGAGCACCTGACCCACACCGAGACCCACAGTACTTACAGCAGCGGCTGCCGTCGGCGGTGGTGATTGTCTCTTCCTTGAAGGGCCCTTCAGCGGCTGATGCTTTTGTACTTGACTGCAAGTATGGTCGAAATTTTTTTATTAAAATATATTAAGAAGTATCTTCTCTTTGTACTTAGACTGTATTTTAATATGTAAAACACATGACAGGAAATAGAAATTTAATGGGATTAGCAGCAGGGGTGGCCAACCTTTTAATGTTTTAATTTAGACATTAATTAAAAAAAATAAATTAACCTACACCCACGAGTATGTACTGGGGTTATAGGTTAATTGGGCAGCATGGATTTGTGGGCTGAAATGGCCTGTTACTGTGCTGTATGTCTAAATTAAAAATGAAAAGGTTGGCAACCCCTGGATTATAGAATCGTCCAGTCAACATTATTTTTTGACGACTTAATCCCTGATGGAAATTAATTCACTTTCTGTTATGGTGGATAAGTGTACACAAGGATGGGCAAATAAAAGCCCCATCAAAGGTGTAGGAGATTGTGCGTATGTAAATTTGTGTCTGTTTATAGAAATTTATCACAACTTCCCATCTGAATGTTTTGTGTGAGAAGACAAAAACAAAGTTGATGTTGCTTGATAACACATTTTAGACACAGTTTCTTTATTTTCCAAATAAGAGTCAAATTAACCAGACATGAAGCAAGAATATCTGCAGACTCTGTGATTGCACAAACTTGCTGGAGAAACTCAGTGGGTCAAGCAGCATCCAGAGGAGGCCTGATCCTTTTGTCAAGGTATGACCAAAAAGCAAGACAGCATCTACATAAAAAGGTAGGGAGAGGAGCTCAGGAGGTCATAGGTGGGCATGCCTAGAAGGGCAGAGGAGAAAAGTTGAGAATCAGTTAGGGAGGGAGATAAATCTCTGAATGGACAACTGGAGGAAAGAAGACAGAGGGATGGGGAAGAGAGAGACAGGGTAGGGAGCTGAAGGAAAGGAGGCATAGAGATAGGGAGTGAAAGATGTGGGGGAGGGGGAGGTTGGGGGGAACCTGAGAAGTTGATTTTAATGCCTTTTGGTTGGAGGGTGTTCAGATAGAATATGAGGTGAATGGTCCTCCAATTTGCAGGTGGCCTTGGTTTGGCGATGCATGAGACAATGAATGGATATTTTGACAAAGGAATGGAGTGGGGAATTGAAATGGGTGGCCACTGGGGGAATCTCAATTATTGCAGCAGACATAGTGAAGGAGCTCAACAAAGCGATCCCCCAGTCTGCGTCCAGTGTCTTCAACATATAGGAAGTCACAACAGGAGCACCAAAAGCAGTAGATGAAATTAATCATGCCATTAGTTTTTTTTTATTGACAAACATCAGTAGAGTTATAAAGTCATAGATTTACACAACATAAAATAGGTCCTTCAGTTCAACTCACCCATGTAAACCAAGCAGGCATTTACAACATTTGATTCCTATCCTTCAAAGCCCTTCTTATATCTATACCTGTCCCAATGTCTTTTCTATACTTCCTTCCATAATTTTCTCTGGCAGCTCATTTCAGAAATGAACCACCCTTGGAATGAAAAGGTTCACTCTGGTCCCTTTCACCGAGAACTTATGGGATCCAATTCTAGAAGTGTCCCTCCTGGGGAAAAGACTGAACATTCACTTTTTCCATGCCCTTCATGATATGAGGCCACCCTTCAACTTCTTACATTCTAGAGCATAAATACCCAGCATATTGAACCTCTTCCTATATATCAAGCCCTCTGGTCCCTGCAACATCCTCCTTAATCTCATCTGCATTCCTTTTAGTTTATTGATATTCTTCCCATGGCTGGGGAACCAGAACTGTACACGTGGATCAGCTGACTGAAGAGATCCCAACTTCTGTACTCAATATCCAGGCCATTGAAGGTTAGCATGCCAAATACCTTGGGTGGGATGGTTAACAAAACACTGTTTACAGTGCCAGCAGTCAGGACTGGAGTTTGAATACCGCCTGTCAAGGATTTTGTACATTCTCCCTGTGTCTATGTGGGTTTCCTCTGGGGCTCTGGTTTCCTCCCACTGTTTAAATTGTGCAGGGGTTGTAGGTTAATTGGGTGTAATTGGGTGGCACAGGCTTGTGGGCCAAAAATGACCTGTTATTGTGCTGTATGTCTAAATTTAAATTAAATTTTAAAAACACTTCTTCACGACGTTACCAAGGTGAGCTGCCACTTTCAAGGAACTATGCACCTGTAGATCCAAGTCCCTCTGTTCTACAATACTCTCCAGTGCATTACTATTTACTTTGTAAGTTCTGTCTTGTTTTACTTACTGCAAGGAAACAGGATCTCCAACCTACCACAGTCCACATTGACTATCAAACATCCATTTACACCAATCCTTCTAACTCTGCACAACGAGGACAAGTGGTGAAGTAACCTGCCAATCGGCACATCTCTGGGATGTGGAAGGAAACTGGAGAAGCGTGGGAAAAATAGTGCAGCACAAAGAGAATATGCAAACTCCACACAGTCAACATTGGAGATTAGGTGAGGATTGAACCTAAAGTGCTGGAGCAGGCACCTTATCAATTTATCTGCCTTTTTTTCATAACTTCTTTAATTTCCATGAAAATGTTACATTATGTAAAAATGTAAATGTCATCTGGGAATTATAATTGAACCTGATTAATTGATACAGTAAAACCCCTGGTATCCAGCACCTACGGGGACTGGTAGATGCAGGATTAGTGTATTTTCCAATTATTTGAGACTTACTGTTCCAATTCTTAACCAATTCACCTGCATAAAGAATATAAAAGACAAATTACAAAAATACTAAAATGTATTTACACTGAACAACTTCACTTGCATGAATAAATAAATATTAAAATATTTTACTTTGTTTTCAGTCAATTCTTTGCAAGCATTTAATCGTCACTGCATCTGAAGGTTCCTCCCTTCAATGGAGCTGCCCGAGAAACAAATAATAACATTATAGACAATTAATCCTCCCCGAAGTTTACAGAATCAGCTTCTGACCAGGGAGACTCTTATTAAGCAGGGATAAGGAGAAACATCTGTACAGCTAGCACCTGTACACCAAGAGAGTCACCCAACAGCGAGCACCATCTACAAGCTCTTCATCTTGGGTGATGACATTGATGCTCAACCTAACAGCTGCTCCAAGCAAAGCATTACCAAGGCACTCCACTGGCTGAATACTTACTCCCATCTTCACCAAAGGTTTATATTTTACTTCAAAAAAAATTTACTTTTACAATTTAAATTTTAAATATATTTTATCTTTAATTTTATTATTTTTTTCCTTGATTTTCTTTTGCCAGTTGCTTGAATTATGGATGCCAGGGATTTTACTGCTTATTAAAATTCCCCAGAAAGATTAGAAAATATTATGGGATTCCATATACGGTGTCCATCCTCAAGTATATTCTAACCTCCATCTGGTGGTGACCTCTTAGTTGGCTTTAGGAAATATCTCAGCAATAGTTCACAGAAGGAGGTTTGGTGTAATTATATGAGGCTAAATACTGAAAACTGTGGAGCCGTGAAGAATTAACTCTGTAATTTTCATTTTTGGTGCATTCGTCTGTCTAATGTCAAATTTTTAATTTGCTCCTCCAGTCCATATTTAACCTTGTGTGTTTTTGAAAGGTGGGAGGAGACCAGAGCACCTGGGGCAATCCCATACAGACTCTGGGAGAATGTGGAAACACTTTACAGACAATGCTGTTTAAATCAGGCAGTTTACAAACTATTAAAGAAGCTTTCCAAAGTGAATGAGATGCTCTCTCAGCCCAATAATCCTCTATCAGACCATCCACCCCAAATGTTATAATGGATGTACTGAATGTATCCTGAGGCAATTGATTTAAATGAAAATTGTCCTACTCACTCTTCATTGTTGGATTTTGTAGCAGAGATTTCCCATCATAATGACAGGAATCAACCTACAGTTTGGATGAATTATGAGAAGGGAACAGATATTTTGAATGAAAATAATTTGCCTGCATTGCTGCTCCAACTACTAAAGTATTTTCATGAAACCAAAGCCAAGGCTGAAAAGAATGCTGTGATTTTTAACTTCATATGTTTGGAAATGAGCAGTTCTATGTTTTATACTTGTGTACACTCATAGGTGTATCAAGGGTATGGCAGGTGGACCAGAGAACTGGGGCACTACTTGCAGAGGGTGCCACTGTCGTCGCCTTAGCAATATCCAAGTCCCTAACCCAAAAATTAATCTCCATCCTCCTAGGCTCACTTCAGTGCCCCAGAGTGCTGCTCCAAGCTGACATCTCATTGGTCCGCTTCAGGGATGCTCCAGCATGCAAGCGGCACCTGACAGTGACTCAATGCAAAAAAATGACCATCTTCCCTTCCCATAATCCCCCACACAGCTGGAACCACTCTGCCAGTGCCAGCGTCAGCCAGGGAAACACAGACCATTTCCAGCTACGTGGGATACTATGGGTAGGGAAGACTGCTATTTTACCCATTAATCCTGCATTGAGCTGATGGCGCTGACGAGCAGCTCCAAAGGCCGAAGCGGCCAGTGGGACTGTCACAGCCCATCCCAGTTGCCCTCTGACTGACCCACTAACAGCCCATCCTGGTTGCCCACTGACAACCCATCCTGGTTGCCCGCTGACAGCCCATCCTGGTTGCCCGCTGACTGCCCACCCCGGTTGTCCGCTGACTGCCCCACTGAGAGCCTGCCACTGTCACCACACCAACAGTCCATCCTGGCCACACGCTGACTACCCCATCATTCCCTGCACCTTTCAACTGGGAATGGAATGGCAGGTAAGAAACATAGACTTCTAATACATTAATGCAACATGTGTGCAATTTATAGGGAAAGTTCAGGCGGCAACAGCACGGTTCGTTTGTGGTGGTTTTGGGGGAGATTTGTTTGATGGGGCTACGATGTCAGTGGCAGCCCTAGGACACCATTTGACCTAGATACAACACAGGTTACACTCTATCCAATTTACTATCCTTTGAATCAATGAAGGGTAGAAAATGAACATCCATCATAGTCTCTTCACATACTAAAGCAGACATTGCATTAAAATTGAACTGAAGGATTTAATCTTTTATGAGATATGAAGGAATTTTTTTTAAAATGTTGCAAAACCAGTGAAGAATGGTTTGACTCCACTGTGCTAACAGCCATAGAAACTAAATTGTCAGCATCCAATATGTTCTGCATGTTTTAAATGTAGAGGTGATGAAATGTCAGCGATCTTTACATTTGTGAGTTTACATTTGAATTATTGTAATCTGAAGATATTATTAGAGGAATGCTTCATTTCTTACAAGGAATAATTCATAAGAAAGATTTTCTTTTCAAATCTTGTGAACCTAGAACTCTTGCAGGTAACTTTAAAATGATAAGAGTTTGGCCAATATAGTGCATGACCAATTTAGAACATGATTTCTCACCGAAATAGAAATATTTACAGAACATATATCAATATTCGCAGAACAGCAAGAACAGCAAGAAGACACATAAACCCCTTTCACACTTGCATCCCACTAAATTGTCCATTCAGTGTCCTGGGATAGGAATTGGGTTTGGATTTTCACACTTGACCACTTCTAATTGGAACAATGAATGCTTTCACACTTGCCAAGAGCCATCCCTGGGGTTAGGATTGTTCTACCTTCTACCAGTGACATCATGACGCTTCAAGTGATGGTGAACCTGCCCTAAGTTCTGATCAATGTATTATGATCTTATATTTGAATAAAATTGATCATACCTAATTATGACATAATTAAGCTTTATGTATAGTACAGTATGAGTCCTTCAACTCCTGCTGTTGTTGTGCTGACCTATATAAAATTTATAAGAGACTGTGGGAAAGTGCTAGCAATAAATATCAATAGCAGACAATTTTTAAACAGGATGGTAAAGCTGACAGCGCTATAGCACACAATTTATATAGCATGAGAAAGTTTGTTCCACTGTCACATACAATTTAAACAGTTGGTAGCACTACCGCATACAATTTATAAATCCTGTGGGAAAAAGTGCCTCCCAGAATTCCATGTGGCAGAGAAAGGGCTGTATGCCCGCTGCATACACGGAGCATTCATCGAGGGGTTTCTCTGTCACATGGCATTCTGAGAAGTCAGGTCTGCCATTGCTCTTTCCAACAGTCTTTATAAATTGAACTCTACAGTACTACTAACTTTCCCGCGCTGTTTAAAAAATGTCTGTTATTGCTATTTATTTCCTCTCTCTCTCTCTCTCTCTCTCTCTCTCTCTTGCCCCCACTGTGACTTTCCCATGGCAAAGTTTATACCTTCATTTTAATCTTTTCTTCCTTCACATTCTTGCACTCACACACAAATTTGGATCATTTCAATACCACAATGCAATTAGCCATTTCACACTTGTTTGATTGCAACACCGGGATCTGCAGATGCCAGGGATTGTACTAGGATTCAAGGCCGTCAATCCCCAGCGTGAGATGATGTCATCTGACGCTGTTGTTGAGCTGGTTTTGCTTTCACACTTGACACTTTAAAGACCAATTGGTGGTTAATTCCTGTGATCACTTTCAACTGTGAAAGGGACTATAAAGACTATTTGGAATATACAAGTCAAGGGAGCAGAGCAGACATGCAATTTCAACAGAAAGTAAAACAACAATCAAGCAAAGGTCATCCAATTCAATTACTGTGTGAAATGATGCAAAAAGATACACCCTTCTTCTTCCTCCTCTAGTGTTAAAGTATACCATAAGCTATCGTGATATTTAAACTTGAATATTATGAGATGTTTTCTCCTTTGAAAATCATTTATGCTTTTCTTCTGTTCCAGTAGATCCCACCTAAAGAAAAGCAGAGTAGATGTGGAATATTTGACAGAATTCATTTCATTGCTTCCAATCTTGTGACCAATAAATCCCACAAGCTGTCACTCATCAAATATGTTCAGGCAATAGTCATAAATGGTGTCCTGAAGATCATGAAAATTACTTGATGTTGTCAATCAAATGGCCTATGAAGTGAAAGCGAGATTTTAAAAAAGTTTGCTTCTATTTCCACAGATGCTGATCAGCTAAATGTCTCAAAATGATCTGACTTTATTTCATATTTCCAGCATCTGCAGTATATTTTTTGAATTTTATTTTCATTTTTCAGATTCATTTTATGTTCATAGCCAGAGACGAAGATAATGTCTATATTTATCGAACACAGTTCCTTTTGGAGATCATGGTGCTGTTTACATCAATTTTAAAGTAAAGAACCTTTTCCTTCATCATCCATGTGCTGTCTAAGAACTCACACATATGAATACAAGATGAAACAATTCCTTCCCAACTTTACAAGTGTATCATGGAAAGTATCCTGTCTGGACATATTACAGCTTGATTGGGGAAATGCTTTGCCCAAAACTACTGAGCTGTGAATACAGCCTAAGCCATCACAAAGCAATCATCCATTGACTGTCTTTGCCTCTCTATCTTAGTGCAGTAAACTGAAATGGTGGTTTGATATGCTGATGGCTGGCTGTGCCTCCTGGCTCCACCCCCATCTAACCATATATAACCCTGGTTTTCCACCTAAACCCTGAGCCCTTCTGAGGACCACTGTAAGACTCTACCCTGTTATAAGCTAATAAAAACATATGTTCTCTTTCCAGTCATGAGAGCTTTTATTCACACTACAATTTTATTAACTTATTCCCTGGAAGATGGAAGTGCTGCTCAAGCCAGGGATGGTGCTGATAGACCCTCTGTTCCCCGCTGCAGCTCAGGAGTTCATGTATTGGTTAGACTGCTTCCAGGCCTACCTGAATGCAACCAGAGACGTTTTCCACACAGATGAACTCAGGAGGTCCACACTTGTTTCGAGGGTAGGAATGAAAGGTTGTACAGTCATCAGGGTCTGCATTACATTTGGCTCTGCCATCAAGGCTTTAAAGGCTTGCTACCTGATTTCGCAAAATGAGGTCCTAGAGAGGCACCGACTCACCCTACGTTGCAAATGGCCAGGAGAGACCATCGATGACTACCTACTGGATCTGTGGACACTCTGCCAAGAAGTGAAGATACGGAACAGCTACAGGCGATGTTCATGAGGAAGAATAGATCTGGGACACGCTAGTCGCGAGGGTCTGCTCAAGTTACATGAGACAGTGACTGCTTGAGTCAGGTAAGCAGGACCTGGCGAGCCATGTTGAACTGGCCAAGTCGCTGGAATAGGCCATGATTCAAAGCGACAACCTCAAAGCTAAGGAGCTCACTCACCTAAGTGACCCCACTATTTCAGCTCTAACAGCTGCCGTTTTCCATACTTGGGAGCGATTCCTCAGTAGGGAATGTTTTTTTCTGTGGCAATAACCAGCACCCCTGATCTCGTTGCTTGGTGAAGATTCAATTTGTTCCAGCTGTGGAAAGAAAGGACATTGGACGAGGGTTTGCCATGTGAGGGGAAGCCCAGGAAAGTCCACGGCCTGCACCACTCCCGAATCTGATTCCAGCCCCAAGCCGTCTGCCCTGAATTCACCTGAACCCACTTGCTGCGCTACATGCTGAAAAAGGGTGGCTGCGAGAAAACGGCAGGAAAAGCCTTGTTGGCCATCTTCCCATGACTCAAATTCAAACTCAGCGCAATCATCATCAGAGAGGAAGGAGAGTGACCATCTTTCCGCACCATGAGGTTGATGCCATCTTATCCATGGGCAACCAGGGACGGTGGGAGCCACTCGAGTGAGGAGTATGGAGTGTCCGGGGTCCTAGCCTCAATGGTTCTAGATCAAGACAGACCTCACCAGCTCAGCAACTCCATAGTAGCTGTGAAAGTAAATGGACACTCCACTAAATGCCTTATCGACACAGGCTCTACTGAAAGCTTTATAGACTCATGAACTAAACAAGAATACAACCTGAAGATGTATCCTTCCAATTATCTTATATTCCTGGCGTCTCATTTGCACTCCACACATATTCAAAAACATTGTATGGTACATTTGTTATGGGGGTGGGGGGGGGTGGGGGCGGGGAAGAATTTTGTAAAATGCGCCTGCATGTACTTGATAAATTGTGTGCTCTGGTGCTGTTGTGTCTGGACTTCCTGTGTCACCTTAAAGCGTGATGTTAGAGTATTTTGGTCCCCTCCCCACGTAACAGTTTAGAACGGAAGGCCTTTAAAATCAGAATCCACATGCACACTGAATATCAACTCCACACCTCTCTTCCCGAATCTGACCTCAAACTGCAAACCTATTGCTTCCAAGAGCCGGAGGTACAGCACAGGAGATCGACATTTCATAATGTCTGAGACACAACTTCTCTAAATGAAGGTATCATTGAACTTAGCACTAGTCCATGAAGAGCGCAAGTGGTGGTGGATAAAGGAAAAAAAAACAAATGCACCTTAGTAATTGACTATCACCAAACTATTAATCAATGTACACTTCTGGATGCTTACCCCCTCCCTCGAGACATGGTGAATGATATTGTGCAATATCGAATCTATTCGACCATTGAGCTGATCAATGGATCGTCCATACATGACATTTGAGGCTAACAGACATCTCTATCAATTCTGGAGGGTCCCTTTTGGTATTCCTCATGGGGTTTCTATCTTCCAGGGGCAGATGGACAGAATGGTGGATAAGTATGTGTTGAAGGCTATCTTTCCCTAGCTCCATAATGTCACCAGTTGTGGCCATACCCTGGAGGACCATGACGCCAAACTTCAGAGTTTTCTCCACGCAGTAATATCCCTGAACCTTACATAAATCTAGCAAGTATATGTTCAGGACTAAACATCTAGCTATTCTTGGCTACATGGTGGAGAATAACATAATTGGCCCCAAACTCGATAGGATGCTTCCCCGTTAGAACTCCCCATTCCCAGGACCTTGAAGTCTTTGAGGATATACCTGGGGTTTTTCTCAATACACTGATAAGGTTTAACCCCTTTTAAAAGCCACTTCTTTTACCCTCTCGGCTGAAGCCCAAATGGTTTTTAACTACCTCCGGAACCACATTGCGAAAGCCGACATGCATGTTGTGGACAAGAATGTACCTTTCCAGGTGGAAAGCGACACTTCAGACATGGTCCTGGCTGCTATTCTGAACCAGGCAGGATGGCCAGTTGGATTTTTTTCTTAGACATTGTAGAAGCCATGAGGCACTGGAGACACTACCTGGCTGGGAGGAAATGTACGCTCCACACTGACCAAAGCTTTGTCACATTTATGTTTAATAACATCAAGGGGGGGAAATCCAGATGATGTATTAATTTATATAACAGATTCTGAAAATATTTTAATTTCTTTAAATAAAAAATATAGGAGACTATGGGGGAATACCTGGTTACAAAATTAATTGGAATAAAAGTGATGTTATGCCACTAGTTGAAGGAGATTATGATAAATGTAAATGAGTAGTTTAATTTAAGTGGACACAAAATCCAATCAAATATTTAGGTATTAGAATTTATAGAAATTTAGATAATTTGTATGTTAAATTATGTCCCACTATTTAATAAAATTAACGATGATTTAAATAGATGGAATGACTTACCTATTATCTTAATAGGCTGAGTGATTTGTATTAAAATTAATATTTTTTCAAGGATTCAATATCTTTTTTTCAATCTATTCCTTGTTTAGTACCTCAAAAAATAATTTAATCTTAATTCAATTGTAAGGATTTTTTTTATGGAAAGGGAAAATGAACAGGATACTTTTGGAGAAATTAACTTGTAAATTTGAATTAGATGGTTTACAATTTCCACATTTTCAGAATTATTATAAAGATGCACAAGTGAAATGTATTAACTGAATGTTTGATTTAAATAAACCTTCAATTTAGGCAAGTATAGAGTTAGATCAAATTGATGAGAAATGTATGTCAGAATTTATTTATAAATGGAAATTAAAATTGTTAATTGGTACAGACCCACCAATATTGAAACATTTAATTGAAATATGGAATAAAATTGTTTATGAGATAGATGGAAAAGGAAAGATTTCAGCAAAAATGCCAAATATCAAAATAAACTTTTTCCTTTTACTGTCAATAATCAGTTTTTGAAGATATGAAATAAATTCGGGATTTAAAAAGTTGAAGATTATTTTGAGGCAGGGAAGTTTGTATCTTTTAATTGGATGAGGGAAAAGTTTAAAGTTCCTAGTAATTTTTTTTCTGCTACTATCAGATATAAACCTTTTTATTGGAAAAATTAGGTCATAGTTTAAATTACCTAGACAATATGCTTTGGAATTAATATTTACTAAAGAAGAAACAAATAAGTTTATTTCTAAAATATGTAAGTTATTACAAAATAAAATGTTCATAAATCAAGATTAAAATGGGAATCTGACTTAAACAGGAAGATAGATGAAAATGTTTGGAGAAATTTATGTAAGGATAGTATGACTAAGATTATAAATGTAAGATTATAGATTAGTACAATATAATTTTTATATTTAATTTAGATATTTTATTTCCTCGGAATAGTGTTTTAAATGTGGAGGATAAACACTATTTTTTCATTCGATTTGGACCTCTTCCAAGGTTAAGAGTTTTTGGGTACAAGTTAAATTATTTTTGGAGAAGGTATTAAAAGTAAGTCTTCCGTTTGATCCAATGTTGTTTTTATTAGGGAACATTAAATCGATTGCCTTAGGATTAAGATCGATTATGTATCAAATTGAATTTTTACACTTAGTTTTGGCTGTTTCTAAAAAAATGCTTGGCAATTACTTGGAAATCTGATTTAGTTTTAGGAATGCAAAGATGACACACTGAAATTAAATCCTGTATTCCTTTAGAAAATATAACATATAATTTGAGGGATAAGTATCTTTTCTTTATTAAAGTATGAAACCTATATCTAAAAATTCTTGGTTTGAAGATTTAATCTCTTAATCCATTCTGGTGGGTGTCTCAGTTTCCATAGCTAAATAGTTGAATGTCTTTTTACGTGATGGTCTACTTTCTTTTTTCTTAGTGGGTAGAAGAGGGAGGAGGATGGGTGTTAGTGGGGAGGATGAGGGAAGTTGGGGGGTGTTTATTCAATTATATACTTTTTGTATGAATATATTAAAATTGATGTTATATGATTGTAAATTATAAATAAAATATTCAAAATAAAGGGGGAAAAATCAAAAATTACAAAATTGCTATGTGGGGGATCGAACTCTCCACCTACGATTATGACATTGCCTATCGGCCAGGAGCCCTTAATGACCCTCCAGATGCCTTATCAAGAAGAAGCTGTGCATCTGCACATACCAACCAACTGTGGTCTCTGGATAATGAGCTCTGCCATCCAGGAGTTACCCGCTTGGTTTATTTTGTTAAGGCAAGCAATCTGCCCTACATCATGGAAGATGTCAGGGAAATGACAAGGTATTGCCAGGTTTGCACGGAGTTCAAGCTGCACTTCTAACATCCCACAAAGATGCACCTGATTAAGTCATCCAGGACCTTTGAACAGCTCAGTGTCAATTTTAAGGGACCTCTTCCCTCCATAAAAGGGAACACTTTCTTCCTTTCTACCATTGATGAGTACTCCTGCTTCCCGTTCACCATTCCATGTCCAGAAGCATACACTTCATCAGCCATAAAGGCTCTAGATTCAATTTTTGCCCTGTTCTGATATCCCAGTGTAGAGCTCGTCGAAAGAACCAAAGACTTGTTGATCCAAACCAAGGCTTTTATTAGCAAAAGACAGGAGCTCTTCACAGGTGGCCGACCAGTCTGGAATGATCCGACCTGGCTAGGGACACAACCCTTTAAGGCCCAGACAATAGGCGTGGCTTAGCTCTCAGCCAATCGCTGTAAGCACAGTCTAGATACAGTAACTATATACACTATGTACATTGGTGATGCATCTGTACTATCACACCCAGCTATATACAAAGCAACCGGGGCTCATCTGTTATGAGTGAAGAGCTACGCTAATACCTGTTGGTGAGGGGCATCGCATCCAGCAGGACTACTAGCTAAACCTCCGGGGGAATGGGCAGGTTGAAAAGGAAAACTGGCCCTCAAGTCAAGAGGCCTTCCAGATTCACACTGGCAGGAAGTTCTTCCTAAGGTGTTCCATTCCATTCAGTCGCTATGTACAGCAACCAGCTACTCCTCATGAGGTCATATTCAATTTCAAGAGAAGGTCAGCATCAGGAACTATACTCCCAAACTGGCTGACCAGTCATTCTAAGGAAGCATGTGAGGAGAAGCAAGACCAGTCCCCTGGTAGAAAGGATGAAACTGCTCCATGCCAATCCCACGTATGCCTATGTGGAGTACCCGGATGGCAAGAAGGACACTGTCTCCATCAGGGCCCAGGCATCTGCTGGAACAGAGGGTCTGTTGCCTCAAATGGCCCCTCCCCTTTCCTTCTTTTTCTTTATGGGGATAGGTTGGTTGGAATTGGAGGAGTTGTTAGACAGGAGGGGGGTTGGTAGTAAGAGAAGTAGTTTGTATTTGCCATATTATTCTGGATTATATGTATTAATTCTATTAAATTTTTTAATGTATGCAACATGGTTTTTAATAAATAAAATATTTTACAAAAACACGAAGCACCTTTATAGTTCTGGAGAGTCCAGCCCAGATCATTAGCGGGGTGCACTAATGGGTGGATGAAATGGCAGCTGGTGTGTCCTCCAATTAGGTAGGGAGCAGTGCTGTCACATGATAGCCACAATCTTTCCTAATACACACCCTCTCTCTGGACAGATGCATAAGTTTGAAAAACTGGACCTCTAGATTCCAAGACAATTTCTTTCCTTCTATTATTAGACTTTTGAATAGACCTCCCATAGGAACAAGATGATACCTTAGTTTACTGTATTTTTCTATTTAACACTGCACCTTGTATGTTCTGTTTCATTGCAACACTGTTTTTAGTCTTGCTGAATTGTGCATAGATTGACTTCCTTGTGTGGATGTAAACTAAATGATCACATTTTTAGTACATTAAACCCCATTATCCAGCATTTGATCAACTGGAAACTTAAACAAATGGCAAAATAAACAGAGGAATAACTAACTAAATAAATATATAATAAATAAGAATACATGAAGTTTTAAACAGCAGTTGTTTCTATAAAGTTGCATTTGAACAAAATGGCGGTGCTCAGAATGAAGAGCCGGTCGATGCCGCTTGTCGCAGGGGTGACGCTCCCAAAATGTCTCCCTATTCCTGCCTTTATCTTTACTAGTATATTATTAAGTATATTAGTAAGGTTTGTGTGTAAACTTATGCATGGGGGTGGGTTAATTATGGTTAGCATGGTGGCTAGCACAACACTGTTACAGTGCCAGTGAATGGGGTTCGAATTTAAAGGAAGGTGCACTGAGGGCCTGAGGGCCTGACTGGGACATTTGCATGGAGGTGTAGGGTTGCTGATTGTTTGGAGCAGAGGCAGGCAACCTTTTACCATGTGTGGGCCGGATGGTGTTTCAGTGGTTGAACAGCGGGCTGCACTGATGCCAATAGCAAGGCATCATCACAAGGAGTTGTGCTATCAATCTTACCACCTGTACAATGAACTACTTAGCAGGAGTGATAAAATCATCCCTTGCTGGGTATAAATGTTTCAGACAGGCATTTGAAGTGCTGCAGACTATCATTTAAACTTGGTTGCTTTTAAATAATTCTTGTCGAATACAGCATCTTGAATCTTCTCCAGAAAAGGCTAATGTTTATTCCTCTCAACTTCTGAGGTGAATCAGATCTGCTGCTTTTATTTAATTTCTCTGCACTCTAAGGTTTGTTTTGAACCGAGTGAGTGAAGTAAATCCCATTTCATAGTGAAAAAAAATTGCTTTGTGCTAAATGAGTTTTGCTTGCAGCCAGAGTCAGATAAAGGAACATTGCAGCATCCTGCATATGAACATCTGGCTTTGTGCCTTTTTGAGTGGCTCCGGGAAGAGAGAAGAGGGGGGAGCAGGGAGAGAGGGAAGCGGGGAGAGCGGGTGCTCAGAGGAGCGGGGAGAGGGGGACAGCTCAGGTGTGGTGATAGTGGGGAGAGGAGGGACGGTTCGGGGTGCAAGCAGAGGGGACAGCTCAGGGGAGGGAAGGTGAGGGGGTGCTTCGTGGTCTCTTGGAAAGGTTAGCCCCATTGGTCACCTGGCTCCACGTTCACTGGTGGGTGAATGGCCTGGGACCAAGTTCAGGAGAACTGACTACTGATGGACAGCTTGCCTTAGTCCTATCTTGAGGGTCAAGGATGTTCCCAGGAATGCCAGGGTGAATTATTTTTCCAGAGGCCGAAAATGATGTGGTCGATGACCAATTCCTAGTTATAACACTGTGAAGAAATTTCAGTGAACCTTTCATGAGAATGCAGTAATTTCACTGACATTTCACGACCCCAAATGAATGGGCTGCATTTATATTGCCACAAAGTATTTGCTTTGTTGAGGGATGGTTAATCTATTCGCAGAATTCCCGGAGTTATCGATGACAAATGCTGACAGTTTAGTGCGGTGAACTGTGCATGTTGGAGCGGCCAGATAAATTTGGATCACAGGCCAGATGCGGCATGTGGAATGTAGGTTGCCCACCCTGATAGAGGTTGACTTGCCTTTATTGACATGTTTCACTGTGACAATAAATGAATCAATTCAACTAATTACAAAGAGCTTTTCCCTGAAAACATCCTTGTAAATGTTCCCAAGGACTCTTAATAGATATTTAATTAATAGAGTCATGTATGACTGTGGTAAACCACATTAATGTTGTAATTGGCTACTGCTGGCTGGATTTGCCTCCCAAGATCAATCCTACCCACAATCCATTGCATGCTCCCCATTCATTGGCTGCTGCTCCAGCCTATAGTCAATAAAAGCAGTTTGGTTTCACAACCTCAGTCATTTGTGGTAGTTAATGGCAGAAAGAGGCCTGTTGGCCTACTGTCCCTGTGCAGTAAATCAGTACCTATTTCTATTAATTTGCACTTGGTCTGTAACCAATTGCTAAGGCAATTCAAATCCTGTAATCAAGTAAATCATCCAAAATTATTTATTTATATATCAATATATAAATCTATTTATTTATTTATTTATTTTAAATTATTTTTTTTTGAATATATGTGATTATTATTTGCTGTGTATTGTGTGTCTATATTTGTCAACCATAGTCCAGAGAAATATTATTTCATCTGGTTGTATCTGGACAGTCACATGATAAGAAACTTGAACTTGAAATACTTGTATCAATGCTTCTCAAATGTTATAGCTTCTTTTGAAGTGTAAAAGTGGGGAAAAAATAACTGCAGGAAAAAGTCATTTTTCATGCAATAAACACATTCACATTTTTTAGTACAGATGGTCTTTGACTTACAATGGGGTTACCTTCCAATAAAGTGTTAAAATCATAAGTATTACGAGTCATTTCATTTTAGTGGGACTGTCACTTTAAGTGTTAACAAAATGAGAGCTAACAAAAGCTGCAACCATTCACAACTGTGGAGAGAACTGAGTTTGGCAGCAACTAGTACAGCATTTACCCACTTCACTACTTTTGAAGAGAAGAGAGGAAATGTGTTGCTTTTATCTAGGCACAGGTGTGGAGAGTCATGTGAATAGCAGCTATTTTAAAGGAACAGCACGTTGAGCAGCAGTGATCTGAAGGAAGACTCTGATGGAGTGACTCCATGTGGTAATAGACAATTGGTTTGTTTCTGCCTGCTGGGTGAATTTTTGATCCCCATTGTTTCCAAAGAAAATGGCATTTTGAAGAGGAGTTAGAGTACCACACCATGGCCAAAAGAAAGGTCACTTTGAGGGGAATTATTAAATCCCACCTTGACCAAAGGAAAGATCACTTTGACCAACCCATATTTGGGTATTGGAAGCAGGAAAAATACTACATTTGGATTGTGACCATTGTGATGGTCATTTTGGATTGACCCGCATCTGAAAGTATCGTGAAAGTCACTCATTTTGGTCCCCCTATGGAAGGAAAAGAGGAGTTGTGACCACCGCTCATGTGAAAGGATATTTGCTCTGGAAGTAACTCAACAAGGTTTGGTGAGTTTTCAGCAGACTGTCACCCAGTCTCTCCCACCTCATTTACAATCACTTCTTTACCTCAGTTGAAGAGTCTTTATATTAACACTGGAATTTCTAAGATTGATTATGAAATAACTTTCCAGAAATGTGCCTGAGCTGCAATGGCCTAGGGTATCACACACACACACACAATTAAGTATATTTATAGTGACTGCTGCAGAAGCCCTACTGAATCAAGAAACATCCACACAGTGTGAGGGTGAACCAAAGAATGACTTTAGTGGTTTGAATTTGCCACATCTCCACGCTGACCTGCCCACTTCCAATGACGTACCCTCTGACTTCCAGAAGTGATGTCATCACGTTGCAGTGTCACTCTCTCGCCTGCTGGCCACTACACAGAAGTGGAGGGCTCCTTCGCAATAGGCGCGAGCTCCTTCCGGGCAGTGAAGGGGAGCCTACGCCATCTTAGACTGGTCGCGTGTTGTGGCGATTCGGCCCATTTACTCACATGGTCGCACGGCCCACTACATATTCACACATAGTTTAGATATGTTTTGGTAAGTTAAAGAAGGTATATTATTAACAATAAAAAATATTATTTTGAAAATAACACTGTCTTGGCGAATTTCTATTGCTGCTGTGATGTAACATAATTTGAAAAAGAGTACTGCACCTACCGAACATCAGAGCCTAGCCCAGCCTATCTTAAATGTGCTCAGATCACTCACTTTAGCCTACAGTTTGGCAAAATCATCTAACACAAAGCCTATTTTATAATAAAGTGTTGAATTTCTCATGTAGTTTATTGAATACTGAAAGAATCGTTGCTCAGCTTAGGCTAGCGCAACCCAAGATAGCCTACCTTAAATGTGCTCAGCTCACTTCCCATAGCCTTCAGTAGGACAAATGCATCTAAAACAAAGCAGGGGCATTTAGTAGACATGGTGAAATGCAAAAACACATAATTTAAAAAAAAAACTCACTTTCGACACAATATCGGTTGTTTGCACTCGTTTATGTGATCACTACAGAGACTGCAAGCATGTATGAGTCTTGCTGCCATTGACCAGCATCAAGAGGGGGGTATCATGTTGCATATCGCATGCATGGGAACAGATTGAAATTCAAAATTCGAAGTACGGATTTTACCAAATGTGTATTGTTATCAAACCATCGTAAATTGGAAAAATCATAAGTCAAACCATCATAAGGAGAGGAAGAGCTGTATATGATATCTTGATATAAAAATAGACCTCAGAAGCAAAATACTGCTGATGACAGAAGCCTGAAATACAACAGAAATAATAAATAGGAGAGAAATCATGTGAGGAAAAGGAAAGAATGTTTCAAATTGTTGACTTTTCTTTGGAAACTGGTGAAACGAGAAGGAAGATTAACTCTGGTTCTCTATCCACGGATGCTGCCAAATTTACTGTAACTTGCCTCAAATTAAGTTCCTGTTGAATTGACAGCAGAATGTTGAAACAGAGCAGGAACAAATCAAAGAAAATTAATCCTTTGAAGGTTAGTGGTAAACTGTGTTTCAGTGGGATCACTCTACTAATTGCTTTGCAACACCAAAATCTTAATATAATCAACGTGTCAAGAAATATTCCCTCTCACCATTAATACTAAACATCTGCATCTGCTTGCCAAACTATATACATGTTGCTTTTTTTTTCCATATCATCCCTAGTGGAGTTCAATCTTCCAAATACAGAATGGTCTTTTCATAATATTTCCCTCATTATCACACAACTAACTCCAAGCCCACACAAACAATATCATCCTAGCAGAATGCTGAGAGTAAATGCTCAGTGTTGGTTAAGTATCCATTCATATGCTTGACAGCTCTGACATTTATTACTGCTCTCAAACATTGAATGGGTTTAAAACCTTCAAAGGTCACATTTCAACTTAATGAGCTCATCCAAAATCTGCTGAAGCTTTATATAATATTCTATGCTTGAATTCATGGAGGTATAAAGGCATGTTTCAATCTAACTAAAATTGATAGGTCTATTTCTAAATTAATATTTATTTAAAAAGTAATTATTGCACAAATAGAAGAAAGAGACAGGTTGGAATAAAATGGAAAACAATGATAAATATCAAGAGGGTTATCAGTTGACATGAGTGACTAAAAACCAATCTCACAATAGTCTAAAAGCAAACCACTAAAAATGTGCCATTTCTATTCTGGCTCTCCATCCCAGAGGATGATGATGGTTCCTTTCAGTCAGTTTCTGGGGCTTGATATGAGGATTCCCCACTTCTCAGGAAGGAACAGCATATGCATGAATTGATTTAGGTGAGTATGGATTGCACGGATCCAGATCTACCCTCTCGACATCCCTTTCCAGATCCAGTGGTATGGTGAGGTCCAAGATGGCTGGAGGGTGTTATGTTCCATTCAATGGCCAGACCAAGCTTCAAAGTAAGGGATGCCCTTTTTGCACTTCACGGCATGTGTTTGCTAGATGGCCATTGACCCTACAAAAGTGTTTGTCTGCCCTTTGACAGGTCTTGTTTTTCATCCTGCAGGGTGTCTACCCACCCTCCGCACTAGGCAAGCCTGAAGGGGGAACTGGTTTAGTCGCCGATCACCTAACCATGCAACAGGTAGTACTTGGTTGCACTCAGACAAATGATCTGGCACTCCAATTCTATTCTAGAAGCATAGTTAACACCCACCATCACCCCCACCCCGCCATTCTATTCAGGCACCTGCCTGGTTTTTTCTCACACCATGACGAGGACCTCAGGCCCGAAACATTAGTTTTGTACTGTATCTTTGCCACAAAGGAAGCAATGTGTCCTGCTGAGTTATTCCAACGCTTGTGTGTATTAAACGTCAATCATGGCATCTTTAGACTTTCTTGTTCAACTCTAAACTAGAAGCATTTAATTTTGTCATAACTTTAACACTATTTCATGGCAATAATTTTGAATGCTAAATATTTCCTTGTGATAAGTGCATATTTCACATTAGAGTAAAATATCAATTTCAAACTTATCTTTAATTCTTAACATAAATTTATGTTTGGTTACTCTTTTTGGTACAACTGGAGAGAAAGATATTCTTTTAACTCCAATTAAATGTTGTACTCTGTCTTTTGCATCTCTTTTGGCCAGTCATGCGATATTGTTTAGGCAAAAGGATGTGGCCCCACCGACCCATGCTCAATGGCTGAGGGACATTATGTCCTGTTTAAATATGGAAAAGATCCATTACTCAATTAATAACTCAAGGTATAAGTATTCAAATGCTCCAGGGACAATTTCTGAGTTATGTTTATAACCTCTAGGCAAAGAATTACTTTCAAATTTTAATATTTGCCTTTATATTTCAGAATCACGCTTTATGAGATTTTTTTTTATTTTTGATGTCATTTTGAATTATGTTTGCATTATATGTATTTCATTTTTCTTTTTTTATCAAGTTCAAATATAATAATCTCATATACATGTAACAGAAGGAAAATATAATATATACATATCTCTCTTTGGCTTGGCTTCGCGGATGAAGATTTATGGAGGAGTAATGTCCACATCAGCTGCAGGCTCGTTTGTGGCTGACAAGTCCGATGCGGGACCGGCAGACATGGTTACAGCGGTTGCAGGGGAAAATTGGTTGGTTGGGGTTGGGTGTTGGGTTTTTCCTCCTTTGTCTTTTGTCAGTGAGGTGGGCTCTGCGGTCTTCTTCAAAGGAGGTTGCTGCCCGCCGAACTGTGAGGCGCCAAGATGCACGGTTTGAGGCGATATCAGCCCACTGGTGGTGGTCAATGTGGCAGGCACCAAGAGATTTCTTTAGGCAGTCCTTGTACCTCTTCTTTGGTGCACCTCTGTCTCAGTGGCCAGTGGAGATCTCGCCATATTTCACGATCTTGGGAAGGCGATGGTCCTCCATTCTGGAGACATGTCCTACCCAGCGCAGTTGGATCTTCAGCAGCGTGGATTCGATGCTGTCGGCCTCTGCCATCTCGAGTACTTCGATGTTGGAGATGAAGTCGCTCCAATGAATGTTGAGGATGTATATATATACATATATAACTGGTAAAAAATGCATTAATTTACAATTATTGTTAAAATGAAAATCACATATATTGCATTATAACATTCTGCTCATAACTTGGTATAATATCAAATCAACTTATATTAAAACAAAACAAGAAAAATAAAAAGGAAAAAAAAAACTAAACTAACACTAATCTAACCCCTCCCTCTAATTGAGGATACTTATAAAAACAAAGAAAGATAAAAGAAAGAACAATGAAACTGGATCAAATCACCTCATCCAGAACCCAGACAGAGCATTACTGTGGTAGCCAAACTGCCTAAAACTGCCAACTCTGATAATATTCTATGAATAGACCTCATACATTTTCAAACCAGAACTTTTAAAATCTTTGATATTATATCTAATTTTCCCCAAACTTAAATAAGCCATCACAACATGTAGCCACTGTGCATGAGTCAGTGGAAGTTCATTTTTCCACTTCATTAAAAACTCTCATCCGGCTATCAATGTACTAAAAGCTAAAACTTTTTTCGAGATACAGAAAAAGTTATATTCGGATCGTGACTACATGTATTTTATAATTTGGTAAATTATCTAATTTGTCATTAATATTATGCATTCCATAATGTTTTGTATATAAATGTTTATGTGAAAATCAATACGAATATTTTTTAAAAATCAATTTTTTTGTTAATAGTGAATTATAGGTATGAAAAAAAAAACTGAAATGCTAAAAAAAACTCAGCCAGTCTTTTCAGAATCCATAGGAGACAAAGATATATTGCAAATGTTTCAGGTATTGAGCACTTCTTCAAGGAAAAAGCAAGAAGTTGGAAATCTCAGATAATTTCAAAATTCAGACAATGCTGGCTGGGAGAGGAATCCAGGCCAACAAAGGGTGCTAAGGTGAATGTCTGAGACTTCTCGAGATTTCATTTTATTCCTTGAAGAAGGGCTCAGGCCTAAACATTAGCAACATTTTTTTTTCTCCTAAGGACGCTGAAAAGACTAACTAAGTTCCTCCAACATTTTGGTATTTTTACTGCAATCGCAGCCTCTGTAGACTTTCACATTTCTTTCATGATAGGTGAGGAAACAATCTCAAGGAAAATATAATCGAACAATGAAAAAGTTCTCTTTCTCCATACTGCAAACTCCTCACAAGATACTTTTAGGCCCAAAAATACATTCCTGAAGAAAAATGTGCAATTTTACCACACTCGTTTTGCTAATTGAAAGTGTGAACTAAACATCCCTTTCTTTGTCCTTCTATTAATTGAAATGAGGTGATGAGTATCGTTTCAGAATTGTGAAAGTCATCTTTACAACCATTACCAATGTTAGCTCAACCGATGAAAGAAAACATTGAATTCTGTGACAGAATTAATCATCTTGACTAATTTCTAACGAGTGAACTGCTAATGGGAGAACATATTTTTTATATGTTTTTGCAATTCCAGTATGACTGGTGGACAAGTATTTATTACACATCCTAATTGCCTTTAAGAAGCTATTGTGAGGTGTCTTCTTGAATCATGTTAACCTGTAGATAAATGTTAATTAGCTGAAAATTTTGGTATCTAGACCTAGAGATAATAAAGGAACAGTGATGTGTTTGAGGAAAGAGACTTTGTGAGACTTATGGAGCTGGTCATGCCACCACTATATATACTAGTGTAAGAGTCAATCTTGTGTAATAGACAAACCCCCCCCTCTTTTTTTAGCCCCAAAATTAAGTGTTTTCCATATAACCCCTCTAAAATTTTCCCCCAATTTATGACATTGACCATCTGGCCATCTGAGCTCTTAAAACCATGTCCGCAGATCCATGCCTAGACCACCTGCCTGCCCACTGGAGCTCCTGACACCCTGACTACAAACCCTTGCCCTAGCCACCCGCCAACCAGAGCTCCCGATGCCCAGGTCACATTCTCTCCAAGGCCCTGGCTGCCCACATATCCGAGGTCCTGTCATCCAGAAGGCAGACTTACCACCTGGTCCTGGCAACCCACCTATCTGAGCTCCAGAAGCCTTGAACAATCCAGGTGCTTGCTGCAGTCAAAAGTCGACCACCTTCCCCCCCCAAATTTGACCTAAAAAATTGGTCCAAAAAAACTTGACTTACACAAGTATATGTCACTATTGCTTCTCTTCCATTTGAGAATATATGTCACAGAAGTCTGCACAATCTACTGCTTTGCAGTTTGTAGATGACACCGAATGCTTTTGCTTCATGAGTGAATGTTTTGTGCAATAAATGGTGTGCCACTCAAATGGGCCACTTAGTTATAGATGGTGATGAGATCTTCAAATGTGTTTGACCTGACTCATGCCACCTCCACAGATAAGACATTTTCTGTCGCACACTGACTTGGTAGATAGCTTGAAGGCTTTGTTAACTCATTGTGGCAGCCATGGGATTTAATAAATAAAACAGATTTTAAAAAATGGTTATTAATAATGATGGCAGAACAACCATTGAATTATCATAGAAATCCAGCTTCCGTCATTAGCAAGTACAATGTATATGTAACTCCAGTCATAGCAATGTGGTTGACTCATAAATCACCTCCCTTATATTAAACAGTATTTTCCTGTGATCTATGAATTGGCTACTCACTTAACTATGACCAGTACACTGAATCAAAGAAAGATTTAATCTAGTTAGTCAATCTGGCATTGATCTGAGCACCAGATTCAGTAATGGCTGGATTGGCTTTGTAAAACTCTCCTCAGAAACACTTGGGGAATAGCATCTTTACTGGGGGAGCCATTCAGAGTTCAGGTAGGCAATACCTCATATGATCCATTGGTGAAGTAGACCAAACTGACACATTAGCATGTTGCCAAGGTCTCATGTATCAGATAAGGAAGTCCCCTCCTGATCTTCCTCAGCTGGTGAAACATGTTTAACTTAGAAATAGCCAGGTCGCAGAATGTGCTTGAATGTCTATCACTAAGTACCAATGCTCATCAAATTGACTGTGTTCTGAAGGAATGATTGGGCCTGTCCTCTCATCTAATAATATGAAAAACAAACCTACTTGACCTTGTCCACACCAATCTACCTGTGGCAGATGTATCTATTTATGAGAGTATTGGTAGAACTGACACAGCACAGCCATTTGTGGAAACAAAGTCTTTTGTTTTATTTGATGACACCCTTTGGCATTGTTGTACATTTCTAAATGGAATAATTTCAGAACAATTCCTGCACATTAAAGCTGGCCATCCATGAGGTGTTGGAAGTAAAACATGCAGATACCATGGTTGAAGTAAAAACAATACTGGAGAAACTCAACAGGTCCAACAGTCTACTTTATCCTTTTAATCCATGAAGTGTTGTAGACCACCAGCAGCAGCAATGGCCTGGCAGATCCTTCACCTACAAATATGTTGAAGCCAGGTTCAAAGTGTGCAGAAGGGCTTGCTATGAACAGCATCAGGAATATCCTAAAAATGCTGTGCCAATATAATAAAGCTGCAATAGAGAACAATCAACTTACTAAATTGCAAAAATGACATGCAGTGGATGGAGATAAGCAACCTTGCAATCAATGATTTTGATCAAGGCACATCACATTTGACTGCAAATGGTGGTGAACACTTAAATAGCTCATAGAAGAAGGAGGCACAAACTAAATCCCCATTGTCAATGATGGCAGGACCTAACATAGACAAGGTTGAACCATTCATTACCAGGTTCATCCAGAATTTCTATGTACACTTGACATCTTGGCTTTCTCCTGAGATACCCATCATAATGATGAGTCTTCAGCAGTTTTGAGTCAATGTGATATTAAGAATGCTGCAAAGGCTATGGCGATAGTGAACAACCCAACTATAGAACAGAAGTGTTTGGTTCCAGAGCATTTTTATCCAGAAAGTTTTCACATTCAGAATAGATTAGTTCATTTCCTAAATATAAGTAAGAGACTATTATTGCTGCTTACTTGCTCTATGCAATCTTGGTGGCCACTCATGAGTTCCCATTGATGGATAAGGCACATTCTGTTCATCTAAGCAATTAACATTATAGTAATTCAATATTAAACACATGAGAGCCATCAGTGACATTACTTCTCTTGGAAATTTCATTGTGTGGTAACATGTCCCATTGATACTGTTGATCAATTGAAAAATAGATATATGACTGACCATGCTGTGCCACAGGTCACAGACCTGATATATGTGTGAGCTTGAGACTGGTTGTTAATTTAACGTTGTAGGCTTCATGGTAATGGATGCCCATAAAATGAAGCTGGTAATACTACTCTCGGTGTAAAAGTTAACTGTAAGTTTCGAGCAGCAGGGGCCGAGTTTGAAAGTTCCCTTCCTGTTCTGCTTAAAGCTCTGAAAACTATATTCCCATGAGTTGCCAGATAGCTGGGTCTAGAACTGCAGAGAATATTAGATGACACCACAACAGCTAGAAATATCCTGCCTTATCCAGAAGTCCATTTTAAATGAAATTCAGGGGATTACAACATTGAAAGCTTAGAGCAGAAGACAAAAAAAACTAAACAATATGCACTACCTATAAATTTGCATTAAATCAGCTCTTTGTCTGAATAAAGCTCTTATGTCTTCATGCATAACTTTCCATGAAACACCAGATGAATTAAAAATGGTCATGATTTTGTGATATCTATTCTCTCTACTTTTGTGAAGAAGGTTTATTTTTACTGTGATCACTAGACTCCAAGGTCTCTATCAATTACATTTTTTCACTAAATTTATATTCCAACTAGTCATGTTTTTTTTTAATCAAAGTCTCTTATTTTCCTTTTTCAAGTATTTCTCATAATTATTGCAATGACATAGAATCAGAAATCAGACCACTTATAGGTAAAATACTGTAGATGCTATAAATCTGAATTGTGAGATCGTAGTCAGATAGGGAGCTTCAGCAGAAAGGGAAGTAAAACAACATTGTGGAGGAAATCAATGGTTAAGTCGCATCTGTGGAGAAAAAAGAATGGTTGACATATTGAATCAAGACTGAGGGAGCAGAGGGATGATAGTCAACATGAAGAGGTGAAAGGGACTGGAATGTAATAGGTGGAACCAAGAATGGAGCCAGGTGAGATGATGGGTGGGGTGGTTCTGACTTTGGCTGATAGGTGATAGGTGGAAACACAGAAAGGGTTCAAGTAGATAAAACCAGTGAGAAAAGGAGTGGGGGGAGTTAGAGGCTGAAAGATGGTAATTGGAACCAGAAAATGGGGAGGTATTGCGCAGATAAATTCAGGAGGGGAAAGGAATCGGAAGAGTAGGACAAACAAAAGAAAAGCATTATGGATTGGTGTATGGTCTTGGTACTAAATCCAGATAATGTGGCGGAGGAGGAGGGGGTATAGGGAGAGGGATGGAAAGGGTGAAAAGTGGGAGATAGATCCTAACTGGACCAATAGACATGGGAAAGGAATACATGTGATAACACATGAATATTTAATGTTCAAACCTTTGGGTGCAGATGACTCAAGTTTCTTCCTGTTTTTGTTTGGCCTCGCTGGGACCATTCATTAGACCTCAACCTTTAATTGTTTCTTTTTCCACAAATGCGACCTGATCTGCTGAGCGTCTCCAGTATTTGCTGGTTTTGTTTGAGTTTACACCATTTGCAACATTTTAGTGAATATCACCTCAATGACCTTCTTTCAGAAATAAGTAGTGCTAGAGCACCAAAGATAGAATTCAAAATCTTCACTCTGAATTCCTCAGGAAACCCAAACTCTAATGCTTGGGGCTGTTCAATAGATATCAAAGATATCTTGAAGAAGAAGTCAAGAGACCTGATAATTTTTTTTAATGAATGTTGTTCCATTATGGATACATAGATTACGTTAAGCTAATAGACATATTGTGATGTGAGGATTTTTTTTAATTTATCGTCATCCCGTTTTCACATGATGTGTAAAAAAAGTCAGTCAGACTCAATTAATAACTATTGCAGATTAAAAAAAAAAAGAATGAAACAATTATCCAAGCAAACAATAACGTAAGTGCAATTCTATATCGAATTTTGGAGCAGTTCCAGTGGTCAATTACAAAGAAAAAATATCTGGAATAATTATTTATGGAGAATGAATCCTGGTAGTTAGTAGGTAGCATTTGAAGAAGAACTCTAAATTATTTTATTGTGGATTTAAAGGGACAACGTAATTTATAGAAAAGGTTTGATTGCCAAGTGTATTCAAGCCAATCCAATGAATCATTCCTGAAATCATCATTTAAAATAAAGGTCATGCAGATATTTTACAGAAGTCCATTACAATTCCTGCTTCATTGGCTCCTGATTATTGACTTGCTGCTGCAAGTCCATTTATATTTTAGAGCAATTCTACTCATCAAATTTAATACACAATAACATTTCCCTTATGTATACAAAAAAGAAAAGTCTTTGACTTACTCATCTTGAAGTGTGTTCCTTTTTCTGTGGATAAGGGTCTTATTAGTTTAGTGATATAATGTTGTAAGCTGGTCACGTATACTCATCCTCTTCAAGCACACCTGCCCAGATCCAAACACAAAAATGCAAAACCCCAATTCCAATGAATCATATTGAACATGCTTTAATTTCAAAATAACTTACAGATTAACACGTCAACTGTAACTTGTGCTTTGAAATGTACTGTTAATGCAAAAATTATTAATGCACTGCCTTAACTTTAGTTGGGAATTCAGTTTTAAAATCCAGTGGGGTTTCCCCGCGTAGGTTCGAAATGTGGAAGTCAGCCCGCACTGAAACGAAATCAGACAGCAAAATAGAACACACAGCAATATATCATTTAAAAGCATACAGATCTTTATTTCAGCAGTAATAGTCAATTCGTACATGGGAAGTGAGTAAGACTAATCTGGAGAGGTCAATTTCTGACACTTATCTGAAGCCTTTAGCTCTCACTCCAAAGATAGAGACTTCATTCTATAATTATACAATTTTAAATGGCTAACGGGTAGAAGTGACCCCCACCTTTGCATTACATCACTTTATCATTAAAAAAAATGTTTCCAGCTTGAACAGCCTCAAACACCTGTTTTCTGGTGTTTAAAAAGAATGTTATATCTTTTTGTCTGGTAAATAATCAACATTACCTGGAAGGATACAATTTTAATGAGGTTTATACCAGTTTTATTTCAATTTTAATTATGTTTATGCAAGCCATTTCTTATATCTGCCTCATAAATATCTACAATCTGTTTTCTGCGGAGTTTGCAAAGTGACTTCAGACATTTTATGCTACAATATGTGATTTCAGTCATTTGGTAATTAAAAGCTGCCTTCTAATTCTAACAGGAAAAGTTTAAGCACTGAGGTACAAACTGTACTTTCGCAAGTAACCATGAAACAAAAATACTAATTGTCTCATGAATGTTTCTCCATCTGCATCTAATTCAGCCCCTATTGACTCTGGCTCCAATATTAATTTACGTGAACTTCAAATCCATTCATTGTATTTCCCCTTTGACATAAAACAGGGCTATTTAGCGTGATGAATCTATGCTAACATTGAAATATCTCAAACCTCCACCAATGGCTCCCCATATTCTATCAACTATGCACAGGTTTGGATTTGTATATTTAATTTTTTCTCCCATGGTAATTTTGATTTATAAAAAATCTTTTTCTTATAATTTTATATACATATTAGTAATAAACTTCTTGATAATAAATGTATTTGTTATTATACATTCAAGTTGACTTTGCTCCATGAGTCTCAAATCTGTTCCTTTCTTTATTAAATATGATTTTAATTAATAATATGCAAAAATTGTATGATTTTTTATATTATATTTATCTTTTAATTACTCAAAAGTTAAAAAGAAAGATCAACAAAACAAAATTACCCTCGGTATACATTTACTATACCAATTATCAAATAAAGAATTATTCAAAATTAAAGGAATAAATTGATTTTGTTTTAACATTTTAAGTAATTGATAATTTGTAATCCCTCTCTCCATATGAAATCATATTTTCAATATATGTTTTAAAATTGGTACTTCCATTTTCCTTTAAACAATTCACTATTCCATTTATATAAAACTTGTTCTGTGATAGTTTCTCCATTTTTTTACATTTCAATCTGAACCCAAGCTGTTTTCACACATATTTGATAACAGGACAGAAATCTTAATTGAGCTGATTTATAATAATTTTAAAAATTCAGTAATTTTAATCCTCCCTGATCAAATTTCCATGTTAATTTTGCAAGACCAATTCTTGATATTTTCCCTTTGTCCAAGAAGAAATATGGTCAAAACTGTGTCAATAGGGTGTTACAAATACAGTTAATACTAGATATCAAATGATTCAATACAATTTTCTTTATCAATTATATTATACTCCACATAAATTGAATGAACTTAATTCTAATTATCTGGATAAGTGTTTTCAATGTAACAAGAAAAAAGGGACTCTTTACATTTGGTATGGTCTGTGTGAAAGTAGAAAACTTTGGAAAGATTTGAGTGTATTGTTAGGACAAATTATGAAGATAAAGATACAAAAAGATCCAAGAATTTTTTTACTTTGGAATATATATATATATGAAAAAGATACAAAATTGAAATTGGATAAACATCAAGAAAAAATTTCAAATATAGACATAGTGACGGCAAAGAATGTACAGCAGTAATGTGGAAAATGGAGAATCTGGTACAAATAGACAGCTGGCAGATTGAAATGCAAAGCTGTATACCTTAGAAAAAAAAATACATATAGCTTAAGGAATCGAATTGAAAAACTTTTATAACATTTGGGAAACATATATGGATTTTGATCACCCCTCTCAGTTAGTAATTATTTAAAATATCAATGAATATTATATATATTAATATTATATATGTAGAAGTAGGTGTTCTTTCTTTCTCTTTTTCTTTTTTTCTTCTTTTTTTCTTTCGGGGAGGGAAGTTGGGGAGAAATTTTTTTTAAAATATTGTATAATTTTGTATGGTTTATTAAGTTACTATATTATTGAATTTATACTTTGTATTGAAACAAATGATAAATAAATTTTTCCAAAAAATCTATGCATAGATTCCACCACACCTTTCAAATTTTATGAGAAATTACAAGTCTGGCTAATCTGCTATAGTACATGCATTAAGGATATGAGAGGGAACTTTGAATGATATGCAGAATATGCTGCCGGAGAAGGTGGTGGAATCAGATTCAATGACTATGTTCAAAAGCGCACACAATCTCTTAAATAGACAAGGCATTTAGAGAGAGATGCAGTCTGAATGGATCTCCTCACACGTCAGGAAGGTGCAACAGTGATTCCATTTCCTGAAGCAGGCAAGGCTACCAGCTATCATCACGTCAACCTTCTATAGGAGCTCTATTGAGAGCGTCCTGTCTACATCGCAGTGTGGTATGTTTGTTGCAGACAAATGGATCAGAAATCAATCTACAGGACCATAAGAGTGGTAGAGAGGATCACTGGAGTCTCCCTCTGCCATTGTCTGATCTCAGTGGGAAAGAGATATAGGAGTATCAGAGCTATCAAGCGTTTCTGTGTAATACGATTCTATGACACCAGACCCACCCCATGTGATCACATGGAGAATGTGCAAACTCCACAAAGAGAGGACCAGAGGTCAGTGCTGAATCCAGGTCTTTGGCATGGTGAGGCAGCAACTTGGCAGCTGTGGCAATGTACCCTTGCATCTGCCAATTGAATATAGGTTCCCAGAGGTGGGCATTAAATGTTGACGTTGCCAGTAACACCAGAGAGTTCAAGAATGAATGTTTTTAAGCATCCTTAAATTTTGAGCAAGGTTAAAGGGTTATACCTCAGTTTCAATAGCACAAAATATCAAAACTTAGGAACTTTCAAGCTGTTATCTAGTGTCATTCCAAGTATAGCTGCAAGCAGTGGAATCAGACAGTTGAAAGTAGCCAGTAGGTAGAAATTCAGCCTGACCCGCAAGAAAGAAATCTCAGCGTTGTACGTGATGTCATGTATGTACTCTGACAATAAATTTGAACTTTGAACAGGGCAGAAGATAAAGACCAATAGCAACAATACTAACAGGGAGACACACTCTAGAAAGGAATATCATCATGGCTGCAGGTATTGGGAAGATTGATTACCAGTAATGTATGGCTGAATTCATGTTGAGTCATCGTCAAAAATGAGATACAGCCTTGGGGTCTGGTTATGTGCAGCAGTATAGAAAAAGGGATCATTACCCCACAACCTCCCCCCACCCCCCCCCCCCAGAGGGAAGAAAGTTCTCCAAATAATACCATAAATGACAAGACATACACAGCATACTCAAGATGAGTAAGTCAAAACCATGCAGAACTTGACAATAAAGCCAAAAAAAAAGTTCAAACCTTGAACTAAAATTTTGATCACAAGCTCTTTGTTTTCTTATTCTGTTCCCTCAGTTCACAAGGGATTGCAGGCATATATTGTAAACATCTGAACTATTGTAAAAAAAAACTGTCAGCTATAATGTGTCCTTTATCATTGCAAGCATTACAAAACATTTGCCTTGACAGCAACAAGGACTGTATTTCAAATATATTGAGATGTGATATAACATTATGCAAATGCAAAACCTTTCTTTGTTAAGCAACCCCAAAGCATATTGCACATCAAGGTAGCACACTTAATTGTTGCTGCACAGGGCAATCGACTCCCTCACTATTAAATGCAGAATTTAGATATGTCGCAAATGTCGAAATGCAGAATCAGCTGGTAGCGTAAATTCCACAAACCAACCCTATTATACCATATTAAATTGATAATTTGTGAAAATATATCTTCTTCCAGTGACTTTTGATGACTTCTACTTATAAATCTTTGTCAGTTATATCCATAAAAAGTAAAGTTTAACACAATAATTCAGTAATAGCCTCTATATTTTAGCAACCAATTCCTATTTTTTGGCACATTGGCATTTTTGCTTTGTGGTCAAAAAAATTTTGATCAATTCTAAGAATTTTAATATCCCATTCAATGAGCCAGCAACCAAATCTGCTTTTGGCGGCATTGTTTGCTGTCCAAGATGAATTCCTTGGGATAACATTAATCCATTGGCTCCATGTGTCTTCATGCATAAGTAATGAATAGGATGAATATTCTCAAGCTGATGTTTTGCAAATGCTCTCTATTCTGTTAAAATTCAAACTGTTTGTTTATTTAATTCCTTGACTAGACACTTTTGTTTCTGTAAGGATAATGCTGCCATTTCAGTTACTGGGTCAATACCACAATTTACCTCTTGATTACTGCCATCCTCCAAGCTATAACATCATTTTACATTTGCTGAGTTATTATTCAGATTGCTATTAGTGTGATCTCAAGGTTATAATATGCACCAGAATCACTTCAATTGCTTGCAATTTACATTATTGTTCAAAGTAGCCAAACAGAAGAATTGAAATGTATTCATGAGATTTGCCCATTTATTTCAAAGAATGAGCATATGGAACAGATTAAGACTATTGAAATATAATCAATTATTTAAACACTTTAATGCCCTCTTTTTTCTTTCGTGTGTTGTGCTGTTTAACAAGGCTTTCTTGGGGGCTTGATAATACTTAGTTGTATAATTGTTATCTTTATTTATTTATTTATTTCCAAATTTTATTTAAAGATAGAAAAAACATAACATACAGTCCAATAATCATCAAAAATTGATTTAACAAAGATAAACCACAAACCCACCATCCTACCCCTTCAGCCAGCTCCCTTAAGGGGAGCCAAAATATAAATTATATTTTAAAAATATATATAAATATCAAGAAAAATTCAAAGTATATCTAAATGCATATATTCCAAATATGGAAACCATTTGCTAACAAAAAGGGAATAGTTATCATGTAAATTATAAGTAATATTTTTTCATTACAATACAAGTTTTCAATTCATTATGCCAGCGTAGTATATTAATCTCTGTATTGTCTTTCCAAGTACTCGCAACACATTTATGTGCTACTGATAATACCAAACGTACAAAAGCAATTTGAATTTTATCCAAACCTAATCCCCTCAATGAAATCAAATAACCCAACAAGAAAATCATTAGGTCTAATGGTAATGTAAAGTTATACAATTTTTTCCAAAACTACTTTAATTCCTTGCCAAAATGGTTGAACTTTAACACATCTAAACAGCATGTAAAAAAGTTCCAAGACACGAATCACATCTAAAACAGAAGTCTGAATTACTAAACCCATATTTTTTTCAGTATCTCCAGAGTCATATATAATTGATGTAAAAAATTATAATTAACCATTCCATATTTTACATTAGTCAATTTGATTACATTGTCCTGACACATATCCGCTCAATCATCTTCAGGAAAAATAAACACTAAATCACTCTCCCATTTAAGTTTAGATTTTTCCCAATCTGGTTTATCGATATTATCTTGTAACAAATTGTACATAACTGAAATATAACTATTCTTTGGTACATAATTATCCTTTACAAAGGGTCTAAGTTGGTAATATACAAACAAATAATTTACAGATATATCAAATCCCTCTCTCTCAATTGATTAAAAGAAAAAATTGTCCCTCTTCAAAACAATCCTGTATTGTCTTTATACCCTTAAAATAGCAACTCTTTAAATAATTATTAAACATTGCAAAAGGAATAAGATGATTATTATACAATGGAGTTAAAATTGATAATTTATCTTTTGATCCCAAAACCCCATTATTTTAATCAGATCTTTAACAAATGTTTCAATACCGGGATATTATATAATTTTGAAAATGTGGCAACTGAAGTCCACCTAATGCATATTTCCATGTAAGTTTATACAATGCCACTTGAGCTAATTTACCTTTAATTAAACACTCCCACACTACCTTATTTAAATCCTGAAAAAACGTTTTGAAAGTAAACAAGGTATTGGCTGAAATAAATATTGAATTTGGGGAAAAATATTCATTTTAATACAGTTGACCCTATCAATCAAAGTTAATGGAAGATCTTTCCACTTAATCAAATCTGCTTTAATCCATTTTAATATAGGCACATAATTTAACTGATACAATGACTGATAATTAATGTCTACAAACACACCTAAATATTTAATTTTATTTGTCCACCTTAATTTTGTAATAATTTGAAATTCTGAATAATCTATTCCAACTGGTAAAATTTCATTTTTATCCCAATTAACTTCATATCCTGACGATTCTCCAAATTTCGACAAACACTCTTGTAACTGCTTCAACGACCGTTCTGGTTCCGTCAAATATATCAGTACATCATCTGCAAATAAATTAATCTTATATTCTTCATTCATAGTATTCATCCCTCCAATTTCATCATTTTGCCTAATAGTCTGAGCTAATGGTTCAATAGCCAATGCTGGTGACAATGGGAAAGTTGAACGAGTTGAACGAGTCAACCAAAATGGTAAAGAAATCTGACCATTTGTTACCAACCTAGCAATTGGGTTCATATATAAAGCTTTAACCCAACCAATAAAAAAGTGCTGAATTTAAACTTTTCTAACACCTTAAATAAAAAATCCCACTCAACTCTATCAAAAGCCTTTTCTGCATCTAGTGCAACCACCATAGGATGGTTAGGCTGCTTTTGGTATGCATTGGCCAAAGTAATTAATCAAAGAATATTAATAAAGCCTGCTTGATCAGTATGTATCAGCTTAGGTAAGCACATAGCAAGTCTATTAGCTAATACCTTGGCTATAATTTTATAATCTATATTTAATAAATAGGTCTATATGAAGGCACTTTTAATGGATCTCTCTTTTTTATGGAATAACAGTTATTAAAGCACTTGAACAAGATTCTGGCAGCCTCTGTTCTTCAGTATCTTGTTTTAACACATTTCCAAATACACTAGATAAATCATCATAAAAAAATTGATTGGTAGTGATGACCACAGCCTGTGTGTGGATTATCTCCTTGATTACATGCTTTCAGATCTCGAAGTATGCTGGAGTGTCTGGATGTTGAGGGTTGATATCCAGCCTCTAAATGGTGAGGAACTTCTTCATGCCCCTTTAATTTTGTACACAGTAGATCTCAGTATACTCCTGGCTCCACGTGTTTGACTGTCCCCAAAGGGGTTGGTTCAAGTCTTTATATGGGCAGGTGGGGCCAGCCTCCCAGGTTGCCTATATACAGGTACAGTGGTTTCCCCCTGCTGTAGGCTGGTAGGAGTATGGCCAGTGTAGTGGTTATATCACTACAATTATTTAAATTACATGTATGGCAACATCATCTCTCTCCATTCAAAATGTATTGAGTAATCTGTAGGAGAACTAAAATATTCACTTACATCTTCAATTAGCCTAGTGCGTTACCTAAGCCTAGCATCCCTGATTAGGTCTGTCCCCAAAAACTTCAGATTTGTCTCCATCCAACTCCCCATCACACGCAAAGCTGCAGATGCTGAATGCTTTCATCCCTCTGAAAGACGTTGGTCTCGATAAGGAGTTGTGACCTGAAACATTGACTGATCATTTCTACCGCCTGACCCACTGAGTTCCTCCGGCTTATCAATCTTTCACCATGATACAGACTTGGCATAAACAAAAGTTCCACTTCAATGACACATTATTATCCAATAAGTGCCTGTCAACTCCCACATACACAGGGAGAATGTCACTCCTGAGTTCAGGTCAATTCCTCACCACCTCACCCATATCCCGGGGCTACAGGCTCATATGGGTCACAGTTACACTTTCAAACCCTGGCCACAGAAGGTGAAAACAGGTGCCCTATTTTTGAATTTTGAAATAATGAACAATTCATTTGTTACATAAAAATTATTCTGAGTCACTCTTTGAAGTTGGGGGAGAGCTAAACTATTGACCAGATACATACAGTATAAACACAGAAATCTTGGAGGAACTCAGCAGGTCTCGCAGCATCCATAGGAGGAAAAGATATATAATTGACATTCAGGCATGAGCCCTTCCTCAAGGTTTGAGAAAAAAGCTGGCAGGCACCTGTGTTTAAAAGCTGGGGAAATGGGAAACCTTAATTTGATATAATAAGAGGGCAGGAGAGATCAAAAATGAGAATTGATTGGAGGGATGGGTTGTTTATGGCTCTATGAAAGAAGACAGAGATAAAAGGAGAGAGCGAGAGAGAGAGAGAGAGAGAGAGAGAGAGAGAGAGAGAGAGAGGGGGGGAGAGAGAGAGAGGGAGAGAGAGAGGGGGGAGAGAGAGAGAGAGAGAGGGAGAGAGAGAGAGAGAGAGAGCAAGAGGAAACGAGACAGGGTGAAAGATGGGTGTGGGGGGTAACAGAAACCAGAGAAGTTGATGTTAATGCTATCCGGTTGGAGGGTGACCAAATGGAATTATCCACAACCCAACAATTTTGCATTATAGGCTTCTCAGCAGAAAATCTTATATCTGATCTCTTCATTCAAGATTCTAGGCAGTAAATTTCACATAGACATTCAATTCATGTACATTTTACTATAAAAGCTATTTCTCACTCTCTGTAAATTCTGCTCGAATTACACCAGTTAAATTTTGCTCAGCTCTACGCATCTTATTGAGGGCAAGAAAAAAAATATACATAAAACAATTCCTTGAAATATTTTTATCGAAAGCCACAAGAAAAAAAATTATGAGAAGAATCAGTTAATTTTAGAAGATAAATTTGGTAGGGTGCAAACTAGTTTTTATTTGTCATTGTAATCCATTGTGTAATTTTGACTGGGTGGAAAAATTGTGTGTGTGTGTGTGTGTGTGTGTGTGTGTGTGTGTGTGTGTGTGTGTGTGTGTGTGTGTGTGTGTGTGTGTGTGTGTGTGTGTGTGTGTGTGTGTGTGTGTGTGTGAGAGAGAGAGAGAGAGAGATTTTGAAAATGGTGCTATGTTCTGTTGTGTTTAATCTCATTTCATCCATGCTCAAATAAATATTTTTTGGCTCCTGCAGTAATTTGGCATTGTCACAAATATTCATTGCTGTTGACATCCTCTAGCTAGCTTAGTTGTGTTTACTGCTGCAGTTGAAATAAATAGCTTGCCATTTCAGTATTTTGGGTGCTTCCATCCCCAAAGAAGATCTTGAGTTATCGTAACTTCTTGTGTGATAGATGAGAAACATGGTATGCAGAATTCCTGGTTGTGGATAATGAGTAGTTAGTGTTCTTTGGTCAATAGTTTAGTCCCTACAGCAAAAGCTAACAATCCTGACAAATTGGATTCAGCTGGATGATTCAGGATATTATTTCAAAGAGAAATATGAGCAGGGATGTAAGATTCAAAATATACTTTGATATTCTCTGATGCAGCAGGAAGAATTTGGAAGTGCATCACAAAATAAAAGAGTGTCACACATAAAGTAAAGTGGGTTAGATATATTCTACTTAAAAATATGGAAAACTTGTATAAAGAGCAGTTGGAGAGGTTGGACATCAAAGTTTATACTTTCCAAGAAGCTGAAGGAAGTTTGACATGTTTCACTTGTTCCCTCAACCACCTCTCAAACCATTGCACCATTGAAAATCTACAGCACAATGTGGTATGGGAGTTAATCTGCTTAAGATCAAAGCTGCAGAAGCTGGTAAATGTAGTTTTTAAAAATCATGCAAATATATCTCCAATCTTTTGGCTCTGGGGACAAGGTGATCCAGAAAATTTTTCAGAAGACAAATGTGAAACACAAATCTTATGGTTACAGCCATCTTATTAGCTGTTCAGCAAGTCAGACAGTCAGCTTGTGGCCACACCATGTAACTCCAGGCAAGTAATTAATTAAATAGTGTGGTGATGCACATGATTGTTGTGGCGAACTGGCCCCACCCGTCACGCATGATCAGCAGGCAGCCATGGCAAAGATGGTGTCATGGGTCTGTCTCTTCTGGTGCAGACCGGAAGTATGCTAACGCACTTACATCAGTGTGATGTGGCTTCCGGAATGTGAGGGACGAACTGAAGATGGCCTTAAAGGCTGCATCGCGAACTTCAAAGTAAATCAGTTGTGCTAAAGGAGCTCACAGCCTGCTGTCTCAATCTTTTCGCTGTGCTCATGCACAACATACTACACTAGCAAAGAAATGTGATCACCTAGTCTTTTTTATACTGCAAACTGGTCTTAGCTGATTGAATAAAAAGCCTTGGTGAATTGGTTCTGACTGAATTATATTAATATAGAAGGCAGCTTTATAATCAATGAAACTAGAGAGAGCTTTAAGTTACTTAAAGTTTACAAACAGAGGATTATGCAATCATATAAGCAAGCATAAAGAAAGCTAAGTATACAAAGAAAAACACAATAAAAACAAAAATCTGGACCATTAATCCAACTCTATCATGGACTCCATTGACACAGTTAGGGTAACTGCTAGTGCAATGCTGTTACAGTGCCAGTGATCTGCGTTTGAATCTGGCATTGTCTGTAAGGAGTTTGTATATTCACCCAATCTCTGTGTGGATCTCCTCCAGGCACTCCAGTTTCCTTCCCTTCAAATCACCTGGCTGTTGTACGTCTATTGGGTATAATTGAGTGGCATGGGATCATGGACCAGAAGGGTCTGTTAGCGTTCTATGTCCAATTTTTTTAAAAATCTCCTTTTGCCCTGGAAAAGCAGCCAGCATACTGAAGGATCCATTACACCCAGACACATTTTCTTCTCCCCCCTCACATCAGGAACAAGGTTCAGGCACCAGTAGGCTTGAATAGAGTTTCTTCCCCAGAATTGTCAATCCTCTGAATGACACCCATGACAAGTTTCTAAGAAACTCTCTAATTGTTCTCTTGTTCTCCTTCCTTCTACAGTTGTATGAATGTTAGAATTAACCTATTTGACTGCTTGCAGAAGAACCCTTCCTACCACCCAGGTCCAATGTGACAAATAAATTATTTTTTTTAAATTTCAACGAACAGCATAGTAACAGGCTATTTTGGCCCACAGATCTGTGCCACCCAATTTACCTACACCCCCAGTACTTTTCAAATGGTGGGAAGAAACCAGTGCCCAGAGGGAAAACTCATGCGTGCGATTGGACCACGGTCCTGATCGCTGGCATTGTAAAGGCATTGCATTAACCGCTACGCCAACCGTGTCACCCAACTCAACTAACCTCAAACATAAATGTAGAAGTTGGTGCAGCTTTGACAGTCAAAAGATATTTGGACAAAGATATAGATCTGAGGGCTTGAGAAGGATATGGTCGAGTGTAGTCAACCTGAACTTGCTCAGAATGCCAAATAAGTCAATGTGCTGTATGTCTCTGCCTAACTCAATGGTATCTCAAGGGTCGGCTTGGAGCTTGTCAAGTCGGAGATTTCTTCTAGATTTGTTTTGTCAGTTTATTGTCACTACAGAATCAAGTTAAAAAATTAAATTACTTCCCAGTTGTGTCCGATATCAATAGCTACACTATCCTCTTTTATGCTCTGCTAAAATGCATCTCCAAATAATTAAATAAGTTTCTATTGATTGAAGAATAGAGATATGTAAATAAGATTAATCTATCAATAAGAAGTGGGTTGCGTCACTTCTAGTTTCATCTTCTGAATGTCTTAATATTTTTTATATATTTCTTCAAAAGCAACTGCTATGTAATCACATGCCAAGCAACACCAGCTTTCATTGATGTGTTTTAAGTCTCCAGCTTCTTTTATACTCTTGAGCCGATACTTTTATGATTTCCCATGGATGTGTGCTGCCTCTTGAACAGTACGTTGATCTTTTACACTTGGCTCCCTTCTGCATTTTGGTTTATTTAATTCTGTGAGCTGGTTATACTCATCAATCTCTCTCGACCAAAACAACCATTTTTGATTTAAGTTCAGACATTCCCTACTGAGCATTTTCCTTTTATCTTGCAAATGTGCTAGTTGCTTACTGAGACAGCGTTGTTTTGACACCCGATTATCTCCCTCCAACATACACTTTTAATTTTAATACTCCTTTCTATTCTTTTGGCAAATGACAAGTATTCTTCTGCCTTTTACAGTTAAATTTTGAGGCAACTGTTGTACTATTTTAATAAACTACCAAGCTATACCTCAGTCATGTTGATTATGTACCGGCTATATAAAGGATACTGTATGGCTTGCTGAGTTTCTCCAGCATTGTGTTTTTACAAGCTATACCTCCTTCAGCTTTCAATATGGTCTAATCAATCTTGTCAGTGCCTGAGATTGGATGATGGAAACCTTTCATTATTGCAATTTAATTATTTGCAGCAATTTACAGTAATTGAGTGGAACGGAAATTGAACTGCAGTTTTTTGGTATATCAAATTAAATGGCAACATGGTTACTTACAAATGCTGATCCACATCAGAAAACTACGGATACTTCATGAGGAAATATAGATTTGCAGGATTTTATGACTCAGTTTCATTTACACACTTTGAGGTTCTATTCATTGTGGCTCTAGATGGCTTGGATTCCAAAATGTTTTTAACCAGAATTTCTCAAAATTTATGCTAATATTTTGGATGCTTGATCTTGCAGCTGCTAGCAATGCTTAAATATTCTTGCACCATCTGGGAGAATGGGTCAAAAAATGGCAGATGGAGTTTAATGCAGACACATGTGAGGTGTTGTAGTTTGAAAGGGCAAACCAAGGTGGGACATACACAATATATGGTAGGGCACTGAGGAGTGTGGAGGAGCCAAGAGATATGGGAATACAGGTAATTAATTCCCTGAAGGTGGTGTCCAAACTGGACAGGAATGTAAAGAAACCTTTTGACAACTTTTCCTTTATAAATCAAAGTATTGAGTATAGGAGTTGGGATGTGATGTTGAAATTGTTTAGGACATTAGTGAGGCCAAATTTGGAATATTGTGTGCAGTTCTGGTCATCAATAAGGTTGAAAGAGTGTAGAGAAGATTTATTAGGATTTGCCAGGTCTTCAGGAATTGAGTTACAGGGAAAGATTAAACAAGTTAGGACTTTATTCCTTGGAGCAAGGTAGAATAAGGGGAGACTTGATAGAGGTTTACAAGATTATGAGAGGTTAGACAGAGTGGATTGGGTAGATTTGGGGGGATAAATATGAGAGGTCATAGTTTTAAGCTGAAAGGAGAAAGGTTTAGGGGGAACATTAGGGGAAAGTTCTCTCAGAGAGTCATGGGATTGTGGAATGGGCTGTCATCTGATGTGGTGAATATAGGCTCAATCTTTAGTTTTAAGAATATATTGGATAGTACATGGATGGGAGAGGTCTGGAAGGTTATGGAATAGGAGCAAGTCAGTAGGACTAGCAAAATAGCAAAGACTAGAAGGCCTGAATGTCCTGTTTTCTGTGTTGTACCATTCTACAATTCTATTTCTCTATAGTTTCAATGATTTAACAAGCATGGGCAAGTTACACAAAGGGATTATTCATTAGGAGCATCTTAGAAGAATGATGGAGTTAGGACTTTCACCTTTTCCCCATCTTGTTGTTAATAAGCAAATAAAGGGAAACATTGAACATGGAAATCTGCAGTACAGTACAAGGACTTCAGCCCACAGTGTTGTGCTGACCTTGTAACCTATTCTAATAACCAGCTAGAATTTCCCTAATGCATAATCTTCCATTTCTGGCAGTTTTATATAAAAGACTCTTAGAAGATCCTATTCTACCTGCCCCCACCACTGTTACTGCTGGTGCATTTCACACAACCACAATTCCATTTGTGAAAAAAATACCTTTCACATTCCTCCTGTACCTACTCCAAGAAACCTTAGCCATTCATCTTTGGGACAAAATCCTCTAGCCATGCACATAATCAATGCATCTCATCATTTTGTACACTTCTATCAGGTCATACCTCAACTGCCATCTTCTTCTTTGGCTTGGCTTCGCGGACGAAGATTTATGGAGGGGGTAAAAAGTCCACGTCAGCTGCAGGCTCGTTTGTGGCTGACAAGTCCGATGCGGGACAGGCAGACACGATTGCAGCGGTTGCAAGGGAAAATTGGTTGGTTGGGGTTGGGTGTTGGGTTTTTCCTCCTTTGCCTTTTGTCAGTGAGGTGGGCTCTGCAGTCTTCTTCAAAGGAGGTTGCTGCCCGCCAAACTGTGAGGCACCAAGATGCACGGTTTGAGGTGCTATCAGCCCACTGGCGGTGGTCAATGTGGCAGGCACCAAGAGATTTCTTTAGGCAGTCCTTATACCTTTTCTTTGGTGCACCTCTGTCACGGTGGCCAGTGGAGAGCTCGCCATATAACACGATCTTGGGAAGGCGATGGTCCTCCATTCTGGAGACGTGACCCATCCAGCGCAGCTGGATCTTCAGCAGCGTGGACTCGATGCTGTCGACCTCTGCCATCTCGAGTACTTCGACGTTAGGGTTGTAAGCGCTCCAATGGATGTTGAGGATGGAGCGGAGACAACGCTGGTGGAAGCGTTCTAGGAGCCGTAGGTGATGCCGGTAGAGGACCCATGATTCGGAGCCGAACAGGAGTGTGGGTATGACAACAGCTCTGTATACGCTTATCTTTGTGAGGTTTTTCAGTTGGTTGTTTTTCCAGACTCTTTTGTGTAGTCTTCCAAAGGCGCTATTTGCCTTGGCGAGTCTGTTGTCTATCTCATTGTCGATCCTTGCATCTGATGAAATGGTGCAGCCGAGATAGGTAAACTGGTTGACCGTTTTGAGTTTTGTATGCCCGATGGAGATGTGGTGGGGCTGGTAGTCATGGTGGGGAGCTGGCTGATGGAGGACCTCAGTTTTCTTCAGGCTGACTTCCAGGCCAAACATTTTGGCAGTTTCCGCAAAGCAGGACGTCAAGCGCTGAAGAGCTGGCTCTGAATGGGCAACTAAAGCGGCATCATCTGCAAAGAGTAGTTCACGGACAAGTTTCTCTTGTGTCTTGGTGTGAGCTTGCAGGCGCCTCAGATTGAAGAGACTGCCATCCGTGCGGTACCGGATGTAAACAGCGTCTTCATTGTTGGGGTCTTTCATGGCTTGGTTCAGCATCATGCTGAAGAAGATTGAAAAGAGGGTTGGTGCGAGAACACAGCCTTGCTTCACGCCATTGTTAATGGAGAAGGGTTCAGAGAGCTCATTGCTGTATCTGACCCGACCTTGTTGGTTTTCGTGCAGTTGGATAATTATGTTGAGGAACTTTGGGGGACATCCGATGCGCTCTAGTATTTGCCAAAGCCCTTTCCTGCTCACAGTGTCGAAGGCTTTGGTGAGGTCAACAAAGGTGATGTAGAGTCCTTTGTTTTGTTCTCTGCACTTTTCTTGGAGCTGTCTGAGGGCAAAGACCATGTCAGTGGTTCCTCTGTTTGCGCGAAAGCCGCACTGTGATTCTGGGAGAATATTCTCGTCGACACTAGGTATTATTCTATTTAGTAGAATCCTAGCGAAGATTTTGCCTGCAATGGAGAGCAACGTGATTCCCCTGTAGTTTGAGCAGTCTGATTTCTCGCCTTTGTTTTTGTACAGGGTGATGATGGTGGCATCACGAAGATCCTGAGGCAGTTTACCTTGGTCCCAACAAAGCTTGAAAAACTCATGCAGTTTGGCATGCAGAGTTTTGCCACCAGCCTTCCAGACTTCTGGGGGGATTCCATCCATACCTGCTGCTTTGCCACTTTTCAGTTGTTCGATTGCCTTATATGTCTCATCCAGGGTGGGAACCTCATCCAGCTCTAGCCTTAGGGGCTGTTGAGGGAGCTGGAGCAGGGCGGAATCTTGGACTGAGCGGTTGGCACTGAAAAGAGATTGGAAGTGTTCTGACCATCGGTTGAGGATGGAGATCTTGTCGCTGAGGAGGACTTTGCCGTCTGAGCTGCGCAGCGGGCTTTGGACTTGGGGTGAGGGGCCGTACACAGCCTTTAGAGCCTCGTAGAAACCCCTGAAGTCGCCAATGTCCGCTGCCATCACACCAAGGAGAAAAGACCAAGTTCACTTAACCTGTCCTCAGAACGTGTGCTCCCCAATCCTTATAAATTTCCTTTGTACACTCTCTATAGCATCCATATTTTTCAGGTAATGAGATGAGCAGAACTGATCACAATATTCCAAGTAGAGCAATGGTTCTCAACCTTTTTTTTATTTCCACTCACATACCACTATAATATTCCCTATGTCATAGGTGCTCTGTGATTAGTCAGGGATTGCTTAAAGTGGTAGGTGGGTGGAGAGAAAAAGTTTGAAACCACTGTTGTAATCATACCTAATCGATTTGTTATGTGCACAGTTTCCTAACTCCAAAGGAAATGGGTCAATGACAATTTATCTCAAGCAAAATATTTCAGTAACAATTGGGTCTAGAGGGGAGTGGACCATGATGGAGTAGGAACATGAGATAGAACTTGAACTCTCCCAGGGATTGAATGTAAATACCATTAAAAAGACCTTTGGAAAAAAATGATTATTTTTAAACCTTTGGAAGGTTTCTAGGCAAAAATTACTATAGTGGGTGAAGGGAAGAAAGCAGCTCGAGTGAGAAAAATGCAGAAATGAAGAAGATGGAAGAAAAAAAGCCTACTTCAATGTTGGAGTCAGAGGCTCAAGTTCTGAAGCATCCCAGGTCTGTTCAATCGATTTCTGAATATGTGCACCTGACATCAGCTCCCCCTCCTCGGGGAATATGAGGAAGTTCTGCACAGGTATCGTGGAGAGAGCACCTGCATGTGCATGGAGAGGAGGAGCAAGCCCTGCAATGGAGGCTCAATAGTGCCACAGATGGTGATGTTGGCAGAAGAGAGGCAGTGCAACCTGGAGAAAATTTGTCAGATTCTTCTGGCAGCGAACAAAAAGATGAAGTAGATCAACAAAATTCAGATGATTCACAAGAAATGGAATATAAGGGAGTGGTAGGAGGCCTTCTGAAGGATAAAAGATAAAGTTCAGAAATAAAAAGTATTATCTAAATTAATGGTGGAGCGAATTGATAAATTGCATTAGACTGGATATGAAGAATGTGGCTTCTGATATTATTAAAGGGGGAGTAAAGAAGGTTGATTTTGACATGTAAGTTGTAAAAAAAGTGATGTTGAAATTTGTATAGCAAAAGTGGAAATGGTGAATTTTTGCTTTGGGAAAAACAGAAGAAAGCAATGATGTAAAAACATGGATATATTGGAAAGCATAGTAGATTATGGGCATTAAGGAAGATACTGAAGGAAGTGGGAACTTTGTGGACTTTTTTCAAAAATTAATTCCTAAAGTTTTGGAAGAAGACAATTTTCCAAATAGAATTGAATTAGAAAGAGCCCATAATAGGGCATTAAGGAAGAACCACCGATACCTTAACCACCTAGACCAGTATTGATTAAGTGTCTTCACTATCAGGACAGAGAAAAAAAAATTAAGACGGACAATTGAATAGGCAAGTCAACAAGCTGGGCCTCTGGTGATTGATGAAAATAAAGTTTTATTTTATATAGAAATGTGGTGGAGAGAATAAAAAAAAACTTTAATTCAGCAAAAGCAATTATTTGGGAAAAAAAAGGTGATAGATCTATTTTTTTTCAAATTCCAGCAGTGTTGAAGGCGTGTTATTCCGAATGCTCATCCACATTTTTTTTTTTGAAGATGAAGGAGAAGCAAGATTTTTTTGCTGAATTCCTTGGAATAAGGAGGAAATTTAAGAAAGTTTGGAAGGTTCTAGTCCTGGTCAAGAGGCCCATAGAGAAAAGCTGCAGATACAGATTTCACCAAAGAAAACTGTACCACTGTAAGCCATGAACAAGTACCCTATAGTGATTTGGAGGAATAGAATTCTTATTGTCAATTATGAAAAGATATTTGATGTTTTTTTTAAGAGACTGTTCTTTTTTGATTTAAATTGTGAGAGTATTTTCCCCAGAGGGAAAGGTGGTTGTTCATTTGTTTGTTTCTAGCATTATGTGCCTTTTTGTGGTTGTTGCCACAGCCCATATAGTAGAGGGGAGTAGTGCAGTTTCCTATAATCAGCATTTTGTAGGAAGGATTTTTTAATGCTTTTTTATTTATTTTTTTCTTTGGGATGGAGTACTTAGCAGGATTTCATTGTTTGAGAAAGAAGAGACCTGGAAGATTTAGAGGGGGAGAGATAGGATTTTAGGATAATGGTCAAGGATTTAAAAAAATATATATTTATTTTAATGTTAATGGGCTTAACAGTGCGATCAAAAGGAAGTCAATATTAGCTTATATAAAAAAATGAAAGTGGATATTGATTTTATACAAGAGTCACACTTGATAGATTATAAGATACCAGCTAAAATGTTAGCAAATAAACTGACAAAATATTTACCGAGATTATTATATCCGGATCAAACTGGCTTTGTTAAGAATTGGAAATCTTCAGATAATGTTGCACGATTGATTAGTTTAATACATTTGAGTTGAGGAGATTTGAGCATAGATGTAGCTTTAGATGCAGAAAATGTTTTTGATAGATTAGAATGGGATTTCCTGTTTAAAGTTTTGTAAAAATGTAAATTAAAGCCAATATTTATAGAATGGGTTAAAATGTTCTATAAGGAATCTAGTGCAAAAGTTATGACTAATGGTCAGGTTTTGATGAAATTTTATTTAACTATATCAAGTAGACAGGAGTGTCCGTTATCACCAGCTTTATTTATTTTAGCAATTGAACTGTAGCTGAATTAATTAACGATCTGAATATTACTGGTATAAAGGTGAATCAAGAAGAATATAAAATAAATTTATTTGCAGATGATGTTTTGATTTATTTAACAGATCCTTTTAAATCCTTGGGCCAGTTAAAAGTTAGATTAAAAGAATATGGGGAAGTGTCAGGTTATAAAATTAATTGGGATAAAAGTAAAATTATGCCATTAGTTAAAGGGAATTATACACAATGTAAAAATATATATATTGATTTTAGATGGCCAGATGTAGGCATAAAATATTTAGGTATTAGAGTAAATTCATAATTTTAAATTAAATTATTTATTATTATTAACAATTGAGTCTAGAACAGTAATTCTCAGCCTTCCCTTCCCACTCACACACCACCTGAAGCAATGCTTTACTAATCAGAGGACCAATGGCATAGGGAGTACTTAAAGTGTTAAGTGAGTGAAAATAAAAAGGTTGAGAACCACTGAAGTAGAATTTAACCCAAGTGTTATATTGCTGCAACATTACCTCACCACACTTGAAACATGCACACATGATTCTTCTCAGGATTCATGGCATTGCCCCTTTATCATATTCTTTTGTGCATGTAGTTTATCTAAAGAAAAGTTTTGAAGAAGTAGAAATTCTTTAACTTCTTTTGAAAAAATCAAAGCTTGTGCATTGGTTAAAAAATTAGCTCTCTGACTTCAACTCGTTCTCTGTGCCTAGCCATAAATGAACTCCAACTGTAGTCCAGATCCATGTATCAGAATCAGGAAAAGGTAATTAGCAGGTTAGAAACAATATTTTCAATAACAGTGCAGGGATGCCATTCCTTCACAGAGCATCCAATGGACATCTTGCATGTTTTGAGTCTTAATAACACTGAATTTAAAGCAAAATACTGAGGAGGCTGGAAATGTGAGAGGTAAAAGAGACAATACAGGAAATCGGCAGAATCTGGTAAGTGAGAAACCATTGATATTGCGGGGCAAGGAGAAGAGAACAAAAGCAAAATCTGTGATTAGACGGAAGGCAGAGATATATTCACAAACTCCTTTTGCACTCACAAATGTCTCTTGCTTCAAATAATCTCCATGGATTCAAATTGAAATTCAACTTGCACATCGTATATCTTCAAAGCATATAATATTTCTCAAATCCCTGTTTTTGCACATCCTTAAAATAAAGCTTCATGGGTTGATACAGCACATTTAGACTCTTGACCTTTCTCTTGAGTAGCAGTTACTCATATGTTCTCAGTGCTGTCCTGCTCCACAGTTCCACTTCACCCTTCAATTCATCCATCATTTTCAGTAAGTTTATCCTTCCTTTTGGATGACAAGTAGAAACTCAAAACCTCTTCAATACAAACTCTACTGAATCTTTCTTCCCTTTGATTAAACCAATGCATTGAGAATGATATGAAAGCATGAGTAAGGGGCAAAAGGAATTGATGTGGGACTAATAACATTGCCCTTTAAAAGAGCTTTAAAAAAACATGGTGGGCTGAACGGTGTTCTTCTGTGTTGTGCTGTTCTGCAATTCTGTCATTTGATTAAAATCATTAGTCTGTGTTAAGATGAATCTGCTGGTTTTTGCTTACACTTTAATGTTTTATACCTGACTGATCTTATTTTTTAACATTTAGTTCCTGTCTGAAGAAGAGGAAGAACATAGCCTCAGGTTGTCGGCAAAAGCGATGCTTAGACTGATCATTTTTGCCGCTAAATATATTACATTTCCCACTCTGAAAAGAGGTGCAATTCTTCCTCCTGCAGACAGAATTCTCTGCTCATTGGCATTCTGTAGTGGTCCAAGGTGCTTCCTACCTTCACGTGTACGTGTCAACTTTATAGACATGTAGGACTGATAATATAGCTCAGTATTAGATGCGTTCTCTTTTTCACAGAATATTTGTTTTTTTTTCAGCTTTAATTTTAACATGGGTTGCTTAAAATTCATTTCCTGCCATGTTAAAACCTTCATCTATTATTTTGTTTGTTGAAGAGAAAAATAAGTTGTAGCTAGATGCAATGTGTGGCAATTGACTGCTGGAAGCTTTATTCCTTCAACACGTGGGCCATACATATTCAATGGATCTGATTAAAGCATAAAAGTCAGTGCCAGATAGAAGTTTGTTTTAAGAATTCTCTTCGGGCTTCAGGACTTTTTGAAGTTCCACATGTATGCCACATTCCAACATTGCATTATATCCAAAATTCAGCTGAAAACTTCAAATCCATCTCAATGACAATCGCACAGTAGCACTCTCATCTACTGTGATGAAATACTTTGACAGTTTTGTCATGTCCAGAATTAACTCGTACCTAAGTAAAGATCTGGACCCACTGCAATTCACTTACAGTCACATCATTCCACAGCAGATGAATCTCAGAGAGACATCAGGGAGTGCTAATGGATGTGCTTCCCAGAAACATGGTTAAACGCAGACATTCCGGACACAGTGCGACATATTTAGGCTACACTTTCCACCTCGCTGACTGGACACAGGTGTTAGGAGCAACTAGGGAAGATGACGTTTATGTCATCATGGTGCACAAATGTGACAGTTATGTCCCAGTCCTGCTCCCCTAAACTGGAACATCTGGTTATCAAGTACCACCCATAGTACCTGCAATGGTGTACATTCCACTCCAGGCTAACATCAGGTTAACACTGGAGGGACTGAGCACTGTGATAAACAGCCACGTGACAGCACATGCTGATGCCTTCCTGATTATTGTAAGGGACTACAATCAGGCCAACCTGAAGAAGAATCGAACTACCAATATGTCACATGGGAGATGAGAGGAGCCAACACACTCAACCACTGCTACACAATCATGAAGAATGCCTACTGACCCATATGATGCCTACTCTTTGGCATGTCCGATCACCTGGCTGTACTTCTCCCAGCATACAAGCAGAGACTGAGGACCACCAGTAGTGAAAGTGGTGAATGTATGGTCGAGGGAGTTGGATGAGCATCTGCAGGACTGCTTTGAATTGGTGAACTTGACCACATTCAAGAATTCATCCTTAGACTTGAATGAATATGCATCAGGTGTCACTGACTTCATCAAGATCTGCCTGGACAAATGTGTGCCCTCAAACACTTTCCAAGTGTTTCCAAAGTGGAAGCCTTAGATGAATTAGAGGGATCGCAATCCGCTGAAGGACCTTGAAAACAGCAATTCATACATATGGCTGCCCTTCATAGAGGACAGCTCAGCCTTCAATACCATTATTCCCTCACCACTGGTCAACAAGCTCCAAACCCTGGATCTCCGCACTCCCCTCTGCAATTGGATCCTTGTTTCTTTATCAGAAGACTACCATCAGTACAAATTGGAAATGTCTCCTCCTTACTAACAAAACAGGTGCACCTCAAAGATGCATGCTTAATCCACTGCTCTACTCACTATACACCCATTACTGTGTGGCCAGCCACAATTCCAATGCTCTATATAAATTTGCCGATGACCCGACAGTTGTTGGCAGAATCACAAGGAGCAATGAGTACTCAGTGGTACAAGGACAGCTTCTTCCTGGTGGCATCAAATTCATGAATGATCAATGAACTAAAGACACTGCCTTATTTGTCTTTTCATGCAATTATTTTTAAATTTATTGTTGTTAGGTGGTTTATATGAATGCACTGGAATACTGCAGCAAAACAATGAATTTTGTGACTTGTTCATGACAATAAATTCTGATTCTGACTCTGGTTCTCCATTCAATTAAACAACAGCAACACATCCATCAGGCTACTTTTCACTGACTACAGCTTCCCAGTCAACACCATCAATCCCTCGGTACTGGTCAGCAAGCTTCCAATATCTGGACCTTTGCAGCTGCAATTTGATCAGTGGCTTCCTCATCAGAAGATTACACACAGTACAAATCAGTAATAACATCTCCTCCTCACTGAAAATCAATGCAGGCGCTCCTCAACGATACATGCTTAGCCCACTGCTCTGCTTACTCAACACCAATGACTGCGTGGCTAGGCACATTCAAATGCCATCCAAAAATTTGCCTATGACACCATGACCATCAGTAGAATCACAGATGGCAATGAGAAACCGTATAGGTAGGTTAATTCAGCTAGATGGCTGACATCACAACAACAACCTTGTACTCAATGTTAGCAAAACTAAGGAACTGATTGTCAACTTCAGCAGGAGGAAATGAGGAGAACACAAACTAGTCTTCATTGAGGGGTGAGCAGTATTAACATCTTCAAATTCCTGTGGGTCAACATCACTGAATATATATCCTGTGACCTCCATGTTGATGCAATCATGAAGGAGGCTCATTATAAGCTATACTTCATGAGGAGTTTTAAGGAAATTTGGTATGTCACCATAGGCTCTTGCAAATTTCTACAGCTGTACTGTGGAGACCAGTCTAACTGGTTGCATCACTCTCTGGTATGGAGGTGCCAATGCACAGGACAGGAAAAAAAAACAACAGAGTTGTGAACTGTGCCAGTGCCAATATGGTCTTTAATTCATCAAGGATATCTTAAAAAGGTGGTGTCTCAAGAAGGCAGCCTGTATCCTGACCAAGAGCAAGCCCTATTTTCACTGATACCATTAAGAAGGAGATGCAAGAGCTTGAAGATAAAAAACAGCTTCTCCTCCTCTGGTCATCAGATTTCTGAATGGACAATTAACCAGACACTACCTCACTTTTCTCTTTAGCACTGATTTATTTACATTTTTTAAATGTACCATATCAGTTGACCTTCAGGTAAGTCAGGTCCAAATTTTCAACCTCACTTTCATGGTTTTATCATCTATTGGGCATATAAGTTGACTCCCCCAGATATCACATTGACTGAGCAGTTGGGCCTTGCCGGAAGGTGGCTGTTGTCATGGACCTTCTAGCAAAACAACCAAGGTATGAGGTGAGTTTTAAGTTAAAAGACATGGCCAAGAAATTCAGCAACTATGCTGGTGCAAGAAAATTTGTTGTGTAGGGAGTTTCAGGTTGTCTTATACACTGAACCTACAATGAGCAATTTTTTTGAGTTGAATTTAAGGTCTCATTTTTGTATCTGGTATATGTTGACCCTTGATTTTTGAATGCTTAGAAGGTTTCAGATTCAACCTGCACACCCAAATATACAGTAATTTATAGAATTTTGCATGTGTAATGTGGCCACAAAACAACATGTTTTAAGACACATGTTCATGACTATAAATTGTAGGCTGATCTCATTGAAATATTTTAGATTTATCGAAGGTAGGGACAATGGTTCTGTTGTTTGGCTTGTCCAGGGCTAGGATTTACATTCGCAACATGAATACCTTTCAGGATTGAGGTAGCAAGAAATGTCTCAATTTACAGGCTGGCAATCTGGAATACATTATCCAAGAAATGGTGACATTTCAGTCACCAAGAATATTTAAGACAGGCTGACAATTTTTTGGGGGGGAAGAGAATGGAATCTTAGGCTCTATAAACAGTAGAGAAAAGCTAAAAGATTGGCCATGATTGTATTGAACGGTGGTTCAGACAGAAGGAGCTACAAGGACTATTCTTGATTCTATTTTCTGCATTAATTTGTCATTATCAGGACAATGTCAATCAGCTGTGACATGTGTCTTACAATGGCTTATAGATGCCCAGTGTTAGCAATATTGATCTCTTCTAATTTAGCAAGGGGCACCCACACAACATAAAACAAAGTTTAGATGGGACATCAGTCTGGTATCTACACCAGGTTATCACATATTCTGCAGCCCTAATCTAGCAGTTAAGTCCTTCAGGCCTCATCCAATTTAATCTGTGGTGGCACAACTAAATTTGTGAGATGTACATTGAAGTCCCCCAATATGCATTTATTTTGTACCTTTCCTTCTTCAAAGCTTATTCCAAGAGTTAAAATTAGACAATATTGTTAAGGTAAGGATAATTATCATAAGATTTCCTTTCTCATGTTTAACATGATAGCAGAAACTTTATAGGTCCATGTTTATTCATTCTGAGGCTCTTCTACTGTCATCTCATTCCACTTGACTGTCACCTCTGTTGTTCAAGGCAGTATTGAAGGAATCTGGGATCTTTCCTGTCCAGTTGTAAACACTCTTGCTTAGTTAAGCTGTTTATTGTCATCTGATTATACAAGTACAACCGGACAAAAGAGTGTTCTCCAGTCCTCAGTTCAAAACATGAAGACACACAGCCAGACATAACACACATACAGACAAACAATACATATGTCAGGACAAGCATTTTACCTATGCAAATAGATAAATAGATAGATAGATAGATAGATAGATAGATAGATAGATAGATAGATAGATAGATAGATAGATAGATAGATAGATAGATAGATAAGGTTTGTACATATGAAAATCTCTGATGGTTAGTGTGAGCAGTGTGCCCGTAGGAAGAAGCTATTCCTCAGCTTAGTGATGCAGGTTCTCTTCCCCAGCAGATGCAGCTGAAAGATTCTGTGTGCAGGGTAGAAGGGGTCCTCAATGATTTTGTATGCCTTTTTCAGACAACGATCCCGGTAAATCCTATCAATGGTGAGGGCGGGGGGGTGGGGGGGAGGAGGTTGGAGATTCCATTGATCTTCCCTGCTTCCCTGCCACTCTTATAGTGTTATGAATTCACTTACAATCATTTCTCTGCAGCAACTATACCACACTGTGCCAGGACGATCTCAATATAGCTTCAGTAGGTTAATATAATGGTGGCTGGTAATCTTGCCTGCTTCAGTCTTCTCAGGAAATGCAGTCTCTGTTGTACATTCCTGACAAGTGAGGAGATGTTGTGTTTCCACGTTAGATCACTAGTCAAGTGAACTCCAAGGAACTTGATGTTCTCCACTCTCTCTCTACTGTAGAGTTGTTAGTAGATAGTGGAGGGTGATTATTCCTGGTCCTCCTGAAGTCCATGATCATCTCCTTCATCTTGTCCACACTGAGTCTCAGGTCGTTACTCTAGCACCATTTCACGTGGTTTTCCATCTCTTCTCTGTAGAGTGACTCATCATTGTTGCTGATTGAGGCCAACTACTGTGGTGTCATCTGCAAACTTGATGACATTGTTGGCGCTGGATCTGGTGATGCAATCATGGATTATTAGCATGAACAGCACTGAGGTGTGTCAGTGCTCAGTGTGACAGTGCTCAACATTCTGCTACCAACCCAGACAGACTGTGGGCTTTCCATTAGGAAGTCCAGGATCCAATTACAGAGAAGGGTCTCAGCAAGAACAGTTTCTATGCTAGCCTCTGGGATATAATAGTTTTAAATACCGAGCTAAAGTTAATGAACAACAGCCTGGTGTATGAGGCATAATTCTCCAGGAAACCCAGGACAGAATGAAGCAACAACGCTATACCATCTCTGTGGAATGACTTCTTCTATAGGTAAATTGAAATGGATCCAGCCTCTCTGCAAGGTGTGCTTTGATGCATTCCATCACCAGAAGCTCGAAGCATTTCATAAAGGTGAAGATCATTGAGGTCACAGGGCGGTTGTCATTGAGACCTTCAATGACTTCCACCATTGTTATCACCCTCTTGGGTACCAGGATGACGGTGGCTGTCTTGAACCCTGCAGCAACGATGGACTGCTGCAGTGTGGTTTTGATGATGTCCATGAAGACATCCATCAATTGGTGTGCTCAGTCCTTCAGTACCCAACCAGGTATGTTGCCTGGTCCCACCTCCTTGTGTAGGTTCACCTTGGATAAGTTTCTCCTCACCACAGCCACAGCTATGCAGAATGTCAGTTTATCAAAGAGACATGGAGCTTTCATTGGGCATTGTCTTATTCTTCTCATCCAACAGTGCATATAAGGTGTTCAGTCCACCTGGAAGGGAGGTGTCGTTGTCCTTAATTCACAACATTGACTTGTGATTCATTTTAGTCCTATTCTTTGCCACTTGTGCCTTGTTTCACTGGTGTCCACAGCTGTCTGTGGATCTACTGTGGATTCCCTCGCTTTACTTTCATGATTGCATAGGAGAGCTCTCTCCTGGCTGATCTTAGTGTCTCCTACACCCGGTCTTGAAGGCAGCATAACAGCTCTGAGAAGCCCCGTAACTCTGCATCTAACCATGGTTTCTAATTAGCCCTGGATGAGAAGCATTTGATCTCGTGACATCCTCAATGTTTGTGGAATATTTCTAAATTGAGATGTCTATTGATACTAATGATGGGGAGGACTAAAACCAACATTGAATATAGAACAGGACCATACAATGCAGCACCCCTCAGTCCCCTGTGTTGAGTATGATTGCAGATAAAACTAAATCTTTTCTGCCTGCACATTATTTATAACCCTCCATTACATGCATATTAATGTGTCTATCTAAAGGCCTCTTAAATGCTACCATTGTGTCTGCATCCACCATTACCCCTGGCAACCTGTTTAAGGCACCTACAACTCAGTGTAAAAAAATCTTGCCTCACAAATCTCTTAACAACACCCCCCACCCTACTCCACCTCCCTCACCTTAAATGCATATCATCTTATAGTTGATATATTTTTATTCTGGGGAAAAAATAGATTCTGACTGTCAAGCTAAACTATGCCTCTCATATTATAAACTGCTATTAGGGCTCGCTCAGCCTCTGACACTCCAGAGAAAAAAAAAACATTTTTTTCCATTTCACCTTCTATCTCCCCTTTAATCCAGGCAGCATCCTAGTAAATCTCAGCTGTATCCTTTCCCAACCCTCCATGACATTCCTGCAACAGGCCAACACAGTATTCCACGTGTAGCCCAACCAAATTTTTCTAAATCTGCAATATTACTTCTTTATTCTTATACCCAGTGCACTTCAGAATGAAGGCAAGCATGTCTGACCACCTTATCTTCTTGCACAGCCACTTCCAAGGAGCAATGGGTATTGACCCCCAGATTCCTTCGTATATTAGTGCTGGTAAGGGTTCTGCTGTTAGCTGAATGCTTTTCCTTTATATTTGAACACCTAAAGTGCAACAATCCACATTTGTCTGGATTAAACTCCATCTGCTTTTTCTCTGCTCACGTGAACAATTGATCTCTATCCTGGTGTAGTTTTTTTTAAAAAATATATAGCCTTCTACACAACTTCGCCAATGTTTGTGTCATCTGTAAACTGACTAGCCCACCTCATTAAACAACATTGATCCCTGTAGAACTCATCACAGACCTCTAGCCAGAAAGTACACACTCTACTACTACCCACTGTCTTCTATGGGCAAGTCAATTCAGAACCCAAACTTATCAATTGATTGGCGATTCCATGCATTTTTACCTTCTAGATAAGCCCACCATAAGGGATCTTGGCAAATGCTTTTCTAGAGTCCATGCAGACAATATCCACTGCCTTACTCTCACCAACTACTTTTGTCATTTCCTCATAATTTTCAATCAAGTTTGCAAGACAGGATCTGCTAATTGTCACTAAATTGGCCATGCCTTTTCAAATGTATGTAAATCCTAATAGCTCCTCTAGCTTCCCAGTGATGGGAGATGCACAATCTTATAATTTCTTATGTAGTTCACCTTTAATGTGATGCTTCAGTCTTGGTTTGATATTTCAAATGGATTTTAAATACAGACCACATTATTTTAGAACTGATCTAAGGATCAGGAAATGCATCTATAAAAAACATTTATAAATAATGTATTTTAGTAGATCTTCTCAGGACACTGGTCATTCAAAATAATTAAAAATACATTATTTTTAAAGAATGTACATTGTGCAAAACAACATTTCTTCCTTTGGCTTTGTCAACAGAGTAAAAGAGCATCTGCCAACTTTCAGCAAGGTGGGTATACATTCTTCCTCCTCCTTTACACAAAAGCAACACATCAACAAGTTTGAGAGCCATTGATCTTAAACTGATAATGTTATTGGTCCAGAAGACCCCAAAACCCAGCAGCAATAGAAATTCACCAAGAAAAATGGTTAATTAAATTAATTTTCTTTACACACAAAAGGATCAAATTTTAATTTATTACTATTAACTTAACTCTCTTCTAATTTTAAGCACGTTTGTGTAATATGAATATAAGTTCAGAAAGTTTCTTTGATTCACAGTCCAATCTCACTTCTCACTCTACCAAGTTCACTGGTATCAGGCAATTCTTATACTGTGCTCAGAATTTAACATTTACGAAATTCACCAGGCTTTGGTGCTTGAAAGGTAAATGGTTACCACTCAGGAAGGTTCTTGTCAGTTTTCAGAGAGAGATTTTTTGCTCATTAGATACAAACTGATCCCTTCCGATCAGTCACTTCAGTGTCTTGCCGAAGAAACTTGCCCCATCAGGGTTTTCCAGATGATAATCTCTTTCTTTCAGGTCACCACAGAGTTCCTTTTCAGTTTCCCTTATTTCAAGTGAAACATTATACAGCCACCCATTTCTTCTTGTATGGACTACAAGGGCCTTGAACAGGCTGAACTAAGAACTCAGAACTCATTTTCAAAATGGGGTTTTTCCACAAGTTTGCCAGCTTATCCTGTTCTAGTCCCAGCTGCTGCTGCTGAACTGTAGAACTGCAGAACTAAATTCTATCTCTCTCTCTCTCTCTCTGAGAAAGGCCTGTTTTACTCTCTCTGCTTGCAAAACCACATGACTTTGCTAGAGCAGCAAACTGCCTTCAGATAGACCAGCACCAGACCTAATCTTGCGAGTTTGTTCATTTGTTGCTTCCCAAAACAATAATCTATTACTCTACAACATGTCCAATTAACACCTTCTTGTGAAGTCCTTATAAGCATTCTTCAAAGTTTTTGCAAAAGCCCCGGAGCCTTGACTATCTGGCTTGAGGCAAGCTCTTGCATTTTAAATGATTTTTGTTTTGAAGTGTTTGTATTTGTGTGTGACCTAACTAAAAACCCCACAATCTATCTTCTTTAAAACTTATCTGTATACCATTTAAAATATAACATAATCCGTAACAATACATACCCAGCATAATTACTCCATACTTTTAATATTGAAAGAAAAAGAAAAAAAGCAATAAACAAACATCCAAAATAATGCCTGATCACTGTGTGCTTTACTTTTGCATGGTATTCCAGATGTTTGGATCAACAGACTGTTCTCCTCCATCTGTTGATTAAGTACTTTGAGCACATCATATGGTTATCTGCTGTGGCCCATAAATTCCGATGAGCACATCAAGGATGCCATCTGCCATACTGCCATTTGACCTTTCAAAGATTTTGATTAACTCAAAGGTTTAGCAATTTTTTTTATATAAAAAGCAACTCTTCTTAGATACTTCTTTTTCTCCTATAGCTGAGTGGGAATTGGTGAAGTTAAACATTGTCTTTTATTGTTTCCTCTCTAGATATCTGCAGATCTTACATTTCTGGTCATGACCCCTGATCTCCTCATTCTTCCACAGCTATTTTTGGAGTATTTGCTCTCAGTCTAAGTGTTCAGGTAACATGTGAATAATTGCAGTTTTTGTCTCTGAAGACTTAGTCACCTAGATGACCTGAAAATCCAAACAAACCATTCCACATCCTTCTTAGTCAGCTCTATAAAAAGACCCACACTGGGATAGATCAGTGACTTGCTGAGAAAGGTAATAAACACCAGAAAGTATTATGTACATCTATCAAACTCAACATTTCCCTCTTGTCTCTAATTTGGCTAGGACCATTTTACATCCATCTCTGGAGATATGGTGATCAATGAAGGAGAATTCCTTAATTTTGAATGTCAGATTTTGCCCTTTCAACTTCAGTTGCTTGTTTCTATACCTGTTCTTCAGCTTTCAGATACTGATCCCTGTTTGTTTTCTCCAAAGACGTCATTAGTGTTGGCCTTTATTTCACTTAAATTTTCAAGTACAACATTCAGTCTTTGTGAACATTACTCATGACCTGTGTCAATTTCAATTGACATTCTTCTCAATTAGAATCTGGGTTTCTTTTTAAGTATAAACTCTACCAATGAAGGTCAATGCATTAGAACCCATTCTTTACAACGGTCCACCAAAATATTTTTTCCTGCTCAGATCTGGGAAAAAGCCTTCTATTGTTTCCATGGGTTGGTAGCTTCTCTTCAATTCTCCAATGAGGTCTCTTAGATCCAGATAGTTTTCATCTTATGCTTAGATACATCAAAGCACACCAAGCTGAATACCCAGAGCATAGTTGTGCCTGCTGAGATTCAATCCCTGCTTTAGTCAATTTCTTCAACCCAATGGAAGGTATTTTCTTCAAAGATGATGAAATGTGTCATAATGTGTTTAATGACAGCTACTTCTCTTTGAGGATGATAGTTTTTTTTTGTTCTATCACAGAGGTAATTTGCATATACAGTAGCAGTGAGTTGTGCGGTTGAAGTGATTGATCCTGCCACTGTACGCCTTTAGCAGCTTTATCTGCAGAATTTTACTGTTTTCAAGCATGGGCCTGACATCCATATGTCAACAGCAATGAATTTTACATCATAGTGTTCTTGATTCTTTGGATTTGCCAGTTTTAAAGGGAGCATCATCTTGTCATCTTTGGTGTAATCTTCTTGTACATTGATGGGATACGTCCTTTGATTTTACTTCATTGAGATTATGATATGTTTAGGGGCAATATTTCATATTGCTACTGAGTGAAGTTTAAACACATTATTAATTTCCTTCCAATGAAATGACTTGTTTGATACCACACACATAGAATCTCTCCCCTGTCACTCACCCAATAGCACTGCTCATTTCTTCATGGACTTTTTGTGGAAACTTATATCTTCTTGTCCACAACCCTACCTGCAATTCTTACAACATTGAACTGTTCATTCCCTGAATTTAATTTTACTTTTCCTTCACTATTTCTAATTCCATACCTGGCCTTAGAGAGCCCTGATGCTTTACACGCTGACATACATTTTTCTAGAGTTAAATATGCTCTACATATTACCATAGTAATTTTGCTCAGGCTTGACTCCAGGATTCTGCAACAATCCATTCTCTGATGAACAAATCCTCTGAATCTGTGCAACTACAATTACTTGTGACCAGTCTTAATTCCCAAGAATAAAATGATATATTCTTTCTTCCTGACAGGGGGATAACAAGCTGGTAGCTTTGAACTGTTTCATTCCTATGTATATTTCATTTGCTTGCAATATATCATGCATTCTCTTGAGTTTCTTTTTTAGGGCTTCATTGTAGAGTGGAATTTTTTCTTTGTGACAAATAAAACACAATAAACATTTTAACAATTACGATGTCTGTTTGATTCACCATAGACAAGTCTAAAATGTCCCCACTGAAGACTCCATTTTTTGAACAGGTCACTTTGTTAGAATCTTTGGTTCTTTTGGGCAAATTTAAGTTCTTCTTCAGCCTTTTTCTTTTCTAATTCGATGGATAATCCGATGACAAGACAGATTGTGAATATGGGCACAATTTAGGATTTTATTTTGGATATTATAGTTATTCTCTTGCTAGCCCTATTATAATTATCATTTTCAACCTTCCTTGTTAGACATATGTTTTAAGGAGTGGTACAAATTAGATATAAAAAGTTTCAAGGATCTTTTTATTCAAGATAATTATGCTTCTTTCGAACAATTGACACAAAATTTAAACTTCCTAATAGACATCTTTTTTAGATACTTGCAATTTAGGCATTTTGTTGAGTCCAAACTTTCTGATTTTACTCAAATTCCCGAAATAAATATTCTTGATTTACTTTATGATTTGAAATTTTCCCATGATGGATTGATATCAATTATTTGCAATAATTTGACTGACCTAAGATTAACCTCAGTGACTGGGACCAATAATGAATAGGGTATGGGATTTGAAATATCATTTTCAGATGAAGACTGAAACACCACTCTTAATTTGATTCATTAATCTTCATTTTGTGGACAACATTAACTGTTACAATCTAATGTGGTGCATAAAATATACATGTCTACATTTAAATTATAGAATTTTTATTCTGATATTGATCTATAATGCAATAAATATAAAATCTTTGAAGCTTCACTGATTCATACGCTTTGGGAGAAACTTTGGGTCTTTGTCCTTTTAATTTCTCCTAACATACATCAGTTGAATCATATACCTGGACAAATATCCATGTTATATTTCAAATGAAGCAGATTCCCCATGGCTTTCCACATTCACAATGAGGCACTAAGCTTTATAACTTTGCCAACCAATTTATTTGATACCTTCTTAATATCAATCTCTGAGATACAGAAAGATGGACGATAATATAACCCAAAATGGCAAAAGAACTTAATCCATAAAAACATTTAGGTTATACAAAGTGATATTTCTTATTGTGGCCTGTCTACAGAGACAAGCTTCTCCATCAAAACAGATACAGGAACAGGTTGGGTCACATGTTATATTAGTAAATTGGTGCCAATAAATATAATATATTACATAATGATCCAGTAGATCCTTGGTCATGACAATGTAGCTTTTTATTTCATATTTATTTAATTTGTTGAATTTAAATTCACCAGCAATGGTGATGAATTTGATCTTTTGTCTCTTGATGTTAACATGGATATGTGTATTAATCCATTAATGACAACTATACTGTTCATAATGGCAATGATTTGAAATTCAAGGGCAGTTAGTCTATAGGGCCTTCTATAGAGAAAAAAAAGCGAATGTAAAGATAGAGATTCTCCGTCTTTACATTGCTGCACTCACATCCATGAAAAGTCCAAAGGGGCTGATGACTGCTCAAACTCGCTAAAGCTTCCATCCACCTGGGGTGGGGAGTGGGGGGAGGGTAAACAAAGAAGTTGAGTGAAGTTGCTCCACCTCCTCCATGAAAGAAATATCACTGAAAGTGGCAACAAAGGCTGATGATGTCGCGATGATGCTGTCAGCCCACCACCCAGAAGTGTGATTTTTTTTAAAAAATTATGGTTAATAGAGGCTATTACATTGTGCAAGAGAACTGCCTGAGTCCTAAGACTGCTTGCACAGATCTTCACAGGTGCTCTTACCTGATCTTCAGTTGCCATTTTTGAATATAGACCACTTTCTCTTCTCGGCAAGTAAATTTGATGTCACGGAGGGGGAGCAGTGCTACTGCACCACTCACCCTGCCTCCTTCAACTCTGGAAGCCAGCTCCTGACTTAGCTCTGCATAAAGGTACTGTGGGATCCCCAGGTCGTCACCATAAAAGATAAAGTGAATTTTTTTATAAATGAGCCAGCTATAATTTACTGTTTCATCCTTAAAAAAGGGCTATAGTCTGGCATAAATGGATCAAAAATATATATTTGAGACAAACAAACAAAAAAAACTATAGCCTGAGTGTTGAGGGTAAAAGAAAATTACAGAATGCACTGGACAAAAAATATCATTGTAATTGAACATAGCAACACCTGGTCATATAAAACCTGGCATTACCAAGGAAGGATGGTAACACAATTATTAGAGTGGTGCATTAATGTACTGTGAACTGATCACATGAGTGTGAACATCACCAAATAAGCAATTTATTTGTTTACATGTTTTACACTGCAGGAAAAATGAATCTCATGAATGTACTCTGACAATAAATCTGAAAATCTGAAGCAGGAAGTATCCAGATGTGAATACTTTTAAAAAATATATAATTTTAGATATATTTAGTTATAGAGAAATAAAGGATGGTATTTAAAAAAAACATCTTGAGAGATGTATAAATTATTACAAAAGAAGACTCAAAAAGGAGTTCATAAATCAAAACATAAATGGAAGGTAGAGTTAAATAAGCAAATAGATGAACGTAAAGGGGTTCAGGTATGTAGAGAGAGTATGAAAAGTACAATAAATGTGAGATATCAGTTAGTTCAATATCATTTTATTCATCAGTTATACTTAACACCACAAAAGTTACAGAATATGAATTATAGTTATTCAGATTTATGTGTTAGATGTGGATAAGAAGTTGGTACTTTTTTTTTCATTCAACTTGGTAGTGTTCTACAATTAAACCTTTTTTGGCTTGAAACTGGAGTAAGACTCCCACAGAATTCAATGTTATTTTTATTGGGAGATGTTAGAGGAATTAAACCAAAATTAAAATTGAATATGTAACAAGTAAAATTTGTTCAAATTGCTTTGGCAATAGCTAAAAAATGTATTGCTTTAACTTGGAAGTTGGATATTGATTTGGGAATGGACAGATGGCATTCAGATGTTGGGAGTTATATTACACTTGAAAAAATTACTTACAATTTTAGAGATAAATATCATACTTTTGTTAAACATGGAGCCCATATTTACAAAATGTGGGTATTCTTTGGCTTGGCTTCGCGGACGAAGATTTATGGAGGGGGTAAATGTCCACATCAGCTGCAGGCTTGTTTGTGGCTGACAAGTCCGATGCGGGACAGGCAGACACGGTTGCAGCGGTTGCAGGGGAAAATTGGTTGGTTGGGGTTGGGTGTTGGGTTTTTCCTCCTTTGCCTTTTGTCAGTGAGGTGGGCTCTGCGGTCTTCGTCAAAGGAGATTGTTGCCCGCCAAACTGTGAGGCGCCAAGATGCACGGTTTGAGGTGATATCAGCCCACTGGCGGTGGTCAATGTGGCAGGCACCAAGAGATTTCTTTAGGCAGTCCTTGTACCTTTTCTTTGGTGCACCTCTGTCACGATGGCCAGTGGAGAGCTCGCCATATAACACGATCTTGGGAAGGCGATGGTCCTCCATTCTGGAGACGTGACCCACCCAGCGCAGCTGGATCTTCAGCAGCGTGGACTCGATGCTGTCGACCTCTGCCATCTCAAGTACTTCGATGTTAGGGATGAAAGCGCTCCAATGAATGTTGAGGATGGAGCGGAGACAACGCTGGTGGAAGCGTTCTAGGAGCCGTAGGTGATGCCGGTAGAGGACCCATGATTCGGAGCCGAACAGGAGTGTGGGTATGACAACGGCTCTGTATACGCTTATCTTTGTGAGGTTTTTCAGTTGGTTGTTTTTCCAGACTCTTTTGTGTAGTCTTCCAAAGGCGCTATTTGCCTTGGCGAGTCTGTTGTATATCGGTATTAAAATTTGAATAAATCCTGAAAATTCCCTTTCTCCTATGAGTCTCTATGAATGTACACACAAGTTTAAAAATGCACCTGTTGTGGTTTTCTTGTCCCTGGTCTTTTTTTATTTTTCTCTTTTTTTTAGTTTGTAGGGGGTTGGGGGAGGGGTGGAGGATTTAGAGTTTTTTTTGTATTTTTACTTTTTTTTTAATATATGAAATACCAAATGTATATGGATTAGGTTTGAAATATTGTTGTTAGGTGGTTTTATATGAAATAATATTTTTTAAAACATTATCTTTTTCATCAATATCCTTTACAGTCATATGCCAATCGTCCTTTTTAGTTCTGTCCTATCAGCATGGCATACATGGGGCTCCAGGTCCACCAATGTGATTGATGTCTAAATGTGGTTTGGAAAGGTTCCATGAAGCCAGATTAAATGTACATATCCCAGGAACAAGTTAACATGTTTGGTACAACCCTCTTTGAGAATTGATATGTTATCCAATCAACTTTGTTAGTCACTGATCAAAATAAACAGACAAGTATAACTTTGTATTTATAACATAAGAATTTTCAAATGCTTTAAACTGTTCATACACAAAAGATTTTTAAAAAATGCTGATATGAATTTTCAAGTAAAGAGTTAAAGGATATTTTAAAGGAATTTTAATTTGAATCAACACATTTCCAAAATTACAAATTGTTTCAGGACGTTTAATACAAAACCATGTTAATTCTCGTGCATTCCCTTGAAGGAAGAAGACCCAGTGTGGCATATTTTCAACAAGGAATATGTTACCTAAATACTTTAAGATCCAGCTTTTGGTGAGTCAACTGCTAGTCCAATTGTTGACCTTAAAAAAAAATAAAAGATAGAATGCTCATTTTGAAAATATAAAGAAATATTTTTGAACAGGGGAAGTAAAACTATTTTTTTTTAAATCTGAGATGCAGCATAATGAGACACAGATTTGGAATTCAGAAGGGGGATGGTAATTGTGCCACTTTCTTGACGGTGTAAAATAATAGTGTTGCACCATGACATTTGCAAATTGACATAGGTGTGAGAAATGGGGGTGTTTTCAGTTTAGTCCAAAAGTTTACATTTGTTCTGCCAGTAGTGCCTGTACAAATTGCAATTAGTGCTGCGAAATCAATGGTTTGATTTGCAGATTGTTGACTAATGTTTTCTTCTGTTCCTTGATTAGGTATTTCACTGCATCTGTGTGAATTGTTGCAGATACACAGCACATATTGTTAAGAATTTCAAAGAGCATTGAGGGATGAAATTATTGAAGTCAGTATTACCACTTTGCTCTGAGAGAATTATGATTTCAATCTTCTGAGCAAATGTTTTATGTAATATGTAGTCGAAGAATGCAAAGTGATTAATTCCAGTTTTAATTGATGTACCTGTTTTCTGCAATATGTCTTACTTTGTATAATAATTGTTATGTCTAAAAATACAATTTGTCTGGATCCCACTTGAACTAACTAGTTATCATCAGAGACCTAATATAAATTTAGATATACATGATGGTAACAGGCTTTTCAGCCCATGAGTCCATGCAACCCAATTTACACCCAATTAACCTACACCCTTCCGTTATGTTTTGAAAGCTGGGAGGAAACCAGAGTCTCTGAGGAAAAGCCACGCAGTCACGGGAAAAGCGTACAAACTTCTTACAGATAGCTCAGGATTAGAACCCCGGTCCCAATTGCAGCTGCTGTAAAGGAGTTGCGTTAACCGCTACACCAACCATGCCACCCCATAAACCAAAATCTTTATTCGTGTTCATCATCGATTTGGTGTTTCAGTTTTGCAACACTAACCCCAGGACACATTTGAATGCTTGACATGTCAAATATGTTTTAATAGATTTCTTTCAGAATATAATATTTACATGATTAGATATTGATCCTGTTTGTGCTTGCCAGAGTGTATTGAATAGTTTTTTTTTATATATAGCATATTTTTCATTAATTTTATATTTTTTTTCAATTTTGTGAAATGTTTTTTGCCTTAACATTGTGCTGTGACTTTAAGGAATTCACTTCTATTTTAAGGAGATGTATAAAATTGAGAAGGATTGGCATTATAAATTGGAGAGAGGACAACTGGCTATTAACGTATGATAATTTTTGTCTGATTACAACAATAATATCAGTGATAACAGCAATTTAAATGAGATGGATGCAATAACTGCATCAATTATCGAAGCAATTAAAATCAAGACTAACAAAGATTAAATATTTTGATCGTCAGACAGCCAAATTATATTGCAGTGCCCCCTTCAGTCTCAGTCAAGTGCAACCAACTGAAACATCCAAAAGGAAACTGTTCCAATCAGTTCAGTCACAGATGTTACAAGACTGGCTGCACTTCCTTTCTCTTCAAATAATTTTGGGCCCTAGTTCTGGAAAAATGGTGAAATTTGGTCAGAGGTTTATAATATTTATGATCTATTTCGGTCTATGTGTAGTTGGCCCAGAATATAATTAAGTGGTTCCCAAGAAATTAATCCTGACACTGACAAAAGGCAAAGGAGGAAAAACCCAACACCCAACCCCAACCAACCAATTTTCCCTTGCAACCGCTGCAATCGTGTCTGCCTGTCCCGCATCGGACTGGTCAGCCACAAACGAGCCTGCAGCTGACGTGGACTTTTTACCCCCTCCATAAATCTTCGTCCGCGAAGCCAAGCCAAAGAAGAAAGAAGAATCCTGACATTAAAATTTACTACCTCCCCCATGCAATGCTAGAGTGCTATCCACTCCTTCATTACTTACGTGCATATAAAGTATCCATTTTATTCTATTAGTATCAGAATATCATGTTTATATCCACATTGCTGGATTTTTACTCAACCCAGCTGTTCCATTTCAAATTATGATAAACCTTCTCAACTCTCTTCAGCTGCTCTGGGTTTGAGCTATGAGTTTGTAATTAACCAGGATGTAGGGGCCAAAATGGCAAAATACATTATATATATATATATATATATATATATATATATATAAAGAATTCACTTACCTTGTTAGGTCGGTGTTCCTTGGTACCTGCGTGGTCATCCAAGGCATCCTGTGATGGTTTTTAACCTTATGTGGTCATCTTTGTTGTGCACATACATGGTTTCAGTAGCATGCGCAGTGCGCTCTAGTTTGGTATGCCGGCTGGAGCATAGGTAGTACGTTCTATATGGTAGTGCTGGTAGGAGTATGTGCAGTGGGGCAGATTGCACTACAGGAGTTTCAGTTTGAATTAAATATGGAGCCATAGAGAAGGTTGAGTGAAAACCCTCAAGTTTAGTTGACCATGAACTCTGATGTTACTCTGCATTCATGGAGCATCAGCTCAGATGTTATATATGAGTAGTTCATGTCAACATTAAAGAAGGTAATTTCAAGTTTATGTGTTGAAATGAAGAATTAAAATACATTTAGACTTGTATTGAATCTAATTGAAAATGTATCACTAATAGGAATTTCACTTAGCCTTCAAGCGACTGTTTAATGGATTGAAGTTGCTATACAGGATATATTTATTTACCTTTATCACACTGTCAATTTACAATGGACTGTGGTAAATGCCAGCAAGCCCAAAACTTGCATTCACATCACAGACTGGAATCCCAATCTGACTCAACAATTAGTTGGTGCTGTTTGCTTCAATCGTCTGCCCTTGTCATAGCTTCTTGCTGTTGAGATTTCCAAACATTTATGCTGTGGAATCTTCTGAACATGAAAGTCCATTGATGAAGGGGATTGAATATCTGGGGGGTGGGGGGGGAGGGAGAGAATTTAAAGCAAATCTCCACTTTTTATAATGATTCATGTTTTATAAAACCATTTAAATATTTTAAAATGTTTATGTGTGCTTGTTCATGTTATGTTCAAATGTTCATAATGGTGTTATATCCACAATGTGGATATAAACATGATATTCTGATACTAATGGTGTATCAAAGTAAAGGAATGGACCAATAGCAATTAGCCTACCATTACAATCGCACTACAGCAGATGCATTATCATTGGGTCTCCACTAGAAAACAGCAACACATACATACGGCTGCTCTTTATCGACTCAGTTCAGCTTTCAACACCATTATTCCCTCAGTACTGGTCATCAAGCTCCAAACTCTGGGCCTTTGCAACCTCTTTTTCAACTGGATCTTGACTTTATCATTGGTAGAACACAGTCAGTGGGAATTGGAAACAACATATCTTCCTCATTGACAATGAACACAGGTGCATCTCAAGGATATGTACTTAGCCTACAGATCTACTCACTTTACACTCATGACTGTGCTCTAGACAATTCCAATGCTATCTACAAATTTGCCGATGTTGTTGGCAGAAAGGCTGACTCCAATGACGAAGGATACAGGAGGGAGATAGATCAGATAGCTGAGTGGTGTCACACTAACAACCTTCTACTCAACTTTAGTAAACTCAAGGAGATGATTGTGGACTTCAGGAGGAAATTAGAACATGAACGAGTCCTCATCGAGGGGTCAGCATTGGAGAGGGTCAAGAATGTCAAGTTCCTGGATGTGAACTTCTCTGAGGATCTGTCCTGGAGCCTCCATGTTGATGCAATCACAAAGAATGCTCGCCAGTGGCTAGACTATGTGCAGAATTTGACAAGATTCGATATGTAACCAAAGACTTTCTTAAACTTCTACAGATGTACCATAGAGAGTATTCTGGCTGGTTGCATCACTGCATGGTATGGAGGTGCCAACTCTCAAGATAAGAAAAAAAAACTCCAGAAGGTTGTTAACTCAGCCTACAATTTCACAGCCATGGTATTGCAGGCACATTCCTCACTGAGCTGAGCAGGCTGGCCCACCTGCTGAACCAGTAACCCCTCCCCTTAAGACCCCTAATAAAGGCCAAAAGCCCTAGTCTCCTTCCTCATACCTGCCCTTGGACTTGAGCCGGCAGCATGCTGATGCATGCTTGGATCTTTAGATCAATAAAGCCTTTGGCCCTTACTTTGTGTCTGTGAGTGGTCATTGATCGCACTACAACAGGCACCAGACTTCACTCCATTGAGGACATCTACATGAGCTGGTGACTTAAGAAAGCAGCCTCTATCTTCAAGAACTCCCACCACCCAGACCATGTCCTCTTCACTTTGCTACCATTGGGACAAAGGCACAGGAACTAGAAGGCAAGAAATAAGTAGCACAAGGACAGCTTCTTCCTTGTTGCCATCAGATTCCTAAATGATCAATGAACCATAGACACTACCTTACATTTTTTTGCACTATTCTTGTTTTTGTAAAGTGGTTTATATAAATGTTTGCATTGTGATGCTGCCACAACACAACACATTTCAAGACATGTTCGTGACAATAATTTATGATTCTGATTCTTTGTTGAATTCTTTTTAATTTTCCATGATATTCAGAATGATTTAAAATCTTTCACGTTCATAGTGGGTAAAGCTGTGGGTAAGGGTTTGCCTGTTTTCTTCAAGATCTTATGATTCTCATTGACAAGGCTTCTTCAAGTGCATTTTCCGCCAAGAAGGCGCCTGCAGAAGTGGATTCAAACCTGTGGAATGGTCGTTCAGGTGGCAGCGCTGAAAACGCTGTGCTGGCCATCTGAAGGGCACAGCTTCAGGGAGGTGCCACAGAGTCCACTCCGGCTCCTGTCCCTTGTTAGATTTGGGATGGCTGGCTGTCAGGGCTGGGACAGCCGGCATGGGCTATCAGCGCGGGGATGTCCCGTGCAGGACGTCCCCACACTGACAGCCTGCGACGGCCGCCCCACAGTGTGGGACTGTTATAGGGCTGTTGGAAGTGAGCGGGGCAATGGGATCAGTATGGGGATGTTCCCGTGCTGACAGCCCGCACGGGCTGCCCCTGCCCTGATGTCCCGCACCAGGGACAGGGGGAGCTGGGCAGGCACTCGCCAGCTGACTGTTATCCCCTTAGCAACCACTTTTAGGAAGCTGCATTCATGTGTGGGGAGGGACCTCATTGCTGCTGCGATTATCCCTCCCGGAGGACGGTTACAAAGTTTGCCTCACATGTGCCTCCTGTGCTTTCAAGTGGCCTCCCAACAGCCACATATGGACATAATATGCGGCTTTACATCAGGGGATTTTGGCCACCTGAAAGCGCCTACAGTGTAATTCGGTTTGCCACCATTTTGGGACCTCATTTCACTTCATCACACCATCACAGAGTAATAGAGCACAGAAACAGGTTCTTCACTCATTAGGCCCTTTCAGGTGGACCGTCCGCTTTGAGGGCGATGGCAGGAGCGGATCTTAACCTGCAGATTCACCTTTCATGTGACAGCCCTAAAAGTCTGCTTGCAGCATTGTCTGGTCCACTTGAAAGGGCCTGTTCAACCAGAGGCGCCTCAGAGCGCCCTCCAGAGCTGGTTAACTGGAGCCGTAGCTCCACCCGCTGATGTGATATCAATTCAAGTGCATCAAATTAGAAGAACACAGGATTATGGTGGACCTGGAGCAGCAAAGGGAAATACTTGTGATGTTATCAGCCTGTGTCAGTGTTAAGGCTGAGATATGCCAAATCTTTGGTAAGGCCATTAATGCTTTCAAAATTCGCGCTAATGCATCCCATCCTGACGACATCACTGCGACATCATCAGCCTGTTCCTAAGCAGCCACTTACAGCCTGACTGTATTCAGGTGTGTCGGGGGAGCTCGGCTTTCTGCTGATTATCCCTCCCAGAGGAGGGTTGGTGTCGGCGCCTAGGAGGCATTTTCGGAGCATTCAGGTGAGTACTTCCTTAGCCGCATAGGGGGAAAATGTGTGGCTTTACAATGGGGTGTTAAGGCCACCTGAAAGGGCCTATTGAGTCTGTATTGACTATTAATCACCCATTTACACTAAACGTATATTCATGCTATTTTTCATTCTCCTTATATTGCTATTGACTTCCTCCAGATTCTATCATTTATATGCAGGGACAATTTACAGTGGCTGATCAACAGCCCAATTTACATATCCTTTGGATGTGGAAGACAGAGAAGATGAGAAAGTCCTGCCAAGATTTAAGATTCTTTTATTGTCATGTGATAAAACAGAAAAAAAGTAAATTCACATGAAATTTCCTTTAGTCTGCCAGACAAAGCATCACCATTAGTATTGTCTGGTGCTAGAGAAAGAGAAAGAAAAGCAAAAGAGAGTCCCTTTGGAATCACTGTGTCCATGGATTCTCTTCCAGTACTTCTGCAGCCTCACAGGCTCCTGTTCTTACCATTGGCAACCTGAGCTCCAGATCCAAATCTCTGATATGATCAGGAAGCCTAAGTGCCTGACATCCTTCAGGAGCCCTTCTTGCACTCAGCATCCTCTTGAATCCCGGTTCCGATATCTAGTTCCCATGAATAATCTCCAGCAGCCTACAACCTGTCTGGGTCCTTCAACTGCAAGTCTCCAGCATCCCCCTTTCCTGTGATAGTCCTTTGAATGCAAGAGGCCAACAGCCTGCAGCCTGTGTGGGTCTTTCAGCTGCTGAACCCCTCCTTGGTCTGCTGCTGCTGTCACTATCCTATGCTTCTCCTTTTCAAGGAGGGGTGAGGGGGGTTGTGTCTCTATTTCTGGTGCCCTGCGCCAGTACACTTCTCTCCTGAAGTCTGCAACACATTGAGACTGTTGCCAGCATAAGCACCACCTTTTTGGGCACAAAAATTTTAAAATAAAACACCGATGGCCACTTTAACAAGCCATTTCCTGTCTATCTGGAGCCCCCAACAGGACCAGGTTGTTGGACCTTGGTAAGTGCTGCATCTCTGCTCCCTGCTCTCCCCAGATTCACACCACCAGAAGCACTGCTGTTACATCTCTGCCAGTGCTACCATCTTGACCGCAACCAAGCTGAGGTCTCAGCTTTACCTACCTGCATTTTAACTGTTACCCTTAATTCCCCTACGATCCAAACATCTATCCACCTCTGCTTTGAATACTCTACTGCTTCCTCTGGTTCCTCCTAGTTCTAGCCTCGCTGACCAATGGAAACAACTTTCCTATTTCAATCTTATCTATCACTTTTATAATTTTATATACAGTATTTCTATGAGATCCCATAATGTTCTTCAGAGTTCCTGTGACTACAGTCACAGTTCACCCAACCCAAAGCAACCTAATGAGTAAAGCCTAGCATTATGATACTATGAATGGCCTTTTCATTGCTCTAAGTCCACAAACAGCCAGCATGAATATCTTTTATGTCAGATCTTGCAAACTAAATCTACTAAGTCTCTTGAACGATGAAAATACTCAGTAACATTACTGCTTGTGTTTCATTCTTTGACCATTCCATTATTCTTGCTCCATGGTAACTATAAATATATATCAATTCTTCTTTGGCTTGGCTTCGAGGACGAAGATTTATGGAGGGGCTAAAAAGTTCACGTCAGCTGCAGGCTCGTTTGTGGCTGACAAGTCCGATGCGGGACAGGCAGACACGATTGCAGCGGTTGCAAGGGAAAATTGGTTGGTTGGGGTTGGGTGTTGGGTTTTTCCTCCTTTGCCTTTTGTCAGTGAGGTGGGCTCTGCGGTCTTCTTCAAAGGAGGTTGCTGCCCGCCAAACTGTGAGGCGCCAAGATGCACGGTTTGAGGCGTTATCAGCCCACTGGCGGTGGTCAATGTGGCAGGCACCAAGAGATTTCTTTAGGCAGTCCTTGTACCTTTTCTTTGGTGCACCTCTGTCACGGTGGCCAGTGGAGAGCTCGCCATATAACACGATCTTGGGAAGGCGATGGTCCTCCATTCTGGAGACGTGACCCATCCAGCGCAGCTGGATCTTCAGCAGCATGGACTCGATGCTGTCGACCTCTGCCATCTCGAGTACTTCGACGTTAGGGGTGTAAGCGCTCCAATGGATGTTGAGGATGGAGCGGAGACAACGCTGGTGGAAGCGTTCTAGGAGCCGTAGGTGGTGCCGGTAGAGGACCCATGATTCGGAGCCGAACAGGAGTGTGGGTATGACAACGGCTCTGTATACGCTTATCTTTGTGAGGTTTTTCAGTTGGTTGTTTTTCCAGACTCTTTTGTGTAGTCTTCCAAAGGCGCTATTTGCCTTGGCGAGTCTGTTGTCTATCTCATTGTCGATCCTTGCATCTGATGAAATGGTGCAGCCGAGATAGGTAAACTGGTTGACCGTTTTGAGTTTTGTGTGCCCGATGGAGATGTGGTGGGGCTGGTAGTCATGGTGGGGAGCTGGCTGATGGAGGACCTCAGTTTTCTTCAGGCTGACTTCCAGGCCAAACATTTTGGCAGTTTCCGCAAAGCAGGACGTCAAGCGCTGAAGAGCTGGCTCTGAATGGGCAACTAACGCGGCATCATCTGCAAAGAGTAGTTCACGGACAAGTTTCTCTTGTGTCTTGGTGTGAGCTTGCAGGCGCCTCAGATTGAAGAGACTGCCATCCGTGCGGTACCGGATGTAAACAGCGTCTTCATTGTTGGGGTCTTTCATGGCTTGGTTCAGCATCATGCTGAAGAAGATTGAAAAGAGGGTTGGTGCGAGAACACAGCCTTGCTTCACGCCATTGTTAATGGAGAAGGGTTCAGAGAGCTCATTGCTGTATCTGACCCGATCTTGTTGGTTTTCGTGCAGTTGAATAATCATGTTGAGGAACTTTGGGGGACATCCGATGCGCTCTAGTATTTGCCAAAGCCCTTTCCTGCTCACGGTGTCGAAGGCTTTGGTGAGGTCAACAAAGGTGATGTAGAGTCCTTTGTTTTGTTCTCTGCACTTTTCTTGGAGCTGTCTGAGTGCAAAGACCATGTCAGTGGTTCGTGGTGATAATATCAATTATCACCTGTATAAATTATATATTTTTTAATTAACTTTATGTATACTATTGTAGTTTTTATTTGTGAAGAACCTGTTCCGCTGCAGCAAATAAGAATTTTGGTGCATGTGCAGACTACAATAAATTTGTGATCGTCCACCTAAAAGCATGTTTCTTTTTGGTGATATGTTAGAGAAAAACAGCGATTTAATGTCTGTTAAGATGAATTGTCTTCTGAGAAAAAATTGTATACATCAGGTTTAATGGCAAGATGTTCAGGATATTTCTCTTTGCTTTCCTTACTGTGTGATTTTTATTGCTTTCACAGACCATCACAGCACCCTCCAACCAGATGGCATGAACATTGACTTCTCTGTGCTCCCTTAGGCTCCCACCCCAACCACCTCTCCTTCCCCTATCCCTCTATCTCCTTTCTTCTAACTTTGCCTCTCTCTCTTTCTCTTTCCCTTTGTCTCCTTTCCTCCGGCCCTGCATTTCCCTCAAATGAATTCTGACCTTCCCTCTTTTGGCACTGGAGATGAATGATCTGGATTATGGAATGAATGGCTTTGTGGCCAAGTTTGTAGACAATGGAAAGGTAGGTGGAGGATCAGGTAGTGTAGAGAAAGCTTGGAGGTTGCAGAAGGACTTAGATTAGGAGAATGGGGAGAGAAGTTTCCAATGAATTATAATTAGATTTCAGATTTCTTGTCAGAGTATAAACATGACATCACATACAGCCAGCCCTGAGATTCTTTTTTTCCTTTGGGTGAGCCAGAATTACCACTTACTGGTAGTGCAAAAAAAAACTACAAAATGTACCCCTGTAAACAAATAAAGAAATGTCAACAAACTTACAGTGATACACAGAGAGAAAAAAAATCAATAAAGTTTACAATAAAGAGTTCTTAAATGATCTCTAATTGAGTTTGTTGTTGAGAAGTCTGATGGTAGCAGCTGTTCCTCAACCTTGTGGTGTGAGTCTTGTGGCATCTATGCCTCTTTCTTGATGATAGCAGTGAAAACAGAGCATGTGCTGCGTGATGTAGATTCACTGTGGATGTTCTCGATCGTGGGGAGAGTTTTGCCTGTGATGTCTAGGGTTGTATCCATTACCATTTGGAGGGCTTTATGTTCCTATATGAAATCGTGATGCAGCTGGTCAGCACTGTTTCCACCACATATCTGTAGAAATTTGGAAGGGTTTCTAACATCAAAACAAACCTCCACAAACTCCTGAGGAAGTAGAAGTGCTATGCCGTTAGTGTATTGAGTCTAGGAAAGATCCTCCGAGATAAAGAGTCTCACAAGAACTTAAATTTGCTCACCCTCTCCACCTCTTATCCCCCATTGTTCACTGGATCATACACATGTGCTTTTCCTCTTGAGGTCAATAATCACCTTCTTAGTTTTGGAGACATTGAGATAAAGGCTGTTTTTGGTGCATGTGTCTCCCTCCTATATGCCGACATATCACTCTTTCTATTCAGCATCAGCAAATTTGTAGATGGTGTTGTCGTACTGAGCAATGCAATCATTGGTGTAGAGTAGAGCAGGAGGCTAAGAACACAGTCCTGTGGTGCTCCGGTACTGATGGAGATTATGGAGGCAATGTTCTTACTAATAACTGATTGCGTCTGGAAGTGACAAATTCCAGGATCCAATTACCCAGTGGGGTGTTAACTCCCAGGTCTTGGAATTTGCTGATCAAATATAAAGGTAAAGGTAAAAAGGTAAAGATTTCATTTTTTTGTCACATAATACTACATTTAGAATGTAGAAATTCTTTAACTTTTGTCAGAAAACAAAGTCACTACTTTGTCCAGCACCCCTCATGGAAACCTACAGTACCTAGCAGTCTCCCCTCCAAATACTGGTCAGTCCTGAGCCTGCTTAGCTTCTGAGATCAGACAATCTCAGGTGCATTCAGACTATTAAGTGCTGTTGGAAAGAATCTGATCATGCACTTCGGTAGAGAAAATAAATGAACAGACTATTTTTTAAATGGGAAGTAAAATGAAAACACCCAGGTGCAAAATGACCTGGGAGTTCTCATGCAGGATAGCCTGAAGGCAAACTTGCAGGTTGAGACATTGGTGAAGAAGGCACATTCATTTCAAGAGGAATAGAATACAAGAGTAGGGATGTGATGTTGAGGCTTTTTAAGGCACTTGTGAGATCTCACTTGGAGTATTGTGAGCTGTTTTGGGCTCCTCATTTAAGATGTAGGACAAGGTTCATAGGAAGTTCACTGGGATGATTCCAGGAATGAAAGCATTATTAGAAGAGAAGCATTTGACAGCTTTTGGCCTGTATTCGTTGGAATTTTGGAGAATGGTTGGGTGGGCGGGGGGGGGTGGGAGGAGGTGGGATCTCATTGAAACATTTTGAATGTTGAAAGGCACAGACAGAGTAGATATCAAAAGGTTGTTTTCCATGGTGGGAGACTTTCGGACAAGAGGGAACAACAGGATTTAAAGGGTGTCTGCTTAGAACAGGGTTGTGTCAGAATTTGTTCAGCCAAAGGGTGGTAGATCTGTGGAATTTGTTGCCACAGGCGGTTGTGGAGGCCAGATCATTGGGTGCACTTAAGGCAGAATTGATAGTTTATTGTTTAGGTCCAGGGCCTCAAAGATGATGGGGAGAAGGCCGAGCAGTGGGACTGAGTGGAAAATGGATCAAGTCATGATTAAATGATGGGGCCAACTCAATGTACGGAAAAGCCTTTTTTTTACTCATGTCTTATGGTCTTATTTTGCTTGTTTTGCTGTGGTCCTTCCCTTCCCTTTCTTCCCTCCTCCACCAGCCTTTTTATTTAGCACCTGTCTGCAGTTTGTTCTTACCTTGACAAAGGGCTCAGGCCCAAAATGTTGTTATATATCTTTACCTTCTATGGACACTGTGTAACCTGCTGAGTTCCTCCAGAGCTTTTGTGTTTTTTATTACAATAATAGTGACTGCAGACATTTGTGCTTCACTAATGTTTTGATTGGCTCACATGAGAGAATGACGATGCAGGAATCTGGCACAAAGCACAATCTGCATGAGGATTAAAGTTCAAAGTTCAGATTTATTGACAGAGTACACAAATGATATCACATACAACCCTGATATTTGTTTTCCTGTGGGCCAGGCAGAATTTCTACCTATCTGAAGTGCAGAAAAATTGTACTTCAAAAAGATGTCTACAAAAGAAAGAAATGTAAACAATGAAAGAAGTGAAATACAGAAAATAAATATTCAATAATTAATAATGTGTAAATAACTGTTCTGAAATGACTCTCTGTTTGTTGCAGGTGTTTGATGGTGGAGATGTAGCAACTGTTCATGTACCTGGTGGTATGATTCTGTGGCACCTATACATCTTTCCTGATGACAACATGCTGTCGGGTAAGTTTGTTTTCATGCTTCTCATTTTTTGTTTGATTTTTAGGAGTTCTGAATGGGAATATTTGCAAAGAATCGCCACTATAAGGCCTCATTTATTTACTACAGCTCTGACTTCAACACCATAATACCAAACAAATTCATCCTAAATCTCAAGACCTAGGTAACAAGACAAGACATAGGTTCCTGGACTTCATGATCTGCAGGCTGCAAGCAGAAAGGTTTAATGACAAAACCTCCTCCACAATAACCCTGAAGACAAGTAGCCAGCATAGCAGTGTACTTAACCCCTTTTGGTACTTCCATATACTCATGAAAGTAGCCAAACATTGCCCCAACTTCATCTTCGTTTGCAGATAACATCATTGTCACAGGCCAGACCTTAAAAAAATTATGCAGTGGTCTATAGAAAGGAGATAGAGAGACTGATAGCTTGGTGTCAGAATAATAACCTCAGCCACAAAGCAATGGAGCTTGTTATTGAACACAGAAAATGGGGAGGAACACATATCCCTGTAGATTCAATCGTGTTGAGGTGGAGAGCTTCATTTTATTAGGAGCCAACCTGTCCTGGTCCAACTACATTGGTGTGTTTTCTTAATTGTAAAATCAAAGAATCCACCTAGTTAGAAGGCTGAGGAAATTCAGAATGATCCCATGGTCTCATATTAAATTTTACAGATGAATCTGAGAAATGATCCTGTTTGCATGAATAAGTGGCATAGAATCTGCGCTGGTCAAAAGTGCAAGAAACTGGAGAATTCTAAATGTACCTCAGGTCATCTTGCAATCTAACCTCCCTTCCATTGACTCAGTCTCTACCCCCTCCCCTGCCATTTCTGGAAAACTATAAAGAACTCATCACACCCCTGTTATACTCCATTCCAACAGCCAGAAAATAGAAAACCTTGAGCATGGTTGGTGTACCAGTGAGCGCAACCTCGTTACAGTCCTAGTGATTGGGACCAGGGTTTGAATCCCGCGGTGTCCGTAAGGAGTTTATACATATTCCCCATGTCTGTGGGTTTTTCCCCAGGGGACTCTGTTTTCTTCCCACCATTGGAAACATACCGGGGTTTATATATAAATTGGGTGTAATTTGGCACGCATGGGCTAGTCGGCCAAAATGGCCTATTACCAGTCCAAACGAGCCTGCAGCTGACGTGGACATTTACCCCCTCCATAAATCTTCGTCCGCGAAGCCAAGCCAAAGAAGATGTCTAAACGTGAATCTTCAGAATTAAAGGAGAGTTTCTTTCCTGCTGCTCTTAAGATCCAATTTTCAATTTAGTGTCATGTATTAAAATCATTGTTATATTACATAAAATCGCCTTTTGTCTGCTGTAAAGCAAACAGATTCATCATCAGCAGAAATTGCCTCATGCCTATTTCAGTCAAAGAAAGAGAAGCAAAAGAGTCACTGAGTGTCTGTGGATTCTCCTCCAGTCCTCCCACAGCCTCCACGACCACATAGAGTCCAGTTCAAACCATCATCAACCAGAGCTCCAGATCCAAACATCCAATACATTTAGAAGCCCATCAGCACCCTCCACATCCTGATTCCAATACCTCATACCCCTTCAGCCAGTTTTGAGCCAGTCTCCGGTAGACCATGGCCTCTGTGGGTTCCTCATCTCGAGTCACCAACATCCGTGGATTCTTCAGCTGCAGAAACCCTCACTCGTCCACTGCCTTGCCGCCACCCCACAAGTTGTCTCCACTTCTCCTTCTCAAATGGGGGTTGGCCTCCCCGTTTCCTGCTCCAGTCCTCCATTTCCCTGGAGTATGGAAACTCTCGTGGCTGTTGCAAATCATAGGTGCTGCGATCTTGGGTCCAAACCCCGCGGTCATGGGATTTTAAATAAAACCACCATTGGCTCATTTAATGGTCCGTTCAAAGCCTACACAAAGCCAACGGCAGTTGGATTGGGTGGGATTCCAACTCCCGTGGGTCAGCACCAGCAACAGTGCTGCTATTACAGCAGCTCTGGCAGCGACGCCATTTTCAAGGTGGTGCATCACTGCATCTCACTGGCAACAGTTGATGCCCTTGCATGGTTTGACTCACTGGGGTCTCTGCTTCCTGGCGGCCATGAGGTGCCTTGCACAGACCTCATTCACCCTTCTGCAATACTGGACCTTCAGTATACCTATGGTCTCCACATACAGTTTGTCATCATTGATCATTGGGAAGACTAGACGTCTGACTCGTGAGAAGAGGAGCTTCAGTCTGTCTTTATCGGTGTTAACAACATGTCCAGTCGCCATCAGGAAGCCCTCAAAGCAGCGTAGCCAGAGTTCAAACATGTCCAGGGCATCAGACAATCGAGGGTCTAAGTTGAGTCCCTTGGGTTTCAGGTATTGCTGCACTTTTCTTGAAAAATTATAGTCAATAAAATTGATACACCATCAATTACCTCAAAAGACTGAAGTGAAACTGATAGGTTTTTATTGACTATGGACTGAAGCAGCCTTTAACCTCACCGACTGATCATGGGAGGATGAATGGGGAGCATGCAAGGGGTTATGGGTAGGATTGATCTCAGGAGCCGAGTCCAGCCGCCAGTAGCCCACAGTATAACAGAGGTTTAGCAAAACCTCACTGGCAAAAACTGATGACCTTGCATGGTTCTTTATTCAAATGTTTTTTTTTTGCAATACTCTGCACTACAATTCTGTACTTTTCTTCATACCCTGCACTACTTGACATATCGTAACATAGTTCTGTACAATGTGGTCTTGTTTATTTGGTATTGTTGCACTTTCTGATCCATGATCATGACTTGCGAGGATGCATGCAAAACAAACTTTTTTTTACTGAATTTTGATGAAATAGTTCATTGAACAATTCATTTCAACTGAAGGGACAAATTTTAAGGCGGCGCTGGGGGTAGGGTGGGGGGGGGGCGGAATTTAAAAGACACCAGAATGGTACCTTCAGCACACCTGAGGCTGGAAGATATAGTGACAGCTGCGAGAGGAAGTCGCACAGGCAGGTGGGATTGCAACATTTAAAAGACATTTGGATTGGCACATGGTCAGGAAGTGAGGGATATGGACCATATGCAGACAAATGGGATGAGCTCACGTAGATAACTGGTTGATAGGGAATGGACTGGGCTTTTTTCCATGCATTAAAATTCAATGAGTCTACAACTACAATAGCAAATTTAAAAAAAAAATATTTCTTTGTACTTGAATCCAAGACTGGGAATAATTTGTAACTCACTGTAAGATATATTGCTCCACATCAACCAGCTCTCTACGTGAGCTCATATCATTTGCCTGCATATGGTCCATATCCCTCACTTCCTGTCCATGTGCCAGTCCAAATGTATTTTAAATGTTGCAATCCTGCCTGCCTGTGCGACTTCTTTTCGCAGCTGTCCTATAACTACCAACCTCGGGTGTGCTGAAGGTACCATTCTGGTTTCTTTTAAATTGCTTGATTTTATTTCATGAACATTAAAATCTGCAGACGCTGGAAATTAGAAAATAAATAAAGCTGAAAATAATGGATTAGGATCTGATGAAGGAAAAAATATTACTGTTTCAGGTTGAAAGTTCTTCTTTAGAAAATATAAAAGACTTTCATTTTAAATTGGAGAGAGATTGCTGGAAAGGGATGGATGAGACAAAGAAACATGAGGCCAGGATTGATGGTTGTTGATGAAACCATTTCATTGATAGGTTTGTGAGAAGAATCAGAGAGAGAGAGAATCTGTCCAAAGCTGCGCTGTAGAATATCCCCAACGAACAGTATTAATGCAGATTTTTTTTTAAAATTATTTTTATAGGTGAATAACCTACATCAGAATTCACTAGTCTTAATGCAAACAAGAAAATCAAGTTGCCTGAATTTGTTGAAGTTGATAGTTTGTGGAGAAGGCTGCAATGTGCCATGAAGGAGAATGAAGGACCTGCTTCTCAAGCTAATATTGGTCCTGATTGCAACACAACAGGAGACCACAGCCAGATCGATTGGGGTAGAGGTGGGGCAGACAACTGCAACAGCAGATTCTCCCCTGGAGACTGAAGGCAAAGCTCTATCATTCAATCTGCAACTGGTTTCTCCAACATTAAATAAAACATATTGCTGGCACTAAATGCAGATTGGAAGGATCATTTGGATCCCTGAAAATAGTGAAAGGAATAATTAAAATGACATCTTCTGCAGTTTCTTCGGGAAGTGCCACGAGAAGGGGAGCGGTAAGAAGAAATGACAAAATGGACTACGGTTCCATAAAGGATATGATCGCCTCAGAAAGCTGAGCAATCAAAACTGAAAATGGTGGAAATATTGCAAGTCAAGCAAAATGTTTCTGTTGGTAGAATCTCATTGCATGACACAGAAAGTGAAGGTGAGAGGGGAAAATTTAGAGGGGATGTGTGGGCAAGCTTTTTAACGAGGCATGGTAAATTCGTGGAATGGGCTGCCAGGAGTAGTGAAAAGGAAGTAGAGATGATAATAGTGTTTAAGACTCTTTATGATAGAAACATGGATTTTTTTTTTAAAAGACATACAACATGGTAACAAGTCATTTTGATCCATGAGTTCTTGTCACCCAATTATACCCAATTAACTTACAACCCTTGGTATATTTCATTTGGTGGGAGGAAACTGAAGCCCCTGGGGAAATCCATGAAGATACAGGGAGAGCGTACCAACTGCTTACAGACAGCTTGGGATTCAAACCTCTGTTCTGATAGCTGGCACCAAAAGGGCATTGTGCTAACCGCTATGCCAACTGAGCCACCCCTGTTATGCAGGGGATGGATGAGCATGAATTAAGTGCAGGCAGGAGAAATTTCATTTGGCATCAGATTCAGTGCCAATATTGTATTCAAATGTCCTGTTCCAGGTTCTATTTTTTCTAAAATGCAAAGGATGAGCCATTATTGATGTCCAATATGGTTGAAAGTGAGGGCCAGGAGATCTCTGTCCATGCTTTGTCAATGAGAAGGAGTGAGAGCAGAGGTAGAGGAAATTGATAAGACATGGACAATGGATTTATGGATTCCCTCCACCATTATTCATGATTCAGGAAGTGAAAAAAAAACATTGTTGCATGGAATGTCAGCGTTGGAGCAGATGCAATGGGTACAGAGGAACTGGGAGAATGGACATTAGAAATGGAGCAAGGGGTGTGGAAGATGCACATCTGACTTATCAATGGGAATTTGAAAGCTTGGAAGAGATCTTTATCCTTAATCTATTCTCAAGACAGAGGCCAAGATATCGAAAAAGAGAATTTGAAGATGGAACAGTAGCAGGTAAGAGCAGAATGGATATGAACACAGTTCTATGCAAAGGGTATGGAAGGTTTATAGTTTGGGTGCACATCAATAGAATCAGGCAAAACACTCTGCTGTAGTGTTCTCTGGGTCTAAACACAATGAAATGTTTGTGCTTATTTAGTGCAGAGCAGTGCCAATGATACCACCAATGGACAAGAAAACGTGCTCAGCGAGACGTTGAGCAGGACTGATTTATGAGGACTAATCATTAATAAGCAACTTTGTGGATCTGAGATTTAGCTTTAATGCCTGACTACTGATTTTTTGGGGGGAGGCCAAAGGAAGCAACAAATCAGTTAATCTAACTGTGATTTCTCTCCAGAGATCATTCAAGTGAGGTCTCATGCTTTATAAAATGAATTTAAATGAGCGTTCACATAGTGAACGCACAAGATTGTGCACTTAGTGTCTGGTAGAGAGCATGCTTTAAAATCCAGTTTCTTTATAAACTGTAAAATGCAATAATATTCCTGCATTGTGCAAATGATTGCCAATGGAGTTTTACACCATTTGTTTGATGCTTCATTTTTTCCAAAATACCACTGATGCCAGGGTTGGTTGACTGTGAGCTAATGGAGACCTGCCACCAACACCTTTCCTCCTTCACCTCACCGACTTTGAACATAAATGCCAGAAGGATTTTGAAAGTGTTTTTTTTTTAAATAGGGTTAAGTCCAAAAGTCTGCAGGCCCTGTGGCTATAGCAAAAACACACAGAAATGCTGGGAACTCAGCCAGTCTTGTACCATCCAAAAGAGATAAAGATATATTACCGATGTCTTAGGCCTGAGTCCTTCTTCACAGTATAATCAAAAAACAGAAAGGCGTCTGGATAAAGACAGGAGAGAGAAAGGTAGAAGAATGGGAGGGGGATAAGTCCAGACCAATGTTGGTGTGGGAAGAGGTATGGGCACAAGTGGAGCATCTCCTGTGGTCACAGGGATATATGTACAAAGGGGAGAGAAATGCTCCTGTGACCACAGAGGGTGCTCCACATCCCTACACATCCTCCCTCAACATCATTTAGGGCTCCAAACAGTCCTTCCAAGTGAAGCAAAACTTCACTTGTGAATCTACATGGATCATCTACTGCTTCTGGTTCTTCCTTTATGTTCTCCTCTATGTCGGAGTGACTAGGTGCAGACTGGCAGAAAACTTTGTTGAAAATCTCAGCTTTGTCTGCCATAATAGTGTGGATCTCCCAGTGGCCATTTCAATTCCCCATCCCCTTCTCTTGCTGAAATGCCTGTCCATCGTCTCATGCACTGCCAGTTTGAGACCACCCATAAATTAGAGGAGCAATTCTCCAAATGGATGGCATTAAACCTGACCTCCTATTTCTATTAAACCCCCTTACCTCTTCCCCATGTTGCCTTTTCCCCACCTTGGTCTCTTTCTCTCTTCCCTTTTCCCTCCATTCCCATTCACAAAGCCAAAATCAATTCCTATCTTTCTTCTTATCATATCCAATTAACCCCTTTTGGCTTTTGGTGTGAACTCCATCGCCCCCCTCCTATACTTCTCCCCTCTCTCGCCAATCTTTATTCAGATGACTTCCTGCTTTTTACTTACATCTTGAAGAAGGGCTGAGGCCCTAAACAAAGGAAATATATCTTTACTTCCTACTGAATTCCTCCAGCATTTCTGTGCATTCATAATGAGAAGGTTGACTTGATAAAGTAAACCCAAGTGTAGTTAATTACATGCACATCAACATAATGTCCTGCTGCACAGAATGAATAATAAGACAGTTTCTTTAAGGTGTGGAAAGGGGACAGATAGGAAGAGTGGAGAGAAGATTTACAAGCATGTTGCCAGGACTTGATGAAATTAGTTACAAGGTAAGGTTAAACAGGTTTGGACATTTTGCCCTGAAGAGTCAGAGAATAAGGCAGGATTTGATAGAGGTATACAAAATTATGAAGAAGTATGGATAGGTTAAATGCAAGCAAGCATTGAAGTTAGCTGAGGGCAGAACTTGAGGATATGGGTTAAAGCTGAAAGATGAGATGTTTACGTGGAACATTTGGGGAGAACTTCTCCATTTCCATGAACGGTGAGAGTATGGAACGAGCTGCCAGCGAAAGTGGTGAATATGAACTCAGCCACCTTTCAAATCCTGATTCTGAGACTTGGTTCCCATGAGTCAAGCTCCAGCAGTTTGCAGCCTTTGTGGGCCCTTCGACCCCAATTGCCAGCAGTCTGCAGCCTGAGAGTCCTTCAAGCACAAGTTGCCAGCAGCCCACAGACAGTGTGGGCTCTTCAGTCACTAAAAAAACCCTTAATGGTCTGCTGCCACGGTCACGTCCTGTAAGGTCATCTTCAATGCTTCTCCTTCTCAAATGGAGAGGGGTGGGATGGTGTCAGAGGGGGGTTCTCCCCATTTATGGTGCTCTGCACCAGTGCACTGATCCCCAGAGACTGCAAACCATTGTGGTAAGCTGCCAACTCAGGTGTGACCATATTGGGCACAGACCACCCAGTTTGCTATAGTACTTTAACACCGAATCTACTATCTCAATGCTGGAAATTCAAAGATTTTTTTAAAAATAACTGAAAGGATCTCCTTGGCATTAGAGAGATTGTATTCAAATAATAAGTAATAATATGAAAGGATTAAGATTCTATTTAACAGCTGTATTAGGGTAATAACATTTAGCCCAAAGGAATCTTCTTATTAATGTGGAGGAAGAGTTCTTGGATGCTATTTTTCTTTAAGGCTTCTTGTCATTAAAGGAGTTCTAATGAGTTTTGCAATCTCTCATCAAAAAAGATTTTTTCCCCCATCATCATACACCTATTTTCACAAAACGCAGATTTCAAATAAGTGCCTCTATGAATATTCATGGTTCTATCTGATGACATCTGGCATTCTCGAATGAAAATTTGTAGAATGGAACCAATCAGAAACTTGCAGATTCACCAATCTAAAAAAAAATTGGAGCAGTCACATTAGGAGTGCAAGTTCACTCTTACTCTGTGAATGGTTCTGTAAATTCTAATAGCAAATGCAAAACAATGTTTAGAGACCAATTAGCTAAACTTTTTATTTAGTTGTCAGCTTTATCAGGATCAGCAAAGTGCACCAAAGCATGACTCAACATACAATCAAATTTTCTTTACTTCTCTTTATTGCATCTTAATTGACATGATATTAACTGTGATAAATGGACATAGCTCAAAAATCCAGTTGTACTGGTAAAATTTAACACGTGCCTCTTTCAGATTTCTTGTCAGAGTTACCTACATGACATCATATGCAACCCTGAGATTCTTTTTTGTAGGTGTACCCCCTTATTGGTAGTGCAAAAACAATTGTTCACAGCATAACTGTAAAGAGATAATAACTGTAAGCAAACTGACTGTGCAATACAGAGAAAATAAAAAGAAAATAAATAGAGTTCCTAAATGAGTTCCTGATTGAGTTTGTTGTTAAGGAGGCTGATGGTGGAGGGGAAGCTGCTGTTCCAGAATCTGTTGGTTCGAGTTATGTGACACCTATACCTCTTTGCTGATGGTAGCAGCGAGAACAAAGTCTGTGCTGGGTGGTGTGGGTCTTTGACGATTGCTGCCATTCTCCAATGTCAGCATTCCTTGTTGATGTTCTCAATGTTGGGGAGCATTTTGGCTGTGATGTCCTGGGATGTGACAACTACCTTTTGGGGGCCTTTAAGCTCAGGGGTATTGGTGGCCCCATACCAGACCATGTTGCAGGCGGTCAGCACACTTTCACTACACATTTGTAGAAATTTGCCAGGGTTTCTGGAAAACCTCTGCAAACTCCTGAGGAAGTAGAAGTGCTGACATTCTTTCTTCACGATCCCATCGGTGTGTTGGGTCCAAGAAAGATCCTCCAACATAGTGACTTCCAAGAACTTAAATTTTCCAACCCTCTCCATCTCTGCTCCCCCAATGATCACTGGATCACACACCTCTGGTTTTTCCTTCCTGAAATCAACAGTCAGCTAAATATACCAAAATGCTGGAGGAACTCAGCTGGTCTTTTGAGCATCTATAGGAGACAGATATATCGCTGACATTTTGGGCCTGAGCCCTTCTTCAAGGAAAAATCAGAAAAGGCAGAAGCCCGGATATATCAGGAAGCCTCAGAATTCAAACAATGGAGGAGCAATCAAGACCAATAAAAGGTGTTAATTGGATATGATAAAGGACTAGGTAGAATTTATCATGTTCACGCAAAAGGAGACAGGGAATGGAGAGGTGATGACGGAAGGAGTGGGGGTTTAACGAAAGCCAGATAAGTTGATATTAATACCATCTCGTTGGGTAGAGCCCAGTCAGAAGATAAGGTGCTGTTCCAACAATTTGCAGGTGGTCTCAGTCTGGCAGCACATGAGACCATGGTCAGACATGTTAGCAATGGAATGGGATGGAGATTTGAAATCGGTGGCCAATCAGCTCCTTAGTTTTGATGACAGAGTGCAAGTTTGTTGATGATTCTTCCTCTTTTGCTTATTCCTGGTTATTTTCCAGAAGATTTATTTTGTTCTGATTTTTTTTTTAAAATTCTGGTTAAAATAAATAATCCTGCTGCCATTTGCAAGTTTTAACTTTTTAATCAATGTTTCTGTTTCAGCATTTAATGTATTTAGAAACAGCATAGGTGGAGATAAGAGACAAGAAGAAACATCCAATACTGGTTGAAATGGTTTTCCAGATTATTCATCAGCCACTAAATTTGAGAGAGATTTAATCGTAATTCATTCCTGTATATACACTAAACAATTATTGAGGACTTCAATCTTTATAGAATCAATCAAAATTAAAATGACAAAATTAGGTTGGAGATAGCTTCTGTAACAACACACCATGGAACTAACAAGGGAGCACACTATTGTGTATAACAAAACAAGATTCATGAGTAATTTCATAAAGTGATTACCCAGGGAATGATAACAATGCAGTAAGATTGGAATGTAGTTCCAGAAACTAAAGCCAATGAAATTAAAACAGGCCCAGTTATGTATGTTTAAGTGGTAATGTAGAATTGGAATTTATAACTGAGAGATTTTCCAGTAGATAAATAATTGGAAAACATTAAGAGAAATATTTCTAATTTTGAACAGAATGTAAGATTTTCAGATTGCCAAGAAGTGAAGTAAACTAAGGAAAGGTATTATAATGAGTATCAACAATGAAAAAAAAAAGATTAGATTCTGAGAATTTAATAAATCTATCCATATTTATTCTGAAATACAGCTAACAACAATATTAAAGAATATTTACAAGTAGCTACTTCCCTATAAAGTAGGGGCCTCAAAAGTGGTTAATATCAACCCCTAAGGTGGGGGGGGGGGTCGATGTGACTATCCAAGGAGTCAAAAAGTGATAAAATGGGGGGGGGGTCAATTGAATTTTTGGGGTCAAAAGAATTGTAGAGCCCAACGTCCTCTGCTCCTGCAGGGAGCCTGTGGTCCCCGCTTGTGTCCGACATCCCCACACTTGCTGGCAGTCCGAGTCCCTGCTACTGTCCAGGAGCATGACACCTCTGCTCCTGCCCTGGAGCCAGAGATTCCTGCTCCTACCCTGCACCATTGAATTCTTCAGTGCAGACAGCTCCAACATTGAGAATGGAATTGCTATCGCTGATGCTAAAGGCTTTGATCCAGCTCCATTTGGCATCTTCCCAGCCAGAAGCAAAGGTTTTTTTTTAAACTGTTATTGTAATCATTTGCTTGCTTAATTTATACAACACTCCAATTGCCAAGTAAAAAATGCAACAAAGTTTGGGTTGATACTGGGTTGATACCATGCTTATTGTATGCAGTTTCCTTCACTAATGGAAAATGGAAAATGCATGTCTATCTGTCTGTCTATCTATCTATGTAGCTATTTATTTATTTATCTATCTATCTATTTATTTCTTTATCTATCTGTCTATTTATCTATTGATTAACTCCTTTATTAATTCATTCTATATATTTATTTCTTTGGCTTGGCTTTGCGGACGAAGATTTATGGAGGGGTAAATGTCCATGTCAACTGCAGGCTCGTTTGTGGCTGACAAGTCCGATGCGGGACAGGCTTGCCTATTTATTTATCTATACATTTATTTATTTATTTGGCCATTTATTTTTTTTCTTTCTATCTATTTATTTATTTATTTACTTTTGTACATGCCTGGTGTCTATGAGGGATCAATAATTCCATGAAGGGGTCGATTGTCTAAAAGATTTGGGGAGCCCTGAAATAACGTTAAAGCAGCAAAAATAAAAGTGGTTTCCAAAAATACAATGGGAATAATAACAATATAATGAATGCTACATGTTGCATTTGACCTCACTGTAGGATACAAGTACAGCCAAAGTGGAGGAGTGAGGAGGGTCCAAATACAGGAAGAAATTTAGTCAGTAAAGAGAGAGTACAAGAAATCAATAGAAATAAAATTTACAAATCCAACTAATACATGGAATCCAAGATTCTAAAGGAGATAGCAACACAAAACAAATGCATTTTAGTTTATATTTTAAGTTTTTCTAGATTGAAGAATATTGTTTCAAATTCATAGGTAATTGAAAAAGAAGTGGGAGAGTGAACACTAATAGTTCACCTGTTGGTCTGATGTATATTATAAAGAGAATGCTGGAATCATTAAGGATGTAAAATTGAAGCATTTGGAACATCTTAAAATAATTAGTCAGGGTCAACATTGTTCTGTGAAGGGAATTTTTTTGACAAATCTGAAAGAGTGTTTTAAGGATGTAACTACCTGGGAATCGAGAGACAGTAGGTGTGGTGTTTCAAGACCATCAACATCTACTTATAAAGCATTTCACAAAAGAGTGTCATACAATATTTCATAGCATTAGCATGTTAGCATAGATTAAGAATTAATGTAAGGACAGTAAATGGAGAGTTGGCAGACTTCTAATAATGATCAGCAAACTCAAAGACCTGGGGCTCAACACCCAACTGTGTAAATAGATCCTTGATTTCCTCATCTCCAGGCCACAATCAGTAAGAACATCTCCTCCACACTCTCCATCAGTACCGGAGCACTACAGGGCTGCATTCTTAGGTGTTTTAATCCCTATGCACCTATGACTGTGTGGCTGAATACAACAACACCATCTACAAATTCACTAACAATACTACTGTAGTGGGTTGTGTAATAAAAGGTGATGAGTCAGCGTACAGGAGAGAGATTGAAAATTTGTCAACCTCACACTCAATATCACCAAAACCAAGGATATGATTATTGAATTCAGCAGGGGGAAGCCAGAGATATACATTGTGGGATCAGAGGTGGTGAGGGTGAGCAAATCTAAGTTCTTGGTGGTCACTATCTCGAAGGATCTTTCCTGGAACCAACACAGTAATGGCATCATCAGAATCAGGATTTATTGTCATGAATAAGTCATTAAATTTGGTGTTTTGTGGCAGCATCATAGAACAAAAATACATATTACAACCATCTTATGACATTACTATAAAAAATAAATTAAAATATTAACAATAATAGTGCACTAAAAGTAAGGAATCTGATGGCAGGAACGAAGCCGTCCCTGTGCCATTGAGTGCTCGTCTTTAGGATCCTGTAACTTTTTCCCCATTGGTAGCAGAGTGAAGAGGGTATGGACTTGGTTGTGAGGGTCTTTGAGAATAGAAGCTGCTTTTTTTAAGACACTGCTTCATTAGATGTCCTCAATGGAATGAAGTCTGGTGCCTGTGATGTTGCAGGCCAAGTTAACAACCCTCTGGAGTTTATTCTCGTCCTGAGCATTGTTGCCTCTATACCAGGCAAATCAGCCAAAATGCTCTCCATAGAACACCTGTAGAAGTTTACGAGAGCTTCAGTGATATACCGAATCTCCTCAGACACCTCACAAAGTATAGCTGTTAGCAACCCTTCTTTGTGATTACATCAACATGGAGGCTCCAGGACAGATCCTCGGAAATGTTGACAGCCAGGAATTTGAAGTTCTTAACCCTCTCCACTACTGAGCCTTTAATGAGGACTGGATTGTGTTCCCCTGACTTCCTCCTGAAGTCCACAATCATCTCCTTGGTTTTGCTGACGTTGAGCGCAAGTTTGTTGTCATTGCAGCATTCAATGAGCTGATCAATCTCCCTCCAGTACACTTCTTCATTGCCATTTGTGATTCTGCCAACAACTGTGGTGTCATTGGCAAACTTGTAGATGGCCTTGGAATTGTGCCTTTCCACCCAATCATGGGTGTATAATGACTAGAGCAGTGGGCTAACCACGCATCCTTGGGGTGTGCCTGTGTTGATGATCAGTAAGGAAGAGACATTGTTTCCAATTTGTGCTGACTGTGGCCTTCCAATGAGCAAGTCAACGTCCAGTTGCAGAGTGGAGTACAGAGGACTAAAGTTTGTAACTTCTTGACCAGCAATGAGGGAATAAAGGTATTGAAGGCTGAGCTGTAGTCTATGAAGGGCAGTCATTTGTATGAATTGTTTTTTTTGAGGTGATCCAGGGCAGAGTGGAGAGCCAGCAATATTGTATCTGCCATGGAGCAATAGTGATGATAAGAAAATTGCAGTGGGTCCAGATCTTTATTTTGGTAAATGTTAATTCTTAAATATTTCATCAGAGGAGAGGTTAGTGCGGTAGTTGTTGAGGCAGCCCTTGCTACTCTTATTGGGTACTGGGATGATTGTTGCCCTTATGAAGCTGGTGGGATCCTCTGACTACCACAGTGAAAAAGGATGAAGAAAACATGTCAAGCCCGCTACTTCCTCAGGAGTTTGTGGAGGTTTGGTATGACATCAGAAACCCTGGCAAAATATTGCATATGTGTGGTGGAAATGGTGGAAAGTGTGGTGAGTGGCTACATCATGGTCTGGTAAGGGGACACCAACACTCCGGAGTGTAAACCCTGTAGAGGTTTGTGGTCCCAGCCCAGGACATCACAGGCAAAACCTCCACACCATCACAAATATCTACAGGGAATGTTGCCATCAGAGAGCAGCAGCAATCATCAAGGATCCACACCAAGAGCACATGCTCTGTTCTTACTGCTACCCTCAGGAAAGAGGTACAAATGACACAAGGGTTACACCACCAGGTTCAGAAATACCTACTATCCCTCCATCATCAGACTCCTCGACAATAAACTCAATCAGATTTCTAAACTATTTAGACTTCAGCACAAAAGCAGACAAGGATGCCCTTTAAGTCCATTGCTTTTTGACCTGACTTTTGAACCCTGAGCTATTGCTTACCAAGAATCTAATGATATTATTGGCATTTTAAGGAAGAGAACAAACCAGAAAATATTTCACTTTATGTTGATGACTTATTGCTTAATATTTCTAATCTTCAGACCTCATTGTTTTCTTTAATTTCTCTTTTCAGTCAATTTTCAGGTTATAAGTAAAATCTTCCTAATAGTAAGTTTTTTTTCCTTTGAATAATTTGGCACTGATAAATATCAACTTTCCTTTTAACATTGTAAGAAATCAATCCATCCATTGAAGTGTAACAGTAACTAAAAATTATAAATCTTTCTCACCTTAATAAACACATGAAAGGGACACTCTCCAATTGGTAACCCCTTTCTTTATCATTGGTTGTTCGATTCTACTCTATTAAAATTAGTATATTACCTAAATCTTTATATCTTGTTTCAGGCTTTGCCCGTTTTTATTCCTAAGTTTTTATTTTATTCCTTTGACTCCATCTTATCTTTTTATATATGGAAGAATAAACATCCTTACATAAATAAAGTCCATTTACAAAAAACTTAAAAAGAATGGATGGTTAGCTTTACCAAACTTTGTTTTATCAATCAATATACAAGACTTTATATTTTGGTTATAATAACCGTGATATCTCTGGAATCTAATTCTATTACAAATTTTTCTCTAATTTCTCTTCTATCTCTTCTCTCTTTGGCTTGGCTTCATGGACGAAGATTTATGGAGGGGTAAATGTCCACGTCAGCTGCAGGCTCGTTTATGGCTGACAAGTCCGATGCGGGACAGGCAGACACGTTTGCAGTGGTTGCAGGGGAAAATTGGTTGGTTGGGGTTGGGTTTTTCCTCCTTTGTCTTTTATCAGTGAGGTGGGCTCTGCGGTCTTCTTCAAATGAGGTTGCTGCCCGTCGAACTGTGTGGCGCCAAGATGCACGGTTTGAGGCGATATCAGCCCACTGGCAGTGGTCAATGTGGCAGGCATTAAGAGATTTCTTTAGGCAGTCCTTGTACCTCTTCTTTGGTGCACCTCTGACACGATGGCCAGTGGAGAGCTCACCATATAACACGATCTTCTATATCTCTAAATAAATTAACTAATAATCTGGTGATTAAACATACTTTGAGGATTTGGATTCAATTTAGAAAACATTTTGGTTTAATGAGATTTTATCTCTCCAGTCCTATTTTTTCTAATTATTTATTTAAACTTTCCATAATTGTTGCAACTTTTAAAGAATGGCATAGTTTAGGCATCAAATGTTTTGATCAATTTATTTGTTGAGGGGAGACTTCCTTCCAATGAACAATTTTCAGTTAAATAAGGTCTACCAAATCCTCATTTTTTTTCTATTATCTACAGAATTTGATTGATGTAATTTTTTTTAATTTACAACCTTTCTATAATGGTTCAACATTCAACATTTATGATACATTGTTGGGAATAAGAGAAGCTTGTTAAGATTTTTTTTAAGCCTGGAACAGGACCTACAGCTTTTAATTACCGAAGAAACTTGGAATGTAATTTTCAAATTGGTTAATACCTCTTCTTTATGTGCCCACCACTCTCTCCTACAATTTAATGTACTCCACAGGGCTCACATGTCCAAAGTCAAACTATATCATTTTTATGTGGATGTATCTCCTCATTGTGGTAAATCCATCAATGGAAATGAATCATTGATACATATGTTCTGGACATGACAGAGTCTTTAGAAATATTGGATTGATGTATTTCAAATTTTATCTGCACTTTTTGGAGTTAATTTTAAACCAAAACTCTTTACTGCTTTATTTGGTATTGTTGAAGAGAGTGGCATAATGTTAATGACATCTGAGCTACATGAATTAACTTTTATTTCCCTTATGGCTAGGCAGGTGGTGTTGCACAGATTGAGGGACATTACCCCGCTTATTCATGCTCAATGGTTATGTGACATCACGTCATGTTTAAATTTACAGAAGAATATATGCTGAATTTCCGATTTGAAAGGAAATTTTCAAACACTGTGGGAACCCTTTTTGAATTACTTTTACAATGTTTGATTTGGTTTGAAGGTAGAAATGTTGACTAATGAGGTAATTTATGACTCAGATAAGAATTCTGTCTTTGTTTTTTTGGCCAAACAGCCTCTTTTTTGGTAGTGGGTTTAGATTTTCCTTTTTATATAAGAAATTAATATCAACACAATATAATCGGTTTGATTAAAATGTGGAATACCTTGGATGAAATGTTATGATTTAAATGTAATGTATCCTTTTGAATTTATACATATCTACACTGTATTTTTGGATATTAAATTTCAATATTAATAAAAATATTTAAAAAGCATAAACTCAATCGGGATTATTTAAGGACTCTTACTTTCACACTTCACTGATTTTTTTTCCCTCTCTGTATTGCACAGTCAGCTTGTTTACATTTCTTTATTTGTTTACATGTGTACGTGGAGTAGTTTTGTTTTACACTATCAATTACCTTTTTTTTCCACTGGCATTCAAGTTAATTGGCCGTGCAGTGTCCTAAGAAAGGAAGATATTTTTGTTGTTTCCACTGGGCCACATTTAAGCAGGACACTGACTGTGCTTCCACTGAACACATTCATCCCCAGGGTTCAGACAGTCTACCTTCAAATTGAATGCAATGGATGGAAGTTGTCCTTCTTCCATTGGATTAGTCAGCTGACGCCGAGGATATGAGTAGTGGTAGAAACTGTCAATCCCCGGCGAGATTTGACGCAGGCATGCTGATTGCTTTCCTTTTCCACTGGACCCTTAACTGGTTAATTCCTCATTAATTCATGGAACAAGGTGCCAATGGAAAAGAGGCTTATAAAGTGATATTTCTGCCTTTACTGCAGGGAAAATACATTCTCAGAGTTGTATCGGATACTAATGAGAGATAACAAGTTTAAAAGCATAGTATGTTTTGATTGATAACACAAAATAGGGAAAGTGAGCTGGGAGAGAATTCAAAGAGTTTGAAAAGAAGAAATAAGTGAGTGACTGAAAAAAAAAAGATGGAGGACAATATGGGATACTATAACATTATGCCGTTTGGAGGTAAGAATAAAGCAAAATTGAACACTTCATAGTCAAATTAATTGTGAAACGTTGGTTAATAAGATGTGGGTGCAGAAAGTGATCAATAGGGCTTTTATTGTTGCCTTTTATTGCAAGAGGTTTGTAAAATATCATGCAGAGATTCAGAAAGACCTTATTCAGTGTTCTATCCAGTTTTGGTATCTGTATCTGAAGAAGGATATATTAGTCAGTGCAATGCAGTTCACTAGATACTTTCCTCAGGTAAGAGGATTGTCCATTGAAGAGATGTTGAACAAGACTAGCTTATACTAAAGGATCTGAAGGATGAGTAGTGATCTCACTGGGGCAAATAGGATATATCAGGGGTTGACAAGAGCAAGCAAGAGAACATGTCCTCCATCTGAAGAGATTAAAACAAATAGGGGGTTTTAAGCATTGAAATTATTTTTCTATGCAGCAAACTACATACAAAGTAAAAAATCTTTATCAAATGTTGACTTTGGGTCCTCCATATGGTGTTATAAACCATTTAATAAAATCATTAAAAAAAAACAGCAATATATGATACAGTCCAAGAAAAGGTGGGTTGATTCCAATCAGAAGTAAAACTAGATGAACCATAAATCAAATATATTAGCCTTGAAGATGTCACTTCAGCTTTTAATTAAAGTGGGCTGGATGGGGTGCAGGGTTTAGAATTAGAATCAGAATCAGAATTTATTGTTATAAACAAGTTACGAAATTTATTGTTTGGCAGCATCATCACAGAGCAAACATTCATATAAACCACTTTACAAAAACTAAATAAAAATAGTGCAAGAAATTGAAAGTCAGCCGGTGTCTGGTTCATTGATTATTTAGTAATCTGATAGCAGCGGAAAGAAGCTGTCCTTGTGCCACTGAGTGTTCTTCTTTAAGCTTGTGTACCTTTTTCCTGATGTTAGCAGAGTGAAGAGACATGGCCTGGATGGTGGGGCCCTGGAGGATAGAGGCTGCTTTCTTAAGACATGCCTCTTGTAGATATCCTCAATGGAGTGAGGTCTGGTGCCAGTAATGTGGCAGGCCAAGTTAACAACACTCAGTTTTTCTAGTCCTGACCATTGACCCCTCCGTACCAGTCAGTGATGCAACCAGCCACAATGTTCTCCATGCTACACCTGTGAAAGTTTTCGAGAGTCTTCAGTGATGTGCTGAATCTCCTCAATCACCTCACTAAGTATAGCCACGGTTAAGCCTTTTTTCGTGATTGCATCGGAGATGTTGACACCCAGGTTGAGTGAGAGTGTGAGCATGTATTCTGCTCCAGGATGTACAGGATCAAGTGAATGCAGGCCATTTGAGTGAGTTGAGCCTTTCTGCGTGCAAGATGTATGTTTATCTATGCTTGTGGTCCATGAGGAACTGGAGTGTTACTTTATATCCATTCCATCCAACAAATCTCAGCTATAGTGCTCCACCATCTCCTTCCAAGACTGATTCTCCATTATTGTCATCTACTGACAGTTCTGCGTTCTGAAATCATAACCCTAACCACCAGTTCTCTTCAAATCCAAAAGCTGCTGGGCTCCTGCAGTTTCCTTTCTTACATTAATCAGGAACGGCTTTAATATTACTGACGGACGGCACTGCTTCAATACCACTGACGGACGGCACTGCTTCAGTACCACTGACGGACGGAACTATTGCTCTCACTTTGATCCTGTACCATAATAATTATGAATATTTAATATCTTTTTTTATTGGTACATAGTCTTTTTTTTTAATTCAACTATTTTAGTTATCTTGTGTTTTTTTCTTACAGAGCACTTATTCTGCTGCAGCAAGAATTTGAGGGCATATGTACATGGAAAATGTATATGACAATAAACTCACTGTCATGGTCAACCTTGTCTCAAACACTACAGGCGGCCGTTGATTTTCAATTTCACTCCACACTCTCATGTCTTCCACCAGTTTCCTCCTGTATCCTTCCCTAAAATCCTATCCCTTATGAGAGCACCCACCACACAACCCATTAAAAAAAAAAAAATCCCTTCTGTCTCTCTAGCTGACTAAACTTCCCTGAGACCACCTGCTCCATCCAAAGGATACAAGCCTGGTTGTTTCTGGGCCCGTGGTGCATTGTGGAGTATTGGCAGTTTGTCAGAACGACTGGGCTGGCTCCTTTAATTGTTGTTAATAAAACATTGAAATAAAAATGGTAAAATACAATATACCTAAAACTCCATCCTCCCATCACATGTCCAGGACCTTTGTCACCAACCATCATTTTGAAATCTTGCTCAGTAAATATATAGACTACAGTGCCAACTTCAAGTATGGATTACATTCGCACGTCATCTGGTACAACTCTTCTCTCTCTATACCCTTCCAACTTTTTAAAATTTGTAGTTGATGAATTCACAATACATCATATATAAATATATATTTAAGCAGGTAGAATCTTTCATTAAGCCACGTGCATAGTAATATATCATACAAAAACCATATACTCATCTTATCACATAGTAACGGAGCTGTACAGCATGAAAATAGGTTCATTGTCTCAACCAGCCCATGCCTGCCGGAGCTAGTCACATTAGCTAACATTTGGCCCATTTCCCTTTATTTATTTCCTGTCCATGTATTGTCTCTATGTTTTTTAAGCATTTTAACTGTAGCTGCCTCTACCACTTTCTCTGACAGCTCATTCATGATTGAACATCAATAAATTATGAGTGGATTCACTTCATCAAAAAAAATGCCAATAAGCTTGTAAAAAAAATTAACTAAAAGGTACATCATCAAATCAAATACTTTTTTTTCTCATTTAAGTCTAATCTTGAACTTCAATTAAATGGGAGCAATCAATCTGAAATGGTCCAACAAAACATCAGTTCTTTGCAAGATATACAACCTTCAAAAGCATAGGGCGAGTTTGATCTACAATCTTGAACATTTGTTTTCCCTTCATGAATATAAATTTGCATGGACAAGAAATCTTTATGATGTTAAAAAATCTATAAAAATGAAATAATTCTAAATAAAGTGCTTGTTCTGAGTCATTGGCGATTTGAATAGTGGTAAATTCGCGGGACACATCATCACAAGAGGCGAAATTATATGTCTAGAGTCTCAGTTTGAATTTAAAGTACTTCCATCTGATTAAATTACAAGGTAAAATTTGCAGATGATTTATTTGGTTGATGGTGCTACATGTCATTTCTGACAATTCCTTTCTCCTCAGGTTCCAAAGCATAACCTAAAGATCTCTTTCCCAGATCTAATTAGAGGCCGAGGATTAGGCCAAGTGGTTAGCTCAGTAAATTTACAGCGCCAGCAATTGGGACAGGGGTTCAAAACCCGTGCTGTCTCTAAGGAATGTATACATTCTCCCTGTGTCCGTGTGGGTTTTCTCCTTCTACTGTTCAAAATGTACTGGGGGTATAAGTAAATTGGGCGGCATGAACTCATGGACCGAAATGGCCTTTTACCATGCTGTAACTCTAATATTTTTTAAAATAAATGTTAAAAAAAAATTAAATAGTTTAGATATAAAAACTAATAAATTTATAGGTTTATATTTTTGGACCAGGCAATCACGTATTCGGTCAAAAGATAATGCTGCTCTCCTTCTTCCCCAGTTCAGTGATCAAAATGGTCAAAATATATAAAATACATATTAATCTCTAAAAATATTGTAAACCATTGGCTTCTAGATTTTCTTGTGGCAAGTTCACATTGGTTTTCCCAAATGAATTCAGAACATGGGCAGGATGAATCTGAATTTTTAACTCCACAGCGATCCAAATGTTGGTATAAAAAAACAATCTGTACATCCACCATCAAATGTTGCTGGCCAACTAGACTTACTGAATTTTTGAACATTCCTGGAGGAAATTTAGTCTAGTACTTACTTTTCAAAGGAACATTGAATTCTGTATATTTTCCCTAAACCGATGGCTTGCACTATCAGTGGATACTGGGCATATATCTCACCTCTATTTTCTTGTCCCATAATTTAAAGGGGAGTCCAGTCAAGCAAGATTGTTTTCAATTGTCAGGTTACACTCCATAACTCTGCATTTTCCAGCTTTCTCCAACTGCTGAAAATTCATAGAATTGTGTTGCACACTAGCAAATTTCTTAACACTCAACCTTGTCAGGGAAGCATCCTTGATCGTAATAACCTTCATTAGATCTCAGACACCAGATTATTAATTCCACTTAAACCAATCTGCAACGCTACACAATACATTGAAAATTCACAGCAAACCAAGCAAATAAACAGAGAGAGAAAAACAGTGTTAGAATATTAGGGTAATTGACAATTATTCAAACTGAAACAATAAAACAGTAATTCTATTTCTTCTGCAGCTACACTTACTATGCTTTGTGGATCTAAATCTGCCTTTCTGTAGCCAACCATATTAACTTCCCCAACCATTCCTATAGTGACATATCTGTCCTTGGCCTCATCTATTATCAGAATGAGGCCAAATGTACAACACATCATATTCTTTCTAAACAGCTAATAGCACGAACATTGATTTTTTTTTTCTAATTTTAGGTAACCCTCCCCTGATTCCGCTGTTTCCATCAACCAACTCAAACACTTTCCCCCCCCCCCCTTCATCATTTCTTTCCCACCCTTCACTAATTGTTTCACACTCTTCCTGTGTCTCCATTGTCCCTACTTCTCACATCTTCTGTCCTATATCTCCTCTTCACCACTCCCCAGCTGCAGTCACCCATTTACATTTGTGATTTCATTGATTCTATCTCAAGGCCATTTCATGCCAGGCCGGTTACAAGCGCACAGGGAATCCTGTTCCGGATTCATGTTCAGCGGCACCTCGTAGCACCATCCAGAACCAATGGAGGTGGGGCAATTGCTGCCGTAGCGCCCCCATCATAAATACGTGGCAGAGCAATGGCTGTCTTCCCTATCCATAATCCCTCAGGCAGCTGGAACTGCTCTGTGTTTCCCAGAACAGTTCCAGGTGCATGGGGGAATTATGGGTAGGGAAGACGGCCATTGCTCTGCCTCATCTTGGGTCACAAAGAGTAGCCCTGAAGGCTGAAGTGGCCCAGTGAGGCTGTCACAGCTCATGCTGGCTACCCCCCAACAAGCCCCACTAGCCACCCCTGCCCTGACAGCTCCCGCTACCTGATGGCTCCCTCTGGCTGCCCCTGATCTGATGGCTCCTGCCAGTTTCCCCTGACCTGATGGCCACTGGCCTGATGGCTCCCATCCACTCGCCCTACACCAGCCCTGATGGCTCCTGCCCTGCCAACCTCCCCCCCCCCCCACCTCTGCCCTGATGGTTCCTGCTGACTGCTCCCTGCCTTGAGGGGTCATGGAGGGAGAGGGGTGAGTGGGTCATGGGCTGATGGTGTCATCAGCCCATCCCCTAACCAGCTACTTGCAGTGGCTGTACTTCATGTGAAGTGGCAGAGCACAGTGCTCCACCAATTATCCTTCCCCAAGAGGGATTGCAGTCGGTGCCTTGGAGCCGGCTACAGCACATTCAAGAAAGTAAGTCTCCTGACGTAAGGCCAAAGAACCTTTGCCTTTACAGTCAGGCTTTTTTATTTGCATGAATGTGCCTTCAGTCTTGATAAAGGGTTTTGACCTGAAATATTGACTGAACATTTCTACCCATGGCTGACCTGCTGAGTTACTCTAGCAAGTCTGTTTAATTAATTCCTTCCCTTGAGTGTTATGAAGTCACATAGCACAGGCACAGGCCTTTCAGCCCACCAAGTCTAATAATGTAACAATCTCACTTTGCTCTTCTCACATTCCCATCAACTCTTCCTCTGTGTTGATGGTGAGGTAGCAAATTGGATAAGACATTGGTTTTACCTGAGAAGCCAGAGACTGTGATTGGATAATTGCCTCTCTGACTGGAGACATAGTAACAGCTTATTCCATCCGCAAGCTCATGCTGCCCAATTACACGTACCAATTCCTAACAGACAATGCAGGATTCAAACTCCGGTCCCAATCACTAGGACTATAACAGCTAACCACTATGTTAACCATGCTGCCCTTTGTGGTGTGCCTCAAAGATAATTGCTGTGGCCAATGTGGTTTGCCATCTATCTCAATGATCTAGATTAGGGGTGGGCAACTTTTTTTTTTAAACTCACAATCCAACATAAGTATTCACTATTCTAAAAGTGCTCTATAATTAGTAAGGAATCAGGATTGGCACCAGTATGAGTCTTAGTGGGAGGAATTAGGTAATGGGGGGGGGGGGGGGAAACACTCTTATTCTGAAAAATTGCTCAGCGCAGTGGGGGGGGGGTGCCTGCCTGCCTCCATGCACCGCCAACATCACACTTTCCCCTCCCTCCTGCGTTTCAGAGGAGCGCGCATGGTTTTAGAAACCACGCGACTCCTTTTGGTGACACCCCCTCTGATGTCACCACCCACAACACCTAATGATGCTAGTGTTTTTGCACTTTGACCTGCAGCTTAAAGACCTACAACTTCAGCTCCTAGAGACTGGGCTGAAAGAAAATGAATGAATCTCAGGAACTGATGACCTACCTCTCAGGATTTTTAAATAGGGATTCATTGAGTTAGTGGATAAAATTATTGTCACGTTCCAATGTACTGTTTATTCTAGAATAGTTCCTACAAATTGAAGGCAGCAAATGTATTCCCACTGACTTTAAAAAAAAAGCATTCAGTTTGTACACTTGGGTTTGGGATCACAGAGAAAACAGAAAGAAGATTATTAAAGGCTTTGCAGTGAATTGGAATTTACTGGCTGGCTCCTCCGTTGGCTCTCCCCTCACCTACCCCTATATAAACTGTGGTTTTCCTCCTTTACCTCAAATTTACCTGAGGACTATTGTCTTTACTGGCCATTGATTGTAAACTATTAATACTCCTCACCAGTCTCTGAGTGCAATTAGTCATGTTACTATTTTAATAGCTTAACTTTGAAGCAGGATGGAAGCCCTGTTGAAGCCAGGCATGCCCCAGGTCAACCTGAGGCCCCGGAGGAATTCACATACTGGCTTCCAGTCCTACCTGATGGCCACACACAACTCTTCAACTCCAATAGTTTCTGGAGATCTCCACTTCTCTCTCGAGCCGGCCCCAAAGGGTTCGGTGTCATCAGAGACTGTGCTACCTATGAATCGGTCATAGAAGGCTTGAAGACCTGCTACACGTGGCCTCAGAATGTCGTGCTAGTGAGGGATCAGCTCTCTCAATGTCGGCAACACCCAGGTGAGTCACTGGACTATTAAATCCTTGAACTACAGGCCTTGACTAGAAAATGTCACTAGAAAGCAGTCATGGCCCGGGTGAGAGAGGAGGAATAAATCTGGGACACCCTCATGGGAGGAGTAAGGTACATGAGGCAGCGAATGCTAGAGTTGCAGAAGAAAGATTTGGTCAGCACCCTGAAGCTGGCAAAAGCACTCAATCAGGCCCAACTGGGAGCTGATGACCTCATGGGTGAAGGTGACACCTTATCAGAGGACCAGGTCATTGGGGGCCAGTGATCCCCGCAGCCTCAGCGCTGACTGCTGCAGCCATGAGCAAACAGGAATGCTATTACTGTGGACAGGAACAACAGCCCCATGCCCAATGTCCTGCGAAGGATGCCATGTGCTCAGGATGCAGTAAGCAAGGTCACTGATTGACGCTGTGCAGGGCCAAGGGGAACACAAAGAGGGCAACAGTGTGTGCAACCCCTAATTGGCATTCAACCTGTGCCTGAGTCCGAAGTGTGCTGGCCTCAGCCTCTCTGAGCTGCTCATCTGCAGCATCTTGTTGTGCCTGGTGGTGAGATCCGCCACTGGATGTAAATCGTCTTGCTGTGTCTCATGGTCGACGCCATTTTGTCTGCCCGCAGGCCAAGAGGAGAAAGTCAACATTGACAGGGTTTCCGGAGCACTGGCATAGGTCATCCTGGATCAGGAAATTCCTCACCAATTGAATAACTCGACGATGGAGGTGAGATTAAATGGACATTTGACTGATTGCTTAGTAGACACTGGCTTCACAGAGAGCTTTATAAACTTGTATTTACCTCGCATCTCTCTTGCACTCTGTGACTATCAGGGCTATTGTATAATAATCTAACTGTAAAAAGATGGTTTTACCAGTTCTGGAGGGTCCCTTTTGATATCACTAATGGTCTTGGTCTTCCAGAGACAGATGGACAAAATAGTCGATGAATACAGGTTGAAGGCATTTTGTAGATATAGAGTGTGTTGAAAGAACCAAACACTTGTTGATCCAAACCAAGGTTTTTATTAACTAAAAGAATGGAGCATATCACAAGTAGGTCGACCAGTCCAGAATGAGCTGGTCTGGCTAGGAGCAATCCTTTAAGACCTGCCTGTATGTGTGGCTACACTCTCAGCCAATCACAGTCATCCTACACTACCATCTGTACATATATACATTGGTAATAGAATCTGTACCATCATAGTAGACACTCTCTGGAAGACCACGATGCCAACCTCCAGAAGTTTCTCCACACGACTAAAGCCCTGAATCTCATGCACAATTCTAGTAAGTGTGTGTTCTGGACTAAACATCTGGTAATCCTGGGCTATGTTGTGGATAATTGTGTTATTGATCCTGACCCTGATCGACTGCATCCCCTGTTAGACCTCGTGATCCCAAAGACCATGAAGGCCTTAAGGAAGTGCCTGGGCTTTTTTCTTACTATGCTCAGTGGGTCTCTCACTACGCAAATAAAGTCCACCCCGTCTTAAAATCCACCTCCTTCCTATTATCAGCTGAAGCCCAGGTGACTTTTGACTATGTTCAGAGCTACATCACAAAGGCCACCGTGCATGCGGTGGACGATAATGCACCCTTCCAGGTGGAAAGCGATGCCTCTGATGTAGCCCTGGCTCCTACCCTTTACCAGGTGGGCAGGCCAGTTGCCTTTTTTTTTTTCCACATCCTGCAAGGCCATGAATTTTGGAATGCATCAATGGAGAAAGAGGCCCAAGCCATTAAAGAGGCCATCAGGCACTGGAGGCATTACTTGGCCGACAGAAAATTTACATTGTTCACTGACCAGTGATTGGTGGCATTCATGTTTAATAATGCAAAAATTGGTAAAATAAAGAATAAGGTAGCTAGGTGGAGGATCAAACTCTCCACCTATAATTATGTCATAACATACAAGCCAGATACTCTCAATGAACCTTCAGGTGCCCTGACAAGAGAAGCTGTGCCTCTGCATACACACCAGACAGTTGTGGTTACTGCACGATGAGCTATACCATCCAGGCATCACACACATGGCTCATTTTGAAAAGGCACACAAGCTGCCCTACACCATTGAGGATATCAGGGAAATGACCAGGTCCTGCCAGGTCTGCGCTGAGTGCAAACCGCATTCTACTGCCAGAAACAAAGCACACCTGATAAAGGCATCCCACCCCTTTGAACAACTTAGTGTCGACTTCAAGGGTCGTTTCCCTTCCACCAATGGAAACGTGTACTTTCTCAATGTGATTGACGAGTATTCACGTTTTCCATTCGTCATCCCCTGCCCAGACATGACCACCACCTCAGTCATCAGGACCTTACACTCTATCTTTACCCTGTTCGGGTATCCCAGCTATATCCATAGCGACCAGGGCTCATCATTTATGAGCAAAGAGCTCATCAGTATCTGCTCCTAAGAGGCATTGCCTGAAGCAGGACAAATAGCTACAAACCCTGGGGAAAACGGGCAAGTTGAAAAAGAGAACACAGCAGTATAGAAGGCCGTGAAATTGGCTCTCCGATCCAAAGGCCTTCCAGACTCACACTGGCAAGAAGTTCGACCCACAGTGCTCCACTCCATCAGGTTGCTTCTCTGCACTACTATCAATGCAACTCTTCACGAGCTAATGTTCACTTTCCAGAGGAAATCCAAGTCCAGGAATAATCTCCCAGCTTGGCTAATGATACCAGGGCCATTCCCGCTCCAAAAGCACGTGAGGAGGAACAAGACAGAGCTCCTGATCGAGAAGGTGCACCTGCTTTACGGCAACCCTAAGTATGCCTATGCGGCACGGCCCAATGACAGAGAGGACATGGTCTCTATCAGAGACATGGCACCCACAAGAACTGAGGATCTGATGCCTCAAACAAGTCAGGAATTACCGAGTACCCCACCCAGGGTCCCGGAGGACACTGCTTGGGAAGTGATCCAATCCACTCCTTGACCAGAGCCAGACCCCTCGAGACCTAGTAACCCTGTACCACAGGGGGCCTAGGAAGTTCAGGAAGCCCAAAGTCCTCCAGTACTGCAGCACTTAACCAGAATAACCAGACCCCTTGACAGACTTAAAAAACACTAATAGTTTACAAATATTTACAAGAATTTATGGTCTCTGTTTTTCACCCACTGGTTCTATTCTGAAGGAAGGGGTGAATGCAGTGAACTGGAATTCACTGTCTGTATTATTCTGAATGCTGGCTCCTCCCTTGGCTTAACCCTCACCTACACCAATATAAACCCTGGTTTTCCCACCTTACCTCAGATTCACCTGAGGTCTATTGTATTATCTACCGGCCATTGATTGTAAGCAATTAAAAGCATGTTTATGCCCCTCTGAATGCAATCAGTCGTGTTACAGCATTTAAAAACAGCCCTCTTTGTTCTTGTCAGTTATTGTCTGTCTTACACTCCTTCTCAAGACCAACCATTATTTAAGACTGCAAACTGTCCAAAGCAAGGGAGATTATACCTTGTGTAAAGTAGCTAACACTGCAATCACTGTACTAAGGAAAATGGACGCAATTAATTATGTTTGGAACATTTTAATTTTTTTTGTTGGAGGTAGTATCATTTTAATTCAGCAATTCCTAAGTTACTGGTCCTGTCAAATTAGTTGGGTTTCCAGTTGGATCCTTAATGCTAATGACATGAGAATCTGTTGTTAAGATTGCTCAATTCACAGGGGAAAAGAAAGAGAAAGACTACTTTTCAACACTGTTACTTTGAACATTTTGGGGTTTCTGCACTTGGACCTGGGAGTTAAAGACCTACAACTTCAGGTCCTGCACTCAATCATCAATGGTTGGAATAAAGCTATTTTCGAAAGCAACCATTTTGTACTTCACGTGCACAAAAGCAAAACGATTCAAAGTTCTGTATCCATAAAATTCCATCACTGTACATTGTAACATTCATTTCTATTTCCACCATTACCAATACCTTCCTTGCGGTATCATCTAACCACACACAAGCTGCTGACAATACGACTTTGTCATCAACATCCAACAGAGTTCCAATTTTAAAAGAGAGCAACATCTCTCTCTTTCACACACACACTGGACTGTGCGCATTACTAGAACATCATTTGAAATAGACTATCAATTCTACTCAGACCAAATAAATACAGACAGACTCAAAAATCATTCAGCATTTTGCATAATAATCATGAGAGCCAAGACTGGCATCATATAGTGAATTAAACGCATGGTTTAGCTTTAGATGAATCGTAGGCATCGAGTGTTGGAGCTGAATCTTCTAAGAATGGTGTGGCACCATCTAACCGCACACAAGCTGCACTTACTTCAGCATCATGGCTGTTGCTCGCAGAAGGACTAGATGCCTCTGACTTTATTGAGGTGGCCGTGCTGGGTGCTGGTGGAACTGTAGGAGACCTTGAAGAAGCAAATGAGTCCAGCCTTTTTCTTATATCCATTTCTCTTGATTTCCATTGTGTATGTATGTTTTACAATCGATTTGCAATGGAGGAAAGGTAAAGCACACTTTCTTCAGTTTTAAATCTGGTGCACAAACTGCTCGCTATTTTCTGATGCAAATTCCAATATGACATCAAGCATTCATGCACGTTCCATGCATTATAACATAACATCCTTTCTGACATCATGAACATCTATAATTTTTGCAATATTCTTTACCTAGTTTTGTTTTTATTTAATATAATTGTGAGGTTTAATATGATAAATATAATTCAATTAAAAAGTTTTCAAAGTCTTGGGTTTGTCCAGTTGGTTACGTGAGTGGTGGATGTTACAAAATCTCGTTTGGGGGAAATGCCACAAATATCACCCCCCCCTCCCCCCCCCCCGCACCCTTGGCACCAACACTGGTTTTAATCATACCTAATTGACTCATTATGCACATGATTTCATAACTCCAAAGGAAATGGGCCAATGACAATTTTTCTCAACCAAAATATTTCAGTAACAATTGGGTCTAGAGCAATGATTCTCAATCTTCCCTTCCCACTCCCATACCACCTTAAGCAATCCCTTACTAATCTCAGAGCACTGATGACACTGGGAATACTTAAGGTGGAATTTGAGGGGTTTTTTTAAAAGCTTGCCCACCCCTGATCTAGATGATGATTAGATCAATTGGATCAGCAATTTTACAGATTACACAAAGATTGGAGGTGTAATGGACAGCAAGGACAGCTTTCAAATGTTGCAGAGATCTGGACCTGCTGGAAAAATGACATAAGGAATTTAATGGAGACAAATCCGAGGAGTTGCACTTTTTAACATTTTTTAAAAAATTTAAATTCTAACTTTTTAAAATTTAGACGTACAGCATGGTAACAGGCTATTTTGCCCACGAACCTGGGCCATCCAGTTACATCCAATTAACCAACACCTCCAGTACATTTCAAACAGTGGGAGGAAACTTGAGCCCCTGGGGAAAACCCACACACACATGGGGAGAATGTACAAACTCCTTACAGACAGTGCAAGATTCAATCCCTGGGCCCAATCGCTGGTGCTGTAACAATGTTGTGCTAACCACTAACTAACTGTGGCTTCCCTTTCAAAGGACACATCAAGGTAGGACATAGGTAGGAAATGGTAGGCCTCTGAGGAGTGAAGTAGAACAGAGGGATCTGGGAATACAATACATAATCCTCTGAAAGTGGTGCAACAGCTAGAAAAGGTTGTAAAGAGAGCTTTTGGCACATTGACCTTCATGAATTAAAGTATGGAGTACAAGAATTGGGATGTTAGGTTGAATTTGCACAAGACATTGGTTAAGCCGAACGTGGAGAATTTGTGCAGTTTTGGTCAATTAATAAGAGGATGGATATCAAGAAGATTGACAGAGTGCAGAGTCCATTTACAAAGATTTTGCCAGAACTTGAAAAATGGAATTACAGGAAAAGGTAAAACAATTTAGGACTTCATGAGGGGAGATTTGATAAACACTATCAGCTAGAGTTACACAAATTTATAGTGGGCATAGATAGTGTAAATGCAAGCAGGCTTTTCTATACTTAGTTTCAATTAAATCAAAAGTCAAGGACATGGGTTAAGCAAACGCTAACAAGGTGTTCTGAGAACTATATGAGACGATACACAAACTGAAGATTGCACATCCTGATGGATATATTTCATCCAGGCGAACCTCAAGTCAGGGCTACCTAAATTCTTTCAGTAAGTAGACTTTGCTATGAGAAGGGTGAGTACATTGGACCTTATGTATATGAATATTTCTGACACACATCAGGCGGAGCCCAAAGCCCACCGTGGATACACAGATGACATCTTTGTAATGCTAATCCCAGCATACAGACTGCTCATCAGATGCTCCAGACAAATTCTGAAACAGGGTATTAATTGTAGGTTCTTGATTCAGACATTGAGTTAGCACATTCGCTGAAGCAAAGAAGGAGAGAGTAAGAAGCATTTTGTTGTATTTATCTTCTTTGGCTTGGCTTCGCGGACGAAGATTTATGGAGGGGGTAAAAGTCGACGTCAGCTGCAGGCTCGTTTGTGGCTGACAAGTCCGATGCGGGACAGGCAGACACGGTTGCAGCGGCTGCAGGGGAAAATTGGTTGGTTGGGGTTGGGTGTTGGGTTTTTCCTCCTTTGCCTTTTGTCAGTGAGGTGGGCTCTGCGGTCTTCTTCAAAGGAGGTTGCTGCCCGCCAAACTGTGAGGCGCCAAGATGCACGGTTTGAGGCGATATCAGCCCACTGGCGGTGGTCAATGTGGCAGGCACCAAGAGATTTCTCTAGGCAGTCCTTGTACCTTTTCTTTGGTGCACCTCTGTCACGGTGGCCAGTGGAGAGCTCGCCATATAACACGATCTTGGGAAGGCGATGGTCCTCCATTCTGGAGATGTGACCCATCCAGCGCAGCTGGATCTTCAGCAGCGTGGACTCGATGCTGTCGACCTCTGCCATCTCGACGTTAGGGATGAAAGCGCTCCAATGGATGATGAGGATGGAGCGGAGACAACGCTGGTGGAAGCGTTCTAGGAGCCGTAGGTGATGCCGGTAGAGGACCCATGATTCGGAGCCGAACAGGAGTGTGGGTATGACAACGGCTCTGTATACACTTATCTTTGTGAGGTTTTTCAGTTGGTTGTTTTTCCAGACTCTTTTGTGTAGTCTTCCAAAGGCGCTATTTGCCTTGGCGAGTCTGTTGTCTATCTCATTGTCGATCCTTGCATCTGATGAAATGGTGCAGCCGAGATAGGTAAACTGGTTGACTGTTTTGAGTTTTGTGTGCCCAATGGAGATGTGGGGGAGCTGGTAGTCATGGTGGGGAGCTGGCTGATGGAGGACCTCAGTTTTCTTCAGGCTGACTTCCAGGCCAAACATTTTGGCAGTTTCCGCAAAGCAGGACGTCAAGCGCTGAAGAGCTGGCTCTGAATGGGCAACTAAAGCGGCATCGTCTGCAAAGAGTAGTTCACGGACAAGTTGCTCTTGTGTCTTGGTGTGAGCTTGCAGGCGCCTCAGATTGAAGAGACTGCCATCCGTGCGGTACCGGATGTAAACAGCGTCTTCATTGTTGGGGTCTTTCATGGCTTGGTTCAGCATCATGCTGAAGAAGATTGAAAAGAGGGTTGGTGCGAGAACACAGCCTTGCTTCACGCCATTGTTAATGGAGAAGGTTTCAGAGAGCTCATTGCTGTATCTGACCTGACCTTGTTGGTTTTCGTGCAGTTGGATAATCATATTGAGGAACTTTGGGGGACATCCGATGCGCTCTAGAATTTGCCAAAGCCCTTTCCTGCTCACGGTGTCGAAGGCTTTGGTGAGGTCAACAAAGGTGATGTAGAGTCCTTTGTTTTGTTCTCTGCACTTTTCTTGGAGCTGTCTGAGAGCAAAGACCATGTCAGTAGTTCCTCTGTTTGCGCGAAAGCCACACTGTGATTCTGGGAGAATATTCTCGGCGACACTAGGTATTATTCTATTTAGTAGAATCCTAGCGAAGATTTTGCCTGCAATGGAGAGCAACGTGATTCCCCTGTAGTTTGAGCAGTCTGATTTCTCGCCTTTGTTTTTGTACAGGGTGATGATGGTGGCATCACGAAGATCCTGAGGCCATTCACACACTTCAAGACTGCTTTAAGCTCACTAACTGGCACATGTTCAAGGAAGCAGCGACCGTTGGTGACTGTATAAATCTGAAGGAGTATACGGCAACAGTGACCAACTACATTAGTAAGTGTACTGACAATGTCACTGTGCCCAAGACCATCACTACTCACTCTAATCAGAAGCCATAGATGACTGCAGACATGCATATGCTGCTTAGGAACCGAAACACAGCCTTTAAAGGAAGCAATAAGGCAGCCCTAGCAACTGCAAGAGCTAAGCTGTCTAAGGTCATCTGGGAGGTAAAGTGTGCACAGGCCCAGCACTTTCACAGTCATTTCCTGGATAGCAAGAACACGTGACACATGTGGAAGGGGATCCAAGATATCACATGAATGTACTGGTGATTCCTCCCTCCCAGATGAACTGAACAACTTCTACACGTGGTTCGAGGCAAAAAATAAATGTGGCAGCAGAGAAGACCAACCTCTCCAAGAGATCAGGTGCAGTGCCTTACAGTGACTGATGTCAAGCGAGAACTAGGCAAAGTCAATCCATAGAAAACTGCTGTTGGTTTTGTGCAATTCCCTTTGAATAAGACAACCACTCCCCCCACCCCCACCAAAAAAAAATTCTGGCACTTACCACTGACCAGTGGATGCTGTTAAAAGCAAATCACAATACTTTAATATCAAATTATTATTTAAAGGTTTAAATTTTATTTGGAAATTTTAAAACAAACTACTGTTGGCTCCTATAACAAGCCATTTACAGCCGTTGGACCAGCTGGATGGACCCCTCAGAGGACTGCTAGATTTTACAAATAACTAATAGGGCATGCACATGATGGCATCAGAGATGGTGGTGGTGGTGTTGTGACTTCATGGTCAAGGTAAGAATTGTAGGCTCTTGTATTGGACAACTCTGATTTTAAGGTGAATTTTTTAAAGACTCTAATCATCCTGTGCAATGCCATATACGGTATTGCCGTGAGCCGCACATTTTATGTCAAAGAGCCGCTTGTGGCTCATGAGCCTCGGCTTGGCCATTCCTAGTTTAAAGGAGATTTTAGGGGAACTCCTTCATGTGGAGAATATTGGGAGTGCAGAACAGGCTGCCAGCTGAATTGGTAAACATAGACCAGTGCCTCTCAACCTTTTTCTTTCCACTCATGTACCACTTTAAGTAATCCCTATGCCATCGGTGCTCTGTGAATAGTAAGGGATTGCTTAAGGTGGTATATGAATGAGAAGGAAGGGTTGAGAATCATTGCTCTAGACCCAATTATTTTGCTTGAGAAAAATTGTCATTGACCCATTTCCTTTGGAGTTCTGAAACAGTGGACATAATGAGTCAATTTGGTATGATTAAAACAGTGATTTTCAAACTTTTTCTTTCTACCCTCATACCACCTTAGGCAATCCCTTACTAATCACAGAGGATAGGGAATACTTAAAGTGGCATGTAAGTAGAAAGTAAAAGGTTGAGAACTACTGTTGTAGGCTCAATTTTGACATTTAAGAAAATTTGGATGGATCCATGAATAGGAGGGGTATGGATATGGTCTAAGTGCAGGCAGAAAAATATTCTGGCACAGACTAGAAGAGCTGATGGGTCTGTTTCTGTGCTGTAGAGTTCTATGTTTCCTTTGCTGTATGGTCTCTAGATTCCACCACTTATTCCACACTGAAGGCAATCTTGTGTGGTCAATTAATTTCCCACCCTACACATCTTTGGAAAGTCACTAGTGCATTCAGTCCCAGGGAAAATGTGTAACCTTGTGTTGAGGTTACACATTCTCCACACAAAGCCCAGGGTTTATGTGTGAACTTGGGTCTAAAGAGCTATCAGCCAGATGATCTACCAGCTGCGTTTCCAGCATTTCCTATTTTTGAATCCTGCAGTGTGTTCTTCTATTCAGCAACGCATGTGTGTTTTGATGTTTTGTGCTATAACAGAATGATTTAAAGCAGTAAGCTAAAGGCCATGATGACCTCAAGGACTGGCAACATGGTGGCCAATGACAGTACCTCATATACCATTTAGTGAAATGGATGTAAAAAGTGATGGGTGGAAATGCAGCTTGATGATCTGCTAGTTTCATTTGCTGCTGCAATTTACCAGTTTTAAAATCAGTCAGTGGGCAACAAAATCTATGAAAATCTTATTGCAACAGAAGAAAAAAAAAACTTAAAAACTGAGCTATACTTCAATTTGCAATACATGAAACTGCTGGAGCAACTCAGCTGGTCACATAACATCCATGGGGAGCAAAAGGCAATCAACATTTCAGGCCTGGGTGTCTGAAGAGAGCCCTTTTACTTCCTAACTGCCTTTTACTTCCTATGGATGTTGACTGGCCAAATGAGTTTCTCCAGCATGTTTGTGTGTTGTACTTGACCACAGCAACCCAGCATCAACAGATTCTCTTGTTTATACATCAGTTAGTTCCTTTTAACCTTGGATTATATTTCTGCCATATTAGTTATCCTCAGAAATTTAGAGGCAATTTTTGTCTGCAAGAAAAAGTTTTATTTCAAACCAGATATTACTTGAGGGATCATCACATGGTTGATCTTGAATGGAAGAAATTTTACTGGGATGTGCTCATCAATCAACTATTTCTCATTAATATTTCTCATTTGCCACAAACTTCTTGAGACAGTAAACACCTTACTTTGCTTGCGGGAAGTTATGAATAAACTGAATCTGTTAGCGTTGAATTCAAATTTAATGATAAAGTGGGAAGATCAATATATTCCAAGTCAAGGAGATGAAGAGGGGAATCCAGAGGTGGTGATATTTGCTTACAGTAGCTGTCCTTGTTCTCTATGTGGTAGAAGTCAAGGATTTAGAAGGTACTGTTGTAACAGTCAAGGCATATAGTTGAAGTGCATGTTTATCTAGTACACAGTACCAGTAGAGTATAGAATGAATATTTAGGTGATGGTGGGAGTACCAATCTAGTGAATAGTCTTGTCCTTCCATGGTGTCAAGCTCCTTGGATTTTGTTGGATCTGTACTCAATGCAAGCAGACAATCTTACACCACATGCTAATTGCCACCTGTTAACTGATAGCTCAACAACATCAAGACTGCGAAAGAAAGATTGTGAATGAAATTGAATATCACATAGTTATCTGATCTTATGATAAAGGGAAGGCTATGGATGAAGCAGTTAAAGATCCTTGTGTTGAGGACATTGACCAATAAGCTCCCACGGTGAAGTCCTGGTGTTAACATTATTGATTACCAAGAACTAAAACTATAACAAAGGTAATGGCTTCCTGACATAAGGCAAAGGAGGACAATTTGGACTGACAATATTTGTATCATTTCAAATTTTCTGAGAATGATAATGTTGTTAAAAGAAAAAGGACTCAATTTTTTTGCAAATGAAAAATACCTGCAGATTCAGCAAATCAAAAATGAAAACAAAACTACAATAATTCTCAACTTCAGGCATCAACTTATGAAATAAAAACAAGAGTTCATGTATCAAGTCCACTTCAACTGACCAGGGACCATTATCCATACTCGACTTGACACACCAGATCTTATTTCCTTTCGGGATTGGATATTTTGGTGACGGACATTTTAGCAAAAGAAATAAAACCTTTATAGCCCTTCGGACGTTTTGGCACCCACAGCTTGGTGTCAGATATTTTGGCACTCGGATTTGGTGACAGAGATGACATTTAATTTATTATATTTTTACATTATTGATTTATTACAATTTTAATTAAATATAATGGCATCACTTCCATTCTTCCCTCTCCCGCAGTGACATCTCTGTGCTCTCCTCTCCCCGTGGTAACATCTCTGCCTTCCCCTCATTCAGCGGTAACATCTCTGCACTCCCCTGACTTTGCGGTAACATCTCCGCACTCCCTTCACCCCTCTGTGACATCTCTGCCCTCTCCTAATCCAGTGGTAACATCTCTGCACTCCCCTCACCCTGCGGTAACATCTCCACACTTCCATTACCCCGCAGTGATATCTCTGCACTCTCCTCAACTCGCGGTGAAATCCTCCTAAATGTAAGTATCAAAATTTTCAGTGACAAACTGTGGGTGGTAAAATGTCCTCAACCCCCTCCCTTTGATAATGATTTTATTGTCATACATGTTGCATGAAGTACATACAAATTCTTTATTAGGCTGATAAATAATAATGTACCCTGGGCTGGAAATGTTAAAATGTTAACAGATTCCCTTTGCACAGATGCTGCCTTACCTGCTGAGATGGGATTTTATTTAAATTTTAAATTGAATTTAGACATACAACATGGAAATAGGCCAGTTTGATCGAGGTGTCCCTGCTGCCCCATTACACCCGATTAACCTACACCCCCAGTACATTTCAAATGATGTGAGGAAACTGGAGCCCTGGGGAAAACCCATGCAGATGCGGGGAAAATAAACTAATTCCTTACAGACAGCGTGGGATTCAAACCCCAGTCCAGATCATTGACACTGTAAAAGTGTTGGGCAAACCGCTACACCAATTGCTTTTAGTTCATGCCAATTATTGAAATTAGTCAGTACTAAATCCTTCCAGTACTGGCCATTTTGTTGTTTTCATGCTGATTTCACATCACACTGCGTTTGAAATAATGGATGAGACAAAATGGAAAAACAAATAGGTGAGGATGATGTAATATTTAGTTGTAGAGAGGACATTACATGAAATAGAATGAATGTAAAAGTATTGATGAGAATTAATAAAGAAATATTAATGATGCTGATTGAATCCTACACATATGTGTTGGTGTAGCAGATCCACATGCAACCTTTGGATATTTTACCAAACAGGTTTTGGGATGGGTTGAGTTTAGTGCCACCATCAATATTGGTCAGAAAGATATGACATCCCTGTGTGGGAGAAAGTTTCAAAGTCCTAATTTGGACAATTCAGTTGGTTCTTAAAACGCCAAACAAAATGTGCTCTGATTACAACAATACTGGTAAGTGCAAAAAGATATTAGGTCAGATAATCTGGAGGAGGGTGCAGTAAAATTCCATTGCTCCAGTTTACTTAATACTTTGTGTAATGCGCGTCGAAAGAACCAAAGACTTGTTGATCCAAACCAAGGCTTTTATTAAGTAAAAGACTGGAACATATCACAAGTAGGTCGACCAGTCCAGAATGACCTGGTCTGGCTAGGAGTAATCCTTTAAGGCCTGCCAGTAGGTGTGGCTACACTCTCAGCCAATCACAGTTATCCTACACTGCCATCTGTACATCTGTACATATACACATTGGTGATAGAATCTCTACTATCACACTTTGGAGATGCCAGACTGGTGGATTTTCTAGACCATTGGAATTTTACTGACTAATACACTAAAACACATTTAAATAACCTTTATACAAACTGTTACACAATGTGAAAATATATTTTTCAGTAAATCTGGAAATTTAAAGGGGTCGCAGTGAATTTTAATGGGAAAACTGTGAATATTTATTATCTATCTATTTCGTTTGGCATTTGTTGTCTTTTTAATTCAATTAAGTATTTAGTTTCTAGTTCTTTTGTTTTTTTTTTGTAAACAAAATATCTGTTTGGCTACAGCAAGTAAAAATTTGGATTTAAGTGTACACCGTACGATGTTTATGACAATAAACTCATGATCATTTAAATAGAGTGGAGTAAATGAGATTTGATGTGTTATGAGGAGTGTGAATATAGGGTCCCTGGCCTGTTGAAGTGAGAGCAAGTCCGTAACCAGCGAGCCAATGCTGAACAACTGGACAATGGATGGTTGGAGTTTTACACTACACCCATCAAGGCCTGTCACTGCCAAGACTTGATAAGTTTAAAGTGACTTTTCATCTATTGATCTTCCAGTATTCTTGTGAAATTACTTTCAGAATTAGTCCAAGTGCCACAATACAAAAGTAATTTAAGTTTTCCCCAAGATGATTTAAGGAAGCAGCTTGAACACCTCTTGCATTTAAGCCTCCCATCATTGTTTGAATATCCTATACTGTAGGGATGTCTTTAGCATAATATATTCTTGTCATCAGAGGTCACTCCGGAGTTTATACAGAGCATAATAATAATGTAATCTTAGATTTCCCAGAACTTAATTAAAATTGAAAATTAATTAGGTGTCTTAGTATAAAAATTCCACCCCCTGCCCAGTAGTCTATAATATCGAGAGAGATTTTCAAGTTTGTGTCTTGTGACAGACAGTTGATGGTTTTATCCAGTATAATTTAGCAGAGACTCTCTTAAAATGGGCTCAGAAGGTTTGTCAATCTGTTACCATCAGCCTGCTCTATATTGAAAAAGAGTAAATTACCAGGTGCTCAAAAACCTGTCTGTTTCACCTGATAACTACCCAATTCCCATGTGAAAAAAATAGCCAATCTAATGATAGAAAGCATTATTCTGATTTCAGTCAGGGCATCAGATGTCTGTCTATAACCCACCCCTTTATGTCCCAACATTGATGTCTTTGCTCTTATCCATTTTGGCCACATCTTTCCTTAAGGCTCTCTAATTGTCACAATCTCTTCCTTCTTATGCACTTTTATAATTTATCAATGCATTATATAAGACATAGAACAATACAGCACAGTACAGTCCCGCTGGCCCTCGATGTATTGTTATCCATCTCTTCCTTTGCATCAGTTTTGGCCTTAGGGAGTATGGCTTTGTTGCATTAACATCACCATATTAATGCAGTACTTGCAAAACTATCAGCATTATTCTTGTACTTCTACCAATGGATATCAGATTTAGAATGTAACATACGTTAAATTCTTTAGCTTTTGTCTACTATAAGGCAGACAGAGAGTCATCACTTTGTCCAGAGCCCCTCACTGAAACCTCCAGGACCTGGTAATTCCAGGCAGTCTCCCCTCCAAGAACTGACCAGGCCTGAGTTTGCTTAGATCAGAGGGGAGACAGCCCAGAAACACCAGACACTGCAGGCCTCTGAGAAGTTAACTGATCTGAAAAGTGAACTGTTTCTTCTTGTACATAAACTGCCTGACCTGAGTGTTTCCAGCATTTTCTGTTTTTATTATTGTTGTAGGGATGGGTCACGTCTCCAGAATGGAGGACCATCGCCTTCCCAAGATCGTGTTATATGGCGAGCTCTCCACTGGCCACCGTGACAGAGGTGCACCAAAGAAAAGGTACAAGGACTGCCTAAAGAAATCTCTTGGTGCCTGCCACATTGACCACCGCCAGTGGGCTGATATCGCTTCAAACCGTGCATCTTGGCGCCTCACAGTTTGGCGGGCAGCAACCTCCTTTGAAGAAGACCGCAGAGCCCACCTCACTGACAAAAGGCAAAGGAGGAAAAACCCAACACCCAACCCCAACCAACCAATTTTCCCCTGCAGCCGCTGCAACCGTGTCTGCCTGTCCCGCATCGGACTTGTCAGCCACAAACAAGCCTGCAGCTGACGTGGACTTTTACCCCCTCCATAAATCTTCGTCCGCGAAGCCAAGCCAAAGAAGAAGAGGGATAGTTGTAGAAGATGCATTTTGTTCTGACCTAATTCACCCTTTAATATCCTTATCCCTGTAGGAAAGGAAATACATATGGGCAGGATTGTGCATTAACTGGCAATCATCATAACAATGCTTTTTTATTTATTTCTAAGAGAACGGAACAAAAAAAAAGTCAGGAGGTTTTGCTTCAGTCATTTCCAGGCATCAGTTAGCCTCAACTAGAGCACTGTGCACAGATTTGGTCAACATATTTAAGAAATATATCATCTCATTGGAAGCAGTTCAGAGGTTTATTAGATATTTGTCAAAAATGGGTGTGTTGCCTTATGAGGAAAAATTGGACCAGGTAGGATTAACATTTATAAGAGCAAGAGGGGACTGGCTTTAAACCTATGATCCTGACAGGACTTGACAGAGTGGATATGGAGTAAATATTTGAGATTTATCTTGTTGGGTAGTTGTGGATGGGGGGGGGCGGGGGGCAGGGGCAACCTTTTACTATGTGTGGGCCAGATGGTGAGTCAGTGGTTGAATGGCGTGCCAAACTGAGAGCGGAAATGGAGGCCACATTAGAGTTGGGGGGGTGGGGGTTGGCAGCCAGGTCGGAGCATGTGGGGTGGGTAGAGGCCATGTCGGGGGTTGGGTAGTGGTGGCAGTACAGTACAGATAAATTTAGATCACGGCCCAGATCTGGAGGCCTGTAGCTGTAGGTTGCCCATCCCTGATTTAGGACAACAGTCATTGCTTAAAATTAAGATGTTTGATAATCTAAACCTAAGATGAGGAGGGATTTCTTCTTTCAAAAGTTTGCAAGTCTTTGTACTCTCTCCTTCTTAGGGTAGTAGAAGCATAGCCTTTTAAAGTTTTTAAAGCGAAGGTGGTAGGCACTTGGTAAGCAAAGATTACCATGGCAGATATGAATGTGGAGTCAAGATTACAATCCATCTTCTTCACTGACAGAGAAGGAGTAAAGGACTGAATGGCCTTGCTCCTAATTCTGTTTGTAAAACATCTGGTAAAATTAGAACAAATTTGGGTTTGTAGGAATTAGGTAAATTTAATTTGTGAACTGATTATCTTAAGCATTTTTGTTAAGTGCTTATACAAATTATTCAATGTGTATTGTTAAAACCAATGAGGTCCAATTATGAGGCACTTCCATTTTTCCATTCATTATTTATGCTATTGTTAAACTTCTTTGTCAACAGAAAACAAACAAATACGAAATGGCTTTGTCGCCCCATCTGTTTCCCAATGCCAAATTATTTCACTAACACTGCTGCACATGTGGAGACATCTTCAAGATATGTCTGCACCTGATAACATTTTACATCTGTCTGCATCTTAACAGGAAGAAACAATGTTTTTTTTTTGGACAGGGATATCCATAGGATGTTTCAGAGGAATAAGGCCAAATGCAGGCAACTCGGTTGGTAAGATCAAGTTGGGTTCAAGAGCCTGCTTCCATGCTGTACAACTGAGAATGAATATCTAATTGGCATTGAAATCTTATGAATTTCCATGTATAATGTCACACATACCATTTGGACATGATGCTGGAAGAGTTGATGAAGGAATGACCTCTCCTGGAAAGTGAGAAGAAGTTAAAAGTTCAAGCTCAGCAAAAGTAATTTTCACATTACAAAAACCACCAAAGTTTGGCTTCATTTTCCATCAATTTCTTTCTCTTAGTTATCATTTGATAGGACTTTAATCTCTCAAATTTCCTTCAACTTAAATTGAATCTTTCATTGCCACCTTCAAAAAACTCATGTTTTTCTAATATAGTCTCTTTCAAAAATAGTCAGATGGCTGGCTGACTCAAACCATTTTGAAACCCAATGAATTAACTTAATGATGACATTAAAACTGTCACTTCTATTGCAAAGTAAAATGAATACACTTTGGTTTGGAGTTTTGGCTTAATTTTAAGAGTTAGGCTTTCCTTCAGTAAATTATTGTCCTAATTCTTTCCCAGATAAAATCTCAATAGTTGTGGAATATCCTTCAGAAGCAGTAAATACTAAAGCAAGATGAAAATCCCATCAGTGGTGCATGGTCAGAATAAGTTCTCTTTTATGCCTGTTTTAAATGGAACCTACTCAACTGAAATGCAAAACTAAGAGATTTGATTGTGCTATAATTCTGAGCTGGATAAATTAAACGGTTTGAAATGAAATTCTGAATCTGCTTAAAAGAATATAAACCGATTGCTGGTCGGCAATTTGCTTCTTTTGCGGTGATTTTTTTCTTTATTTGACACTGCCAATTAATGTGGACTCTCAATAAATTGCCCAGGTAAAGGATAGAACCTGCAGATTTAAAGAAGATGAAAACATACTTAATCTTTTCAGCAATTTGCATCACATCACAATTCTGGTCACAAAGCCGTGACCAGTGAAGACATTTATTTTAAGGGCTGAAAGTAACAGCATTTGCTCTATGAGGTATAATATAATACAACTTAGTTGATTCAAGCCAGACTATTTCAATACCCTGATAGAATTGCTGTCAAATATTTTTCACACAAGGCACAGCATAGAGCATAAGAATTGTGCTTAATACGTTGAAACTTGCGACTTCCTAAGACAAAAAGCCACTTACGAAAAAAAATATCGCTGCATTGTGTTAGCTAAATCCTCCATTTAATATTGCTAACATGATCTGCTATATCCTTGCACAGTAAAGTCCAATGGCATGGTGTGAATAATGATGGATAGAGCAGAATTTAGAGGCAATATCACTGAAGTGCCCTTGACCAGTCCATACAGCAAATTGGTGACAGAGCTTTGCCTTCAATCAAAGGTATCATTGATGTTGGAGTTCTATAATATTTCTGACATTCACTGACTATAAAGCATTTTGGGCCATCTCCAGGCTATGAGAGTAGTACAGCAGCATATTGATTAATTTACTGAATATCCTCAAGGGACCAGGACCACTGTTCCAGGACTACATGTCTGATTACTATAATAGCAGTTGACGAATTTAAGTTAAATGAAGGAAATTAATCTGGAAATAAGAAATTAAGTTTCATGCAGTTGTTATGAAGCTACCAAATTGTGATAAAGAAAACAAGTGTTTATTTTTTTTTAAAAACACCTCTAAATGCGTCATCATTATCCATTTCACCTGAATGTCACTCTATATTCATCACTATGGTTAACCCTTCACTGTCTTCTGAAATAATCTGTGGAAGACTTTGGGAATGGGAAATAAGTGCCAACCTTAACAATAGTAGCCACATTCCACTCAAAATAGTTTTAAAAATAAACTGCACACCAATGACCTATGAAACAATAGCATTTCTAATAATACTGTAGTTTTAAATTAATATCTCAAATATGCACTTGGAATTTATATCAGACTACTTTACAGCAATAAACTTCTGTTCAATTTTGTGAGTATATTAAGTGAATATTTCTGAACTAACTGAATGCAGATTAGGTAACAGGCAATGATTCACTCATATCTTGCATGGAACAACTCCTGCATCTGTCAAAGTCAATTTTTCTATCAATACAATATACAATATACATCAAGTCAGCTATCAAGCCACAGAAGAGAAAGAGACACAGAATCTTGCACTGATGACATAGGTGCAAGTATATATTAATCTAACATTCTACTATAGTCAGATTATTGAGTTTTTGGTTTTTGAAATTATTTACAACAGCAAAAATGCCCTAGCTGTGGACTCATGCAAAATTTTAAATTTTCACAATCTGTCTAATGAGTATGTAGCACACATCAGACAAAAGATGTCAGCATTGATGCAATGTGTAATGGTGGCAATATTAAAAGAATTATTCAACGAGAAGGAACAGCTGCAAATATTGGTGATCAGAAATTAATGATAATCTTAAAGCAGATGACTAAAGCAACTGATGATTGAATGGGATGACTTTCTGAAATATCATATGGAGGAAAAACATGACAAAATATTATTACTTAAAAATTAATCTGCGACATATGGCAATGCAATGAAGTGACCAATGACATTGAAGATGTGCAAAATAAACAACAATTAATCCTATGCTCTGAGGTGATTCTGTAACTTAGATTACTGAAAATAAAACAAAAAAAAGCAAAACAAAGTTTTCACAAAGTGGTGGGAAAAACCTTGTAGATACAAACAAAAGGACATGAGTTAAGGGTGAAAGGGGAAATGTTTAGGGGAAATAGCTTCACAGAGAGTGGTGGGAGTGCAGAACGGGGTTAATTTTAACATTTAAGAAGTATTTTGATGGGTATATTGATGGGAGGGGTCTGGATTAGGTGCAGGTCAGTGGGGCTCGGCAGAAAAATGGTTTGGCACAATTGCTTTCTGTGCTGTAATGTTCTTTGGTTCTCTGGTTCTATCATGGAAAACAATTCACAAAAAGTTGGGGGGATTTTTAAGATTCATTCAAGACACAGTTTAGGAAAAGGTTTGGAGGCTAAAAATCCATCCCTGTTCATTTGCGAAGAAAACAATGGAGTGATTTCTGATTGCTTTTGACTTCCAGTTTCAGTTCCATTGAACCGATGGTACTGAATGTTGGAAGTGGTGTGAAATAGGGAATGATTACCATGCTTCACATTTGGCAAGTGACAGAGGTCAAATTTCCCTGCAAATGGCAGAGAACATCTCAACTGTGACATAACTTTGTGAACTGTTGCCTTTATTTGCTTGTCGGCATTATTCAGGAGTTTATGTTTCTGAAATTCTGTGGATACAGAAGGCATTATTACAAGCAAGAATCTGTCTTTATAAAACCTGTTCTAATGTATGGTACAAAAGGATAGTTTTGTTACAAACAGTACTATCTACAAAGCTGCTGGGCCACAGCAGGAAGTCCACTCAAGAGAATGATGGACATCAACCAAACAAAAGTTAAAAGGGCTTTCATCATTCTTGCTTAAATTATGTTTCACTAATGTAACTCAAATGCAAGAATCTCCCAGACCATATTTAATGTTGTCACCTGGCAGATTAAACATGGTTGTATTTGCTCTGTCTATTAATAATTGATTTTGGTATATCCAGAGTCAGCTGTCACAACACAAGGCTAATTGTATTCTCTGACTTCAGAAGCTTTTAGACTCTTCACATGAATTATTTGGTCTCAACAAAGGTGTTTAAACAGTCGGACATATATTGCCAGTTGCAGAATGCTGCCATTGTAAATATATAATTCAAAGAACTAAAATATTGAAGTATACAATGATAATGTAGTTATTAAAACTGTATTGAATCATCTGATCTTATCTTTGTTCTTAAAAATGTAAAAACTTGGTGTTCTTTGAATTTGGAGATTCCACCAAGATGACATCTAAGAGAGTAATAATGATTAATAAATACCTTTTGTGTTTTTTACCGTCTTCAATCTCCTCAAAATATTAAAACATGCATACATTTTAATCACGTTGCATTGAAGTTAACAGAGAGAAGGCTCACAACATACTTGCACAATCAGTCAAATGGCCTGTTTACATTTTATTCTGTCAATAGGTAGTCCACAAATGACGTTTACAGTACATTGTTACATGAATTACTGCTCTCTCTCTTTTCTCAAAGTCACACTATTGGCTGCACTTCTCTGACAGAATATTATTATTTTTTTCCATCTTGTTTAAATGTACAAGATCTAACAGCAAACTGCCGCTTACTTGAAGCAAGGAACCCACGGAAGGTGTGGGCTGCTGGAGACTGCTGTGGGGAGATTCACACAGGGCTGCGGACTGCTGTACACTGGCTTGAACTGGCTGGAGGGGTACAAGATATTGGAACCGAGATGCGAGGAGGTGCAGAGGCCGCTGAAGAGTTCCTGACCGTGTTGGAGGTTCGAATCTGGAGCTTGGGTTGCCAATAGTTTGGACTGGACTCTGTGTGGCTGTTGGGACTGTGGAAGTGCTGAACATGAATCTATGGACACTTGGTGATGTGGGGGTGGGTGGGGGAAAGAGTGGTGGGGGGAAGACAACTCTCTTCTGCTTTTCGCTTTGACTTTAAGTCTGACTGTAAGAGGGGCTTAGGCAAATCCTGCCGGTGGCTAATCTGAATTGAATCTTGAATCATTTTTTTTTTAAACAGCCTAATGGATAAAAAGGACATATTTGCTAAATTCAGCCATTTCTTTTCTTTTTCAGCATGCTGTCTACAAATCCTTGATATTTACAATACAGGCATGAATAATTTCCAGATATTTGTATTCAATATTTAAAACCTTTGGAAATCCCTAGAAGCTGTTGAGTTAAGAAACATCATAAGAGCCATATTTTCCAAGCAAAAAAATAGCTCTTATAATTGAAATTGTGGTGTGTGTTTAAAGGACTGACTTGTATATATATGGCAAATCATATTGAAATACAGTTAACTCATTTCATAGAGGAAGACAAAAAGACAAAAAGGAAATTTATAATTTGCAACTTGAAATTTAACTCAGTTGTACATCTGTGATGCAACTGAAATTTAATTTCTGCTTGAAATGAAGCTCAATGACAAATATACCTGCATCAACTATTAACATCATGTTTGACCATTTGGAATGCAATTCAAAATTATGAAACTGTAACATTTAAAAATGGTATCAAATACTTGATGCAAATACCAAACAGAATAAGGGAAAACTGCTCAAAACTTTGTTTGCCCAAGTTGGTAGTGCAGAGGAACCCAGTGTTAGAACAAAGGAAAGCATAAATGTTAGTTGTTATTGGACATTGGGTTTTACCTCTGAATCTGAAATCTTGAAATCTACCATTATTTTTTGACCTCTCAACCTCAAGGGCTCTCTTGCCATGGAACAGTAACCCTGTCAGTCATCAGCTGATGCGAACAGTAGATCGTCGTAATTGTGACATAACTAAGTGAACTGTTCCCTTTATTTGCTTGTCGGCATTATTCAGGAGTTTATGTTTCTGAAATTCTGTGGATACAGAAGGCATTATTACAAGCAAGAATCTGTCTTTATAAAACCTGTTCTAATGTATGGTACAAAAGGATAGTTATGTTACAAACAGTACTATCTACAAAGTACGGCTGCTGGGCCACAGCAGGAAGTCCACTCAAGAGAATGATGGACATCAACCAAACAAAAATTAAAAAGGGCTTTCATCATTTTTGCTTAAATTATGTTTCACTAATGTAATTCAAATGCAAGAATCTCCCAGACCACATTTAATGTTGTCACCTGGCAGATTAAACATAGTTGTATTTGCTCTGTCTATCAATTATAGAGATTTTGGTATATCCAGAGACAGCTGTCACAACACAAGGCTAATTGTATTCTCTGACTTCAGAAGCTTTTAGACTCTTCACATGAATTATCAGAGACTACTGATGATCAGTAATTCAGATCAGATTTGTCTGATTATCAATAGACCCAACTATTAAGCAGTTGTGAATATAGTGGGCTAGTAGCATAAAAAAGTTTTGAATGATAAAGAAGGACATCACTGTTTCAAGTATCACATTAAGATTACTATAATCTCTCAACCTCAAATCAAGCTACATCATCACCTGACAAGGATTTATGGCCTCTTGTCCACTAAAATCAGTAGTCATAATTTTTGCACAATGGGTGAGTGATTGTGAATGCTTGTTGGCAGAGGAAGTTATCAGGCTCACATTAAGCACTTCTACAGGGAATGGCAAATAGAATGTGCCTCCATGTGCGGCATGGATGGAGAAGAATTTTGGTGCCACCTTGTTTGTCAAATATATTTTCCTTTGTCATTTATTCATTTCTCATCTGATGAATACAAAGCCACTTCTGTTCTTGCAAAATTTACTCTGGTTTATTTCCCACTCTATATACTAGTTGGTGAAATTACCCAAAGGACTTATTAACTGCATTCTCTACTTCAGAGAGACTGGTCGCAGACTGGAAGGTCACTCAGCATCTCCTCTGTCCACAACAACAGCAACCTCCATCTGGCCAACTGCTTCATTCCAGGTCACACTCCCGCATTCACATGCCTGTTCATGGCCTTATGTACTGTCCCACCCTGACCACCTGCAGATTGGAGGAACAACACATTGCTTTCCATCTGGGCATGCTCCAACCAGATGGCATCAATTTTGGCTTCACTGCTCTCCAAGACACCTGCTTGCCTTTTCTTCCCCCTCCCCCAATTTCCTGCCTCTCCAGTTCATTCACCTACACACCCTTGCCTTTCCACCCCACCTCCCTCTCTCTCAGTGCTGTGCTGCGGTCCCCTCCCTCCTTTCTCCACCTATCATATCCTGCTCTGCCTCCCCCTCTTCCCCCTCCAACTCTTTTATTCTGACACTCACCAGCATTTTCTCATACTTTGATGAAGAGCTCAGCCCGAAATGTCAGTTATGTTTCTCTACCTTTGCTACGTAAAGGACACTGTATAACCTACTGAGTCTCTCCAGCATTGTGTGTTTTTACTTTAGCCACAATGTCCACAGAATTCCGTATTTTATTTCAGTTAATTTTTGATATATTTGATGAAGATTTGTACAAAACTCTGTGCTTGCAGAAGGGTCTCTACTTTTAAATAATATTCAGCATGAATAACCTTTGGTTCTCACCGAGTGGAGCAACATCTTTTGCTATTAAGACCACTATCATCCAAAATCACACTGGAAATAAACATATTTCAACATTTGAACAGTAAAAAATACTTGTGTTCACAAATCTTCTGTCCACACACTAAAGACTGGCTTTAACTCTCATCAACATATTGCACAAAACTGTTTAATGTAATTTTTACCTGTCAAACACAAGTTTGCTCAGTTTGCACAAATGAATTTTGGAGCTCTGACATTTACTCTTTTCTTTTATATCACCATAGAGACAAGATATATAATTTCCCTTCATAATTACACTTTCCAGATGCCTGTTTGTTTTCCAAAGCATTTTATATTATTAGTATGTTTTTATTTTAAGTGATAGCTTTGCGCTAATATTTGTAGGTCCACAGAACCCTCTAATATAAAGCAATCACTCTATAATTATGGTTATTTTGCAAGCAATCATATTTACAGTCATGTTAACGATGTCCAATTTGTTTAATTGGTAAAGTTAAATGTTTTTTTGTGTCACAGTTGAATCAGTCTGCAGGAATCATTACTTCAATTACAAATAATTTCTGTCTTTACAAGTTAAACTACAAAGCAGTGCTTCCTTCTTCAGAGAACTGAGGAAGATTAAAGTTTGTCAAATCTCTCAGAGATGGATTTTAATTAATGTGAAAATTACTAGTTTAAAATAATTGACAAGACATTTATCCCCTGTTGTTAGTTTTCAGGTGGCGACTTCAATCACACCAACATGAAAATAATCTAACCATGGTTTCCACAGCATGTGAACTTTGCCACCAGAGGAGAGAGCACCCTGGATTAGGTGTACACCAATGCCCCTGGTGTGTACAAGGCTGCACCTTGCCTCCAGCTTGATTACTTGGATCACATATCAGTCCTGCTAACTTTGGCATACCAACTGCTGGCAAAGCAAGCTTGATCATTTTGCAGGGAGATCAGGATGTGGCTGAGGTTGAGGGTGGCGGGGGGGGGGTGGGGTGCAACAGCAGCGCCTCAAGACTCTTTGAGACCACAGACTGGAGCTGTTTCAGGGAGGCATTTGAAACATTTCAAGCATTTGGTGATGCAATGCATCAAAGTACACCTCCCAGAGATGGTGGATCCATTTCAATTGACCCTGAAGAAACCATTCCACAGAAGATGCTATAGCCCTGTCACTTCACTCCGTCCTGGTCCATCTGGAGAATAACACCTCATATTCCAGGCTGCTGATCATTGACCAGCTCAATGTTTAATATGATCATTCCCCAGAGGCTGGTGAAGACTGTACTTGCTAGGACTCAACACCCCTCTCTATAACTGGATCTTGGACCTCCTGGCAGAAAGACCACAGTCTGTCCAGGTCAGTAGCAAAACATCAAGCACCATCACACTGACCACTGGCACACCTCAGGGCTGTGTTCTCAGCCTGCTCCTGTTCATTCTACTGACTCACAAATTCATCACCAGATCCAGCTCCAACAGTGTCATTAATATGAAAATGATACAACGGTAGTTGGCCTCATCAAGAATAACAATGAGTCACACTACAAAGTGGTGGAAAATCTCATGAAATGGTGCACAAGTAACAACCCAAGTCTCAACATGGACAAGGCGAAGGAGATGATCGTGGATTTCAGCAGGACCCGGAATGACCACCTTCCACTACACTTCAACAACTCTGTAATAGAGACTGGGGAGCAGTCTCTTGGAGTTAACTTAATTTGTGATCTATCATAGACACTCAATATCTCTTCGTTTGTCAGGAACAGCGACTGCACTTTCTGAGAAGATTGAAGTGGGAAAGGCTACCAGCCACCATTATGTTGACCTCTACAGGAGCTCTATGGAGAGCATCCTGACTGGCTGCATCTCAATGTGGTACGGTTGCTACAGAGAAATGGATCAAATGTCAATCCACAGGACTATAAGAGTGGCAGAGGGGATCACTGAGGTCTCTTTACCTTCCCTCCCTCGACTTGATCTACTGGGATCATTTTCTGAAGAGAGCTTGAAAAATCATTGAGGATAACTTCCACACTGCACACAGCATTTTTCAGCTGCTCCCGTCAGGGAAGAGATACAGGAGCATCAGAGCCAGCACCATCAGGCTGAGGAACAACTTCTTCCCATGGGCAGTGAGAATGCTGAACACTAACCATCTGAGGCACTTATATTCATTAAACAATATTTATTTATTTACTTCTATATATGAAATACATGTCCTGAATATGCATTTTTTGCCCATATGTGTGTTACGTCTGCCTGTTTTGCACAGAGGACCGGAGGACGCTGTTAAGTCGGGTTGTACTTGATTAGTGTTCAATGTGCTACACAGCTGCTACAACACATTGTATTCTGCCTTTTAAATTCAGTCTGCTCAAGTCAAAGGAATGAACTTTAGAGACTTGATGGACTGGCCAGAGATTTTTTAAAAAAAGCACCCTTTCTGCCAAAATATCTGATGGTGAATTTCTGAGCAAATACAGGAAGCACGGATGGCATGGTCAGCGTAGCGGTTAGTGCAATGCTGTTACAATGCCAGCTATCAGGACCAAGGTTCAAATCCTGTGCTCTAAGTTCTCCCCGAGTCTACGTGGGTTTTCCCCAAGGGCTCCATTTTTCTCACACCCTTCAAAACATACCAGGAGTTGTAGATCATTTGGATGTAACTGGGCAGTACGGGCTCGTGGTCGAAAGGTTACTACACCCTTTAATTTAAAATGTGTACGTGGAACAGTTAGCGTAGCAGTTCAAGCAGCACCTTTGCAGCACCAGTGACCAGCATTCAAATCGAGCTCAGTCAAATACGAGCTTGCATTTTGTCTCATCATTCATGTCTACCTGGGTTTCCTCCTGGTGCTATGGCTTCCTCTCACATTTGGTCACATGGGTCTATTTGAGCTGCAAGGGCTAGAAAGGCCTGTTACTGTGTTGTAATTCTAAATGAAACGTTAAAACATTAATTGAACAAAATTAATAGGGCAATTAAAAAAATGCAATTTTAAAAGAACATACATGTAAATGAGAAAGAGGACAGAGATAGGTCAAAAACTATCCCAGATTTAAGAAAAAAAAAACATTCCTTTCTTCTGCTTCCACACCATTTTCATACCTTATTCTCATATTCCTGGGGTCCAGTGAAGTACACAAAAATGTTGGTGAAACATTGCAAGTCATGGAGCATCCATATAAAGTAAAGAATAGCTCACATTTCAACCTGAGTCCTTCTTCAGGGGTGATTTCTAAATTTTATTTCTTGTGTCCATTTTAGAGAGGACTACAGACCTCACTAAAAATGGTGACAAGGAGGTGGCGAAGCGGCCCCATGCGGTGACGGAGTTGACCCCTGAGGTGCCGGAGCGGCACTCCGGTAAACTCTGGCAGCACTGCACCCCTACTTGTTTCCAAAGAATGAAAGAGGCTAATTTATTTTCCATTAAGTTACTAAATCTTGATAATTGCTTTTCAATCATGATGTTGAATAACACATACAATGGTGATAATTAATGTAAGTGTTCCCTTTGGTTAAATCTGAACTGCAAATGTACAACATATATAAACATTAATTGGTAAAAATGACAAAAATCACTCATAGCACTTTTCTTCAGAGAAATCATGTTGTCAATCCATTTTCAAAGCTCAGGAAGAGCGATATCCGCTGAACTACATGTCATTTTAGTTTGCTGTTTGTTATAATGCAAACATCAGATGCTTGAAAATTATTATTACTCCAATGGTATGTCTAATTAAAATATTTTGGAATAATCAGTCTCACAAGTCGAACATTCTTCACCTTGGCTATTATAAGCATGGAGTTTGCTAGTTCTCCAAGTTCTCCTTTCCTGGCATATACCAAAGATCTGCTGATTGATCAGTACATTGGCCACTGTAAGTTGCTCTCAGCATGTAGGTAAGTGGCAGGAATATTGGGAGGAAGTGGGGAAAACTCATGAGGGTATAATAGAAACCAAGTCTATTAGTGTCACAAGGTGTTTAATGGTGGTCATAGAACAAAGAACAGCACAGTGCAGGTCCTTCAGCTCATAATGTTGTTCCAACCTATGTAAGTGTACACCACCATTTATCTACCTGGGTATCTTAACCAATACACTACTGTGCTGAATATATTGTGTGGGACTTCAAAATATGGCACTGTGATATAAGGGTAGATGGCCTTGGAGGAGATAATAGGCAAAGAGTTTGAGGCAAACACCTTCAGCATGTAGGACCTGGTGAAAATTAGATTCATTGAAAAATTTGTCAACACTTACTGGTTAGAATCTTGGTCCCCTGCATCCAGTGTGTTGGAGAGAATCAGAAGACGAGAGGATTTCATGGGTGAGTAAGTTCCAGACTTCAACACCAATATATTGGAAATCAGAGGTACAAAGGCATTGAAAGTCTGATGCTGCTCACCATGGAACTTCATACTGTGTGTGGGGGGAGGAGGAGGGGGGTGGGTGAGAAGACCTCAAACATGCTTTGCTGGTGAACTGGACACAAGGCTGTTGTAAATTTGCTCCCTCAGCTTCATGACAGACATGGCTGGTGTTTTGATCATGTCTGATCTGGATGGCAGAAATAAGAAGAGGTTTGGTTTTCTTAAATATACTATAATTACAAGTACTCCCCAACTTACGACCATAATTGGGACCGAAGCATTGGTTGTATCTTGAAATGGACACATCAGAATTTTGCTCCCACGTGTGGAGTAATAAGTATTAAAGCAAACTTTTTAAAATCAAAATTTTCATCGTCTGAACTTTCCTTGTTAGTCGACAACATTTTCATCATCAAGGTGGCCACTCCCAGCCTATGGACCCCGGGACGCTGACTAACAAGGTAAGTACGTCCATTTTGGCTCTTGCATGCCCTGTATCACTGCTATAGTTTGTCAAATACAACATAACCCAATTTTTTTCTTATTTTTTTTTAAATTCTATTGTATATGCAAGTCGCATAGATCACAAGTTGGAGAGTATCTGTAGTTAATTTAAAAAAAAAAACATTAATTGTTTTTTTAAAACAAAGTTAAAAATTAAGCAATTAATAATTGTTATTTTTTAACATTAGCAAAAGCAGTCAAAAGAGCATCAGGGAACTCTGTGGGGTGGAATCTCAGGGTCTGCTGCCAGACACCCATCCAGCATGAGCAGATGATTTGTCTGTCAGGGCCCCTGTGACAATAGGGACTGGAACTAAAGTGGGCCTGTGTAAAGAAAAAGTGCTCACAAAGGAGAAATATGTAAATTGTAAGTCAATTGATCCAAGACCTGACCTTGAAACTGTGGTTCGCATCCCACGCTAATTGTAAGGATTTTGTATGCTCCCCCCTTGTCTGTATGGGTTTTCCTCAGGGGGAAGTCCTGATTTTGTCTCATCCTTCAAAATAAATGTATCAGGGGTTGTATGTTAATTGAGCATAATTTGGCAAGATGGCCTCATGGGTGGAAAGGACCTGTTACCATGCTGTATGTCTAAAGTTATAAATGTAAAAGTCTATTATTACAATCTAAAAATGTAAATATATTAAAAAAAGCATCTGGAAATATGAGTCAGTATTACTAAAAGTCTTCTTTGGCTTGGCTTCGCGGACGAAGATTTATGGAGGGGGTAAAAAGTCCACGTCAGCTGCAGGCTCGTTTGTGGCTGACCAGTCCGATGCGGGACAGGCAGACACGATTGCAGCGGTTGCAAGGGAAAATTGGTTGGTTGGGGTTGGGTGTTGGGTTTTTCCTCCTTTGCCTTTTGTCAGTGAGGTGGGCTCTGCGGTCTTCTTCAAAGGAGGCTGCTGCCCGCCAAACTGTGAGGCGCCAAGATGCACGGTTTGAGGCGTTATCAGCCCACTGGCGGTGGTCAATGTGGCAGGCACCAAGAGATTTCTTTAGGCAGTCCTTGTACCTTTTCTTTGGTGCACCTCTGTCACGGTGGCCAGTGGAGAGCTCGCCATATAATACGATCTTGGGAAGGCGATGGTCCTCCATTCTGGAGACGTGACCCATCCAGCGCAGCTGGATCTTCAGCAGCGTGGACTCGATGCTGTCGACCTCTGCCATCTCGAGTACCTCGACGTTAGGGGTGTGAGCGCTCCAATGGATGTTGAGGATGGAGCGGAGACAACGCTGGTGGAAGCGTTCTAGGAGCCGTAGGTGGTGCCGGTAGAGGACCCATGATTCGGAGCCGAACAGGAGTGTGGGTATGACAACGGCTCTGTATACGCTTATCTTTGTGAGGTTTTTCAGTTGGTTGTTTTTCCAGACTCTTTTGTGTAGTCTTCCAAAGGCGCTATTTGCCTTGGCGAGTCTGTTGTCTATCTCATTGTCGATCCTTGCATCTGATGAAATGGTGCAGCCGAGATAGGTAAACTGGTTGACCGTTTTGAGTTTTGTGTGCCCGATGGAGATGTGGGGGGGCTGGTAGTCATGGTGGGGAGCTGGCTGATGGAGGACCTCAGTTTTCTTCAGGCTGACTTCCAGGCCAAACATTTTGGCAGTTTCCGCAAAGCAGGACGTCAAGCGCTGAAGAGCTGGCTCTTCATTACTAAAAGTAACCATGTTAGATTGGCAGCTGCTTTCAGAGAAATCATCTTTTGTGCTTCAGTAAAGCCAAGTTAACCTTTCAAATATTTGTATCTAAAGAAGGAAGAGAGAGGAGTTCCTGAAAAACATTGGATCCCTGATCACCTGACTCCCCACCTAAATCAGGTCTTGAGCTTTTTAACATCAAGTCCTTTAACATTCCAGACAAATAAGGGCAACCAAGGCTTGGGAACACAATCAGCAATAATTTTGCTTTAAAGTCATATCGTACTGGCTTAGATGTGCTTCTTCAATGTGTTTTGTTAAAGTCCTCATTTGGGTCATTGCAAATGAATCAAAATTCCTTATAACCATTCATCACAGCTACTTAAGAAAGGAGCATGACATGACCTTCCCAAAAGCACTTAAGGATGACTAAAAAGCACTGGGCATCCAGTGACTCCTTTACCCCATGAATGATTAAAAATAAGAGAAACAATTTCTGACTTTAACACCTTCTGCTACTGATCATTTCAAGAGTTGCTTCAAATTTCAATCTTCAAATTTCAGATTTACTGACAGAGTACATACATGACATCACATACAACCCTGAGATTCTTTTCCCTATGAGCGAGACAGAAGTACCACTTAATAGTAGTGCAAAAAAATGTGCACAATGTTCACTTCAAGCAAATGAAGAGCTGTAAATAGATAATGAATGTAAACAAACTGACTGTGCAATACAAAGAACAAAAGAAAATCAATAAAGTTCACCAGTAAGAATCCTTAAATGAATCTCTGATTGAGTTTGTTGTTGAGGAGTCTGATGGTGGAGGGGTAGCAGCTGTTCCTGAACTTGTTAGTGCAAGTCTTGTGGCATGTGTACCTCTTTGCTGAAGACAGCTGTGAGAATAGATTGTGTGCTGGGTGGTGTGCATCCTTGACCAGTGTGGTTGAATTGAGACACCTGATGTTTTTAGTCAAAGCACCCAGGTTGTCCAACTCATACATCTTGAAGTTTAGTCTTCATGAAAGTCTAATGGTAAATCAATGCTCTGCAAATGGATCCTTGACATTCTCATTGGAAGGCCACAGACATTAAGAATTGGAAGCAATGTCTCCTCCTCAGTTATTATCAGCACAGCCACACCCTAAGGATGTGTGCTTAGCCCTCTGCTCTACCTCCATGACTGTGTGGCCAGACACAATTCCTATGCTATCTACAAGTTTTGAGGTCATCACAGTTGTCAGCAGAATTACAAACGGTAATGAGAAAGCATACAGGAGGGAGATGGAGCAGCTCTTTGGGTGATGTCACAACAACCTTGCACTCAACGTTAGCAAAACCAAGGAGATGATTATAGACTTCAGGAAGGAGTCAAGGGAACATGACCCAGTCCTCACTGAGGGCTCAGTACTGGAGAGGATCAAGAACTTCAAATTCCTGGGTTTTAATATCTCTGAGGATCTGTCCTAGAGCATCTATGTTGATGCAATCTTGAAGGCGGCCCATCAGCGGCTATACTTTGTGAGGTGCTTGAGATTGGGTAAGTCATTGAACATTCTTGAAAATTTCTACAGGTGTACAGTGGAGAGCATACTGGCTGGTTGCATCACTATCTGGTATGGAGGCGACAAATCCCAGGATAAGGTAAAACTCTAAAGGGTTGTTTCCTCCACTCCATTGCGGCACAAGCACCAGACCACTCCATTGAGTGTGTTTCTTAAAAAAAGCAGCATCTATCCTCAAAGACCCCCCCCCCACCCCCACACCACCACCCAGACTCTGCTATCATTGGGGGAAAAAGGTACAGGAACCTTAAGACAAGCACTCAAAGGACAGCTTCTTCCGTGATGTTATCAGATTACTGAATAATTAATGAACCAAAGACACTGCCTTACTTTTCTTATTTTTAATATTATTTTTGTATGATGGTTCATAACATGTATGTTTGCACTTTGATGTGGCTGCAAAACACCGAATTGTGTGACTTGTTCATGACAATAAATTCTGCTTCTGAATGCTGCTGTCCATGGCCACATTGAATTATCGTGCAATACACTTTGGTTTGTAAATGTGATATCTTCAGACAAACAAGATTCCATGCTACCAGTCATTAAGCAAAAAAAAATTACACTACAGATATATTAAATGTTTGTTAAGTTTGAGTCTACACAGTTGTTCAACAAATCTGAATGAAGATGACAATGTTCATTGCCAAACTGTAATACATAGGTGGGGTGTGGGAGTATTTTGGGAAATAATTAAAAAGTTGGTTTGAAAAAATAAACTCACTATATTGGTGTGAAAGATGTGACTCAGCAAGATGGTCAGTACAACACAATTTTGGTAACTTCTAAGAAAAATCAGTTCTTTTTTTAATTTTCATAATGTGTTCTTGCTCTTCTGATGTTTCTCCATTGTTTCTCTTATTTTAACTGTTGGTATTCTTGGTTAACATTATAATTATATATTTTTTTTCTGACCGCTCTTATTATCACCCATTCCAAATTATCTCAACAATCATGTCTCAGTCCATACCCCTTTACTTTTTCAGTTCAGTAGTGAGTGAGGCCTGTATCTGTCTGTGTCTTTGTGCACTGACATATTGATTGGGGGTGGGGTCCTCCCCAGGCCTGAGGGGATGTCAAAAATAAAAAAAAATATAGGGACTCCAGACAGTAAAGCACGAGGTTAGTGTTGATGCACTTTCTGTGAGAAAAATGTCAGAAAGGACACTAGCGTTTAATTTTTTTTTAGGGTTAGTATTCTTCCTTTGATTTGATCATTACTTTTATTACATTTTTAAAATGTAAAGACATAATAAAATATTGATTAATCTGTTTCAGGCTGCTCACACTGTTGTATATTCAAAATGAGCAGACCAAGCAAGCAAAAAGTTCATCAATATTCAGTGGAGTTCTTGAAGTTTGGGATTATACCTGCTGTACATGAAGAATGTGCACCTTTTTGCCTATTAGGCCAACAGACTTTGACAAATGAATCAATGAAAGCAGGCTGTCTTGAAATTCATTCGTGGGTAAAACATGCTAATCATGTCAATTTGAAATTGGAATATTTTAAATCACTGAAAGAGAAAATAGATCAAAAATCACTTCATTATTTGCTGCACAAACTACAACCCTGAATCGTACCCTTGAACTTTCTCTGCTGATAACAAAACATGAGAAGAATCATAGGATTGGGGAGGAACTGAATAAACCCGCAATATCATTGTTTCTCAAAACAAAAGATGTCTGAGCAATGTCATTGAATAATAGTACTGTCTGCAACAGAATAGATGACATAGGTCAAGCTGTTGAAAAACAATAAAATCACGCAAGCTTTCAATACATCTGGATGAATCTACTATACGGGACAGTGAGGCTCTATTATTGGCGAGATATATTGATCAGGAATAGTTTCAAAAAGAGATGTGGTTGAAATAACCACTTCTGCAGTTGGTATCTACAGTAAGCTCAAAAATTATTTGGATGAAAATGTAATACCAAAAGTATCTTGTGCTGAAGATGGTGCACCTGCTCAAAGCTAATGGCAAATGTTTAAGCAGTTTTGCATTGATAAAAATGCAGAACATGGGAGATCATGGTTTCTCTCTGAAGTAAGGTGGTTGTCAAAAGGAAACGGCTTCAAAAGATTTATGGAATTGTTTGATCCCCTCAGCAAGTCTTTGAAGGACAATCAAGCTCTTGCTAATAACAGACGGCAAAGCTTATGTGAGTTACTTGATGGACATGTTTGAGAAACTATGTACATTGAACAACCAAATCCAAGTAGCAAATATGATGCTCGTTGATGCAAAAGCAAAGCTATTTGGTTTTATGACACTTCTAGAATTATGTCAAAGGAATATTTCTGCAAGAAATTTCAGTCAATTCTATTGATTGAGTAAGTGTGAGCTAACTAATGCTGCTCCAAACTTTATTGTTGACCATTTGAAAATGTTGGTTACTGACTTCAATGATAGATTTTGTGATTTGAAAGGCAATGGGTTTTCCCTCTTGGTTAATTCAGCCATTGCTGATGGACTTATCTAAGGTTCCAGTGCAAAACCAAGAGGAGTTATCTGAATTGCAACATGATGAATCTGTAAAAACTCTGTTCAAAGTGAAAGGAACCACAATGTGACTGTCTAATGAGATCAAAAAGAAATACCCAAACTTCTAGTTTAGCAAGGGAATTATTGATATATTTTCCATCATCTAATTTAGCAGAATGTGGCTTCAGTACTGTTAGTGATTTGCTACAAGCTAAGAGAAACAAATGGAAATTACAAGATGTGGAGATTTAAGGTTGAAACTAACAAAATTAGTCCCTCAAATTAAAAAAAAAAATCTGTAGCCAGCTTCAGGGACAAGTTCCCACTGAAGAAATGAGAATTGTTGAATGCGTGTTTGAAATGGTTGACATTGAAGGAGGAGTTGAATATAAAATGTGCTCCAGTGTATTCCCAACCTTAATTGCTTTGAAATACACTTGCAGTAAATGATTTAATTAAAACTTTTTGAATATTTAACTTTTTTTCCCGCTAATGATGGGGCATACATTTTTTTGAAAAATTAAAGTGGGGCCGAGGGAAAAAAAGGTTAAGAATGTGAGAGATGGGAAAATTGATCTAAAATTATGAACATGGAAGAAACTAAAGTTCATCAGTAAAATGGCTGTAACCAGTTCAAACAGGATAAGCTTGGGGCTTAGGATGCAGGAAAGCAGAGTCAGCACGATTAACATAAGAATCTTCTAGTCTTTGTGACAAGACCATAGGACTAAGATAAGGAATGGTAAGGTACAATAGAATGTAGGAAGTTGAGGTAGTCTGGATCAGATAAGGGTCTCCTAGCCCTGGACAGAAGTACCAAGTCATACATTTCTAATTAGCTAACCATACACAGATTTATACATATGAAATTAGCCAACCCTAGATAGAATGAGTCAACTCTGCATATCAAGAGACTGTAGCCCTGAGAATCAGGAAGGTGTGAATAAGGACAATAACATGAAGGGACACCGACAGGATACCCCCCCCCCCCCCGGTCCTCCAAGTATTCTGAAATTGCACGTAGGCAGGCAGGATTGCCTAATGCCAAACCTCTCCAGCAGGAGGCAGAAGAATGTAAGGGGGAGGGTATTCCTACACTGAAATCAACTGTATAAAAGTTGGGTGAGCCCCAGTGTCTGTGTGTATTCCCAGGGTAAGGGGAAGCACCCAACTTTGCATTGTTGTAGTAATAAATGTTCTTTGTTCTCAATTTTTGTCTCGAGCAATTTCTTTAAAGGTACTTTAATTCCTAACAAATGGGGGCTCGTCCGGGATCACACTCCCTCCACTGACAGAGTACCCCGACGACGAGAGTAGGTGCACCCCGGCTGATTCAGCTGGACTCACGGGCGACGGGTGGCTGGTCAGTGGAAGAAGCGAGTGATATCCGAGAAGAGGCATTGAGAACAAACGGCGGAAGGACGCGCGCTAGAGCAGTACTGCCAGAACTCGGTAAGAGTATTTTACTTGTTCCTAAGCATGGGAATGGCGGGCAGTAAAGATGAGAGTCCTGACACAGGACGTGACCACCAGATAGCTACGTACAGCCCGCTTGGGTTGATGTTATCTGAGTGGGGCACAGGAAAGACCCGCGGTAAAGACAAACTGACGATGGTCAGGTATTGTTGTAATGAATGGGTTAAATACCCGGTTAAAGGGAGCTCCGTGTACTGGCCAAAATTCGGATCCGAGGATGAATGGATGTGTGAAGCTTTGAACTTATGGCTCTATCAAAACCAGCCAGACAATGTTGAGAGCAGGGAATATGCAGCCTGCTGGCTCAAGGGATCCATTGAACAGCTGGTTTTGAATGAGAAAAAAAATCCAGGGATAAGAGAGAGGAGGAACCTCTTGTCCCTGAATCACAGGGTTGGGATGTGTTACATTCCCTCCCTCCACCCTATGTTCCTCCTATGCCGGCTCCTATCTTTCCTTCCCCTCCTATGACCTACCCTTCTGCACCTTCCCCACCTCCCCCACCACTAGAGAAGAGAGAAGAGAGCAGGAGTGGTATGATAACTTGCTCACAAAGCACTCGATTACCACCTCTGTTGGCAGGAGAGAGAGGTAACTTTAATTCAGAACAGCGTGAGACTCTTCAGGAAGAAAGGGCAGAACCCTTTGATTCATTTCCCAGGGAGCAGGAACCCAGACCTAATAAGCCAGAAACCAATTGGATGAGACCACTGCGGGAAGTTCCCATGGGAGAGGGTCTCGGTTTCGTAAATGTGCCCCTGACCAGTACTGAAGTGTATAACTTTAAGAAAGAACTGACCTCCCTGATAGAAGATCCCCAGGGATGTGCCGAACAGTTAGACCAATTTTTGGGACCAAATATATATACAATATGGGGGTCTCGACATGGAATCCCCAGCAGGGGAACAATTGGTACTAACAGGTTTTGTTACCAACTCAGCCCCAGATATTAGGAGAAAATTACAAAAGACAGAAAATTGGCATGAGCAGGGAATAACCCAGCTTCTACAGATCACACAAAAAGCATTTGTCCAGACATCTGAGGATAAGCAGAAAGCAAAGGCTAACATTTTGATGCAAGCAGTTAAAGTAATAGTAGATGAGTAACATGGAAAAGGCAGGGACTGTGTGCCAGCTCCTGAATGTTGGGAGAAGTGCAGGGAGTGGGAGAGTAGAGACCAGAGATAATTTCATAAATCACGACTTCCCACTTCAGTCACTGACCAATATTGATTAAAATTCATGCTAAAATTTAAATGTCATAAAGGATCATTTTTCAATACTGTAGAATTAGCGAATTTAACTACCAGTTAATTCCAATTTATGAAATAAATTGTATTCAAATGTGATTTTGCACAGGGACTACCTGAGAATAGTGATGTTATAACATTTGCAGGGAGAAAAGTTTGCGCAAATAGGGTGAGTTCTATACATCTTAACTTTAAGTGTATGTGAGATAAAGAAAGGATCTGATGTGTAAAGTGGCTGGATCAGCCAGTTGAAGGGGGAGTGTGCATGTCCTTTTAAGTGCACTGTGGCACTTGAAATTGAGGCTTCAGGCTCTTGTCTTGCAGTTAGAGGTATGGAGCCCTATCAACACATTTAATACATTTCTTCTACACATTCAGCAGTCAAGGTCCGTGAGTTTAAAGATCACCCACCTCTGGAGAATAAAGATACCTCTGGGGATTCCTATGGGGATTCCTATAAGTTTAATCATTCATTTCTCTGGTGCATTTTCCTCCGGAGTGAAATTAATGCCTCAGCACAATTTCTCTGTATTGCCGCTGTTATTTAATTCATGATAACTTTCCCCCATTCATCAGGTTTATATTTAAATCCGGTAGTGCGGAAGTTACATTGTAAATAATCACGGAGGTAAACCCTGCGCAACTGGATTCAGCTTAATGGAGAAATAAACCTGCGAACTGGTCTATGGTGGTGTGTGAGTACTGCAATAGGTGGAATATGATTTAAATTGGTGGCATCGTTCAGAACAATTGGGTGCATAAGAATAATAATATCATTAAGAACTCACAGATCTTGTACCAGATGCTATTCAGTACATCTTGACTTAAGGACTGGAGAAATTGGCATGTTAGAATGAGATTGGCATGGTACCAATATTTCTTGATTCAATAATGACTCCACAAGCTCCAGGATTCATGCAGCAGAACTTTTAAGTGGAATATAATAGAAACTAGCCTGTACTTAAATTATTGTGTGTGCAATCTTCATAAGAACATCTTTTAACTTTTTTTTGGTGCCTGTTTTACAGACTGTTTTAAATAAGGCCAGCTCCTGTGAGCTGTGGCACAAGGCATTTTACTTAAGGCAGAACTAAAGGTTGAATATGTTTCAAGTTCTCTTGCAGGGGCTCTTGTGCTGCAATGTCTGTTATGTACTCACTCTAACAAATTGGAGGGTTGTGCCCCATACAGACAAGCAGCTCCAACTGCATTTTAATAAGGTCTAACATATTCAAAACCCATGCAAATATGGTTTGTGTTTCATTTTACAATTTTTACACTAACACAAAGGAAAGTCAGATTGTTATTCATTTTATTAAAATCTAGTGATTGGTTATATGTAAAAGCATGGCAAGAGGATCAACTAAAACCTGCCTGGGATGGTCCCTTCTGTGTACTTTTAATTACAGACACCGCAGTAAGAACAAGAGAGAAAGGCTGGACCCACATTCAAAGAATTAATGACAAAGTGCCATAATGTTACAATTTTATTCGTTTTTTTAATGGTTTATTCAGTTTTGTGTATTTTATTGCTGTTTTCAATGAGCTTTACATTTATCGTGGTTTATTCAGTTTTTGTGTATTTTATTGCTGTTTTCAATGAGCTTTACATTTATTGTGGTTTATTCAGTTATTGTTGTATTTTATTGCTGTTTTCAATGAGCTTTACATTTTTTGTGGTTTATTCAGTTATTGTTGTATTTTATTGCTGTTTTCAATGAGCTTTACATTTATTGTTGTTTATTCAGTTATTGTTATATTTTATTGCTGCTTTCAATGGGTTTTACTTTCATTGTTGTTTTACTCATTTTTTGGAATATTGTTCGTTAATGTTTTAAGTCCCCATGGAATAGGGGCAGCAGAGGTTACAATTGTGCTCCTTTAGAATGTAGACAGGGCATAGATTTAATGTATAGTCATAGTGGGATATGGGTTAACAAGGGATTCCAATACGGACCAGGGGAACTGAACAGCTTTAGTGGAGTACATCTAATTTGTATCTTAGCCTACACAGGTATTAAAGACAGGAGTTTTGAAGCGATAGCACAAAGGACATGGTGGGACAAAGACAGACAGAATGGTAGTCAGGATTGTACATGTAACAGAGAGAGAGAGAGAGTTAATACATATGCTAATGTACACAGACAGGCTGCAACTCACAAGTTCAATGATACATATGCTAATGTTAGCAGACAAGCTGCAACACACAGTTAAATCACAAGAAACAATCCCCCCCCAGCTTGGTCTCTTTTCATCACCCCGTGAAGGGGAGCACCAGTTTCCAACAACGTGAGCTGCTCGACACTTTAATATCAGGCTCCAGACAGCCTTCGGAGATCGGTGGCCCTAGGGTTCGGGGCTGAAGAGGACATCAGATACTAGCCACAATTCAACGGAACCGCCTGACTACTGCTACTCGTTCGCTGCTGAAGGCAGCGTCTCTCACAGACTTCGTCAGGACAATGCTTACAAAAGTCGGGTGGTTAACAGACACTGCTTCAATGTTTCAACGTAAATCTGCCCATGCCCATGTTCAGACGTGGCAACTTCGGACTGATGTGGGATGGACTAGACTCTTTACTGAGAACTGGAGCCTGATACTCACAACCCTAATAAGCAGCTGGACTCGCTACTCTGACCTTCATGGTGCTCCCCTACCTAAAGACTTTACACAGGTGTTACAATTCGGTTATTGACCAGCTGGGTAAAACTACACCTTACACTTGAAAGATCAGTATTACTGATCTAAAAGAAAAGTGAGGAAGGGGGGGGGGGGGGATCAGTCACACTGACACCAGTAACCAAAGATCAGTAACACTGATCATGGTGAAAGATCAGTATTACTGATCTAAAAGAAAAGTGAGGATTGTGAGAGATGGGAAAATTGATCTAAAATTATGAACATGGAAGAAACTAAAGTTCATCAGTAAAATGGCTGTAACCAGTTCAAACAGGATAAGCTTGGGGCTTAGGATGCAGGAAAGCAGAGTCAGCACGATTAACATAAGAATCTTCTAGTCTTTGTGACAAGACCATAGGACTAAGATAAGGAATGGTAAGGTACAATAGAATGTAGGAAGTTGAGGTAGTCTGGATCAGATAAGGGTCTCCTAGCCCTGGACAGAAGTACCAAGTCATACATTTCTAATTAGCTAACCATACACAGATTTATACATATGAAATTAGCCAACCCTAGATAGAATGAGTCAACTCTGCATATCAAGAGACTGTAGCCCTGAGAATCAGGAAGGTGTGAATAAGGACAATAACATGAAGGGACACCGACAGGATACCCCCCCCCCTGGTCCTCCAAGTATTCTGAAATTGCACGTAGGCAGGCAGGATTGCCTAATGCCAAACCTCTCCAGCAGGAGGCAGAAGAATGTAAGGGGGAGGGTATTCCTACACTGAAATCAACTGTATAAAAGTTGGGTGAGCCCCAGTGTCTGTGTGTATTCCCAGGGTAAGGGGAAGCACCCAACTTTGCATTGTTGTAGTAATAAATGTTCTTTGTTCTCAATTTTTGTCTCGAGCAATTTCTTTAAAGGTACTTTAATTCCTAACAAGAACCATGCTAAAATGTCTTCAGAACACATTGAAACATGGCATGTTGAGGCTTTAAGTGAATATCCAGAGAAAATCTTAAATTGCTGGAGATGCTTTTAAATATTTCATAAATTGCAGTGCCCAGAACTGGACACAAAACTCTAGTTTTGGCCTAACAAGTTTTATAAGTGGCTTCATTATCTTGAACTCTACAGGAATCCGAGTTGCTTTTTTTTTCATTATTTTCCAAAACTGTCCTGTCCTATTTTTGTATCCATCAACAGTGGTGCATTTCTGCAGGAGGGACATTTGTGTCGGAGAATTCCTTTCACGGTATCTGGGTGCTCCCCCTGTCATGGCTGTTGAGTAGGAGGAGTGATTATTGTTGAATAATATAGACTGCTGCTTAAGGATGCTAGTGCAGCTGCTTCAGAATAAGCTGTTAGATTTGACATTTACTGATGCTGATAATGTACATGAACCTCATTAAACTACTTGTGGGCACTGCATTCTTAGACCAACTACCTGAGGATGCAGTTCTCACAAGACCCTGCTTTCTCTTCCTGTTGATACTCTATTATGCACCTGGAAGGCATTCTGATTTCTTGAGAAAAACAATTCTCTTTCTCCTCTAACCTGTAATACAAGGCTTGCGGAATCACATTAGAAATCCCGGGAGCCTGTTGGCGTTTCTACTTTGTCATTGACTGATGAAAAAAAATGTTCCAAAATACCTTCCGACACTGCCTGAAGCAACGAAAGTACAGGCATGGCTTCAATCATCACACTCTACCTTCAAATGTGTCATTACTTACATCATTAGGTCTCATGGGTTCACAATAAAACAATACACTGCATATTCAATCCAACTGAATACTGAAGTCAGGTGAATCAGATCACAGCTTTAACTATGCTTCCTGATCACAGTTAAATTTTTTTTCTTTGGCTTGGCTTCGCGGACGAAGATTTATGGAGGGGGTAAAAAGTCCACGTCAGCTGCAGGCTCGTTTGTGGCTGACCAGTCCGATGCGGGACAGGCAGACACGATTGCAGCGGTTGCAAGGGAAAATTGGTTGGTTGGGGTTGGGTGTTGGGTTTTTCCTCCTTTGCCTTTTGTCAGTGAGGTGGGCTCTGCGGTCTTCTTCAAAGGAGGCTGCTGCCCGCCAAACTGTGAGGCGCCAAGATGCACGGTTTGAGGCGTTATCAGCCCACTGGCGGTGGTCAATGTGGCAGGCACCAAGAGATTTCTTTAGGCAGTCCTTGTACCTTTTCTTTGGTGCACCTCTGTCACGGTGGCCAGTGGAGAGCTCGCCATATAATACGATCTTGGGAAGGCGATGGTCCTCCATTCTGGAGACGTGACCCATCCAGCGCAGCTGGATCTTCAGCAGCGTGGACTCGATGCTGTCGAAATAGTCATTGATCAATTGGACATTCATGATCCCAGAGCACATTTTAAAGTTCTATCTAATTTACCACTCCCAAATGAACCATTGCTATTTTAATCTTTGCATGAATCCGTCAGCCAGACATTTGTTAATGATTAGTTATCAAGGAAATGCTTCAATAAAAATTTAGACACTGTTTATTAGCAAAATATCCATTTCTCCAAGTCAGAAATAGAAATGAAAATCGTGGAAGATTCACAACATTCAGAGGCATTGAAGTCAATATAAACCCAGCCAAGCTTCATCTCAGACTTGTTTTCTGAAATGAATTGAACAAACACTATAATGTTTCTGTTCACAAGCTCTAATCATGCTTCACAAATCATATTTATTTTATGAAATCGAATAATCATGACCAGGAAATAGGATTTGCTACCATTCAGTGTGTGTATGTGCATGGGTTAATAATAAAGGTATGCCACAATAAATTATAGATAAAGTGAGCTGGGATTCATAAATATTAGGCATTTACACTCTTCTTTTAACTTCTTCCACCTTTGTTTAATATTGCATTTGAGAGATTCTTTCTTTGGCTTGGCTTCACGGACGAAGATTTATGGAGGGGGTAAAAGTCCACGTCAGCTGCAGGCTCGATTGTGGCTGACAAGTCCGATGCAGGACAGGCAGACACGGTTGCAGCGGTTGCAGGGGAAAATTGGTTGGTTGTGGTTGGGTGTTGGGTTTTTCCTCCTTTGTCTTTTGTCAGTGAGGTGGGCTCTGCGGTCTTCTTCAAAGGAGGTTGCTGCCCGCCAAACTGTGAGGCGCCAAGATGCACGGTTTGAGGCGATATCGGCCCACTGGCGGTGGTCAATGTGGCAGGCACCAAGAGATTTCTTTAGGCAGTCCTTGTACCTCTTCTTTGGTGCACCTCTGTCACGGTGGCCAGTGGAGAGCTCGCCATATAACACGATCTTGGGAAGGCGATGATCCTCCATTCTGGAGACGTGACCCACCCAGCGCAGCTGGATCTTCAGCAGCGTGGACTCGATGCTGTCGGCCTCTGCCATCACGAGTACTTCAATGTTAGGGATGAAGTCGTTCCAATGAATGTTGAGGATGGAGCGGAGACAACGCTGGTGGAAGCGTTCTAGGAGCCGTAGGTGATGCCGGTAGAGGACCCATGATTCGGAGCCGAACAGGAGTGTGGGTATGACAACGGCTCTGTATACGCTTATCTTTGTGAGGTTTTTCAGTTGGTTGTTTTTCCAGACTCTTTTGTGTAGTCTTCCAAAGGCGCTATTTGCCTTGGCGAGTCTGTTGTCTATCTCGTTGTCGATCCTTGCATCCGATGAAATGGTGCAGCCGAGATAGGTAAACTGGTTGACCGTTTTGAGTTTTGTGTGCCCGATGGAGATGTGGGGGGGCTGGTAGTCATGGTAGGGAGCTGGCTGATGGAGGACCTCAGTTTTCTTCAGGCTGACTTCCAGGCCAACATTTTGGCAGTTTCCGCAAAACAGGACGTCAAGCGCTGAAGAGCTGGCTCTGAATGGGCAACTAAAGCGACATCACAGGAATATGCCAGAAATTCAAACCATAGAAGAGTGAGCAAACACCATAAAAGTGAGGAACTGTGTAGCAGAGCAGTCATCATTGAAGTGGTCTGAACTAGAGTGGTAAGGTTGGGGTCCCTGGGAGACTCCAAGCCTCTCTGATGCCCACATTGGCACTAAGTGTACCTAGGTGCAGCTCATAAGAGTGTTAAGGAACTTAAGCTGCAGTTTGATGTCATTAGGGAGAGTGAAGATGTGATAGACTGAAGCCACAGATAGCATGTGGAGAACCTTTGTGGCCATCCCCCTCTCCAACAGGTTTATCATTCTGGATAGTATTGGGGAAGATGACCTGACATAGGACGAACATGGTGATCAGGTATTTTGCACTGAGCATGGCTCTGTAGCAGAGAGGGTGAAGAAGCATGCAATAGTGATAGGAGATTCTACAGTAAGGATAACAGACAAGAGATTGTGTAAACCTGATAAATACACATGGATGGTATGTTGCCTCCCTGGTGCCAGAGTGCAGGATATCTCCCATTGGGTCCAGACTATTCGGAGGGAAGAGGACAAACAGCCAGAAGTCTTGGTAAAAATGATATAGGTAAGATAAGTCAGGAGGTCCTGAAGAGGGAATACAGGAAATTAGGAAGGAAGCTGAGAGGCAAGACCTCTGGGATGGTAATCTCAGGATTAGCATCTGTGCCTAGTGTTAGTGAAGGCAAGAATAGCAACATCAGGCAGATAAATGCAAGATTGAGAAACTGGTACAGGGGGCAGGGCTTCAGATTCTTGGATCATTGGGATCTCTTGGGGAAGAGATGACCTATATTAAAAAAATGATAGGTTACACATAAATTCAAAGGGGACCAATATCCTGGCAGGCAGGTTAAATATAGTGGTTGGGGAGGGTTGAAATGAATTTGACAGGGGACAGAGAACCGGAGTGGAGGGGCAGATGAAGGGGGAATTAAGGTGATGAGACAAAACTGTAGCCTAATGGATGACAGAGACATGGTGCATTCAATAAATGGTCAGTGTTTAAAAACAAGGTGGATGATCTTGAAATACAGATTGGAGGGTATGAGGTTGTGGCCATTACTGTGCTATGGCTAAATGATGGATGTCAATGGGAGCAGAATTTCCAAGGATACATGGTCTATTGGAAGGATAGGCATGTTAAGTAGAGGGGCTCTACTGATAGGCAACAATATTAAATCATTGAAAATAAGTGACATTGGATCAGAAGAGGTAGATTCCTTATTGGTTGAGTTCAGGGATGGTAAAGTTAAAAGGACCCTAATGGCAGTTATATATGGCCTCCAATCAGCAGCTGGAATGTAGATTGCAAAATACAACAGGAAATAGAAAAGGCATTTCAGAAGGACACATTACGATAATCAAAAGTGATTTTAACATGAAAGTAAATTGGGGATGTCAGGTTCGTATAGGATCCCAAGAGGGAGAGTTTGTGGAATGCCTATGGGATGGCATTTTGGAGCAACTTGTTGATAAGCCCACCAGGGCTGTTTAGGATTGGGTGCTATCAAATGAACCAAAGTTGATTAGAAAGCTTAAGGTAAAAAAAAGAACCTTTAGGAGGCAGTGATCACAATATGATTGAGTTCATTTTGAAATTTGTCTAGTAGAATCTAGAGTCTGATGTGTCATTATTTCAGTGGAGTGAAGGAAATTCCAGTCACATGAGAGAATCTGGCCAAAGTCAGTTGGGTAAACACTCTAATGGGGAAGACAGAACATCAGCAGTGGCAGGAATTTCTGTGAGAAATGAGGAAAGTGCAATAAGAAAGAAATATGTGAATGGAAAAATAAGAGAAATGTCGTCAAAGTAACAGCAACCAAAAGGGTACAGAAGGAAGTAAAAATAAGTGGGGGAGGTTAGCAAATAATATCAAAGAGAAAATTAAAAACATTTAAAAAATATATTAAAGAGTAAAAAAGAGACAAGAGATAGGGCAAATAGAAAATTATGCTGGAGAGATTGTAGTGGGAGGCAAGGATATGGCAAAGGAACTGAATGAGTATTTTGGATTACTCTAGGAAGACAAGTGAATGCAGCCAAAAATCACAAGAGAGAAGTTACTTGGGAAGCTAAATGGTCTAAAGATAGATAGATCTCCCGGACCAGATGGAATTCATCCTTGGTTTCTGAAGGAGGAAGCTGTAATGATTGTAGAGGCATTGGTAAGATCTCCCAGGAATCAATAGATTTTGGCTTGGTTCCAGGGGATTGGATGTCTCTCTACTATTTAAGATAGGATGGAGTTAGCAAAAAGGAAATTATAGACCTATTAGCCGAATGTCAGCAAAAAGGAAATTATAGACCTATTAGCCGAATGTCAGCAAAAAGGAAATTATAGACCTATTAGCCGAATGTCAGTGGTTAGAAAGCTGCTGGAGTCAATTGTCAAGGATGAGGTTCTGGAGTACCTCAAGGCACATAACAAGATAGTCCCCAATCAGCATGCCTGACAGACCAACTACATTTTTGTTTAAATAGATCACAAGTAGGATAGACAGGGGAAATTCAGAGGATGTTGTGTATTTGGATTTTCATAAGGCCTTTGAAAAGGTGCCACACATAATGCTGCTAAACAAGAGAGCCCATTGAATTAAAGGATACCAGCATGGATAGAGCATTGGCTGAATGGCAAGGAACAGAGAGTGGGAATAAAGGGATCTTATCCTAGTTGGCTACCAGTTTCCAGTGGTATTTCACTGGGTCGGAGTTGGGCCTCTTCATTATATGTTGTATGCACATGATCACATTATGGCTTTGTGACTAAATTTTCTGATAATATCAAAATGGAATTGCAGGAAAGAAAGATGATAGGGTGGGTTGCGCTGAGCTACTGAAAGGCTGCAGAAAGACTTGAATAGATTAGGAGAATGTATTTTATCTGCCGTCACTTTGCTCAACGTTGGAAATTGTATCGTTAGACACTTTGGCAGAAGAAGTAAATAGGCAGACCATTATTTAGATGGGAAGAAAATTCAAAATTTGGAGGTACAATGGGACTTAGGGTATGCTGCACAAGGACTCCTAAAGGTCAACATTCAGGTTGAGTCGCTAGTGAAGGAAGTGAATCCAATGTTGGCATTCATTTCTAGACGAATAACATACAAGAGCAGGAATGTAATGTTGAGACACTGCAGGGCATTCTTGAGACCTCACTTGGAGTTTTGTGTACAGTTTTGGGCATCTTATTCGTATCAAGAAGGCAGTAGTATATGAGGAATGATGGTCAGCTCTCGGAGTGTACTGATTGGAGTTCAGAAGTATGAGGAGGGACATCAGACATTTCAAATGCTGAAAGGCCTGGACACAGTAGATGTGATAAGTTTGTTTCCCATGGTATTGGACAAGAGGCCACAACTGCAGGATAAATGGCCATCAATTTAAAACAAATAGGTGGAAATAGTTCTTTAGCTGAGAGTCAAAAGTCTGTGGAATTTGTTGCCGCAGGCAGCTATAGAAGAGAAGATGTTGGGTGAGATTGACAATTTTGATGAGTCAAGGCATCAAGGGTTATGGGGAGAATGCTGAGGATAGAATGCCAGAGCATGCTCGATAGCACAATTGGCCTACTTCTGCTCTGATATCTTGTGACCAGATAACTCTGCACAGAGAAATACCTAGTTAGCATATCAGGTCTGCACCAATGTCTTTATGCATGTGAGCAAGTGGGCTAAGGCTAACCTGCAATTTTGTCTCCATGCTCCTTATTTGAAACAGAAAGTCAGAAAACCTTTCACCATATAAAAGGTTCTTTATCCAACCGTTTGAAAATTGGTTCCATCAGGCAAAGGAGAGGAAACCAGCTTTTCTGGGTGATGCACAGTTGGAATGCATAATACAGCAAAGTACCATGCACAGCCCAATATTTCTTTTACCTGCTATGGACACTGAAATTGGCTGAGTTCCTGCAGCATTTCTGTGTTTTGACAGCCTCTAGATCTGATTAAGGTGAAAAATAAAATTCAAATTCTTTAAGACTGAAATACGTGGAGATATTCAGCAGGTCAGTCAGCAAATTTGGTGAGAGAAACAATATTAAAATTTAATGACAACATTATTAATATTTTTATAATATATTGATTGGAGGAGGCCGACTTGTAGCCATAATACCAAACCCTGATATTTTATTGCCATTGTCCAGCAACAATTCCTGCAACATTGCCAAAGCACTTAAGCCTGGGGAAATCTCTGGTTTCCCATCCAAACCTTACAATCCTCCAGTAACTGGCAAACCTCTCATATTGTGATATTTATGCTCCTGTCAATGTACAAAAAGTACAGCCAAGCCACACAGTATAATTCAAACAGACTTTATTCAAATAACACTACCGGGAATGAGCAGTCTTTAGTGTTGGGTGGACAAGGTCACCTCACTAAGTCTCATTCAAAGAACACAGTCACAGAGTATAATATTTAAGGCATTTTTCCTGCATACAAATTGGATATTATTTCTTTGAATGCATTTTTACAACTTATGTATTGAATTTTGCATATCCTTTTCCAAAAGACAGGGAAATGGTTTGTTGTCAATCATTTATTCTTATGTACAAGTCATAATTAAGAGGCGTCCATCTTGTACACAAAAATCAACAGAAGTCTGGAAGGGTTTCTCTCACTACACTTTGTTCTCTGCCTGCCTGATTTCTGGTTTCCAATTGACACATGCAAATGGATAGCTTCACTCTAAGCTTAAATTATTAAAATTAACAATCGTGGCCCAAAAGTGCGCCATCAGTGTTGCTGGATGCTTATTGCAGCCTTTGACAATTTACATAACATCTAACAGGTAGCTGCATTTGGGCAGGAAATCGATTTATAAATGGGCTGTCTTTTTGATAACTCGTTGACTGTCGGTAGTCAATTACCCACTATTCTGTAAAGATATCTGGCAGGCATCAAGATATCTGGAGCCTGGGGACTCTGTAGAAGAGGTGAGAATTGTTAGCTTTAGGCTTATAACATGTTCTCTCCAAACTTCTGACTGAGTAAAAACTATGTTGATTTTCGGATAAACAATTTTTGGAGATATCTTATAAACACAAATTTCTACATTTCTACATTTATCCTATGAACACAAGTTCTATGTTTCTATATTATTCCTTGTTTACATTTGGCATTAAAGACTTAGCCAAATTATAAACCTACAACTGGGTTGTGAGATGAGAGTTGATTGTCATATTAACTGGTACAATGTTGAGATGCACCAAAATTCTTACTTGCTCAGTCACTGAGCCTGAATCAAAGCTTTAGAATTCCATAGTTCATGAAATAAAATCAGAAAATACTTTGTAGAACAAAGACACTGAATAAACATGACTAAAGCTGAAGCATGATAGCTAAACATTAGGATGGATGCAAGAAGAGAGTTTTAAAGTTGGAAGGCCTGAGGCTGTGTTGCTGATACCAATTCTGCTGCAGATGTATTCAGTCTAGCGAGCTTTAATCTTTCCATCCTTGAATTATGAGAATGAAGTTTTAAGTTTCTCAAGCCCTTACTGGAACTAAGATTATCCCCATTTTCTCATATGATTTAATTAACAAAAATATTTTATTACCTCAGTTCATCGATTTGAAATTGGTGCACATCACAAAAAGAGACCTGACAGCAAAATCACAGAGAACCACACAAGAATCTATATTAGACTATTTGATCCAACCATTGCATCCAAATGTTACTCAGATTACTGACAACATCCAGTAACATTCTCATCTGTTAAGAATACCAATAAATATTTTATTGCCCATTTACTTGACTCAACAAAATTGTTCATTGGAACTTGATTGTAGACATATATCTGTGATACTCCAGAGGGGGAAATTATAAAATGATGCATAGTAGATACCTTGAAGCAATCAGAATGGCACTGAGCTCATTTGTCCGGTCATGCTATTGAACATGCTGTCAGAGGAGAGACAACAATTTCCATTGATGACGGTATGTACTTGTCTTTTGAAGATTTCAAACAATAAAATAACCCATTTCTTCCCCCCCCACAGATGCTTCCTGACCTGTGGAGTATCTTAAGCATTGTCACACTTTTATTTTCATTTATTATTTCAAATTCTACAGGCTTTAGATTTCCAAATATCAATGAGCTGATCAGTACTGACGTGATCATAAAGGATGAAGCCTTTTACAGTGGTAGAGTATTACACAAAGTATAACATTTCTATTGATGGGCCAACATGTTGTTCAATATTCTGTTAGCCACACCTCCCTGACTTGTTAGTAATGTTATCGATGACTTTGAGTGCATCTGCATTCAAAGAGATACAAAAGCCATCAAAAAATAATCAGTTATATTTAAAAATAAGTATTTAAATGCATATTTGTAACATCTTCCATGGCAGTGCTACTCAATAAATGTGCACTAGTCAGAGGTACCAGTGGAATGTATTTAATTTTGCATCCAGTCTTCTTTTAAGTCACTTCCAGTCTGGACACCTGAAATCGGACATGACGTCATGACATGGCCTTCGTTCTCCCACGTCACTTCCGGACTAGGCTCCCTAACCAGAAGTGACATCACAATGCATCTGCGACACAGCCAAACAGTACAGGCTTCTGCCCCAGGACAACAGGGTGCCCACAACATCTTCCTTGGTAAGTATTCGGCAGTGATTTGGCCTATCCCAGGCCGCGACTGCTTGGCCTGTTACATATTCATATATTTATTTTTTAAAAATAATAAATAATAAAAATCTTTTAAACAATATTAAAGCAAAAAAATGTGAAAATGACCTTCTGCAATCCTTCATCAAATTGCCATCCCTAGGCCAAAGCTAATCTGAATTGTAGCTCCCTTAAGAGGAAGATTACAATTTAATACTTATAAGACATTGAAAATCAGCAAATTGAGAGTTGAGCTACAATTAGAGATTCACTGTTGGAAAAGGATATTAAGGGACACTCCAGAGTTGGAGACATTGTGTGTCGGGAGCAATAAAGATCACGAGAGTGAGAAGTGTGTGAAGAGGCATGTCGCGTATACTGGGAAATGCCATTGAAAGGAGATCCTGTTATTTCTGGCTTTTCATTCAAGTAATTTACTTATCCTCCAGAACAGAAGTAGTAAATTACTACCCAACTGGCAATCCATTGGTTTGGTTTTTCCAAGTGCAGACTTTTCTTGCACACCTTCTATCTGTTTAGACAAAACCAGCATCAGTCAATTTAGAACCATAATCACAGAAGTAAGCTCCTTGGTCCATCTAATTCCATGACAAACTATTATTCTGCCTTGTCCCATTGACCTACACTCAGATCTTAGTCTTCCATACTCCTCCAATCCATGTAACCTCCAAATTTTTCTTCAATGTCAAAATTGAGTTCTACATTTTCCACTTCAGTAGACAGCCTGATCCACACTCTCACCACACTCTGTGTGGTGATTCTCTCACAAATGTTTCCTTTAAGCAATTTCCCTTCACCCTTAACACAGGGGTACTCTAATCCTTGTCTCATCTAACCTCAGTTGAAAAAGTGCATTTACTCCATCTATATTCCTCATAATTTTATATACCTCCATCAAATCTCCTCTCATTCTTCTATGCTCCAGGGAGTAAAGTCCTAACCTGTTTAACCTTTCCCTCAAGTTCCTCAAGTTCTGGCAACATCCTAGTAAATCTTCACTACACTCTTTCAAGTCATCTCTCTTGTCAAAAACTGCACAGAAAATTCCAAATTTGGCCTCCTAATACAACTTCAGTATAACATCCCAACTCCTGTACTCAATACTATGATTTCTGAAGGCCAACATGCCAAAAGCTCTCTTTATGACTCTATCTACCTACGAATACCACCTTCAAGGAATTAGGTAACTATATTCCAAGATCTCTCTTTTCTGCTGCACTCTGCAGTTCACTACCAATGACCATGCAAGTCCGACCCTGGTTGTTCTTCCAAAGTGCAATACTTCATACATTGACCATGTTAAATTTCATCTGCAATTTGCAATCCTTTATTCCAGCTGGTCCCAATCCCGTTGCATCCATTGAGAGTATTGCTTGCTGTCCACTACACCCCCTATCTTATGCCATCTGCAAATTAGCTGATCCAATTTGAACACACATTTTCTGCCAGCCACATTTGGCTGTAGAAGTCTAAGTAATGCCTTGTTTCACTTTTGAGGGAAACCTGTCAAGAGCTACTTATCTAACCTTAGAGCAATAAGTGGACAGCATTGGCTGCACCTTTCAAGATTATCAAGTTTCTTCACTTTGGGGCATCTTGATCCTTTGAGATGGTTTAAGTTGAAATACACAGCACTTGGAGATATTATTCAGGCACATTTATAAAGAATCAACTTATCTCATTTCATTTTGAATGAGATACCAAGTAAGTCCAGTCAAGAACCTTTTAAGGGATATGTTGTTTACCCTTTGTTCAACAAATGTTAAATTGTGTCCATATTTAGTGCAAATTTCAGTAATGAATTGTTGCTCGACACTGCTCTGCTCTTGACCTTGAGTCTGGCCTTTCAGCCATATTTAACTGTTGGTCAGGCTTTACAGTGTGCATGTCCAGACATTTCTATAACCTTGCTTATTGGCTTCCTCATCCGTCTACCCACCAGTTGAGATGACGTATTAGCTCACCTTCGGTTAGCAAGTGCTTATGTTAAATTTCTGCTCTACCATCTGTATGTTTGTGCCTCATATCTAGGCACTTGTAAATCCTTTCTTCACACTGTCTTCAAAGACAACATTAAATTCGGCATTGTTTTGCTGGCTCCATTTGTAAAATGGGTGATGGCATTTCTTTATCTTCATTATGCATTAATTTCCTGCAGAAATTGGACATAATGTAATTTTTGACCTGCAGAAATGAGAAATGAGAATGATTGTGGTCAATAAAGAGAAAGATATAATGATGCATGCCTTCATGCTGAGGAGCTAATGGGTCAAAGGATCACTTGATGGAAGGAACAGGCATATTCATAGTCCACCACCAATACTTCATCCACCAGTTATCACAGAAACCATCAACCCTTCCCATGAAGGCAGCACTCTCTCTTTCTTGGGGTTAAAGCATCCATCAGATGTTTGAATGTTATGGGTAATGTAGCAGCTGCAGTTAAATAGCTATACACATATGCAAGCTGTGAATTGTGACTATAGATGTCCTAATGGACAGAGATTGTTGCTTGTTGGGGAAGGTGGGAGAAAAAAATATAACTAGGGCTGTATTTAGCTGAATTCAGAGAAAGTGTAAAATTTCCAGTCATTTTAAAGTTATTCTTATTCTCTCTGTCCACAAACTTGGCAAAACTTCATTTCACTGACCTCTGAAAATGTATCAGTGTGACCTTGGTGGCCCTAATGCAGGCAAGAGACATCCCTCCTCCTTCCAACATCTTTCACCATGACCATGCAGAGTCAGGCATTGATCAAAATTATCTTTGGTCAATGTCACTCCTTTTTACAGCCACAGATAACACAAAACACTGGAATTTCAGTCCTGAAGACAGTTGAAAATCACCTTAAAATTTTCCTATCAGGTGCTTTATATCTTTTTCTTTTCTTTGGCTTGGCTTCGTGGACGAAGATTTATGGAGGGGGTAAAAAGTCCACGTCAGCTGCAGGCTCGTTTGTGGCTGACAAGTCCGATGCGGGACAGGCAGACACAGTTGCAGCGGCTGCAGGGGAAAATTGGTTGGTTGGGGTTGGGTGTTGGGTTTTTCCTCCTTTGCCTTTTGTCAGTGAGGTGGGCTCTGCGGTCTTCTTCAAAGGAGGTTGCTGCCCGCCAAACTGTGAGGCGCCAAGATGCACGGTTTGAGGCGATATCAGCCCACTGGCGGTGGTCAATGTGGCAGGCACCAAGAGATTTCTTTAGGCAGTCCTTGTACCTTTTCTTTGGTGAACCTCTGTCACGGTGGCCAGTGGAGAGCTCGCCATATAACACGATCTTGGGAAGGCGATGGTCCTCCATTCTGGAGATGTGACCCACCCAGAGCAGCTGGATCTTCAGCAGCGTGGACTCGATGCTGTCGACCTCTGCCATCTCGAGTACTTCGACGTTAGGGATGAAAGCGCTCCAATGGATGTTGAGGATGGAGCAGAGACAACGCTGGTGGAAGCGTTCTAGGAGCCGTAGGTGATGCCGGTAGAGGACCCATGATTCGGAGCCGAACAGGAGTGTGGGTATGACAACGGCTCTGTATACGCTTATCTTTGTGAGGTTTCACAGTTGGTTGTTTTTCCAGACTCTTTTGTGTAGTCTTCCAAAGGCGCTATTTGCCTTGGCGAGTCTGTTGTCTATCTCATTGTCGATCCTTGCATCTGATGAAATGGTGCAGCCGAGATAGGTAAACTGGTTGACCGTTTTGAGTTTTGTGTGCCCAATGGAGATGTGGGGGGGCTGGTAGTCATGGTGGGGAGCTGGCTGATGGAGGACCTCAGTTTTCTTCAGGCTGACTTCCAGGCCAAACATTTTGGCAGTTTCCGCAAAGCAGGACGTCCAGCGCTGAAGAGCTGGCTCTGAATGGGCAACTAAAGCGGCATCATCTGCAAAGAGTAGTTCACAGACAAGTTTCTCTTGTGTCTTGGTGTGAGCTTGCAGGCGCCTCAGATTGAAGAGACTGCCATCCGTGTGGTACCGGATGTAAACAGCGTCTTCATTGTTGAGGTCTTTCATGGCTTGGTTCAGCATCATGCTGAAGAAGATTGAAAAGAGGGTTGGTGCGAGAAAACAGCCTTGCTTCATGCCATTGTTAATGGAGAAGGGTTTAGAGAGCTCATTGCTGTATATATATATATATATATATACACATATACACAAAAATATAAATATATTTTTTTATATATATATATATATATAAAATAAATAATTATATATATTTATTTTTATATATATATATATATATATATATATATATACACACACACATATACAAGATATAAATTTTTTTTTTCATGATTTCCGGTTTTGGTCAGTTAAGCATGCCTGGGCATGCACTCAGTCCAGCTGGTGAGGCCAGAGGAAATAGCACGGATGGCTTTTTAAGACATTGAGAATTTTCTTAACATCTACAGAGCATCAATCTTCATCCAGCTGATTGACAACCTGTTTCAAGCATCCAAAACCATGAAGTGCAAACATGTCATTGAAAATTAATTTTCTACATTCGCACTTGTACTTCCTCCCCGCTGATCTTGGTGCAGTCAGTGATGAACATGGTGAAAGCAGTATCAGGGCAACTGGAATCTATCAATGCTGGCTGACTATTGTCAGATACTGACGTGAGAGGCATCAGACACTGAGTACAAGTGAAAATCAGCAAACCAAACATTTTTTTCGATCAGTTGAATTAATACAGTGTGTCAGCATCATGCTAAATTCAATAATAGCTGTTTCTTCAATTTCCTTTGTGATACACCATAGCTGAAATTATATTTGTGTTCAGCTTGAAGTTTTCTATCATAATCACCATTTTTTTTTCAGGAAGGAAAAAAATTGTTTTGATAAAAGATAGTTGTCCAGTGTTAACTCTTGTTGAATGCTGAGTTTAAATAAACTCTGAAAGCAATTTGGCCTCCCACAGATGTGTTCTGCTACTGAACATTATGGGTAGTAATGGTTACATGCAGATATTATTTAAAAGGCCAAACAAGCACTGATTTATTGTGTGATTTGAAATTCAGTGAATGGCATAGGTTTTTAATTCAAGTTCATTCATATGCTATTTTTGGATTGCACTAGAATTATATGTACTAAAATCTTAGTCTTTTTTCCTTCAATCCCAAATCCATCCATCTAATTATACTTCAGTCAGCCTTCTCATTGATCCTCGTGCTTCACATTGTCCAGAATCATCATAATGGGAAAATTGAACCGTCAGGTTAATTGTCTGCTATTTTCTTCCAAGGTAACAAAGGGCAGCTCTGTGGCACAGCTGATAGAGTGGCAACCTCAACTCCAGTTACTAGATTCAATCCTGACCTTTGGCTCCGTGTCAATGGAATGACTGCATGGACTTCTGCATGTGCTCAATTACTTTCATATTCTTAAGGCATCTAATTTGCCACTAGTGTGTGCTGAGTGGGAGAATCTGTAGAGAGTGCATAGGAATGTTTGGCGAGGATAAAACAGGATTAGCATAGGACAAGTGTAAATCCGTGCTTGTGTAAAACACAAAAGTTTGCAGATGCCATGATTGAAGTAAAAGCACAATGCTGGAGAAACTTAGCAGATCATGCGATAGTCAACCCACGCTGTCAAGAGAGAAAATAAAAGGCAGAACAACAGAGCAGACGATACAGATTTATTAAATTTCACTAGCGGGAGTGAGGAATATTAAGTTCAGGTAGACAATGACACCTTAGTCAATACCAACCCTCACTCAAAGATCACAGTGAAATGGTACAGTATTTATGGCATATTTTGGTGGAATATTTCTTGCAAGTTGATAAGCATTCGTTTGAGGTATATTGTTAATATTTGTCATTGTGGCTCACTATTAAGAAATGTAAATCACTGACGTCAAAGAGTTCCACACTTTATCAGTTAATTCTGTTTAAATTTCATGTCTTAAAAACAGTTGAGGTAATGTCTTGAGATTTTGCCTTCAATACATATTGGACATCCATGTTTGTGTACTTTTGGATTAAGATTGAATTATGAAATGGTAATTATTGGAGAGTTAATCAAATCTTTAAGATACACAAAGCAAAACTTCCATTGGTGCCTGACAGAAAGGTGTGATTTTCCTGCCCTGTGGTAGTAGAACAGGTTCTGTCAAATCATCAAGTTGTTAACACTTCTGTTAACCTGTTCACCAAAACACAATTTGAAATGGCCTTGAAACATAACTTATTTAAATACTAACTTAGCGATGTTGAAAAGCCACTGAGCTCAGCTTCAATAAACATGACTGTGACTTTTTCTAACACTGGATTTAATACAAGAGGATTCCGTATTTAAAATTCAAAATCAGTGGAGCTTTTTCTTAATAATTGCAATTTCTGGATGACTTAAAAATGTATAATCTTTCACAGTCAAATAATGTACTTTATATAGGAAAGATAAAGAAACATAACCAGAATTTCAGGATTGAATCCTTCATCAAGGTATGAATATTTTGATGAAGGGCTCAAGCCTGAAATGCTGGTTATGCATCTTTAACTTTTCTATATAAAATACACTGTTTGACCTGCTGAGTTCCTTCAGCATTGTTTTTATAAATCAGGGTTTGATGGTTGGTGCACACTTGATGTTTCCATGCTGTGTTATTCTTTGACTTTGACAATAACTTGAGTAACATTCTGGTAAAATTTATGGTGGGGCATTCTTCTATTTATGTCTGGCCTAAGTATTCCTTTTAGTCCTGTACTTCAGACAGGGCTAGCATTAAATAATTTAAATTCAGATTTTTAAAATCAATAAGAGTAGATATCAATAATGTGAGAGATGAGGAAACTTGACATAAAATATGAAAGATGGGGAAACTAGTGCAGACATGTGGAATGATGGATTAAACCAGTATTAACAGGCTGAGCATGGAAATTAGAATGCAGGAAGCAGAGTCAGCCTCTGTAAGATAAGAATCTTTCACTGTATGAATAAGATAAGGAGAGGTAAGGAATAATAGAATGTAGGAAGTTGAGATAGTCTGGATGAGACAAGGGTCTCCTAGCCCTAGACAGAAGTACCAAGTTCTACATATATAATTAATAAGCCATACACAGATTTATCAAGTTATGCATATTTAATTAGTAAACCCTAGACAGGATTAGCGAACTCTGCATACAAAGAGACTGTAGCTCTGAGAGTTGGAGAGATGTGAATGGGGACAAGGGCAAGGTATAATGACATGAGAAGACACTGACAGGATACCCCCCTGCTCCTCCAAGTCCACTGAAACTGCACGTAGGCAGGAAGGATTGCCTAATGCCAAACCCATCCAGGAGGCAGAAGAATGTAAGGGGGAGGGTATTCTGATACTGAAATTCACTGTATAAAAGTTGGGTGAGCCCCAGTGTATGTGTGTATTCCCAGGGTAAGGGGAAGCACCCAACTTTGCATTGTTGTTATAATAAATGTTCTTTGTTCTCAATTTTTGTCTCGAGCAATTTCTGTTAAGGTACTTCTATTTCTAACAATAATGTCAGTGAAGAGTCCAATCAAAACAGTTCAGTTCACTCGTACATTTCAAAAAAAAAATACAATGTAATTTCCTGGACTGACCTGTATGTAACTCCAGACTTGCGGCAACGTGGTTGACACTTACCTACCCTTTTCAATGCTAAACCAAGCCGGTTAATTCAATGGAAATCAGATTTAGATCATGAACATTGATATCACTAATGTCTTGTAAGGATGATTATTGCTGTGATTTTGAGCAACACAAAGGTTGGAATTCAGATTTTAAAAGGTGTCAGAATGGCAAACAGGTATTTTGGAAAAATCTCTATTGGAGAATCTCAAAGATAATCTCAATGAATGCAAAGTCACCAAAATGGTGCCCATGAAGAGTGTGGGAACCTATCTGGATGTCTATTGACCAGTGGCACTCACATCCAGTGATAAAGTGTTTTCGCATGCTGGTGTTAATGCATACAAGCTCCTGGATCTGTTCCACTTTGGCAATAGATTTATAGCAGATACCATCACACTGGCTCTACACAAAACTCGGGAACACCTTGACGTCAAAGATTCATATATCAGGATGCTCTTTTTTGAATATATTTCTTAATTTAACACCATCACCCCCTCAAAATTGATCAGCAAGCTTCAAGACTTGGGCCTCAATACCCCACTGTGTAATTGGATCCTGGATTTCCTCACCTCTAGACAACAATCAATGAGGATTGGTAAGAACACATACACAATCCCCATCATCACAGGACTGTGATCTGAGTCCCTTGGTCTACTCACTATAAACCTATGACTGTGTGGCTCAGTACAAAAGCACTATTTACAAATTTGCTGTTGATACCATGGTAGTCATTTAAAAAAAAAGGAAGGAGGCTGAAAACTTGTCTGAATGGGGGTGTACCAACAACAACCTCAGACTCAAAGTCATCAAAACCAAGGAGATGATTGTTGTCTTCAGGAAGAGAAAACATAAGGTGAATGATTCAGTGATTATTCAGGGATCCGAGGTGGAAAGAGTGAGCAAATTTAATTTCTTGGGAGTCACTCCCTTGGATGATCTTTCCTGGACAATGCACTGATGGCATCATTAAGTGACTTTAGCAGTGACTTTACTTCTTCGCAAGTTTGCAGAAGTTTGGTATGACATTGGAAACTCTGGCAAATTTCAACAGATGTATGGTGGAAAGTGTTCTGACTGGCTGCATCACAGTCTGGTGTGGGGACACCAATATGCCTGAGCGGAAAGCCCTGCAAAATATAGTGGTCACAGCCCAGGACACCACAGTCAACATCCTTCCCACTATCAAGAACATCTATGGGGAATGCAGTCGTCAGAGAGCAGCAGCAGTGAACATCTAGGATCCACACCACTCAGCATGCACTCTGTTCTCACTACTACCATCAGTAAAGAGGTACAGGAGCCACAAGACTGCACCACCAGTTTCAGGAATAGCTACCACCCCTTCACCATCAGATTCCTCAACAACAAACTCAGAGACTCATTTAAGGACTCTTACTTTTGGATTTTTTTGTTTAATTTGTCTTTCTGTATTCCACAGCTTGTTAACATGTCTTTATTTGTTTACATTTGTACAATGTCTTCTTGGGTCCAGTTTTTTGCATTATCAATAAGTGGTTATTCTGCCTCAGTCACAGGACAAAGTGCCTTATGTTTGTATGGTCATGCATGTACTTTGATGATAAATCTGCTTTGAATTTTGATTTTTATAATCTAAGCAAAAAGATAGTAGCAGATAATTAAGTGCAGTTTTAATCGCGATAATTACTTCAAAATTTTGCATGTAGACAAGTAGCTTTGCAGAATTACATATTTACTTTGGGAACCTATCACATATTGAGGACAGCTTCAAGGATCTACAAACAAATACTGATTAAAATACAATTATGTCTTTAATTACTTGTTATGTGAACGGAATAGATCTTCAACAAAGATACTTAATTCTTTCACTTATCCTAGGGCTTTCTAGGTGAGCCAATCAACATAAATATTCATCTATTATTTTTCCCTTTCTAACTTATAACTGTACTGTTACGAACTAACTGACCCCCCCCCCCCCATAAGTACTAACACAGGAACAACAATGAAAGATTCGCCGAACAGTTACAATTTTTTTTAGCACTGACATGATTCAAAATAATAGTTTTTCTTAAAATATTAACTCTAAATTTACTTAACTCTAAGCTTAACCCCACTATGTGTGAATGTAATTGTATAGGAGTGCGCGCGTGTGCGTGTATTAAAGTCTAACCTATTTCAGTTTAAATTTGAGTTTAAAGTATTTTTAAGTCCTGTTGAACTTTAAGGTCTATTAAATTATAGTTCACAAGTAATTATGAAATATCAAGTTCTTTTAAATTGTTGCTTAAAGCAGAAATAAAGTGTTTATTAATACTGACTTAGTCCTTAGACTGTTCAAACTCACAAATCTTGGAGAGAGAGAGAGAGAGAGAGAGAGAGAGAGAGAGAGAGAGAGAGAGAACACCTTTAAACTCCTATGAAATTACTTCATTAATGAGGTTAGTCTTAATTCATGGAGAATGTGATCAGTTATAGGACATTTAAACAGTTGCCAACCCCAGTTTCTTGTAAACCATGTGATCTTCATACATCTAGCTTGCAGACGACATGACTGAAAGATTACCTCACTACTGTTTCAAAGGCTTAAGTACATAACTCACATGACTGAATTTCATTTCTCTTGCTCAAGAGACCTTAAGTGGTTTAGTTTAAAAACAATATGGCTTCCTTCAGCAGTTCTTATTGAGCTCTGAGATACTTCTATTTTTTTAAAAAAATAAACACTCCATTGTTCTTGAATAATTAACACCCACTTCAGATCCATTAGCTCTGTCTTTCCAAGACACATCAACTCCGAAAATGAGCACATTCTGATTTCAATGCTGCATCTGTAAATGAGATGACCTGTGTGTGATCTTGTACCAGTCCACAACAAACTTACTAATACATGTACAGTATTTTAATACTATAATTCACTTTACCAAGAGATTTTTATAAGAAATATACCTTAACCTTATCCTCGATATTACTATCAACACAGATCCATTACAGTTCAAAACAAAAATATCTCATCTTGGATAGTTGGTTTCAATGTCCTTAAATTTGGAGATGAGAGCTTATTATTATATGCATTTTCACTTTCAAAACTGCTCACAATCCCATTTAGTTGAATTGTTATTGTATTTCTCTTCTAATTTACTCTATTTACTTGCCCCCTACATTGTTGTGAGATCTTTAATTTAATATTCTTTTGTATACCCCAGAACTCTTTCATTTAAATGCATATTCTTTTCTTTCAACTTGAATAACAGTCTATTCCTGTGTCTGTTCCTCCATCCCTGCTATGTTCAGCTGCTTATTAAATGCCCAAGATAATTTGAATTCGAATGGAATTTATGCTGTTCGATTGTCAGCTTCATGTCACATGTGCAATTAGCCCTGGTGACTGCAAACTCAAAAGGATTTAAAGACATCAAAGCGATCTCAAATAGACATAGGCCTCTCTGGAAATATTTTCCAAGATTCATGAAAATTCTTTATCACTCTTTCAAGTTCTGCATGTTAATCAATTAGATGTCAATTTTAAGAGATTACAATGGATTTCCTTTTAAAAAAAATTCAATACAGTTTAGTTATTTTTTTTTACAGAAGCTGACTCAAAGCCCCTACAGAAACTTAAAAACAGTACCCCGTATCCGAAACACTTTGGACCAGAAGTATTTTCAGTTATTGGATTTTTTTCGGTTTTCAGAACAAAAATTATGTTTTTTTTTTTGCTGCTGCCGGTCCCCTACTATGGTCCCTATTCCTGCCCAGAGGCCACTCTCCTTGATGACGCTGGGACAAAGAATTCTTCCAACCACTTGCAGCTGGGAGACAGCAGCATGCAGTTTGTAAACCAAGTACAGTGCAGGATATAACTTCACCTCAAGTGTTGGCCATGGTTGAGTTGAAGGCAGACGTGGTTCCCTGGAATCCAAAGCAGCTGGGGGTGTCGACTTCTAACCTGGAGAAAATGGCTGATGTCAATGAGCAGCTCAAGGGACTCTGGAGGCCAGGCAGGGTCTATGGGCAGGGTGGGAGGCTGTACCAAGTAGAAAGGGGATGATGATATTGCCTATATGCAAGGGGTACTACAGGCACCAAACTGACACCAACAGAGAATCAGAGCCCCACATGGGGCTCTGATTATATTTTTTCAACTTCTGATGTCATGTCAGTGCTAAAAAAAAAACCAGTTCAGTTTTTGGATCTTCAGATATGGGGTACTCGACCTGTATCCACTAATTTATTCTCATCCTGTGGGACACCTTCAGGAAGAAAAACTCATATGTGGTGGAATCACAGCACAGTAGCATCACTGTCACCCCATGCAGTAACTCATGGGGTCACCACCCCTACCCCACTCCATAGACCCCCCCCGTACCAGAAAATACAGAATCCTTAGTAAATTTTTGTTGTATTAAATGTTACTCATAAATCATAATTTGCATATATATCACTCAATGTAATAGTAGAAAAATAAAACATCAGAAAACTTGACAAAAGCAGTGACTATAAAAACACCAGCTGCAACGAAAACAGTGCATGCATACGAAACCACGTGATTTGAAGCATCACTGTTATTGGGTAATTATGACAGCTATGACTGGAGGGCATTAGAAGGTTCAAGAAGTAAATTAGCATAGAGTGCTAGCCTTGTAGGTATTTTGATACATGTAAGCTGGGCTTACAAAAATGTTTTTGTTGTTATAAATAACTAGAGATAGTTTTTCAAAAACTTAATAAATTTCTGCTGAAACACTGCACCATTTTTTTTATATATAGACAGTTATTTTGGTGTCACCCCATCTGCTGACTTCACCCAGTCCAGTCCACATCCCCCCTAGTGACGCCAGTTTCACAGCATGGAAGGAAACCATTCAGTCCACCAAATGAGTACCAACTCTCACCTAATTCAACCTCATCATATTTATTATGTCTTTCCCTGTCAATTCACAATATTCTTTTTTTCTCCCACAAAGATCTTTCACATTGATTTTTGGAAGTGTTGAATGAATCTATTTCACCTCCTTTCATGCAGTGATTCTTAATTATGCCAACAAACATATAAAGCCTTTATTTCAAATATGTCTGGTTCCTTTACTAATCACCATTAATCTACCTCTTTTTATACACACACACACACACACACACACACACACACACACACACACACACACACACACACACACACACACACACACACACACACACACACACACACACACACACACACACACACACACACACACACACACACACACACACACACACACACACACACACACACACACACACACACACACACACACACACACACACACACATCTTCTTCTTTCTTTGGCTTGGCTTCGCGGACGAAGATTTATGGAGGGGGTAAAAAGTCCACGTCAGCTGCAGGCTCGTTTGTGGCTGACAAGCCCGATGCGGGACAGGCAGACACGATTGCAGCGGTTGCAGGGGAAAATTGGTTGGTTGGGGTTGGGTGTTGGGTTTTCCTCCTTTGCCTTTTGTCAGTGAGGTGGGCTCTGCGGTCTTCTTCAAAGGAGGTTGCTGCCCGCCAAACTGTGAGGTGCCAAGATGCACGGTTTGAGGCGTTATCAGCCCACTGGCGGTGGTCAATGTGGCAGGCACTAAGAGATTTCTTTAGGCAGTCCTTGTACCTTTTCTTTGGTGCACCTCTGTCACGGTGGCCAGTGGAGAGCTCGCCATATAACAGGATCTTGGGAAGGCGATGGTCCTCCATTCTGGAGACGTGACCCATCAAGCGCAGCTGGATCTTCAGCAGCGTGGACTCGATGCTGTCGACCTCTGCCATCTCGAGTACTTCGACGTTAGGGATGAAAGCGCTCCAATGGATGTTGAGGATGGAGCGGAGACAACGCTGGTGGAAGCGTTCTAGGAGCCGTAGGTGATGCCGGTAGAGGACCCATGATTCGGAGCCGAACAGGAGTGTGGGTATGACAACGGCTCTGTATACGCTTATCTTTGTGAGGTTTCTCAGTTGGTTGTTTTTCCAGACTCTTTTGTGTAGTCTTCCAAAGGCGCTATTTGCCTTGGCGAGTCTGTTGTCTATCTCATTGTCGATCCTTGCATCTGATGAAATGGTGCAGCCGAGATAGGTAAACTGGTTGACCGTTTTGAGTTTTGTGTGCCCAATGGAGATGTGGGGGGGCTGGTAGTCATGGTGGGGAGCTGGCTGATGGAGGACCTCAGTTTTCTTCAGGCTGACTTCCAGGCCAAACATTTTGGCTGTTTCCGCAAAGCAGGACGTCAAGCGCTGAAGAGCTGGCTCTGAATGGGCAACTAAAGCGGCATCGTCTGCAAAGAGTAGTTCACGGACAAGTTTCTCTTGTGTCTTGGTGTGAGCTTGCAGGCGCCTCAGATTGAAGAGACTGCCATCCGTGCGGTACCGGATGTAAACAGCGTCTTCATTGTTGGGGTCTTTCATGGCTTGGTTCAGCATCATGCTGAAGAAGATTGAAAAGAGGGTTGGTGCGAGAACACAGCCTTGCTTCACGCCATTGTTAATGGAGAAGGGTTCAGAGAGCTCATTGCTGTATCTGACCCGACCTTGTTGGTTTTCGTGCAGTTGGATAATCATGTTGAGGAACTTTGGGGGACATCCGATGCGCTCTAGTATTTGCCAAAGCCCTTTCCTGCTCACGGTGTCGAAGGCTTTGGTGAGGTCAACAAAGGTGATGTAGAGACAGCTCCAAGAAAAGTGCAGAGAACAAAACAAAGGACATACACATATACATACATACACACACACATACACACACATACACACACATACATATATACACACACCTCCATCAAATACTTCATAACCTTCCCATCTGCAAGAAGAACAATCCCAGCTTCCATACCCCATTCTTGTTTTTAAAATTCCTCACTCTTGAGACTATACCATTTGGACATTCACATTATCTCCACAGTCTTCTCTTTCTTCCTCTAGCCAGTTACCAGAATGATTTAATTAGATGGTAAGAGCTTCTATATCAAGTGAATGGATTTACATCAATACAAATGTTTCATATGTTCTTTTGATTATGATTTCTGACACCAAAACAAGCATCAATTTCACCACTCTGGGTTATTCTTTAGACCTAGGATTAGCATATGCTGTTCTGCATTTACATTTTCAATATTTTTGATTTCATTTAGCAAATGTTACATAGGTAAATAAACAAGAACAGAACAAGAATCAAATTTATATACTATTAACAGCAATGACAAAAATTTATGTTACCTTAAAAAATGCAAAAAAAAGAAGCTATTCTATAAATTCGACCCCCGACCGATAGGGGCTGCCGGTAAAATGCATGGTCCGCTATCTAATAATGAAAAAAAAAACATACAATGCAGTCAAGAATCAAAAATTAGTTAAACTTACAAATTTGGGAAATAATTAGAAAAGAACTCCATAACAAAACAATGTTTACATTCATTAAAGTAGTGGAGCATATTTTTTCTGAAGACAAACAAGCCGTAGTATCAGACAACCATTTAGAGTGAGTGGGAGGGACACCATTTTCCCTTACATTAGTGTGGCCCTGTTGGCAATCAGGGAGGCAAAAGCTACTACAGGGGTGTTCTACAATTCCCAGGCACTTCTGCTTCAGTCCACCAAATTCTGCAGAATTGTGGTCAAGGTCTTTGAAACTTCCTATCTCAGTTTCTTTACAGATACATTTATCTGTGTTGCAAATTAATCATCTTAAAATATCCTGGTTAATTAGCTGAAAGTACTGACCATGGTGTCACAACTTATTTGTGGTAAATTAAATTAATAACTTGTCTATCTCCTTGATAATAAAAAGTCAAAATCATTCCACATCAATATTCACATTCCGACCCCACGTTTAGTGGCAAGTCTCTATTCTTTTTGTTCCTTTCACTTTATAATATAAAACAAAACATTGATATACATTGCCTTTTTTGCCAAGTACTCCTCTGATCCTTTACAATTACTTTGAAGAATCCTGGATAAATATTATTTGTTCATAAATAGTAATGTGATCTAATTTTTTAAAAATTGGAACTAATCTCAATCAAAAATTTACAATATAGAATTTGTTTTCTTCAGACCTCTTTATAACCTGTTTAAAAATGAAGAATGGAACTTTAATTCCATGGAAATTAACACAAGGAATAGCAGAAATGCATAATTAGCAAATAAATGGATAAATAGATATAGCTGTATTATTGATCTGAAGTACTGTGAAAAATGTGACTTACATCAGAATGATAGAAGCTCTTAGACATTTTCAACTGTCTCCAGAAGAAGGCAAAGTAGCCAGATTCAAAACGCATTTTTCCTTTCACAACGTAATTTTATAAGATTATGACTGATTATAATTATCCAGAACAGGCAATTTAAAATTTTGAACATTAAAAAAAAAAATACATTGTGTTTAAGAGCAATGGAAGCAAAATCAACCTCAGGCTTCAAAATTAAACTGGATAAGAATCTATGAGGGAATCAATTCTAGGCAATGGGGCAAGAGCATGAATCCAATAGGATTGCTTAATTGGAAATCAATAGAGATTCAATGAGCCTATTTATCTCAAAGATCCAGCAATTCTTTGATTCTAGGATCGAACAGAAATGATAGAGCATCAAAAGTTATTCTTCCATACTCTGAAGATTTCAATAGTGGTTTTCTTGAACACAGAAGTAAGCTCATCAGACAGTATTTCCTTATTTACCTCTTCTACTTTTCTAACCTTGCATTCAGAGGGTGAACTTCCTGTTTCTGCCACTGTGGAGATATGCATTAGGAAACATGCACCCTCTGAAAAAAAAATCTACTTGTTTTAAAACTGACAGAGTATTTAAGGAGAGGGTATATAATATTAAAACAACACAACAGACACCTGATACATTTTGTAAATTACCAATTACTTGTAAGTGACTCCTCCTTTAAATTGATTTTAAACAATACTAATTATTGCTAAATGCTGGCATGAAGGTAAACCCAAAGGACTTCATCATCATGGTACAATCTTGCTAATGGTCACCGTTAATTAAAAATGCAAATTAGGACTAAGAGGCACTGGATCATTTCTTCACTGATTGACTTGACCAGATATATCTAAAACAAGAATGTCTTGTGCATATTTTCCAATAACCTGCATTAAATAAGGGCAACTGTTGAAGTTATTGGTTTAATTTTTAATCAATTTATTTATTGCACTTTTAACAACAGAATTTAGTTGAAAATATGATCTAATTTTTGGTCTTTCAGACTTTTGGTCTGAAAATAGCAGTTGCTCGGTTAGATCTGTCGGACTCTGGCTTTACCTTACTCTTAATTTAGTCTATGTGTGGTCTGAGTCCAGCGTGTTCTTTGAATGAAGTGATAGGAGAAGGTATTCGGTTCAACAGTCAATTGATTACACAGCACAAGAATAAAACTTAACAGAGCTCTGGGTCAGTCGTTAGTTCATAGGTCACCTGCACAGTGAGCTATTCCCCAAGACTGACCCCTATTGTCCAGTTGGCTCAGTTTATATAGATCAACCTTATCATACAGAACAAAAGTTGTCTTCCTTTGCTAGATCTTTTTGCATAAGGGTTATCACAAGTCATCTCCAGTTTTGCAGATATCTGGGGTGTAGCGCTCCCATCCTCCAGGCCAGACTATCCTGTTGTGTTGATCAGAAATTAATTCATCCCCAGATATTTCTAATCACCATTCTGTTCCTGTCTGGCCAATTTCTGCTGTTCTCTTTAACACCTCCTCCTGCCTTAATCTTCCTCCTGGACTGGTTTTCCATTCCCTTTGTTTCTTGCAGGCCATTCTTTGTTCTGGTCTGGCCTGTGTCTCCTGTGCTACTCCCCACCTCCTTCAGTTTGAGCATTCCTCCTAAATCGTTTTATGCATTTCCAACACCCAACCCCAACCAACCAATTTTCCCTTGCAACCGCTGCAATCGTGTCTGCCTGTCCCGCATCGGACTTGTCAGCCACAAACGAGCCTGCAACTGACATGGACTTTTTACCCCCTCCATAAATCTTCGTCCGCGAAGCCAAGCCAAAGAGAGAAGAGATTTGGGAGCAGACAATTTTGCTCAGCCAACTTTGCTCCATGCTATGATTGCCACTTAATCACATTCCTCTTTTTCCCTGACCCATGCAGTAAATATAAACTTAATAATTAATCATTTCTTTCATAATGTTTTAACCCCTAGATTCCCCCTAGATTCCAACAACAGTTAATCTTGCACATTGTCAGAGAACAGGCCCAGCACCTTCCATAAACACAGATCCCATCTCTGCAGCACAATGTACACTTAATAATGATTAATGATTGGGTTTAGTTAAAATTCACTTGTACAGCACAAAAAAGAGTTGAGTAAATTTTTATACCATATGATATATAAAGTCATTTGGTTCTTTGCTTTACCTTGAACTCATCCAATTAGTTCCAGCCCACTTCATTTTGAGTCACAGAGCACAGACAGGCTCTTTAACTCAGCTCATCTCTGTTGCCCAAGTTGGGATACTGTGCTAGTTCCATTTGCCTACATTTGGTCCATACCCTTTAAGGAACTTTCTATCTATAAAGCTGATAATTGCCTTAAGGACATCAAAAATATGCCTCCTTCTAAAGTTTCCTCTGGCAGCTTGTTCCAGATATGACTACCTTCTGAGTAAGACCTCCACAATTTTCCACCCTTCAAATATTCATCCATCTTCCTTTTACAACCCTGAGATTCATTTTTTCTATGGGCAAGGTAGACTGAACACTTATTGCTAGTGCAAAAAAAAAACTGTACATAATGTACAGAGGTAAACAAATAAAGAACGGGAAACAACTGTGCAATACAAAGAGAAAAAAAAACAATGAAGTGCGTAAATAAGAGTCCTTAAATGAATCCCCGATTGAGTTTGTTGTTGAAGAGTCCAATGGTGGAAGGGTAGCAATCTGGTAGTGCAAGTCCAGTGACTCCTCTACTTCTTTCCTGATTGTAGCAGCAAGAGCAAAATGTGTTCTAGGTGGTGTGGACCTTTGATGACTGCTGCTGCTCTCCAAGATCAGCATTCTACGTAGATGTTCCTGATGATGTGGAGGGTTTTGCCAGTGGTATCCTGGGTAACATCCACTACCTTTTGAAAAGCTTTATGCTTGGGGGCATAGGTGTCCCCATACCAGACCACACTCCTTACCAGACCAGACCACCTTTTACTGACTCTGATATGTTGAGACTCTTTCTACAATGACCCTCCTAGAAAGTAGCCCTCCCCTCTCTTCCAAATATCCCACCTGTCTGCGTACTCAATGAGGCCTGTAGTCAATCTTAGCATTAACGCTATTGCAGCACATGACTCTATTCTGGAACGTAGGCTGTACAATGGCTTACAATGTAAAGTAAGGGGAGGCTAATAAATTCATAACAAACTAGAGTATAGCAGCACAAGTGCACCCGTTTAGTGATTTGTTCAGAATTGACACAATCACATATATATAGTTAGGTTTGGTATTTTAAAGCTATTCAAATTAATGCACTTGTAATTACGGATGGTCCACAATTTACGTGGCCCCACGCTTGCGATATGGAGCACACTGTTCTCACGTGATTCTGGGTAATGGCACATTGCACGAGAACAGCATACAGCCTTTTTCTCCGTGATGCTGACTCAACTACGCTCACAGTTTCTGTACTCACCTTTCAACACAGTGTGTTGAACATTTAATTATAAAAATGGTGATAGGTGAGGTATTCTTTGACAAGTTATGTTGTTTTGACTTATGTGGGAGCACAGGAATGCAACCCCATCATAAGTTGAGGAGCCCCTGTGCAGGAATTATTTTTTTTCCATGTCTTGTGAAGCTTTTCCTTTAACTTTCTGCATTTCCTTTGACTTACATTATTGTATGCAAGCAGAACATTTCCTTGCATATGAAAGTGATTTACCTGCAATGATTGAATGCCATTGCCAGTAGCTTCTTTTTTAGTTTGTAGTAAAGGTCATGCTTTGCTTTCCTTGACTAACCTTGGAGAAAGCAAGTGAAGCATCATTAATACAAAAGTTAAATGATCCTTGGCTTACTCCACTAAATCCGCACTGTCTAGAGTAACCCACCATCTGCAGCTTAATTATAACTGCAATTGCATTATATATTACATTTGACAACTCTACTTGTGGATTAAATTTGGCACAAATATTTGATGCAATTTTTTTTAACAATCTCAATTTGTGACACATGCAAGTTGCCACTGCTTTTCCCTGTAGCTACTTAATTATGCATGTCTGACTGTCTGACCTTGAAGACAGCTTTGTGTTGTCTGGCAGGCAAAGTGTGAAATAGTTCCAATGCAAATCTATCACCCCTTACCTTGATCAGTCAAAATAATAACTTCAAAATTTATTGTGCAAAATCAAATTACATTTGATCAATGATACCTTCAAATCAATTAGCCTCTTCTTTTTAATATTTAAATTCATTTGTTTCATGTGTTGGCTTTTAATTGATAAATGCAAAGTCTGACCTTATTTTGTATCCCCAAGTATTTAGGACAAGCTCAAGGGGAAATTTATAATGCAGACTGAATAAAAATTAATATCTGCCCAATGAATAATTCTAAACTAAGAATCCATAATTGAATTATTCAGACAGAGCACACCAACAAGCTATTATGGATTGAGTTAATAAAATAATGATTTAAAAAATCTTAAAAAGGTATAGATTGTGGGGTTTTACTTTAGGTACATTTCACAGACATATTAACATTTCACAGAAGTCATCAGATTTAAAATGCAAGAGTTAAGCTGAGGCGGGGACTTCATGTCCACAGTGACTTTACAGAATGTCGACTTCACAAGTAGGTGTTAGTTGCTGGGGAAAAAAAAATGGACTATTGTCTTTTAAGGACAGATCTCTGGCTCAGAAACTGATTACGGTGTCAGTGATCCAAGGCTGGTTGAAGGTTGCTATTCTAAGTGGTTTTTTTTTGCAAACATAAACAAACAGGTGATTTCTCTTTGGAGAGAGGGAGAGAAGTAAGTTTAAAGCAGGAGTTGGTGTTGATGGCTGCAAACTTTGCACTCTTGCTATAAGAGCCCATTTGAAGATGGGTTTTGAGTTCTGAGTTCTGCCTATTCTAAGCGGAAGTGACTGATTAATATGCTTCTCCTGGGATAGGGGAAAAAGAACTCTGTGGTAACCTGGAAGAAGAGGTTATCTTTTGGAAAACCCCTTGAGGGGGAAAGCTTCGGGCAAGACACTGAAGTTTCTGATTGAAGGAGATAAGTTTTTGTGTGTCCAATAAACAACAAATACCTGTCTGAAACCAACAAAAATAGATCTGCCTTTGCACTAACAATTTAAGTTAAAGCAGCAGAGCCTGGAAAAGATCATAAATATTAAATTCTGTGCACAATATGGAAAATTGCCCAAATAAGAGTGAACTTGGAGAAGTGAATAATTGGACAGTGAAACACAGAACTTTTCTGAACACATACACATTACATAAATGTGTGCTTTGAATCTGAAGGAGGTTAAGTTTAGTCAATAGTAGAAAGTTAAAGATTGACTTTATTATTATGTTTGAAAAAAAATAAAAGCAACTATCGTTTAAGTAACCACTGTCTTGGTGAATTTCTGTGGCTGCTGGTTTTTGGGAGTCCTTTAGGCTCATAACACAGGCAGTCAATGACATTTGAGCCCACATTGCTTAACATCCACACATCAACTTTCTGCAGAATATTTTTTTTAATGGAGCTTTTTGAAAATCAGTTCTTGGCCTTTTGATATCTATAAATTGCAAAAAAAAAATTCTGTTCTTACTCCAGGGTGGATATCACAAGGATGCCATAAAATTATCTCACTGAAAATATGTGCAAATTAAAACCAGTACAAAATCATTTAAATAATAATTTATCTGATTGAGAACTTTGAATCACAAAGTTGTTTGACACAGGATTAAGCAGCTCACTGACAAAAGGCAAAGGAGGAAAAACCCAACACCCAACCCCAACCAACCAATTTTCCCCTGCAACCGCTGCAACCGTGTCTGCCTGTCCCGCATCGGACTTGTCAGCCACAAACGTGCCTGCAGCTGACGTGGACATTTACCCCCTCCATAAATCTTCGTCCGCGAAGCCAAGCCAAAGAAGAAGCAGCTGAAAGTAAATATCAAGAAATCCTGTCAAAAATCACTCAAGTAAAGCAATCATCAGCCCTCACACCTATTCTGCCTATTCCAGATAGAGAATATTACTTTCATTACACAGAGAATAGCTCACAGATGATATATATTTTTTATTTTTAGAGAAATAAAGGTATTGAAAAGCCAGCAACTCTGTGAGCAATATCTTGAGACACATATTCTGGTAGCTATATCCCATTTTGCATTAAAAAGTTGAAGTGAACCAATTTACATCATTGATTGAAGAGAAGCAAATACAACTTCATCAGTGGAAAGTGAGATGAATGTGATAGAAAATTAAAAACTAAATTATGGGACATAAATTATGGAATGTTGAATCAATCTCACCTGTTCATTGGGAAGTATTGACAAATAGGAAAAAAAAGACAAAATATAATTTAGAAATCATTCAAAATCCCATAGATTAATTCCACAAAACATGATTAAATCAAGGTTTCAGCTTGTAATATTCCAGTCCATTTAAGTTTTGTTTTTTGTGGGGGTAAGAAGTGACTATATGGAAGGGGGAAAAACCCACAATTAAGTAAAACTTTATAGCCTCAGTATTTTACAACCAATAATTTATGTTTACTGTTCAGTCACTTTTCTGAAAACACACAACTAAGTTTAATATGTAGAAAAGAAAAAGTAACAGTCCTTTTTGACCCAAGAGTTTGTGCCGCCCAATTTACACCCCATTAACCCGCTCCATAAATCTTCGTCCGCGAAGCCAAGCCAAAGAAAGAAGAAACCTACAACCCCAATATATTTTGAAAAGCATCGTCCAAACCTGAGGTATTTACCACAAAGATGGATAAAGGCTGCGAGTGAATGAAAATTACACTGCACGTATGTTTTCCTCCAAGTCAGGTAGGTACCCCTCAGAAATCCATTCCTATCTTTTTTTTTAATCTTTGTTGAATCTAACACTTAGGACATCCTGCACCACTGATTTCTGGGTGGATATTCACCAAAAGAGCACAGCAAATATATCATGTGATTCACTACTACCATTTTAGGCACAATTAAGGTGCTTACCTTTCCCATGATCCCCATATTCTACGAAATGATTAAATAAAAAAAAGATCCTTAACTCCTTTAGCTTCCTTTTCCCTAGTCATGTTTCGTAACATTTAAGTTGGTCTCTTTTCATACTGCTAATCTTTCATCTTATTTATTTTAATCTTTTATACATTTTCTTAGTCATATGATCTCCACCACAATACAAATTTTTTAGATGTGATAGAACAGGGGGTAAAAAAAAGGGGGAGGAGTTGCTCTGCTTGTTAAGGAGGACAATACTGCCGTGAGGTGGCAGGATGGTTTGGAGGGATCGTCCAGTGAGGCTGTTTGGGTGGAATTGAGGGATGGAGGAGGCATGAGGGTATTAATGTGTATTATAGACCACCAATCTTCAATTTTCAATCTTCTTCAGCATGATGCTGAACCAAGCCATGAAAGACCCCAACAATGAAGACGCTGTTTACATCCGGTACCGCACGGATGGCAGTCTCTTCAATCTGAGGCGCCTGCAAGCTCACACCAAGACACAAGAGAAACTTGTCCGTGAACTACTCTTTGCAGACGATGCCGCTTTAGTTGCCCATTCAGAGCCAGCTCTTCAGCTCTTGACGTCCTGCTTTGCGGAAACTGCCAAAATGTTTGGCCTGGAAGTCAGCCTGAAGAAAACTGAGGTCCTCCATCAGCCAGCTCCCCACCATGATTACCAGCCCCCCCACATCTCCATCGGGCACACAAAACTCAAAACGGTCAACCAGTTTACCTATCTCGGCTGCACCATTTCATCAGATGCAAGGATCGACAATGAGATAGACAACAGACTCGCCAAGGCAAATAGCGCCTTTGGAAGACTACACAAAAGTGTCTGGAAAAACAACCAACTGAAAAACCTCACAAAGATAAGCGTATACAGAGCCGTTGTCATACCCACACTCCTGTTCGGCTCCGAATCATGGGTCCTCTACCGGCACCACCTACGGCTCCTAGAACGCTTCCACCAGCGTTGTCTCCGCTCCATCCTCAACATCCATTGGAGCGCTTACATCCCTAACGTCGAAGTACTCGAGATGGCAGAGGTCGACAGCATCGAGTCCACGCTGCTGAAGATCCAGCTGCGCTGGATGGGTCACGTCTCCAGAATGGAGGACCATCGCCTTCCCAAGATCGTGTTATATGGCGAGCTCTCCACTGGCCACCGTGACAGAGGTGCACCAAAGAAAAGGTACAAGGACTGCCTAAAGAAATCTCTTGGTGCCTGCCACATTGACCACCGCCAGTGGGCTGATATCGCCTCAAACCGTGCATCTTGGCGCCTCACAGTTGGGCGGGCAGCAACCTCCTTTGAAGAAGACCGCAGAGCCTACCTCACTGACAAAAGGCAAAGGAGGAAAAACCCAACACCCAACCCCAACCAACCAATTTTCCCCTGCAACCGCTGCAATCGTGTCTGCCTGTCCCGCATCGGACTTGTCAGCCACAAACGAGCCTGCAGCTGACGTGGACTTTTTACCCCCTCCATAAATCTTCGTCCGCGAAGCCAAGCCAAAGAGAAAGAAGAGACCACCAAATCAGACAAGAAAATTGGAAGAATATATTTGTAAGGAGATAGCATATATGTGTAATAAACATAAGGTAGAGATCATGGGAGATTTTAACTTCCCACACATTGATTGGGATACCCATATAGTAAGAGGGCTGGATGGGCTAGATTTTGTCAAATGTGTGCAAGATAGTTTTCTTAATCAATACATAGAGGAACCAACTCGGGACATTGTAATACTGGATCTCCTGTTAGGGAACAAGATAGGTCAAGTGTCTGAGGTTAATGTTGGAGAACAAATTGGGTCTAGTGATCACAAATCTATTATTTTTAGGGTAGTTTTAGGGAAGAGCAAAGATGGGCCTAAAGTTGAGGTTCTGGATTGGAGAAAAGCAAATTTTGAAGGAATGAGAATGGCTTTGGGGAGTATTGAGTGGGACATGATTTTTTCAGGAAAGGATGTAAATGAAAAATGGAGAATAATCAAAGAAGATATTTTGAGAGTACAGAGTAGATATGTCCCAGTGAGGATCAAAGGAAAGGCTGGAAGTCATAGGGAGCCTTGGTTTTCGAGGAATATAAGAAATTTGGTTAGCAGAAAGAGGGAGATGCTCAAGTTCTTCCAGCAATTCTTTTGTTTGCTCAGGATTCCAGCATGCGGGGGGGGAGGGGGGGGGGAGGGGGGGGGCGGGGGGGGGGGGGGGGGGTGGCAAGATGGTGTAGAGTCTAGACATGTAATCTCGACCTCTCTGGCCAGACCTTTAAGAACCCATTTTTAACTCTTTGTTTTCAGGTTTATTTTTTTAAAAACTTAGTTTAAAGTATCAAGGAATTGTTATGGCTATTAATGGTAAAAAGATTAAATCTCAAGTACAGAAGAAACGACGTTTTTGGAGTGTTGAAGATTTAGAGCCTAAACAGTCTGCTACAACTTCAGGTTTGCTTTCTTTCAAGCCTAAACCACATAGATTGCCTGTGGGAGCTGAAAAAAATGACTACTACTCACCACGAGAAGGACATAGTTGGAATTACCCATTCTCAGGAGGAAGGTGTGTGTGCCCCCGATATGGATCCTGATTCTGGCAGCCTGCCGACTTTAATGGAGGGGGCACGCAAGAAGACAACTCCATTGCTTGAAATGTCTCAGGAAGTACTCCAATCTGAATATCTTGATCTCTTTGTGAGTTTTTGCAACAACAACGGGTTGCGGGGGAGACCAGCGTCGACCCCCTGAGGAAGTCAGGGTGTAGTCGCTGGGAATCCAGACCCGCAGTAAAACTATTAAACTGCCTGTTATTGAGATGCAGCAGGGGCTACAGTTACCTGGTTCTGCCACTACACAAGAGAAAGTAGGGCTAAGCTTTTCTGAATTACAATGTAAACAGCTAAGCCTTATCATTCAGCCTATGCTGGATGAAATGTCTCAGAGGCTCGGTTTGGAAGTGGATACAGTTAAAATACGTGTGGAAGCATCTTGTGAGGATTTTAAACAATTTTAGGCTGCTTTTTTGAAATGTCAACAACAAGTGGCTTCTAATACAGAAAAAGTGTTGGAGGTGGAAGAATCCGTTAAAGAATTTTATTTTTAATTTTTTTTTTCTTTATGGCTCTCCTTAGGAAAGTTGGCTGAAAAGGGGGGGGGGTGTTCTTTCCTTTTTTTTAATATATATAAAATATAACGTTCATGCTTTGTTTATTGTTATATATGTTACTTATTATCTGTATTTTGAACGAATAAATAAATAAAGTTTAAAAAAAAAGGATTCCCGCATCCACAGATTTTCTGTTTCTTGAAAGAAAAATACAATTTTGACTCTGAATTCAGAGGTTAGTTTAAATCTGCTTTGAAATCTGGGTGTTAATTTGACAGAATCCCAGTTGGACTGAACACCCCATGGAATTTGAAGAAACTCAATGACACTTTTTACTCAAGAAGTCTGAGATTCTGGATGGCACGGTTGGTATAGTGGTGCCAGCAATGCTGTTACATGCCAGCGATCAGGACCAGGGTTCAAATCCCAGACTATCTGTAGTCTTATTCCGAATGTAAAGAAATAAGTTCCATGCAGTGTGTGGCAATCTTGGCAAGCAACCAGCTGTAAGTTGGCAATTTGTGGTGCAAATGCACCAGCAGAGCCTGGAAATTATTCACCTTTCACCCCATCCCAAGTCCGACACCCCCTGTAATGGAGGATTAAAACCATGTACCCAGATGCTTTTTGCTTATGTGGAACTGACGACACTGGGTCCACACGCAGGTCACCTTACTTTCAGAACTAGCAGATGTAATTAAACTCAGCCATGGGGACTTATCTGAAGATACACTTTGAAATGGAATTCCACTGTGAGGCCCAGGGAAAGCAGTTGTCAAATGCAACACTCTGAAATTGACGAATTGGTCACAACCTGTCTTGCTCGAGAAGTTTTAATAAGTCTTTGTATCTACGAGATAAACCAGGAAATTATAACATCCTGGTTCCATAATAATTAATCTTCTAAATTGTAGAATGTAATGTTCAGTTTTGATTTTGACTGACAAATATTAGAAGGAGTAGGCGCATGATTAATTGTTTTTGGGGTATATAAGCCTGTGGTCCTGCTGCTGAAGTTTAGACTCTCCGAGGGGTGGGAACACCCCTTGTCAAGAAGGAAGAACAGCCAGAGTCCGAGCAACGTCCCGGTCGGGGGAGGTGGAGAAGCTGCTACCAGCGCCCTGACAACCTACTACAAGTGTGCAGTCGTTGCCTCGCTTCGGCAGTTGGGACCAGTCCAAGCGTTGATAAGTATAGTTGGGAAGGGCTTGCATATTGTAGTGTGAAATCAGCTTTTGAATTAGTAATAAACATTTGTATAAACTGAACTGCTCTCGGTGTGTGTGTCTATTTTCTTTCGGTAGCTCAAACACTGTGACCAATCTAAAATGAACAAAATGAGAGGTATAAGTTTACCCAAGACAATTGGCGCTGCGAGCAGGATTGGTCTCAAGATGTTTCGCCGAAAGAAAGAGGTGAGCCCTGAGCAGTTCTTGATTCCTGGATGGACTTCCAAAGACGATGGGTTTGGCATGTTGGCCAATACCCTGTCTTTGTTGGGACCACCCATTAGTTGGGATGAGAAGTTAGACTCATCAAGTGCACCTCTGGGAGAGCGGGTTGCCACTCTCCTTCGAGAAAGTAAATTTCCTGATAAAAAGAGAATGCTGACGAATGGTTTTTGGTTGCTGGCCACAGCATTACACCACTCCGTTCAGCGTGAAGCAGAATTAATTCAAAGAGAACTAGAATCTCAGTGCAAAAGAAAGCAATTAGAGGAGGAGTTAGAAGTCCTGCGACAATGCTGTTCCATGATGAGCGAGATTGTTCGCACCAGTCAGGACAGAGCCAAAGAATGGGAAGATAAGCATGTCCAAATGATTTGCCGTAATATTAAACTCCGGCAGCAGCTCTGTGCAGATAAGGAAAGGCATGGAGTAGAACCCGATCCATATCGTATTCATGCCATGATAAGGAATGGTGACGATCCTGATGTAATTGAGGATTGGGATGGGAATATCTGGAATGACAATGGTAATAATGCAGATACTCCTCAGCATGTGTCTAACATACTACCCTCTCCATCTGCTGTTCACGCCCGCCCTATAAGGCAGCAGATTTCCCAAACAGACAGAAGGGGGGATGATGTAAGGGTAGAGATGGAAAAAAAAAGGTACAAGGACTGCCTAAAGAAATCTCTTGGTGCCTGCCACATTGACCACCGCCAGTGGGCTGATAACGCCTCAAACCGTGCATCTTGGCGCCTCACAGTTTGGCGGGCAGCAACCTCCTTTGAAGAAGACCGCAGAGCCCACCTCACTGACAAAAGGCAAAGGAGGAAAAACCCAACACCCAACCCCAACCAACCAATTTTCCCCTGCAACCGCTGCAATCGTGTCTGCCTGTCCCGCATCGGACTTGTCAGCCACAAACGAGCCTGCAGCTGACGTGGACTTTTTACCCCCTCCATAAATCTTCGTCCGCGAAGCCAAGCCAAAGAAGAAGAAGAGATGGAAGGGATAGATACCCCGGTTTCCCATGTGGACCCAGGGGAAAATACCCAAACCCCTGCTTATGCTCTATGGCCTACTCCCTCTGTTGGATGGCCTCCACCTCCTCCCCTAGACTGGGTGGAGGACCCTGTGAGCCAAAGTGGGAACAGGGGTCGGAAGGAGTCAATGATCCGTGATTTCTCTGTAAAAGAGCTGGCTGCCATTGGAGATCGATTTAGGCAAAAAGCAGGGGAACATCATCCCCAGCTGCTGAGTCCTCCTGGCCCAGCTGTGCTTTCTGCTCCCACTGCTGCTTCTATCGAGCTGGCTTCTCCTGCTCCAGTTACTCATGATGAGGTAAAACAATGGGTTAAACAGGCTCTTAAAGATAACAATAGCATGTGGTCCTGGAAGCCCCCGAACCCTTCTGAAGCCTGAAGGTGTGGGCAGGATTCCCGTGTCTACTCCATCGAGACACGGCGCACACACGGGGATCCGCGGCCCTACATACCGTTAACAATCCACTGGGGTGGGGGTAATGATCGCCAATACTTGGCTTTGATCGACACCGGTGCAGAGCACTCGGTGATTCCTGGTAATCCCGACCTCTGGACTGGACCAGCCTTTCGAATAGAGGGGTTGGGAGGAGCGGTCACCCTGGCAAAGGAAATAAAAGTCTGTTCCATGGTGGGTGATAGCCCTTCCCCTGTCTGGTTACATGCCCTGGTGGCTGCTACTGACGAGTGTATCCTGGGTATTAATATGTTGGCCGGTATGGCCCTTAATACTAGCCAAGGGGGATTTGAATTTGGAATTTGAACTATTACAAAAAAACTAGTAGTGGGTCAAGTTAAGTGGGATCCTGTGATGGTGCCAGCCCCCATGAAACCAGTGTGCATTCCACAATATCATCTCCCTGGGGGGCAGGAAGAGATTACTGCCACCATCGATGCTCTGCAAGAAGAAGGGGTAGTGAGGCCCGCAACGTCGCCCTTTAATAGCCCTGTTTGGCCGGTCCAGAAGCCGGACGGCTCCTGGAGAATGACAGTTGATTATCGTTTTTTGAACAAACATGCCCCACCACTTGCTTCAGCAGTTCCGGACAATGTTACCCTTATTGAAAACATTGCTACTGGGAACACAGGAACATGGTATGCTGTCATTGATCTCGCTAACGCCTTCTTCAGTATTCTTATAGCTGAGGACTCACAGGATCAGTTCGCCTTTACCTGGAAGGGGCGCCAGTATACCTTCACCCACCTTCCAGTATCACTTTCCCTCTCAATTCACCATTATATTGATGATGTGGCCTCCTGGAGCCTCTGGCAGAAACAAGAGGGCCGCCGAGTCCCACTGGGATTCTGGTCACGTACCATGCCTGAGGCTGCCACTCATTATTCTGCTTTTGAACAACAGTTACTAGCTTGTTACTGGGCCCTGCTAGAGACTGAAAGAATGACAGGTGATGCAGATGTTCAATTACGACCTGCACTTCCTATAATGAATTGGGTCCTGGCTAATAATGCTAATCTAAAGATCGGGCGGGCTCAGCAGTCTTCTATTGTTAAATGGAAGTGGTATATTCAGAGTCGTGCGACCAGAGGGCCTGAAGGGGTGGGCCACGTACACGAACAGGTGGCTTAGCATCCCAGGTCAGGAACTCACTTATCGGAGGAGGGGGATGGTGGCTCCAGTCAGTATGCTGAGTTGAAGGCAGTCACTTTACCACTAGATCCCCATGATCACCCTCTTTGCCTGTTTATTGATTCCTGGGCTTTGGCTAATGGACTTGTGGTATGGATGCCTGATTTGCAAAAGAACAACTGGATGATAAATGACCGCCCAGTATGGGGCAAAGAGTTGTGGCAGCTGTTGTGGGATGCTTCCCACCATCGTGAGATAACCGTTTATCACGTTGATGCCCATACCAATATGGCGACTAACATGGCTCAACATAATGCAGTAGCAGATCAGCTTGCCACTATCAGCTGTGCTGATACCGTCCCCCTGGCTCGATGGGCACATGAACAGAGTGGTCATTTGGGGGAGAAGGGATCAGCTATGTGGTCCCGTACACATGCTTTATCCGTCCATCAGGATGATGTCCGCATGGTCATACGTACATGCCCAGAAAGTCAGCTTGTGAAGTTCCATACCGTTCCACCTGGTCCGCATGGCCGAATAAAACGGGGTGCTCACTCAGCTGCGGTCTGGCAAATTGATTACATAGGCCCCATGCTAGACTGTATGGGTAAATATTACGTCCTAGTAATGGTTGACACCTTTTCGGGCCTGGTTTTTACTTTTCCCACCAAGACGGCTGACCAAGCTAGCACTATCCAAGGACTAAACCATTTGATTTATCGTTATGATGTTCCAAAGGAGATTCACTCTGATAATGGCTCGCACTTCTCCGGGAAAGCAATCTGTGATTGGGCAAATGACAACGGTATTTTATGGGTCCACCATATTCCTTATTACCCGCAGGCTGCCGGGTTAGTTGAACAAATGAACGGCTTACTGAAGGAACAAATTCATTTGTTAACATCACTGGGGACCCAGAAGGGATGGTGCCATGTGCTGCAGCAGGCAGTCGACAATTTGAATCATCGCCCTTTAAAAGGAGGTACACCTTTCCACCGACTTCTTCACGCTCCTGAATTACAGCCTATTCCAGAGGAATAACAGTCATTGCCCCCCATCCCCGAACTAGAGAATGTTGGACAAAAGGTATGGGTGGCACCACCAGGTAGTGGCCCTCCTGTAAAAGGGGAAATAGTGACACCTGCCCAGGGTAACACTCGGTGGGTAGCTATTGAGGGACAGGATGATTTAGTCTGTTTAAACACTGAACGCTTATGGTATCGTGAGTGACATGTGTCAGGCTTCTTTGTTCCAGGTTCTCCATTTTACACTCCTGGTGATCTGGCTTAACAGCTGCTTTGATGCCAGCAATTGGATTTGTAATGTCGAGGACGTTCCAAGGGAGTTCCCCGTGGGAAACACGGTCTGATGCATTACACCAAGGAAGTCCTCGGTCACCAGCCTCAAGTGCAGCTTATATAAATATGTTATTGTTCAGCATGTTTCAAAATCTGTTTGTGAGCTCCAGTACCTGGGTATTGTGGCCAACAAGGATAATTTGAGCCTTGGTTGGAATCCTTTCTCATGGCTAACTGCTACATTTGGGGGAGTGGGCCACACTATCCTCCGTTGGTTGCTCGCGTCATTGCTTATCTTTGTAATTGTTGTTTTGATTTCTCTTTTTTTGCTCCCTCTGTACTCAAATACTGGTTAGGCCTCGCAAATGACAGATTGTGACCAAGGGGTGGAATGTAATGGAGGATTAAAACCATGTACCCAGATGCTTTTTGCTTATGTGGAACTGACGACACTGGGTCCACACGCAGGTCACCTTACTTTCAGAACTAGCAGATGTAATTAAACTCAGCCATGGGGACTTATCTGAAGATACACTTTGAAATGGAATTCCACTGTGAGGCCCAGGGAAAGCAGTTGTCAAATGCAACACTCTGAAATTGACGAATTGGTCACAACCTGTCTTGCTCGAGAAGTTTTAATAAGTCTTTGTATCTACGAGATAAACCAGGAAATTATAACATCCTGGTTCCATAATAATTAATCTTCTAAATTGTAGAATGTAATGTTCAGTTTTGATTTTGACTGACAAATATTAGAAGGAGTAGGCACATGATTAATTGTTTTTGGGGTATATAAGCCTGTGGTCCTGCTGCTGAAGTTTAGACTCTCCGAGGGGTGGGAACACCCCTTGTCAAGAAGGAAGAACAGCCAGAGTCCGAGCAACATCCCGGTCGGGGGAGGTGGAGAAGCTGCTACCAGCGCCCTGACAACCTACTACAAGTGTGCAGTCGTTGCCTCGCTTCGGCAGTTGGGACCAGTCCAAGCGTTGATAAGTATAGTTGGGAAGGGCTTGCATATTGTAGTGTGAAATCAGCTTTTGAATTAGTAATAAACATTTGTATAAACTGAACTGCTCTCGGTGTGTGTGTCTATTTTCTTTCGGTAACTCAAACACTGTGACCAATCTAAAATGAACAAAATGAGAGGTATAAGTTTACCCAAGACACCCCCCAACACCGATTGTCTGATTTATTTCAAACAGATCAGTGAGAGAATAATTGGCATTAGAACTTTTACAATAATTGTCGAGGGGAGGGTTCAGAGTCAGGTATCAGGAGCTCTGGTCACTGGTGCTCCCGATGCCTGACTCAGAATCATCCCCTGGGCCTACACCAGAGTTACTGATGCCCAACTGTGAAACCTCCCCTTGGCCTACACAGGAACTCCGGATGCCTGACTCTGAACCCTCCCCTGCCCCTATTGGAGCCAAGGCTAAGGAGCATGTGTGCTGAAGGATGTTTGAGCATGGGCTTCAGCATCTTCCCACCTCCCTCTTACTGGATGCTCAGCACTGAAAGTCACCTTTCCATCGAAGGAAGAGAGGGCGACATGGGGCCAGTGATAGCCACTCAACATATTTAACTTTGGCTACTCCGGTCCGGGCCTGGGAATGCCATTCACTGTCTTCATTCAGCAAATGCTGACCTTTGAAGTAGGAAGAGGTTTTTTTTAATATAAATGAAATGACTTGTGTTTATTTAAGGTGCAGATTATTTTCCAACATCTAAATATATCCAATACAACAACAGATATGACTATTTTAGGGTTCTACAGCGGTGAGGAGGAGTTAGGAAGACAAAGCAGATGGTGTGGAGATGGCAAGGGATGGTTGTGGGGTGAAGGGTTGAAGTACACTTTCAGAGCTTGCCATAGGCACAATTTTCCCTTATATACATAATGACTAAATAGCATCAATAGTCAGTGCAGAATGAAAAGAACTGTTCTTTGAATTATGACATAGATATAATTGGTCATTGTTTATTGCTAAGTTAAATGTTGCACACTCATCCAAAATAATAACTAAATTTTGGGTCATTGACCATTAAATTCCCAGTGCTTGCAACCCAGTAACCAGCAGGACTAATTAAAATGCATCCTACAGGCATAAGGCTCAACACATTATTTTAAGCTTGCATAACACTTTGTGTAGCTCTATTGAAAATATTGTTGTAAACATCTTCCTTTCAAACATTTTTTTGCTCATCAATTGGAATAGTTATAAAAAGAAAACAAACTCAATTCAAGAATTTCCAATTTAAAAAGGACAATTTTAACTACTGGATTTACTTTCTGTGAAAAGATAAAAATGAGATAATGAGATTACATTTTTGCAACATGTTTGGTGCAATGGTTAGCACAATGCTGTTGTTACAGCACCAGCGATCAGGACTGGGTTTCGAATCTCGTGCTACCTTTAAGGAGTTTATACATTCTCCCCTGTATGTGTGGACTTTCCCTGGGGGCTTTGGTTTCCTCCAACCCTTCACAATGTACCAGGGTGTAGATTAATTAGATGGAATTGGGCGGCACGGACTTGTGGGGTGAAACATTCTGTGACCGTGCTGTATGTCTAAATTAAAAAAAAATAATTTAAGAAAGCATTCAAGTTTTGAATAATTTAAAAATAGAGAAGAGTCAACCATGTATATTTTCTAAATCAGATGAAATAAACACTTTTATACAGAATATAGGTTGTGCTAGCAAGGTTGATGTATCAAGTTCAAGTTTGTTTATTATTATCTGAAAGTACATACTCAACCAGATGAAACAGCATTTCTCCAGACCATGGTGTGCATACATATACACATAGGTCATAGTAACCACACACATATATATATATTCTTCTTTCTTCTTTCTTTGGCTTGGCTTCGCGGACGAAGATTTATGGAGGGGGTAAAAAAGTCCACGTCAGCTGCAGGCTTCGTTTGTGGCTGACCAGTCCGATGCGGGACAGGCAGACACGATTGCAGCGGTTGCAAGGGAAAATTGGTTGGTTGGGGTTGGGTGTTGGGTTTTTCCTCCTTTGCCTTTTGTCAGTGAGGTGGGCTCTGCGGTCTTCTTCAAAGGAGGCTGCTGCCCGCCAAACTGTGAGGCGCCAAGATGCACGGTTTGAGGCGTTATCAGCCCACTGGCGGTGGTCAATGTGGCAGGCACCAAGAGATTTCTTTAGGCAGTCCTTGTACCTTTTCTTTGGTGCACCTCTGTCACGGTGGCCAGTGGAGAGCTCGCCATATAATACGATCTTGGGAAGGCGATGGTCCTCCATTCTGGAGACGTGACCAATCCAGCGCAGCTGGATCTTCAGCAGCGTGGACTCGATGCTGTCGACCTCTGCCATCTCGAGTACCTCGACGTTAGGGGTGTGAGCGCTCCAATGGATGTTGAGGATGGAGCGTTGTCTCCGCTCCATCCTATATATATATATATATATATATATATATACAGACATGTTTTACTGTAAATATTTATAAATATTTTGCATTTATTTCCTTGGTTTTTTCTCTCCCCAGTCACTCGCGTTTTTGAATATTTAATTTAAATTTGTTTTCCGTACTTGTATTTAATAAAAATGGAGGACCATCGCCTTCCCAAGATCGTGTTATATGGCGAGCTCTCCACTGGCCACCGTGACAGAGGTGCACCAAAGAAGAGGTACAAGGACTGCCTAAAGAATTCTCTTGGTGCCTGCCACATTGACCACCGCCAGTGGGCTGATAACGCCTCAAACCGTGCATCTTGGCGCCTCACAGTTTGGCGGGCAGAAACCTCCTTTGAAGAAGACCGCAGAGCCCACCTCACTGACAAAAGGCAAAGGAGGAAAAACCCAACACCCAACCCCAACCAACCAATTTTCCCCTGCAACCACTGCAACCGTGTCTGCCTGTCCCGCATCGGACTTGTCAGCCACAAACGAGCCTGCAGCTGACGTGGACTTTTTACCCCCTCCATAAATCTTCGTCCGCGAAGCCAAGCCAAAGAAGAATATATAACAATAGAAATGTAAAAAAATGTTGCAATCACTACATGATGGTTATAATGCCTTCCCCCTAAACCCCCACCCCCAAGGAAATTAATATATTATAAAAATATAATAATATTGTGTGGCGGCGCATATCCTCATGGCGAACTAGCCCCGCTGGTATCGCTACATGGCGGAGCAGCCATGGGGAAATGGCATCATCAGAGGTTTCTCTCTGACTCCAGCATCCCTTCCAGCGCACACCCTGGGCAGCGATTATGATGTCACAATGCACCAGGTGACTGAGCTCATGCTGCCCTTAAAGGGGTTGCTGAATTTGAATAAAAAGTCATTAACAACTCTCAACGTGCTGGCTGTGTTTCTTCCACTGCTCTCACCGCCACAATAGTAATATATAAAAAAAGAAAATATTTCAAGGATTACTCAGAAAGTCACCATCCAACATAAAGGATTCCAACAGAATTAATTTAGAGAGGATTAACTCAGGTCTTGGGGACAGGAAGAACTACTACATATTTATACATAAAATTTATATGTACAGGTGCCAAATTTGCAAAAAATACCACAATTATTTCTCAAATTATATGTAATTTCCTCCAAAGGGATACAGCTTTAAATTTCTGCATTCCACATTCCCATACCCATATGTAAATCTGACTTCCAAGTCACTGCAATACACTTCATTGTCACTGCTAATGCAATTTTAACAAATTCTAATTGGTCTGTTGATAATTTTAACTTTGGAATTGTTCCTTCTATATTCCCTAATAAAACATTGATCTGGGTTTTGTGCAAATACAATGCCTGTATCCTGATGTAAAAAATTCCCTTAAGTCCACCCAAAAAGGTCTTACCTTTGGATATGTCCAAGTTGAATGCAAAAAGTTCCCACCTGCTCACCACACCTAAAACATTGATCTGATAGATCTGATTTCACCTATTCAGTTCTTGTGGTGTAACATATAACTGATGTATATCCCCCAGTCAATCTCAACAAGATGGTGACAGAACCTTCATTCTGACAATGTAATAAAGATAGTCCCACAGTTAAGTTAGAAAGGGAAATCCAGAAATTTGACTGATGAGTACGAGAAATGAATGTTCCATGTGTGTATGTGCCATGGAAGAGAACTTAGAGATATTGGTGCCACAACCACTGTGAGAATTTTCCACTCAAAGAGGCTCAGGGTTTGTCCTCCTTCTACTGAAGGAACTTTGATGTATTTGAATGACTGTCTTTCTCAATGACCTATCTTCCATCATAACATCAGAAACAGTGATGTTCTCTGCTAGTTGCTCAGTGATCAATCTTAACATCAATATAGAGCATGAAGCAGCCTGCACCTGCCTGATTCATAGCCATCATTCCAGAAAGGTGGGAAGTCAGCGGTCTAGCTCACAGAGATGCTACCTCACAGCTCCATCAGCCCAGATTTAAACCTGATCTCTCATGTTGCACATGTGGAATTTGCATGTTATTGCTAATACTTTGTGGGTTTTCTCCCATATCCTAAAAAAGGCATGATGATGGGTTGGTTGATTGTCCATTGTAAATTGCCTCTAGTGTCAAAGAAAGTGATGAAACCTAGGATTTGGAAATGTGGAGCAGGTAAAATGGTCAACATAGACAATAGACCAAAGGGCCTGTTTTGTGATACACAGGGCATGTTCAGCAACATTCAGCTTCAAAGAGATTCCTCTTACCAAGCCTTGAGTTTAATGCCATCATTATCATCAATGGAACTCACCATTTACCAGAAACTTGACAGGACAAACCATGTGAATCCATCAGTGGCAAAGAGTTGGGGCTAGTTATTCCATAATATTACCAAAAAGTACAAATATACAATTTGTAACTGCTGTGTTAAATACTGTGAGTGTATAGTGACATATAAAACAACACACAAAAGTTTATTACACAAAATTAGAGCATAAGGAGGTAATATACAAAAGTGGATTAGAATGTATTAATGTCCTGAACACTCACCCTTTCAATATCTAGAATCTAGGAATAAATATGTCATTTTGAAGCTGGGAGGTGCCATAGGGATTGATGAGAAGCTCCATCTTTGACCATCCACATATGGGGTCTAGGACATTTTGGCTTCCACAGTTTAGCATCCATAATTTGGTGCCAGACATTTTGCCACCCACAGTTAGGCACTGGACATCTTGGCACTAACATTTAGGCTACAACAATTTATTCACTTATTATACTTATTACGAAGCAAGGAGTGACGCTTCAGTCTGTCACTCAGAATCTTGCACTTGGGACAGCGGCTGTCACTCTATCACATCAAGCTAGAATCTTTCGAGGTAGCGAAGGGAGGTTATCCTATGTCCAGGGACAAGACCCCGATCTCCCCTGGCAAGGTCCAAGCTGATTTTTTTTTGTGTTCTCCACCCCTCATGATCCCTGATCCCCCTCTGCTGGTGGTGAGTAAATGGCGGCGTCGGACAGTGGGAAGGAACCAAGTTGTCCCAGGGCTGGGGACCGGACACCGATACCACTCCTGGTCCCTGATCATCCTTTTCTCCTGGTCCCCCCGTCTGCCACCTGGTCACCACGCCCCCGCCCCATTTCCCATTGTCAAGAAACAATTTTAATCAATGCTTAATATGTATTATATTTAATTAATATTGTAATAAATTAAATGCCATGCCTGTCACCAAATATGAGTGCCAAAATATCCGGCACCAAACTGCATATGCCAAAATGTCTGATTCAGGCATATATGAGGGGATCAAGAGAAATATGTTCAAAGTTGGTGGGTAAGAAGTATACAGAGGGGCTTCGGACAACAGATATTTTAAAACGAATGGCAAAGGGACTGAAAGATGTAATGTAATGAAAAAAAATCTGCATGAACAGCTTGGCTGAAAAAAATAGAAAGGCAGAATATTTTTTAACAAGGTATTGAAAGGGTGAGTGTTCAGGACATGAATACTTGATCATTATCAGTTAATATGCCAGCTCAAGCAATTATGAAGGCAAATGCTATGGTGGACTTTATTACAAAAAGACTTGAATAGAAAAGTAGTAATGTATTGCTCCAATTAAATGGAGCCATGGTGAGACTACATCTGGAATGTTATGTTCAAGTCCAGTCACCCTACGAAAGCTATAAGGTACATGCAACTGAGGGAGAGCATCAAAGGTTCACAAGATTGATAGAAAAATAAAAGATGATTTCATTGAGGCATACAGAATTCCAAAAGTGCTTGAAAGGGTCATCACAGGAATGATGTTTCTCCACGCTGTTGGGTCTCGCACCAAAGGTTATATCAATTTAAAAAAGTCTCAGCTCAGCTGTTGAACACTAAAATGAAAAGAAATAACTTCATTCCCTAATGGGAATTATGTACCCAAGATATTTGTGAAAATTCAATCATTGAGTAACTTCAAAAAAGAGATAAGAATAAGGTGATATCATATTAGTGCAGGAAATTGGCATTTTAATATGAAAGATGTGTCATAATTCCATTGAATGACAGAGCAGACTGAGGGGTCAAACAGCCAAAGGCTGTGTCAACTTCAAAGTCCTTCCATTCTTACAGTACAAGAGAAAGATGTTAAAGGAGTAAGAACACTGGATATATAAATATATTTCCAACTTATACCAAAAAGATAAGCAGAGTTGTGCAATAGACAAAAGTGATAGAGCAACTCAGCAGGTCATGCAGCATCTGTGGAAAGCAAAGGGATATAACAAGTGTTCTATGCCTGAGTCCTTAAGTTAAAGTCTGAGCAAAAAGCAGACAGACATCTGAATAAAAAGATGGGGGGGGGGGGCGGTGAAGATGTTGAAGGGACGAGGTAAGATGGGGAAGGGGGTGGTGCACAGGCCAACAGCAAGATGTCACAGATGGATTTGGGTTGGAGGACAGAACAGTAAAAAAAAACTGAGACGTGATGGGGGAGGGAGAAGCTCTCAGAATGAAAAATAGAACAATACAGCACAGTACAGGCCCTTTGGCCCTTGATGTTGTGCTGACACATGTATTCTCTCCCCCAAAAAAGTACAAGCCCTCCATATTTCAAAATGCTCCTTTCTTCTTTCATCCATGTGTCTGTCTAAGTTTCTTAAATGTCTGTGGTGATATACCACTAGCCTACTGCAGGGGGTGACCTGTGTACCTGCAGGAAGATCACTGGAGAGACAGACCACACCTGGCCTGTCATGATAATGAATATGTATGAGATGTACTGGAAGTCACATGGTATGAGAGAGAGATAAGGGCACAAGCAAGAGAACAAAGGAAACGGGAGAATAAAAAGACCCAGAGAAGTTTACCTGATAAAACTTGTGTTTAATGTTTTATTAACTTCACATTTCAGGCCACAAATGTGACATTGGCGACGAGGATGAAAGAAGCTTGAAGAAAATTAAAGTCTAAACAAGATTACAGAGGATTACAGACAACTTCAAGGTGATAAGAATTTTCTCTGTGACTCAGTACTTTTGGGGCTGGAATATTTCCTCATGGCTGGTGCAGACAGTGAGTTTCTAACACATAGTGGAATTGCTCATTTTGACCCGACTGGTGATGCAAGCACTGTAAATGTGAAGTGGAAGGCATGGCTGGAAGAATTTGAATCCTACGCCGACAGTCGTGGCCTATTTCTAGATGTTGAACAATACAGTTGAACAAAAAGCGCAGAGAAGGGCGCTACTTCTTTTCACTGCTGGACCTGCAGTTCGGGAAACATTTAAGACACTTCTGAATACTGGAAGAAAGGATGAGTACCAGAAAGCGGTAGATGCATTAAATGCACACTATGTAGTGACACCGAATGCTACATTTCAACGCCATTTGTTTCGGAGAACGAGACAAGAAGATGGCCAGACAAATGCTCAGTACGTGACGAGACTACGCCAGCTAACTGTTGGATGCAATTACATGCCAGCTGATTTGGACAACCAATTATTGGATCAAGTCGTACAGCACTGTAGATCAGATAAACTCAGAAGACGTCTACTGGAAAGAGGGAGTGAGTTGGAACTCACCGATGCTTTAACCATTGCTGCTGCATTAGAGGCTGTTGAAGGGCAATTTCATACCATGACCCTGAAAGACAACTCAAGTCAGCAAATTAAGAGGCTCTCACATCGCCATAATCAGCCAAGATATACGCCGACACAGGACGAGGAGTGTTATCGATGTGGAAACCGAGGTCACTTTGGAAAAGACCCATATTGCCCGGCCAAAGGCAAAGTTTGCAGAAAGTGTGGAGGTAAGGACCACTTTGCAAAGAAGTGCAAAAGCAAGTCCAATGCAGACCAGAAGAGGAAGAGTACAACTTCCAAAGGCAAAGCCTGGGGGAAAGGAAAGTATCCTGAAAAGAAAGATACCATTCGCCAGATAGACGGTGACGATGATGATACCCAGGAGGAACAGAGTTGTTACCAATTTACGTTGAATGAAGTACGTCATGAGAAGGTCCCAGTGATCATTGGTGGAGTGACAGTTCAGGTCATTGTAGACTCAGGCAGTGACAGTAATGTGATTGATCGACATTTATGGGAGAAGTTGAAAAGGAAAAAGATCATCCATACCTCAAAGAAGTGTTCCAAGAAACTGTATCCATACACAGCAACCAAGCCATTGCAGACCATTGGATGTGTTACTGCAATTGTTGAAGCTGGAGATAAGTACACCGAAGCAGAGTTTATGGTTATAGAAGAGAGGGGAGAACCATTGCTGAGTAGAAGCACAGCACAAGACCTGGCAATACTTCATATTGGAGCTTGTGTCAATTCAATTCAGTCATACGAGGATATGTAGCAAGAATTCCCCGCAGTCTTCCAAGGAGTAGGAAAGCTGAAAGGTCGACAATTGAAGCTAGCGGTAGATGAAACGGTCAAATCCAAGGCACAAACAATGCGCCGAACTCCGTTTGGACTTCGTGGGAAAGTCGAAGCCAAAATTAAAGAATTGATCGAACAAGACATTATTGAACCGGTGGAACATTCGACACAATGGGTCAGTCCCGTAGTAATTGTGCCCAAACCAAAGGGTGACATAAGACTATGTGTTGACATGAGAATGGCCAATGAAGCTATAATTAGAGAACGACACCCTATACCAACAGTGGAGGAAATACTTCAAGAACTAACTACCAGCAAGGTATTCTCAAAAATTGATCTGAAATGGGGCTATCATCAATTAGAGCTGGATCCGGGTTCCCGAGATGTAACTACATTTGTGACTCACTGTGAATTGTATTGTTACAAGAGACTATCATTTGGAATTAATGCAGCTTCGGAGATCTACCAGTATGAAATCCATCGAGTGATTCAAGGCATTCCTGGAGTTGCCAACATTTCTGACGACATCATAGTCCATGCACCAACGAAGAAAGAGCATGACAAACGGTTGAGGCGTGTAGTATCTAGACTACAGGAGGCAGGCCTTACCGTGAATGGAAACAAGTGCCAGTTCAGTGTGTCAGAAATGGACTTCATGGGACACAGACTTACACGGAAAGGACTAAACCCTGCATAGGCCAAGGTGAAAGCTATTGCAGAGGCACGTGCACCTCAGAACGCAACAGAGGTGAGGAGTTTCCTAGGATTGGTCAATTTTTGTGCAAAGTTCATTTCTAATTTCGCTACAGTGGCAGAACCACTAAGGAAACTAACCAGGAAAGGTGTACCATTTCATTTTGGATCTGAGCAGAAGAAAGTGTTCACAGCGCTGAAGCAAAGCCTGACAGATGCAAAAACTCTTGGATATTACGATCCGGCGGCATCATCCAAAGTCATAGCGGATGCTAGCCCGGTTGGTTTAGGAGCCGTGTTGGTCCAGATTCATGATGGAGGACCAAGAATCATTGCCTATGCCAGCAGATCGTTATCAGATATGGAAAGAAGATACTCTCAGACAGAGAAAGAAGCACTCGGACTTGTATGGGCCTGTGAGAGGTTCCATGCATATTTATACGGCATTGAATTTGAACTCATCACAGATCATAAGCCATTAGAGATGATCTATGCACCTAGATCCAAACCATGTACCAGAATAGAGAGATGGGTACTCAGACTACAACCCTACAAATATAAAGTAATCCACATTGCAGGGAAAGCAAACATTGCTGATCCGCTGTCCAGATTGGTGAAGGTTGGTGGTCCACACAAGTCAGAATTGGGAACAGAAACAGTGAGCTTTGTACGCTTCGTAGCTATTCAGGCGACACCGAAAGCTGTGACTACGAAGGAGGTCGAGAGAGAATCCGAACGTGATCCAGAACTCATGGAAGTAAGAGAATGCATACAGAGTGGACAATGGGACAAGTGTACTCACAAGGCTTACATTCCCATTAGAGACGAACTTTGTTGCATCGGACAGTGTGTATTAAGAGGTTGCAGATTGGTGATACCACAAAGATTGAGACCGAAGATCGTATCCTTAGCGCATGAAGGACACCTAGGTATTGTTGGTACCAAGCAAAACCTCAGGACCAAGGTATGGTGGCCAGGTTGTGATAAAGACGCAGAGAAATTTGTTAAAACTTGTCACGGATGTCAAATCACAAGTAGGAGTAATCCGCCAGAACCGATTCGGAGTACGCAACTCCCGACAGGACCATGGATCGACGTAGCTGTTGATTTTCTTGGACCTTTACCGACGGGTGAATCAATTATGGTAGTGATAGATTACTACAGCAGATACTATGAGTACGTGGTGTTGAAGTCCACAACCATTGGAAAAACAATACAAGCGTTAGCAGAGATATTCGCAAGATATGGATTATCTGTTACATTATACTCTGACAATGGTCCACAATTCATTTCAGAGACATTTGCGGAATACATGAGGACCACAGGTGTCCACCATCATAAAGTACCTCCGAAATGGCCGCAAGCCAATGGAGAAGTAGAGAGACAAAATCAGTCCATTGAAAAACGATTGAGGATTGCACACGCAGAAGGACAAAATTGGCGAGAAGCATTGCTATCTTATGTGGCTGTCTATCGAGCAACGCCTCATGCAACCACTGGAAAAAGTCCTGCAGAAGCATTTTTTGGGAGAAAAATCCGCACAAAAATGCCAGAAATAAAGGAAATCCGAGACGACCAGGAGATGAGGGATCACGATGCTGAAAAGAAAGGTGCAGCAAAGCTGTACACAGATTCGAAACGTGGAGCCAAGTACTCAGACATCATGCCAGGAGATAATGTTCTAGTGAGGCATGAAACTGGTGGTAAGCTAGACACACCTTATTACCATCAACCCTATACTGTCGTATCCAGAAGTGGTAGTATGGTGACGGTCAAGTCTCCGACTGGAGTCCTGTATAAGAGAAATGTATAAGGTGTAAAAAGGTACCAGTCCAGAGATACATCGAGCGAAGAGGTTGAAAGGCCAATACGAGATGCTGAAACTGAGAGACCTGATGATGTTCCAGAGGCAGTTACCAGCACTCCTGATGAAGTGACTAGAGCGCCAGAAACACCTGAAGCCGTGGCGAGCAGTATTTCCGAGTGAACAACCGAGAAGCGACGACAATATCGCAGGCAGGCCGAAACGAAACCGGAAAGTGCCCAAACGATATGAAGACTTTGTGCCATAGTTTTAATAAGAACATGTGCATGTATGAATGCTGTAGGAAGTAAATTTTATGTAATTGAGTTATAGTATTACCATTAGTTACGATGTTTGTAAGTTTCCGAGAGATATTGGTAAGTGAAGGTAAAGTTTATTTCTGATTAAAGGAGGGATGTCATGATAATGAATATGTATGAGATGTACCGGAAGTCACGTGGTATGAGAGAGAGATAAGGGCACAAGCAAGAGAACAAAGGAAACGGGAGAATAAAAAGACCCAGAGAAGTTTATCTGATAAAACTTGTGTTTAATGTTTTATTAACTTCACATTTCGGGCCACAAATGTGACATGGCCGGCTGTCAATCAGCCAACTTGAATGGATCAAGCCCCACCTGGTCCCTCGAGTTCAGTCACTCGGAGTGCAGCTGAATACAGCAGAAGACTTTAAATGGAATAAAGCCTGTTGTTCAGTCTTTATGAATCTTGTGTCTGTTTACTGTCACCACAGTGCATCACAATGGCCCCAATGTTTCACCCTCCACCACCTTCCCTGCAAAGGTATTCCAGGTACCCACAACTCTCTATGTAATATAAAACATATAGAAGAGGCTCGAGGATAGGAAGCTGGAGGAAAGGAGACCATGCACTCACACAGTAACTACAGACTTTCCTATTTAACTCCTGATAAGTAGAATTGTTGTTTCACTGCAACAGGAAACACCACAGTGTTTTTATTTAAATTGTTACATTTTTGGTGATTCAGTTTCCATCATTAGCTTTAAGTCTGCCATTTAAAACCAGTAAGCAAAGTGCAGTGAATACCAAGGAGGCAATGATCCTTGGACAGTACTATCACTTGGTCTCATCCTTATGTGTCTGAAAATGGTATTTTTGGTATGTTGCTTGTGTTACCGATAAATCATTCTACACATATCAATCAAGGAAGTGAAAGTGCAGTTGGCTGCTCCATAAAGCTACAGCTGTCAAAGCAGGCACTCATCCTATCACAGCTAAAAATGCACATGGTTCTATGAAGAAGGAGGTTGTTTGTGCACTTCCAATCAATTATTTTGATGCCCACAAGGAATTCTGCCATCACAGCCTCAAGGTAAGATATTCAGGGAAACAGCAAATGAGAAGTTGGAGATATTTCAATGCCAAGTAGAGGCAGGGCAAAATAGTCCATGAAAATGGACAAGGGACAGAATCAGAAATGGAATCAGAATTTATTGTCACGAGCAAGTCACAAAATTTGTTTTGGAGCAAGATCACAGTGCAAACATTTATATATCCCACCTTAAAAAAATAGTGCATAAAAATGTCAAAGTAAGCCAGTGTCTTTGGTTCATTGATCATTAGGAATCTTGTGGTAGCAGTGAAGACGCTGTCCATGTGCCATTGAGCGCTCATCCTTTGGCTCCTGTACCTTTTTCCAAATGGTAGCAGATTGAAGAGGGTATGTCCTGGGTGGTGGGGGTCCTTGAGGATAGAGGCTGCTTTCTTAAGACACCGCCTCGTGTAGATGTCCTCAATGGAGAGAATCTGGTGCCCGTGATGTCGCAAGCTGAGTGTAACGTGACTAATTGCACTCAGAGACTTGTGAGGGGTACAAATACGCTTTTAATAGCTTACAATGAATGGCCGGTAGATACAGTAGTCCTCAGGTGAATCTGAGGTAAAGCAGGAAAACCAGGGTTTATATTGGGGTAGGTGAGGATGGAGCCAAGGGAAGAGCCAGCCATCTGAACAATACATAAACAGTGAATTCCAGTTCACTGGAACCCTCTGGATATTTTTCTTACTGATCAATGTCACCTCTGTATCAGACAGAATGCTCTCCATGGTACACCTGAATAAGTTTTCGAGAATCTTCAGTGACATACCAAATCTCCTCAATCTCCTTGCAAAGTTTAGCCACTGGCAAGTCTTCTTTGTGATTGCATCGACATGGAGATTCCAGGACAGATCCTCATAGATTTTACACTCAATAATTTGAAATTTTTGACCCTCTCCACTACTGAGCCCTCATGGAAAACAGAATCATATTCCCCTGACTTCTTCTTGAAGTCGACAATGATCTCCTTGGTTTTGCTAATGTTGAACACAAGGTTGTTAGTGTGACACCACTCAACGAGCTGATCAATCTCCCTCTTTATTCTTCCTTCTTGCCATTTGTGTTTCTTCTGACAACCGTGCTGTCATCAGCAAATTTGTAGAAAGCCTAGCCACACAGTCATGGTGTATTTGAGTAGAGTATAGTGAGGACAGTATTCTATCTGCAACAGGTGCATTTCAAGTCCTTTACCTTTTCTCACACTAACCTGTCTTCTCCAATGCCAAGGTAAGGTCAAAGGCAAATTAGAAGAATGACACCATGTTCCACTTGGGTGGTAACCTGCATCCACTTTTCCAAATCCCACCTGACCACTCAAGTTCTATCTCCTTTTGTAACCTTTCCTGTTTGAACAACCCCTCATCACCTGGACATTACCCCCTTGTCCCATTCATCTTTTACCATTTACTCATCACCCACATACCTATCTGCCTTGGTTTCCTCTCCCAAGGTTAACATTTCCTATCTACTCCCAACACACATAAATGTGTGTGTGTGTGTGTGTGTGTGTGTGTGTGTGTGTGTGTGTGTGTGTGTGTGTGTGTGTGTGTGTGTGTGTGTGCGTGCATGCGTGTGTGCATGCACACACAAGTGGATTTGGTTTTAAAGAAAATTTCTTGTTACTTTTTTAATACTTACTCTCAATAGTAGGCCTAGTAGAATAAGATAACCATTGGTTTTTTATATCTTTGCACTACTGGTGTTCCATAGTCATGAGTGAATTGGTATTGTTATAGGTAGCTGTCACCATAAAAGGTAATTAAGCATTGGTTTTATCAAGCTATTGATGGCCTGTTGATAAAGTCAAGCTGGTCACACACTGAAGCCTCATGCATGCCCCAGTTTTATATTAATCTCGTATGCAAATTATAAAAGATAAAATAATGTATAAGTCAAAACCTCAGGCAATAGGCATCAAACACATTGAACACTGCACATTGCTTTTGCAAGAAATAAAAAAAAAACAATTAAAGTTAATAAACTGTTAACTTGAAATATTTGAAAAAAAAGAACACCGGGCTTGCTGCCTCTCACTATCTGAAAACTCAAATTTGTAGCCATGGCGATCTCCTTACAATAACAAAAAAAGAAACTTATTAATGAAACACAACTGATCTACGGGAAAGAAATATAAAGCATGGCAAAGTCCCTTCACCTCCTATAATTTTATTTTCTGAGCTCACGCTGCGTCTTTATCAGGTGACTGGTGGAAAATCAGCACTGGGGACATTATTCGTGCAGTTTCTTTAATGTTTCCAAATATCATTGACCAAAATTGAGGCAAAAGATTAACTTCAACCAGATATAAATCTGGTATTCCCAAAGTTCCCAATATATCCAGAATTTACAGCCTTTTTTTTTGAGGAAGGATTGTAATGCACGTCGAAAGAACCAAAGACTTGTTGATCCAAACCAAGGCTTTTATTAAGTAAAAGACTGGAGCATACCACAAGTAGTTCGACCAGTCCAGAATGACCTGGTCTGGCTCGGAGCAACCCTTTAAGACCTGCCAGTAGGTGTGGCTACACTCGCAGCCAATCACAGTCATCCTATACGACCATCTGTACATATGTACATATACACATTGGTGATAGAATCTCTACTATCACAAGGATATTTGATGCTGTTCTGCAAAAGTGCATCCAAATTCTCTACTAAACATAGGATCAAACTTTAGATGGTTCCCTGTGGATGATTTTGGTTGTTTTGAAATCCTTTCAAACAGCTCATAAAATGCATTAATGAGGGAGTTGTCATGGTTACAGTACTGGTCCACTGGAAAAGAAAGTGATTCAAGCTACAGGTCCTCCCCGGGTCTCAAACAATTGACTTTTGGGCAATGAATGAATGTTTAGGAGATGGAATGGAGCCACTTTCAGCATATGGGAATGGGGAATTCCCCTGTGCTTTATCTTTTGCCCACAATCAGTGGGTGGGTTGAGCAGAGATGGAAGTGCTGGGCAGACTTATTCACTCACTCACTGAGTCAACATGGTCAGCTGCCGAATGCTCCTCCCGTGCCTGATCGAATTCCCCTTATGTCTCGTTCAGTGATTTCAATTCAGACATTGTTTTTATTCCTTTGTGATGTCCATGCAGTTGGTGCTGCAAACAGTTCTCACAATCGAAAACCTGTCATAACCTGGCCTCCTCTATATTGGAGAGAGTGGGCAATCGCTTTGTTGACCTCGGTTATGTCCACAGCAAAAGCATGGATCTCCCAATGGCCGCCCATTTCAATTCCCCATCACATTCCCTTGGTGACATATCTGTCCATGGTCTCATGCACTGCCAGACTGAGACCACCCACAAATTGGAGGAATAACACCTCACCTTCTGATTGGGCCCCCTCCAACTTGATGGCATTAATATCGATTTCTCTGGCTTTTGTTAAATGCCACTCCCCCCTCACTTCTTCACTCATTACCTTCCCCCAGCTCTTTCACTCTCTCTTTTCCCTTTCTCCTTTTGCATAAATGTAATTCATTCTCACCTCTCCCTTTAGTATAACTTTCAGCAGGTCAGACGTAAGACTTTGGCGAGGTGGCTTACAGCAGGTCATTGGTGAAGCTCCGGCAAGGTGGCTTATGGCAGCTCGGCAGTGAGGCATTGGCAATGTGGCTTTATGCAGGTTAGCAGTGAGGAAAGATGAGACAAGGCCTGACGGGACCAGTGGTGAAGATAAGTTTGATTTTTGATATTTTAGCAATCTTTAATATTTTAATTAATCATTAAATTAAATTAGGAGTAGGTAATGGAGACAGCATTGGATTGCTCTGTTTGCAGGATGTGGGAAATCTGGGACAGCACAATTGTCCCTGATGGCTACACCTGGAAAAGGTGCATCCAGTTGCAGCTCCTGATCAACCAAGTTAGGGAACTGGAGCTGGAGCTGGATGAACTCCAGATCATTCAAGAGACAGAGAGAGTGATAGAGAGGAGTTTCAGGGCAACAGTCACCCCCAAAATTCTGGAGAGGGAAGTGGTATAGACAGAGAGAGCAGTGCACCCCTGTGGAGATTCCCATCAATAATAAGTATACTTTTTTAGATACTGTTGGTGAGCACAATCTATGAGGGACAAGTGTAGGGGTCACGTCTCTGGCACCAAGACTGGACCTTCAGCTCAGAAAGGAAGGAGGATAAAGCAGAATGCAGTGGTGATAGGAGATTGAAGTTTTATGGGAGGGATCAAGAATCCCGGATGGTGTGTTGCCTCCCTGGCGCCAGAGTCTGCAATATCTCGGATTGAGTTCTTGATTTTCTCAGGAGGGATGGTGAGCAGCCAGATGCCATGGTTCATATAGGGATTAATGACATGGGTGAGAAGGATGAGGTGGTCCTGCAAAGAATGTTTAGCAAGTTAGGTGCAAAGTTGAGGGACACGATATTCGGGGTTTTGATCTCAGGAGTGCTAGTGAGGCTAGAAATAGGAAGTGAATGCAGCTCAATACATGGCTAAAGAGATGGGGCAGGTGGGAGGGCTTCGTGTTTCTGGACAAGTGGGCCCTGTTCCAGGTATAGACAGAATTGAAAAGTCTGTAAATGTTAGAAATGTCTCAGGTCTATTTATTTCAATGCAAGGAGTATTGTCGGAAATTCAAACAAGTTTAGAGCATGGATTGGCATGTGGGAATATGACATTATTGCTATCAGTGAGACTTGTTTGCAGAAAGGGCAGGATGGGCAGCTCAATGTTCAGGGGGTTCCGTTGTTTCAAATTTGATAGGGAGGGAGGGATGAAAGGGGTAGAAGTGGCATTGCTAGTCAGGGAAAATATCACAGCTATGCTGAGGTTGGACAGATCAGAGGGCTTCTCTACAGAGGTTATATGGGTGGGGGTGGGGTTGGGGGTTGAGGAACAGGAAAGGTGTGACCAATAGTCAGAAAGTATTGGAGGAGCAAATCTGTAGAGAGACAGCAGACTGATGTAAGAAACAAAAAGTTATAACTTTCCAGATATTGACTGGGATTCGCATACTGTAAAAGGGTTGGATGGCTTGGAGTTTGTCAAATGTGTTCAGGAGTTAAAAAAAAAAATCAATATATAGAGGTTGCAACAAGAGAGGATCCAACACTTGATCTCCTATTAGAGAACCAGACAGATCAGGTGACAGAAGTATGTGCAGGTGATCATTTTGGGTCCAGTGATGATAATGCCAATAGATTCAAGTAATTATTGATAAAGATAGGTCTAGTCCTCAAAATAAGATTCTAAATTGGAGAAAGGCCAATTTTGTGGAAATGAAACAGGATCTAGGAAGAGTGGATTAGGATAACTTGTTTTCTGGCAAGGATGTGTTCAGAAAGCAGAAGGCCTTCAAAGTGAAATTTTGAGAGTGCAGAGTTTGCATGTCCCTCTCAGGATTAAAGGCAAAATTAACAGGCATAGGGAACCTTAGTTGTCAAAGGATATTGGCTATCTGGTTAAGAAGAAGAGAGAGGTGTATAGCAGGTAAAGGCAACAAGGAGAAATGAGGTACTAGAAGAGTATAGAAAATGTAAGAAAATACTTAAGAAAGAAATCAGGAAGGCAAAAAGAAGGCAGATAATGTGAAGGTAAACCCAAAGGGTTTCTACAAATATATGAGAAGTAAAAGTAAAGTAAGGGACAAAGTTGGTCCCCAGGAAGATCAGAGTAGTTGTCTGTGCATGAAGCCTCACGAGATGGGGAAATCTGAAACAGATTTTTTGCATCCAGTATTTACTCATGAAACTAATATAGTGCATAAGGAAGGAAGGGAAACAAGCTCTAATGGCATGGGACATATAGAGATAAGAGAGAAAGAGGTGCTTGGAGTGTTACAGCAAATAAAGGGAGATAAATTCCTTGGATCTGACATGATAGCCCCTCAGACATTGAGGGAGACGAGTGTAGAAATTTCAGGGGCCTTGGCAGAAATATTCAGTGTTGGCACCAAGTGGGAGGTTTTGTGGGCAATGAGATATTGTGCCCCCCACACTCAAAGCCGTAGAGCTGTCACCCCCCCCACCCAGCCCAGCTGTGTCACTAGTGTGCATCAAGTGTCAGTAGCGTCTAGATTGACTCATGCTAGCGATTCTCCACCCACCCCCGGCTGTGTTCGTCGGCACAGGTAGATCTCACGCATCTGACAGCACCCCTCTGTGTCCCCAATCAACACATTTTTAGTTGACAGCAGACCCCCCTTTCCCCCTCCCCCCCCCCCCACTCCCACCAAGTGAGATTTCAAGTGCTGGCTGGAATGTCCCCATCTCTTCAGGTGCCGAACATGGAAATATTTAAAACTACCTTATCCACAGGTGTGTTGCTGGAGGATTGGAGGGTTCCATTGTTTAAAAAAAGGCTCCAAAAGTAAACCAGGAAATTACAGGCCGGTGACGGTGATGTCAGTAGTAGGTAAATTATTGGAGGGTGCTCTGAGAGATTGGACAGCTAAGGGTTGATTAGGGATAATCAGCGTGGCTTTGTCTGTGGTAGGTCATGTTTAACAAATCTTACAGAATTTTTTGAGGCGGTTTCCAGGAAAGTAGATGAAGAAAATGGTGTGGATGTTGTCTACGTGGACTTTAGTAAGGCCTTTGACAGGGTTCCACCTGGGAGGTTAGTTCAGAAGGTTAAGACACTCGATATCCATGGAGAGGTTGTAAATTGGATTTGAAATTGGCTGAGTGGGAAAGGACAGAGAGTGGTAGTGGATTGTGGCTTCTCAGACCAGAGGCCTGTGATTAGTGGTGTGCCTCAGGGATCGGTATTGGGACCATTATTGTTTCTTGTCTCTTTATCAATGATCTGGATGATAACTTGGGAAATTGAATCAGCAAGTTTGCTGATGACACTAAGATTGAAGGTGTCATGGGCAGCGAATAAGGCTTTTAAAGCTTGCAGATGGATCTGGACTAAATGGAAAAATGGGCAGAAAATGGCAGATGGAATTTAATGCAGACAAATGTGAGGAGTTGAATTTTGGAGGGACAAACCAAGAAAGGGCATACATAGTAAATGGTAGGGCACTGAGGGGAATGGAGGAACAAAGGGATCTGGGAATTCAGATACATAATTCGCTGAAAGTGGGGTCACAGGTAGACAAGGTTGTGAAGAAAGCTTTTGGCATCTTGTCCTTCATAAATCAAAGTATTGAGTACAGGAGTTGAGATGTTATGGTGAGGCTGGGGAGGCCAAATTTGGAGTATTGTGTAGTTCTGGATGCAAAACTACAGGAAGGATATCAATATGATTGAATGAGTGCAGAGAGGTTTTATTAAGATGTTGACTGGGTCTTCAGGAGTTGAATTACAGGGATGGATTAAACATGTTAGCACTTTACTCCCTGGAGTGCAGAAGAATTGAGGGGAGATTTGATAGAGGTGTACAAAATTATGAGGGGTATAGACAGAGTAAATGTGAGTAGGCACTTTCCACTTAGATTAGAAGAGATAAAAATGAGAGGACATAGCTTTAGGGTGAAAGGGGAAAGATTTAGGGGAAAATTAGGGAGATCGTCTTCACTCCGAGAATGGTGGGAGTATGGAATGAGCTACCATCTGACATGGTAAATACAGCCTCACTCTTAAGTTTTAAGAATAAATTAGATAGATACATGGACGGGAGAGGTCTGGGTTTATGGAATGGGCACAGATCAGTGGGACTAGCGGAATGATGTTTCGGCACAGTCTAAAAGGGCTGAGTGGCCTGCTTTCTATGCTGTAGTGTGTATTCTATATGCAATTGACACCTTTAGTTTGTCTTGATTCCTCCCCCAGCCAGTTTTGTCTCTATTCTGAAATCTACTGTTTTTGTTCATTCTGCTTTTTCCTTGAAGAAGGGCTCAGGCTTGAAACGTTGGCAGTATATCTTTGTCTCCTCTGGATGTTGAAAGACCATTTGAGTTCCTCCAGCATTTCAGTGTGTTTTTATTATAACCTGGGCATTTATGTACTGTTTAAGTTTCAAGGCAATTACCATTGGTCAACAACCACTGTGAAATGCCGGTTCGGTAAAAAAATTACAAACCATATTTCTCAAAACAATGGACATGATCATCTTTCACATGGATGAAATTTTGCACATGACATTTGTAAGCAATAAGAACCCAACCAAGCTTAGTGCCCCATAAGCCTCAAGCATTTTTAAAATACATTAAATCGCTGTTCAGTGCCACTCATCATGAGCAAACACTAGCTGTAGCCATGCCGACTTCTTCAGAAATGACGAAGAAATACACCAGCCTTCAAAGAAACTTGTCCTCATTGAAAGCCCAACAGAAACATCAACCCCAACATGTCCAGCCTAACCTTTTGCGTGTAATCTTAATTACATGAATATAAACAGTTTGCTGATTATTTTTGTAAAGATCAAGATTCAGTAATCCATAAAATCTACTTAAACAGGACATCTGTGTTTTAATTGCAGGTTCACTCCTTTTTAAATTGTGTGCTCCAAATGCCCTGGAGCTCCAACAGATGTACTTATGGCAAGGGGGCACATCTGTGCGATGAGTCACATTGGCACCATATCAAAGGCCACACTGCATGCTGGAACAGCTTCAAGAGGAAGCACTTCCTATCACTATTGAAGGGATTGTTAACTACATATGGATTAGTTGCCATTGGATTTTTTTATCTATGTGATTGGAAGAAGTGGATGAGACAAAAGAAAGAAAGAAGGCAACTTAAAACCCTTTCCTTTCAGTTTTCTCTAAGGAGTCTGTCCATATGCAGTGCAAGGAAGCACAAGGCACTCTATATTTTTCACCAACAGTATTCTTCTTTCTTCTTTGGCTTGGCTTCGCGGACGAAGATTTATGGAGGGGTAACTGTCCACGTCAGCTGCAGGCTCGTTTGTGGCTGACAAGTCCGATGCGGGACAGGCAGACACGGTTGCAGCGGTTGCAGGGGAAAATTGGTTGGTTGGGGTTGGGTGTTGGATTTTTCCTCCTTTGTCTTTTGTCAGTGAGGTACCTTGTCTAATGCACAATAGTGCAGGAGAAGTGTAACCAATGTTTTGGGCTTGAGTCCTGCATCAAAGATTGAGCAAAAAGAAGGCAGATGCTGGAATCAAAAGGTAGGGTAGGAGAGGTGAGAGAAGAAAGGGCAAGGGAGGATAGGGGAATAGGCTAGCTCTTTGAATGGAGAGGGAAGTGGGTGGGAAGCTGAAGGAAGGCAGAGGGATAAGGAAAGAGAGGGAGAGAGATGGGAAATTGCATCATGGAAAATGGAGGTCAATGTTAATGACATCTGGCTGGGGAAGGCCCAGACGAAAGGCTCAGGCCCAAAACATTGGCTAACAATTCATTCTTACTGATGCTTTGTGACCCTACTGAGGTTCTCCAGCACTTTTGGTTATTGCACTACAATCACAGACTTTGCTGTTTAAGTATACTTAGTCAGTGACCATTGGGCACAATGCAAAGATAATGATCACAACAAACTGAACAGTACACACAGCAAATTTATAAATGGAAGCATTCAATATACCTCACTGAATCTCAATTAATCCTGCTTCCGAATTCCCTCTGTAATTAGTTTCATTATGCTTTTGTCTAACCTGAATTTATTATTCCATCAATGCATTCAAGAAAACTGATGAAAGGTTAATGATTTTTAAATGACCCTGGCATTTGACTTCAAGCAACCTTGAGCTCAGAACTTTGTTTCCAATTGCACAGTTTCATCACTGAGGCAGCAGTATGGGTTAGATGTCTCCCATTTAATATTCAACCACTCTTTCATGCTGTCAGCCATCAAGTCACTGTCGATCTCATATGGCAATGGTTGAACAATCTATTGGATGGAAAATATTCAGGTTGCTTCAGCGATGAGCACGCTGTAACCCAAAGGCACGATGCTATAAATTTGATCCTGTCGGTCAGTGAGCTGAGCTGTCAATGTGGTACTCATCTGTCAGCCTGTACTACCATGGAGTCAGCAACATCATTTTATAAGCACTGGATTACAATTGGTTCTTCAAAGATTTTATAAAAGAATGAAAGGAGTTGTATGCCACTTCTGCACTGGAAAAGATGAGCTCTGTGCAACAACCTGCGTAAAGATGAGGGTGGACTCCTTGGTGTCTTTTGACAGTGTGCATGGGCCTTCTAACAAGCTTACCAATGTAAAAAGCTTTTGAATATGCATGCATATCAGTCTTCGGCTGAACTGCCCCTCCACTTTTCAATTCTGATTACTAAGCTGCAGAACCTACCTCAAGGGAGCTGGCAGCTGCAGGGTTCTCTCTATGGATTCTATCTACTGTCCACTCCCTTTTGATTTCTCACATTGCCTCTTGTGACCTGTGAAACAACAGTAATACTAATCAGCTAGAAGCAAATGTAAAATTGAGACAATGCATTCACATTCTTTGCTGACTTCTGCTTTGCTTGACCAGGGTGCTCTCCCTGGGTATCTAGTAGGAAAATCACAGAAGGTTCAAGATATTTTTGGGCAGGTGGGAAGAAGCAAGAATCTCTCGGAAGCAAATGAGCTTGTATGTGAGAAGAGAGCATGGGCTGAGAAAGGGGTGTAATACACAAAAAGCTACTGCTATGAAGTTAATGTCATCTTCAGTGGGCTCAGTTGCTGGCTCAAAATGAGTGCTCACTCTCCAATCAGGTTAGAACAGACAGAGATACCACTGCTTACTGTTCAGCTTTCACTGTGCCAGGTGTGAATCATTTTTTTTTCTTGCAACAGAAACATATGCAAGTGAATGTTCCACAATCTGTTTGGATAATATTCCCAAATGGGTTGAGTGGCTCATGTTGTGCGTAAGTTGTGATAAGTTTGGTGTAACATAAATATGTGAGCACAAGAGTGTTGAATAAGTCCTGGGATGGGGTAGGCGGTGGTTGAATGTTGGGTGTGTGGGAACGGAATGGTGTGTGAGGGTGCTGGCAGGGCACTTAAAGGTACCTTCAATGATCCATCAATTCTTCTTTGCAGGCTCCTCCAAGATCTGACAATACAGGAACAGTGTTCCATGTTGTGCCTTCCCCAAATTTTACCCAATTCAAAATCACTTGGAAAAAATATATTAAAAAAAAATTTAGACATGCAGCATAGTGAACCCTTCTGACCCACAAGCCCATGCTGCCCAATTTACACCCAATTAACCTACACCCCAGGTATGTTTTGAAGCGTGCTGAAGCACCCAGAGGGAACCCAGGCAGACACAGAGAGAATATACAAACTCTTTACAGACAGTCCGATTTGCTGGTGCTAATGGCTATGCTAACTATCACTTGGACCTATTTTCTCCACCTGTGATGTTCTTGTCCTTTAAGATATGCATTCTCCCTCTTTGGGTTGGGCACTTACAATATTGACAATCAACTAATGTATAACAGGGTTATTGCTGTGTGAAATGTGCAAAACACTGAAATGTGTCATTGCAGACACAGATTAACTAAGAACATCATATCCAATGTTTGGAACAATTAAAGTCATCTGTTACATATTAAACATGCAGTTGCCTTTCCTTATCTCATAATGAATTCATGTGATTGCTGCGTGCTGTCCAACCCTGTTCCTCAGCTACCGTTGAACTTTTTGTGTTGCCTATTGCTGGAATTGAAACGAGCAGGCATCTCCAGATAATGCAAAGTCAACTCATCTGCCAAATGTGCTGGCATATTCTGCATGCCAATCATGTGGCTCTGAGCACTGGCGAAAGGATTGCCAACTGCTAGCTCTCCATTTCCTGAATGAATAATGGGGCACAAAAGCCAGTATTTTGGTCAATTTTATAGGGCACACCCTCATTTCAGCACCAATCCTGGGTTTTGCTGGAAACTCCTCATGAATTTAAGAAGGTTCCAATAAGTTTTAGGTAATAATATTTCAAGTAAATTATCAGGGCTCCTCACACATTTGACTCCAATGGGTTGTTCATGGGTCCATCTCAAAAATGTTTTAGGGTACTGTGAAGCTGAGAGTTCAAAGCACTGGAGGAAAAGATATATTCAAATAAATCTGCAGCAAAACAAACCTCCGAGAATTTATTTTCACAAAAATGTCACAAAAGTTATTGTTTTGTGGCAGCATTTGAGTGCAAATATCACATTTTAAAAATAAATAAATGGTGTAAGAAAATAGGAAAAAGTGAGATAGTGTCTGGGGTCCATAGTCTATTCAAAAATCAGATGGCAGAGGGAAGAAGATGTCTATGTTCCACTGGCTGTTCATCTTCAGGCTCCTGTACTTCCTTCCTGATGGTAGCAGTGAGAAGAGGGCATAGCCTGGATGGTAGGGATCTTACAGGACAGAGGATGCTTTGTTAAGGCACCCCTCTTGTAGATGTCCTCAATGGAGTGGTTCCTGCGATGTCGCAGACCAAGTTAACAACTCTGGAGATTTTTCTTGCCCTGTGTATTGGCACCTCCATACCAGACAGTGATGCAACCAGCTAGAATGCCCTCTACTGTACACCTGTATACATTTTTGAAAGTTTTCAGTGACATACCACAGCTGCTCAAACTCCACATGAAATACAGCTGGTGGTGAGCTTTTATTGTGATTGCATTGACATGAAATCCCCAAACAGATGTTCAGAGATGTTGACACCCAAGAATTTGAGATTCTTGTCCCTCTCCACTGCTGACTCCTTGATGGTGAATGGTTTATGTTCTTGTGAATTCCTCCTGAAGATGAGTTTTGCTATCATTGAGTGAAAGGTTATTATTGCGACCCCACTCAACTAGCTGATCGATCTCCCTCCTATATACTTCTTTGTTGCCATTTGTAATTCTCCCGACAACCATAGTGTCATCGACAAATTTGTAGATGGCATTTGAATTATGCTCAGCCACAGTCATGGGTATAGTGTGAGTAGAACAGTGGGCTAAGCAAGCACCCTTGAGGTGTGCCTGTTTTTAATCATCAGTGAGGAAGAGACATTGTTTCCAATTAGTATTCACTGTGATCTTCTGATGAGGAAGTCAAGTAGCTTATGACAGAGTGGGGTACTGATGCCTACAATTTGGATCTTGTTGACCAGCACCAAGGGAATGATGGTATTGAAGGCTGAGCTGTAAGTGAAGTGCAGCCAAATGTATGTGTTGCTATTGTTTAGGTGATCTAGAGTAGAATGGAGATCCAGTGATATTGCAGCTGCCATGGTGCAACTGTGACATTAGGTGAATTGCAGCATGTCCAGGAAGTAGTATGGCTGCATCTAATGCAATAATAAACCTGCTATATGACAAAGAATTTTACTGCTCAGTATTGATATCGTCGTAATAACTTAAAATGGATTTTAGTTATTACAACACCTGTACACTTTGATATCTATGTTAATTGCTTAAAATGCAAGTCATACTAATGCATTATCTACTGCCTTTCAAACATGAAATCAGCATCATAATGCAGTTTATTTTCCAGTGGATTATTGTGTAAATTGTACACTCACACAGACGCATCCACACTGACACACAGGCATGCACACATGTCCACAGTACTGTGTGATGGAATATTTGGGAATGTTTTTGGGAGATAAATTGGAAAATTAGAATAGGTTACATACATACACTTTAAAACAGATTTTATTTGAAATACTGAAAAATTGATATTCAGTGACTTTACAGAAACTATGGAGAATGCTATGCACATTTCACAAGTAGGTGCTAATTGAAATAATGTCATGAAATAAATAGACTATTGTCTCAGAAGAGCCAGGTTGTCTGTTTTGGACCTTTTTGTAAGGCTTTTGACTTATCTGCAAAGTGCTCACTCAGAGGTCAATGAGAGGTTTGTTTACCTAAAACAACAAATGGTGCAGAAGACTAACTCCTATTTTTTTGCTAGAGAAGGTGAGGCATTTTGCAAGTGAGAGAGAGAAGAACATGTGGCTGGTAGTTTGAATCTTAGAGGGAGAGAGAGACAGAAACTTGTAACAAGCCAGGAGAAGCTTGTTGGAACTGAAACAGAGGCTCCAGAGTGGCGGATGGATGGAAGTGCTATCTGTCTGATATTTCTCTTGGAATAAAAGGAACAGAAAGGAACTCTGTGGTAGCTTGAAAGAAAGAGGTTATAATCTGGAGAACCCTGATGGGGTTCATCAGCAAGAGACTGAGGTGACTCATGGTGGTACTTCAGTTGTGGAAATCCTGGAACAACACATCTCTCTCTGCAAACCAACAAGAACATTCCTGAGTTGTAACCATTTTGAGCACCAGAGCCTTATGAACTTTATACATGTTAAATTCTGTGCAGAGTATAAGAATTGCCTGCAACCAGTGAACTTGCAAGAATGAGAAGTGAGATTGAACTGTGAACCAAAGAACTTTTCTTAAAATTACACACACACACGTGTGCTTATAATTAGAAGAGGGTTAAGTTGGGTTAGTTAAGTTAATAGTGATAAGTTAAAGTTTGATTCTGTTTACATGTTTAAAGATAATTAAAAACAAATTTTGTTTAAGTAACTATTTGTTGTATTGAATATCTATTGCTTCTGGGTTTTGGGGTCCTTTGGGCTCATAACAGCTGCTTCATTCTTCCTCTTAGTTGTGCATTTCCAACTGGTAAGACTGGCAAATTAGGCAGCATATAATATACCACTTGATCCTAAAATAGATGAAAGTCACGATTCACAGTTCATTGTTATCTCTGATGTTGAGCGGCTAATCTTTTCTGCACTGCATGGAATGAGATATGGTCTTTGAGTTTCTATTTTCTGCTTGAAACATTTAATCCACCAAAAATGACAATTCACTGTAAAATCCACAAGAAAGCATCTTTTCATTTGATTTATTCAGATTCTACAATTGCAAGATATGAACATTGTTAGGCTTTCCAATGTGTTATCTGAAGAATGTTTTTGTTGTCAGCATCAAGGCACAATTAGAATTTACATTTGTTTTAATATTTGAATTATTTTTTAAAATTTTGAAATCTTAATTTTAAAATGACAATAAATAAAAAAATGCGATAGGAAATGAAAATATATTAAATTAATTAATTTATCTATATGTTTATAATAGATTGAATCAAGGTTATTTTGTCTGGTTTAATTTCAAAATTTAAAGCTCTTCATAAGAAACAAATTAAATGCCGTGATTAATATTTTTCATTATTGTTCTACAAAGCAAAATGGTTTACATTCAGATAATCTCTGCATCTTGACAGTATTTAATTTTACAAATAGCTGCATTAAATGTTTATCAATCTTACTTTTCAATTTCATGTTGGAAGCTCTCTCTTGTTTTTTCTTCTATTTGCTTCCAGCTTCCACCACCATGTTTTTGACCCTGATCTGTGAGGACCAAAGATTTAGCAAAATCTGATTTAAAAAATATTTGTTTGTTAAACAAGGTTGATGCATGTGAATGCATTGCTAGCTGTTATCAACAATGAGCGCACCCATGTTAAACTCCATAACAACTATTGATGAGTCAAGGACATCCCATATCACACTATATTCAACACTGTAGCAAGACCATAGACCAGGGCTTCCCAACCTCTGTTCCTCTGTACCTCTTGGGGCATTGTTATAGGTTCCCGTGTACCCCTAAAAATTAAGGATTAAAAACATGACGTTGTGCAATCTGACTGCAGATAACAACACCATGTATTGTACAGTAGTGCTTCTTCTCTCAGACCCAATGTACCCCCTGAAAAATGCAAATGTACTACTGGGGGAACATGTACCCCAGGTTGGGAACCCCTACCATAGACAAACACAGTAAATTTATTTTACTTTAATATATATTCTCTTTGTACAATACTAAATGTGATTTATTTAAGTTTGGGCAGAAGAAATTTACCATTATATCAGCCATTTACTTCTTACAGTGAATTTGTTAACACTGACAAATTATGTGGAGTATTAAGTTCACATCTTGAGAAAGAAACCACAAGGTACTACAGAAAATAGCTATAGATGAGAAAAGAAAGGAATTAATAAATAAAAAAATTGCATTTTAATACAATTCAGACATATAGGACTGAAAAATTAATTAACAGAACTAAGCAAAGATATTATGAATTAGAATTGGCAGTTAAAACAGATTAATCATCTAGAATAATTAATACTCTTAGGAAAAGTTCAAAGACAATCACTTATAATCCTAGAGAAATTAATGATGTATTTAAAGATTTTTGTTCTGATTTATATAGATCAGAATTTACTGGAGAAGAAGTTAAGATTGGTACATTTTTATCTCAAATGAACCTGTCTAGCTTGACATATCAAGATCAGAGAAATTTAGATGCTCCTTTTACAATTAGAGAAATTAATGAAGTGCATAGTTTATTACCAAATGGTAAATCTCCAGGAGAAGATGGTTTCTGTCTGAATTTTATAAGAAATTTAAGGATATTTTAATACCTCAATTTATGGAGATGTTAAAGCAGATGGCAGAATTCCATTCTTTACTGGATTATTAAAAAAAATCATTGTAATTATACCAAAGAAAGCTAAAGACTTATTGAATCCTGAATCTTATCATCTGATATATTTATTAAATGTGGATTATAAAATCATTGCAAAAATTTTAGCAAATAGATTATCTAAATGTTTACCTAATTTCATTCATGTGGATCAAACAGGATTTATTATAAAAACATATTCAGCTGACAATATTGCAAGATTAATTAGTTTAAGTCATTTAATTTAAAAAAAAAGAGGGGGTTATAGTGCAACAGTAACTCAGGATACAGAAGAAGCTTTTGATAAATTAGAATTGAGTTTTTGGCTTAAGGTATTGGAGAAGTTTGGTGTTGTTCTCCATTCATAAATTGGGCTAAAGCTTTATCTAAAACAATTTAGCCAGAATGATTACTAATGGACAACCATCTGCTTCTTTTTCATTAACTCAATCAAGTTGACAAGGCTGTCTTTCGTCTCTGGCTTTGTTTATATTAGCCTTTATCTGAATTTATTAGACAAGATTCTAAGGTTAAAGAATTAAGGTGAACCAGGAAGAATATAAAATTAATTTGTTTGCTGACGAACTTTTGGTTAGATTGAAAAAAATATGGACAATATGGAAAGGTTTCTGGATATAAAGTTAACTAGGTAAAAAGAGATTATGCACTCAGCTGCAGGTGGTTATACAGATTGTAAAATTATTACTAAATTTATGTGGTCAAATATTTAGTTATTAGAATTGTTAATGATTTTTAAAAAAATATATAAATTAATCTATTTACCTTTGCTTAATCGAATTGATACAGATTTAAAGAAGTGGAATAATTTATCTATTACTTTACTTGGTAGAGTAAATTGTGTAAAAATTAATGTTTTTCCTTGAATTTCATATCTTTTTCAGTCAATGCCTATTCCAAATACTTCAAATTTTTTTTAAAGGATTTAAATACAGTGGTTAGGAATTTTTTGTGTAAATATGAAATGTCAAGGGTTTCTTTGTAAAAAATAACTTGGAAGCATGAATTAGTGGGTTTATGATTTTTTCATTTTAAGAATTAATATAAAATAACTCAATTGAGATTTATAAATGTATTTTTTAGCTTAGATAATATTCCATCTTGGATTGTTATAGAATTTAATGTGATGGGGGATATGAATCCAAAGGATTGTATTTATAAATGGAATTCTAAATTGTTACTTTGAAGTAGGGATCACCTATTTTGAAACATTTGATTGAGTTGTGGAATAATATTCATACTGAAAATAGTATGGAAATGTAAATATCTATGAAAATGCTTCTATGTCAAAATAGGCTCATTTTTTTTTAATGGATAACCAACTTTTGAGGATTTGGAGATGGATGGGTATTAAGAAGATTGAAGATTGCTTTTAGAATGGGAAATTTATAACATTTGAATGAAAGAGTGAAAAAAAAATGTTGATATCATCAAGTTAAAGCTTTTTTATCTGGTGAAATAGGTCCTAATCAAAGTTAATTGGAATTACTGATTTGAAATAATAGTGTAAATAAATTTATTTCAGTAATGTATAATTTACTTCAAATGAAAACTCCCAAAATTGGAGTGCATAAATCAAGATTAAGATGGAAAGTAGATTTACAGACAGAAATAAATGAAAAGGAAAGGATGGAGTTATCTAAGAACAATGTGACAAAAATTATAAATGTATGATATAGGTTATTCCAATATATTTTTTCTATATCAATTATATTTTACTCCACAAAAATTAAATAGATTAAAACCTGCCATATCAGATTTATGTTTGAGGTGTAGATCTGAGATTGAAACTTTTGTGCATTGAACTTGGCAATGTCCTAAAGTTAAACAATTTTGGTTAGGTGTTGGTAATTTTTTGAAACAAATCATGGGGGTCAGTATGGCCAAAATTAAAATTAAGTATCTATCAAACTGAATTTGTGTTAATTGCTTTAGCAGTTTCTAGGAATATGTATAGCAATATCGTGGAAGTCAGCAATAGATTTAGGCATGGAAAGATGGCATGCAGAACTTCACAGTTGTATACCTCTAGAGAAAATTTATAATTTGCGAGATAAATATCATTTTTAAGGAAAAAATATGACACTGTGGCAGCACACCACTAGGCAGGCGAACTGGCCCTGCTTGTAATCCACGTGGTGGGGCAGCCGGCCACAATGGTGCCATCAGGAGTTTCCCCTTCTTCTCATCACAGGGCTCAGAAGCCCACACTGGGGTACCACGTGATGCCTGAGTGACGTCAGTGCACCCCGGCATGGTTCTCTGCCAGGTTAGGGCTGGGAGTATAAGTCCAGCTCAGCAGCCTGCAATAAATCAGTTCTGCTCACTGAGCTCAACCCGTATGGTTGTGTGTTATTTCAGTAGCAATGTAGGTGCCGCTACAATTGGTGACACCGATTGGTTCAACATCTTTGAACCCATCATGAGTGAACGTGGGATCAGTGCTATAGCTGTCAAGCTGCTTGAATTCTGGGTTCAGGACGCGGAGGCCAGGTTAGGCCACACTGAGGCTCAGTTTCATCTCCACCAGATTTCATCCAACATGACCAAATTCTACCATGTGGTCACCACCCTGGACCAGGCTACCACCAAACGCATCCTGCACCTCATTCAGCACCCACCCGCCGAAGACAAATACGAGACCATCAAGCAAGTGTTCACCAGATCCCTCGGACTATCCAGGCACAAGTGTGCTGCTTGCATGCTGCACCTCGACACCTTGGGGGGACAGGTCCCCGATGAAGCTGATGGATGAGATGCTCGTGCTCACGGGTGATCACACCAACTGCCCACTCTTTGAGCGCATTTTCCTTGACCATCTGCCCGAGGACACCCGGCCATTCCTGAGGAAGGTCGCTCAGAAGGCCAAAAGCTATGGCTTGAGTGATTCCCAGAGGGCTCGGTGGTCCATGAGGCACAGGCATGACCATGCAAAGCCTGCCCCTAGTGCTAAAGTAGAGTATCCGGCCCCTGCAGGGGCCACCAAGAGCAGAACCAGGGGCACGTCATCCGCTCCAGGCCTCTGCTTCTACCACCAGTGCGGGGGAGCCAAGGCTTGGAGTGTTGTCAGCCCTGCTCATTCCAGGGAAACGAACAGGCCAGCCGCTATTAATGGCTGCAGCAGCTGGCCAACGACACAGCCTCCTCTACCTGCAGGACTCAGTCAGCAGCCGGTGGTTCCTCGTCGACACTGGGGCCCAGATCAGCATCATCCCGGCCACGGCCATCGAGTCCAGGAACCAACGTCGAGGACCTTCCCGGCGTGCAGCCAACACAACAGACATCCGGATGTATGGTTCACGCCAAGGCACACTGGCTCCTGTCTGACAAGTTGCAGGTGACGACGGAGGAGTTTTCTCATCTGTTGGAGCTGGGGATTATTCAGCGGTCCAACAGCCCGTGGGCCTCACTGCTTCACCTGGTACCGAAAGCCTCTGGTGGCTGGCACTCCTGCAGAGACTATCGACAACTCAATGAGGTGACAGTTTCTGATCGTTACCCCATCCCTCACATCCAGGACTTTACGGCCAACCTGCATGGTGTGAGGGTTTTCTCCAAGGATGACCTGGTGCGCGGGTATCACTAAATCTCGTTTCATCCTGAGGACATACCCAAGATGGCCATCATCACCCCTTTGGCTTGTTCAAATTCCTTCGCATGTCGTTTGGGCTCAGGAACGCCATTCAGAACTTCCATTCCCTCATTGACTGACTGGGCTGTGACATGGATTTCGTCTTCATTTACTTAGACAACATCCTTGTTGCCAGCAGGGATCGGGTGCAACACAAGGCCCACCTACGCATCCTCTTCACCTGGATGGTTGACTTTGGCCTCACCATTAACCCAGCCAATTGCCAGTTTGGGAAAGAGTCCATGCAGTTCCTGAGCCACACCATCACGGCTGAGGGAGCAACACCCACCGCTACAAAAGTCACCGCTATCAGGGAGTTCCCATGTCCGACACTCTCAAGGGGCTGCAGGAGTTCGTGGGTATGGTCAACTTCTACAATCGATTCATCCTGGGAGTTGCACGCATCATGCAGCCATTATTCGCCCTCATCTCAGCCAAGCACAAAATGCTCACCTGGACCCCAGAGGCCTGCAGTGCATTTGAGGCCACCAAGGACGCCCTCGCGAAGGCTACCATGCTGGGCCACCCGCACACTGACCTGCATATGGTGCTCTCTGTCGATGCCTCTGCCACAGCCGTCGGCACTGTCCTGGAGCAGCAGGTGAATGGACAATGGAAGCTGCTGGCATTCATCAGCCGGCTTCTCCGCCCACCAGAGTACAAGTATAGCGCCTTTGACCATGAGTTACTGGGCATGTACCTGGCGGTGCAGCATTTCTGCTATTTCTTGGAGGGGAGGACTTTTACAATCTTCAGTGACCACAAACCCCTCACCCAGGCACTCGTAATGGCGAAGGACCCCTGGTCGGCGCACCAACAGCGTCACCTCTCCTTCATGTCAGAGTTTACCACTGACATTCAGCACAAGGTGGGGAAGGACAACGTGGTCGCTGATGCACTCTTGCGACCGGCCATCTGCACTCTGATGCCCGGGCTCGACTTCGACCAGTTCGCTCGGGACCAGAAGTCTAACGAGGAGACGAGAACCTTCAGGACTGCCATCACGGGCCTGCGTTTCTGAGACCTCCCGACTCCAAGTGGCGGAAGCACCGCCCTGTGGGATGTCTCCATGGGCACCCTACGGCCAGTTGTTCCCCAGCAGTGACGCAGGCAAGTCTTCCATTACATCCATGACATTTTGCACCCATCCATCAGGTCCATGGTCTGGATGGTGGCAGAGCAGTTCGTCTGGCATGGGCTGTGGAAGCAGATTGTGGGCTGGGCCAGAACATGTACCCATTGCCAAATGTCCAAGATGCACAGGCACACCAGGGCACACGTGCAAGTATTCGAGCACGTACGGGAATGGTTCAGCCACATTCACGTGCACATAGTTGGGCCCTTACCCGTTTCCAAGGGCAACCATTACCTGTTCACGGTGATGGATCACACCACTCATTGGCCCAAATTGATCTAAATGTTGGATGCCTCCATAGACTCCTGCTCCTAAGCGCTGTTGCACGGTTGGGTCACCTATTTCGGCATTCTGAATCACCTCACTAGCGATTGGGGCACCCAGTTCACCTCTGCACTCTGGGCACAGCAGGTGCAGGATTCCCCTGTCCTGACGTCCCGCACTGGCAACACCTGCCCCGATGTCCCGCGCCTGACGTCCCAACCTTGACATCCTGCACCGGCAGCTCTGGACTCTGACATATATGCATCTGTTCCGCGACTCGGCTTTAATGCGGTATGAAATCTTGGACCCCAACTATTGCATTCTAATGAGGTTTTACTATATCATGTATTTATAAAGAGTTGTATGTGGAAAAACCCAGATTATTACAGTTTGTGCCCAGTATTAAAAAAGAAAGAAAAAATTCCCCAAAACCCCAGGTCAGTCAAGTAAGTCAGTCTGAAAATACAGTCCACAGAATTCAATCTCAAAGTTCAGTGAACAAGTTCAGTTATTTAATTTATAACAAAGGACGTTGTATTGAACATTGGAGAGAGAATATTGGAGAGAGAAATGACTGATGTTGCATTGCAGTAAACTTATGAATCCTCAATTATAAGACATGTGCATTTCACACAGCTCTCCAACTGCCCTCTGCCGCTCCAACTGCAGCTCTCTGCTACACAGCTGGATTCTCCCTTTATTCTCAAATGTTCCAAGCAATTGACTAATCAGCACTCAGCTGCACAAGTTGCACAGAGTTATTAGAATGAATTCATCTTTATAATAACAGTCCACTGTCCAAAGGGTCACTCCATAACAGTACATTGTGTAGATTTTTTTTCACTACCAATAAATGGTGATTTTGCCTCACCCACAGGAAGAAGAATTTTAGGGTTGTATGTGATATAATGTATGTATCTGACAATAAATATGAAATCTATCTAAAAAATCTAAATCAGTCCCCCTCCACCACCACCCTCCTCCGACTGTCAGAACATATCCTCACCCTCAATAACCCCCTTTGACTCATCCCACTTTCTCTAGGTCAAAGGGGTAGTCACATGTACCCATTTAGGCCACAGTTCTGCCTGCCTTTTTGTAGGCTACATGTATCAATCAATCTACATGCCTACACAGGCAAAGCCCCTCAACTCTTCCTCCTTTACATCAACAACGTCTTTGGTGCTGCCTCATGTACCCATGATGATCTCGTCGACTTCATCCACATTGCAGCCAACTTCCACCCTGACCTCAAATTCTCTCGGTTCATCTTGAGCAACACTCTTCCTTTCCCTCTGTCTCCATCTCGGGAGACAAATTCTCGACAGTCATTTTTTACCGACTCACCAATTCCCACAGTTACCTCAACTACACATCTTCACACACTGTCCCCATAAGGATTTTATTTCTTATTTTTTAATTCCTCCCTCTCCGTTGCATTTGCTCCCAAGATGAGATATTCCATTCCAGAACATCCGAGTGATCTCCTTTAAAAAAAAAATAGCTTCCCTTTGATGCCATCAACTCAGCTCTTCCCTGCCTCTTCTTTATTTCAGGATCAGGATCAATGTTATTGTAATGCACGTGGAATGAAATTAGTTGTTTTTCAGCAGAAATATTATGCAGAACAACATGCAAAATTACTAGAAATTACAATTCATTACAAGGTTTTAAAAAATTAAATAACTAATGCAAAAAGAGAAAATGTAAGGTGGTGTCCATAGGCTTATTATCAATTCTGAAATCTGGCGGTTGAAGGAGAAGCTGTTTTTGTAATGTTGAGTGAGTCTCTTCCAGCTTCTGGACCTCCATTCTGATGAAGAAGGGTCATGGCCTGGTTGTGAGGGTCTTGAGCCACTGCCTCTTTAATGGGGCAAAGACAATTGCTGATGATGGGTGCTGGCCAAGTTTACAACCCTCTGTAGCAGATTCCTGTCCTGTGCATTGGCACCTCATGCAAGACAGTGATGCAACCAGTCAGAATGCTTCCCACAGTGCACCTGTAGAAATTTTCAAGAGTCCTTAGTGACATACCAAATCTTCTCAAATGCTTAGCAAAATTTAACCACAGGTGTGCCTTCTTCATGATGGCATCAGCACATCGGCTTTTTCCCCCTCTAAGCCAGACTCAGCAAAGACAGGATCCCCCTTGTCCTCATCTACCAACTCACCAGCCTCTGCATCCAACATATCATCCTTCACAAATACTACACGTGCTCACACCTCCTCCATCACCACCAGTTGGCATCGCAAACAGTCCTTCCAAGTGAAGCCCCACTTCACTTGTAAATCTGCAGGGGTCATCCCGTTGTAGCCTCCACTACATTGTAGTGACTGGACGCAGACTTGGAAAACATTTCGGTGAGCATCTTCTCTCTCTCTGCCTTAATAACGGGGACCTTTCGATTCCACATTTCATTCCCCTGCTCTCCATGGTATCATTACTTTGCCAAACCGAATCTGCCTGCAAATCGGGGGAACGACAACTAATATTCCATCTAGGCACTCTCCAAACAGATAGCATTAACATCAACTTCTCCAGTTTCCCTGTTTCCCTGTTTTTCTCTCTCTCCCCCCATCCCTTTACCTCCTTTCCTCCCACTTTCCACCACTTTCCCACTCTCCACCACTTTCCCTCTCCAGTCAGAGAGCTACTCTCTCCCCATTACTATTCTGCTCTTTTTTCTTCCATCAAACTTTCATTATTCTGTTTTCTGCTGAGACTATTTAAAGGTATTTAAATAGTTTTAAATGAAAACTGTACATGATTCATCCAGTCCATCTCTTTCCTACTGACACATTGCTGCTCTCCTGTGCGCCATTTCCAAATGTACTGCAATTGCTCATCAGAGCATTAACAATGCTAAAGCCTGAGATGTCTGGCAACTAGAAGGTCAAAAACAACTGGTCCATGGACACACCACAACCTGTCGATATCTCTGATTTCAATTAGGAAAAATAAGTTCACAGTCTTGTTACCTGCAATAGAAACATCATCTGAAAGAGCCATCTCAGAAAATTTGTCACCTGCAGTTCCCCTTTGTAGGTGTTTGGTACTTAGTAGGTGCAGAAGAAATACCAAATGCATTTGTGGTAATTTCACAAGATTCTTCTGACCTTAGGCAGAGCCTAGTGGATTGGGAGACAGGAAATATAATGCCAGCATATTAAAATAGGCAGACAAAAAGTAGGTGACTTTTGGTCAGTTATCATAATATCCGTAGTAGGGAAAATGCTTGAAGGAAGAAATAATGATGCATCATGCGGCACAATTGGTGCAGCTGTTAGCACAATACCAGCAATTGGGACCATGGTTCAAATCCCTTGATGTGTCTGCGTCTGTGTGAGTTTTCCCTGGGGGGTTCTGGTTTCTTCCCACTGTTCAAAATGTACCAGGGGTGTTGGTTAATTGGGTGTAAATTGGGCATGGACTCATGGGCTAAAATTGGCCAGTTACCATGCTGTATGTCTAAAATCTAGATAGACATTGTTCCATCAGGCAGACACAGCACAAATTCAGGAAGGACAGGTCATGTTTACAAATTTAGTGGGCCTTTTTTTCAAAAGATATAATGAGTGCAGTGGGCAGAGGGGAAAAAGTGAATGAGATAAACAAGGATCTGCAGAAGAACCCCAATAAGGTGCTGCACAAAAGATTTATGCTTAAGATAATGATGCACTGAGCTGGTGTAAAGTATTAGCCTGGGTAGAGGAATGGTTAACCTGATACGCTCTATCAATGACTCTAAAGACTGGGTGAGGAATGATAGGCTTCAATACTCATTAGATTTCAGCTGGCCCAACTCCATGTGCTCGAATGAATGGAAGGGGGCAGGGAGGTTGATCTTTATGGCCAGGTCACAAGCGGAGGGGTTACATGGGGTTGAGTCATCAGTGGGCAAGCCAGCCACTTATACACAGAGAAGCAACTGTTTATACATATCATCACATAACCATGCTGAAAATTTGAGGTAAATTAGTGTTTCAGTGGCTGGCAATCAGTAGTGACTGGAGTACTGCAGGGATCAGTGCTAGGCCCAAAAGTATACCCGCAATTTGGATTTGGAGGAGTAATCCAAGTTGTTGATGGCATTAAATTGAGTGGAAAAGCAAAGAGTGGAGAAGACACTGAGAATCTCTAGAGAGATATAGATTGGTTAAGTGAGTGGGCAAGGGTCTGGCTGATGGAGTACAATGTCAGTAAATGCGAGGATATCCAGTTTGTAAGGAAACAGTAAATCAGGCCACAATTTAAAAAGAAAACAATTGTAACTTGAGCTTCATCCTTTATAGGATAGTAGTTCTTGATCTTTATCACTCTTAAGTATTCCCTTCATCACAATGGACCACCAACAACAATGTAGAGAGCATCAGTAGAGATGAGGAGGGTTAGATTAGCAAGTTTAAGTCCCTTCTCTGGCTGAACTTTTGTCTAGATTTGGTGACAAAATGTTTAAGAACTAATATTTTTTTGTATACAAATTTATAACCTTGTTTTACACATTTGTTCATTTATTATAGCAACAACATTTTTCTTTGTGGCATTGGTATAGCCCAACTTTAACAAACCCATGGATCACCAAGTGCCCACAAATCACAGGTGGAGAAGTATTGCTTGAGGAGGGGTAGGGTGCTCACTAAAAACTTGCTGAGCTCATACATTTCCTTATGCAGCCTCTACTATTATCATCCTTCATGGTGAATGGAAAAGATCAACACAGAAATGCATCATTGCTCCTTCTCCATGTATGAGATCAAATGTTCAATTATATTCATTAATCACGACAAGTAAATAGATAGGAAAATCCTCAATCTATCCCCCTGAAAGGGACTGGATATGCAAATTGTCTCTCCTCTTTAGTTATTGAAGACTCTTCCCAAATGATGAATCCAATTTTTTTTATTTCATCTTCTTGCATGTTCACTTCTTACCTTCTGAGATAAACATTGACGATATTGTCTCCAACTCTTAAACATTATTTGGACCAATATTCCTTTGGTTTTTGTTATTACTGAAAATGTTGAGAAGAAGTTGAGTTTACCATAAAGTGAAATAAGACAAAGTAACCATAATTAGTATTATTATGGAGACTTCAATGTGAAATGGTGAAAATAGTACTCAATTATATAGATATGTAAATTATTGATGTCTTGTTTCATTTCATCACGACATAAGATGAAAGTAAGCAACAATATAACAGAAAGTATCTCAAGTATTTTCCAGCCTTCATTGAGCCTTGAAATGGAGTTAGTGAACACAGATTAGATATTTGTAAACCATGTGGAGCACCGGAAGAGACCATACCAAGAAGAAAGGAATATGAACATTTCAGAAAGCATAATTAATGGATTAATTAGAAAACATTTAAATGAAAGTGCAAAATAATTGTTACATGTCACATGTAACATTGACTAAAGTAAGGATGACTATAGAAAAAATAGAAAAGGGAGGTCACAAAATTTTAAAGTAACAAAATTATATAGAATACGTTAAAAATTATAGTTTAGAAATGTTTTCATAGATTGAAATATACATTGAAATCGAACTGTTCTGTTTTAATAAGGGCGATAAGGGCAGGAGTTTCTTTCATGCATGATATACAAGGTGCCAAACACATATGGAGTGTTGTTCCTGGATCTTTTGGATAATACATCTGGAGGAATTCAGTAAACACATTTAAAGCACTGATTTAACAATGTGATTTCCCACCTTGAGTGTGCTGGAACTAGTGTGAAATCAGATCACTTCATGTTAAGTAAAGCAAAATGGACAAATGTGCGAGCATTAGATATTATTAGAGTTGAGGTGGACACTCACAATGAAAAATGCAACAGTCAGAACTACCCTCATCTTAAGGCTCAGTTGCAAAACATCAGATGACCTATTATCAGCATCTCACAATGTGGAGCATTTTTACAGGCAGCTCTGTATAATTCCATCAAGGGTTACTTACATTTTTGATCAAGATCATTTACCTAAAGTGTTCATTCGACATCTCTCTGTTGAATAAAATCCATCATCTGTGTTTACATTATCCAAATTCAGCAGCAGGATGTGTTCCTCAGTGTTCTACTTAAATTCAGTCATGCAAGAAGACAGATCAGATACTATTTATTGTTATGTAATAAAACAAAAAAGTAATATTAAATTAAATTTCATTTGGTCTTCCATAAGGCAAATAAAAATTCACCATTACTTCTTCCCAGCGCCCTGTACAGTAAGAGAAAGAGAAGCACAGAAGACTCCACTCAAGAGTCACTGAGTTTCTGTGGATTTGCCTCCAACACTCCCATAGCCTCTGCAGCCACACAGACTCCAGTTCGTCAGGCATCCCAAATTCAGATCCAAATTTCCACTGCACCAGTCTACAATCTGCAACCCCTTGTAGTTGCTACTGAACACAGGTGGTACCATTTTGAACCAAGACCCCATGGTCCCAAGATTTTAAATAAAATATAATTGACTCCTTTAACAGGCCTTTTAAAGCCTTTAAGGAGCCATTGGTAGTAGGACTGAGTGATAGGACCCCATGGAGGAGCACTGTGCCTCTGCTCCCCACTCTCACCAGGTCCACACGAACGGCAGCACTCCCATTACAGCAGCTTCAGCCATGACACCATTTTAAAAAAAAATTCCAGGTTAATTTATGGAAAAAAACAAAAAATTATTACCAACTAATTACATTCATAAATGGAACTCCATTGCAACAATAATTAACCTCAAGGTTAACAAGGCAATTTATAGTACCTCTGAAATAGAGGTGTATTTAATCCACATATTTGAATTTCCAGAGGAAAGGAATTCATTGTTAATCTATGAAGCCAAACATGGAATAGTTGAAGCACTTTATTACATATTTTTCAAGATCACTGAACTAGATGGCATTCTGAGGGGAATTTGCAGGAAGCATTTAACTATCCATTATTTGCATAAATCATTCAGATTGCATTTGAACACGATAATCGCATAGTTTGAATGCTGCCATGTCTCAAAGTTCATTCTTGATAGGTAGCACTAAATGTGTTACATAATTGCAAAAGTGTGCAGCACTCCATTACTGAAATTTAATTCTACAGTCGATTTGAGCTTCAGTCCTTGGAACCACTTGAGTCCTGACTTCATCACAGCCTTAGTTCAATCAAGCTCTGAAGATCTAAATTGCAGAGATGGGATTATATTTATTGTCCTTGTTATAAAGATGGTTTTGAATATAGAGCATAGAATATTACAGCCCTCAACATTGTGCTGACTTATATGAACCTCACCAACAATCTAAATGTTCCTTACCTCACATTCATAACTCTCTTTTATAGAAAATTTTCCTGAATATGACATCAAAACAGAAATTAATGACTATTTGTATCCCTGGATGCTACCTGACCACTGAGTCCTTCCAGCAGTTCATTGTTTGCTTAAGATTCCAGCATCAATAGCTTTTGTGTTTTCTTCCCTTTTGTGATACATCAGAGGTTATCGAGAGGCAAATGAAGCAATTGCTGAGGCCTTGATGAAAATATCTGTATCCTCACTTTCTTTCTTTCTTCTTTGGCTTGGCTTCGCGGACGAAGATTTATGGAGGGGGTAAAAGTCCACGTCAGCTGCAGGCTCGATTGTGGCTGACAAGTCCGATGCGGGACAGGCAGACACGGTTGCAGCGGTTGCAGGGGAAAATTGGTTGGTTGGGGTTGGGTGTTGGGTTTTTCCTCCTTTGTCTTTTGTCAGTGAGGTGGGCACTAGCAACAGGCAAAGAGACTGAAGAGTAGCCAATGTACCATATTTTCATTCATATAATGCACACACACATATAACACACAGAAAATCATAAATTTTGTTAAAATATTTTCGTATAATGCACACTTGCATGTAATGCACTTCTGTACTATTCTAAATTTGGACTGGCAAAATCAATTTGCATTTAAATAGGACATGAGACAAAGCAACCAGTATCTGCCACAGTTAATCTCTCAATCAACATTCCCCCAGAGGTGTCAATCATCCATTATATAAATGAATCCTGCTGCAACACATTAACAAGTTTGGGAATCAATTAAATAGAATGAAGACAGGCTTCAGGGTTAAGCAGGACTTTTAATTCTAAATGCTTTCAAAATCAGAGGCACTTGATATGTTAATCTCCTCCCAGACAGGTCTGGGCAATTAACATTAACATTAAGGTGTCCTTGACAGAATATCCTGTTTATAGGAATACCCATGGAATTTAGTATAAAGAGATATACCCAAGATCAAAATTTCCCACGACCATTATAAATTATGAATATTCTTTCATTGCCACTATTATACTCTCACACTTGCTATAATACTCCCACGGTCACTCTAAATTGTTGCCGTGTCATTCCCACAGTCACTATCAATTGTGCGCGTTTTTTTTCAAAGGCACTATTTAATCCCACTCATGCTAATATTCCCATGCTTGCTATAAATTGCAGGTTTGACTTTCCCATGCCTGCTATTAATTGTGCAGGTTCTTTCAACATGTAAAAATATTCTCGTATATAATGCGCGGGGGGGGGGGGGGGGGTAAAATACAAACATAATGGTACATGTTATATGTGTACTTTGTACAAGAAGGAAAATTGGGGTTATTCAGGAAATTATGTACCAAGCATCCTCAACATCAGTGGTAGGGAAATGATTGGAGGGGTTAATTATGGATAGGATTTAAACACATTTTAAATGTCATGGCCACATTAGGAAGAGCCAGCATGACATTGTGTGGGAAGCGGCATGTCTTACAAATTTGCTTCAGTTTTTCTGAGAAGGTGACATAGATGATTGTTGAGGGAATTGCAGTGGATAGTTGCCTACATGAACTTTAGTAAGGCATTTGACAATGTTCCTCACATTTGACTGTTGCTAGAGGTACAGGTGCATGGGATTGGTGAATTGATAGTTTGGATTTGGAATTGGTTGGACCTCAGAAGACAGAGGGAAGGTTAGTATTCTGGCTGGAGGTCCATGGCCAGTGGTGTTCCATAGGTGTCAATGGTTTGTGATTTCTATTTATGGTTTGAATGAAAAAGAAGCTGGGTGGGTAAGTAAGTTTACAATAAAAGCAAGGTGGATAGAGCTGTGGGCAAAGTAGTGACATATATAAAAAAATACAACAGTATAGAGATCAGTTAGTGATATGGTCAAGAAAAGGCAGATGAAGTTTAATCCAGTTAAGCGTGAAGTCTTCTGAGGTTAAATATAAGAGGAACATATACAGGACTCCAAAAAGCATTAGCCTGCAAAAGAGATCTAAGCGTTCAGATCATAGCTCCTTGAAAGTGACCATACAACCAGAAAAGGTGGTAAAAAATGCATATAGTATCCTCACCTTTATTGGGTGGACCACTGATTATAAAAATAAAGAAGTCAATTTGTGGCTTTATTAAAGTGTGTTTAGGAAACTCTTGGAGTATGGTGTGCAATTCTGGTTGCCCCATTTCAAGATGGATATAGAGGCCTTGAAAAAGGTTTATTGGAATGTTGCCAAATTTTGAGGGTATGAACTATGGAAAAAAATTGAACAAAATTGATTTGGTTCTCTGGAGCATTGCAAGTGAAGAGGAAGATAAAAGAAATTTATGAAAATATTTGAGGCATTGACAGGAAAACTTTCTGAATCTTTTTCCCAGGATAAAATTGTCAAATGCTGTAGCATGTGTAGTTAAGGTGAAGGACGGGTATTTTTAAATAGATGAATAGGGTATTTTTTTTTCATATAGAGTGTGGTGGATGATGGATATGGAGGTAATTTGTAGTCTAACACACTGTCTGTTTGACAGCAGGAGCATGAAGAGTTTTATACACCCCGATACCGTGTCGAACTATTCCCTTATGGTAAGCCTGGCAAATTGCAAATCTCTATGGCCTCCAAATCCTACTCCACAGAGTTCTGCAGCGATTGCATTATGACACTGACTGAACGTGGAATGAAGTATAAAAACTTTAAGCTTTAATGCTACAGCTTTGCGCACCTGTGATACTGAGATGGACTTCCAGTGCCATCTCAAGAGCATCACTATGGAGCTCAATTGGCCCCATCTTGCCCTCATGGTCTGCAGCCACCAATTTTTAAAATGCCTGCCCTCTCCTCTGCATGTACCCAAGCGGCAAACTGCGATCCACCCACTGCACTAAACCTGCGGGCTATCCAGACTCCAGATTTCTCACCCCCGACTCTTAGCCTTACGCTACTAAGAGCAGGTGATACTGCACAGGAGGCAGGGCATTCATCAGGTCAGGAGTAAAACAGCTTTTGGATGAAGGAATCACTGAACCTAGTACTAGCTCTGGAGATCCCAGGTCATGGTGGTCAACTACATGGAAAAACTCCGCATGGTGATTGACTACATCAAACTATCAACTGCTTTACGCAGCGGGATGCGTACCCCTTCTCCACATTGCTGACATGGTGAATGAGATAGCCCAATACCATGTATTCTCCACCATCAACCTAAAGATGGAATATGATGCAGCTCCCTCTCTGAGCATTGGACTGCTAGTACAACGTGTTTGAGGTGGATAACTGCCTCTACCATTTCCTACGGGTCCTCTTCGGATTCACCAATGGAGTGTCCATTGTTCAGAAGGGAATTAACCAAATGGTGGACCAGGACGTTCCCCTATTTGGACATGACCTGACGGACCACGACACAAACTTAGAAAAATTCCTCCAAAAGCCAAGGCACTCAATCTCACATAATAAAAATGAATGTGTGTTCTACACATCACATCTGGCCATTCTCAGTGGCATATCATGGAACATAGTCATTGGCCCTGATCCCACCCACATGAGTCCCCTCTTGGAACTCCCACTCCTCCACAAACTAAAGTGCACCTTAAAAGGTGTCTGGGGTTCTTTTCATATTATGCCCAACTACACAGACAAGATCTATCCCCTAGTGAAAGCCACCTCTCAGTAGAGGTTGTGTGGCCTTCACCCACAACAAAGGAGACATCGCCAAGGCCACAATGCATGCCATGGATGGATCCACCCTGTTCCAGATTGAGAGTGATGCCTCTGACTTTTCCCTAGCCACCACCCTTAACCAAGCAGGCAGACCCATGGTGTTATTCTGCTGCACCCTCTATGGCCCCGAGATCCAATACCCCTCCATCGAGAAGGCGACTCAGGCCATTGTTGAGGCAGTGTGGCACTGGAGGGACTACCTGGCCAGCAAATTATTTACCCTGTTGACTGACCAATGTGAAGTTGCTTTTATGTTTAATAATAAGCAGTGGGGTAAAATCAAGAATGACGAGATTCTGATGTGGAGAATTGAACTTTTCACCTATAACTATGACATCTTGCATCAGCCTGAGAAGCTCACTGAGCCTCCAGATGCCCTGATCCAGGGGACATTTGCCAGTGTGCAGTCCAACCAACTCCAAGCCCTCCACAATGACCTCTACCACCTTGCAGTCACCAGGCTTTTTCACTTTGTCAAAGCTCAAAACCTTCCCTACTCCATTGATTTTGTCAGGACACTGACCAGAAACTGCTGCATCTGTGCTGAGTGCAAACCACGCTTATACCGGCCCAACAAGTCATACCTGATCAAGGCTACCCACCCCTTTGAACGCCTGAGCACAGATTTCAAGGGGCTCCTGCCCTCCTCGAACCAAAATGTGTACTTTGTCAAATTGTTGATAAGTACTCCCGGGTCCCATTTGCCATCCTCTGCCTGGACATGACCATGGCCATGGTCATAAGAGCACTGCACAACATCTTTGCCCTATTTGGGGTACGTGCGCTAAATCCACAGCGACCAGGGGAACTCCTTGATGAGTGATGAGTTGGCGCGGGGCAGCGCCACTAGTAGAACCATCAGTTACAACCCCCACCAGAATGGCCAGGTGGAAAGGGAGAACACCATTGTTTGGAAGGCAGTCTTCCTAGCCCTTAAATCGAAAGGCACAGGACATGCAAACTACCGACATGCATCGTTTTGCCCAGGAACCAGCAGCTGAGCCACAGCCAGCACTATGGTGGTCCCAGAGACAGAAAAGACCACTGGACAGGCTGAACTTGTGATGGACACTGAATCCACTCCACCTTGCTGGACTTCTTTTTAAAGAAGGGGGTGAATGTAGTGATACCATGGTAATGCATTTGTTCCATTTGTACTGTCTCTGTGTGTATGGCTGGCCCTATGGAATTCCTTAAAGGTAGTTACACCCAAGTCCCTCCTCCAGTACCAACTCTGGAATTGGGCCAGCAAAGTGAGTGCACATGTGATATTATGTGAATGAAAGCCTGTTGTCTGGCAACTTCCAGCCTTTTGAAGTTATTGGTAGCATATCATCTGGCATTTAGAAACCCAATAGGTGCCAGATACTAGGAATTTACTGTATTTCAAAGTTATCTTTTGAAATGTGCAGCCAATTTTATTTTAATTCCCTCCATGGTAGTTTGAAATATTGAATTTCTTTAACGACAAATGTTAGATATTCTGATGTAAGAAAAGTGAGTGGAAACTCATGCAAAAAAGTCAAATTATTTCCTAATTCGAACAAATATGGGAACCATGTATGAAATACAATAAAGAAATCCTACCATGAACCTCCACCACCTAAAATGACAGAAGGAGAAGACAACAAAATGAACTGACTCAGTATATAAAAGTAAAAGATAAAAAATTCTTGTTTATTTTATTTAGTGACGACATTGTTTAACGAATTTAATGTATCTTATAGATTGAACTTTGAATAAATGGATAGGGGGAGAGGGAGGGAGGGAAGGGAGAGGGGAAAAAGGGGAGAAAATTACACTGTATATATTCAAGAGAAAAATGTCTGTATGTATTTTGGTCAATATGGTTTATTGTGTAAAAAATAAAAAAAATAAAAAATAAAAGAATGAAACTTGTTTGCTATCATATGATTCCTCTCCCATGTCATTATGTAAAAGCTATCAGCGTCCAGTACAGTAGAGTGAAACTGCTGAGTGTCACAGTGATGCCACGTTTTGTACGGTATCCTCACAGTTTCAGAGGCTTGGGTTTGTTTCTGACTCTGGGTGCTGTCTTTCTCGAGCTTGCATGCTCTCGCTGTGATCATGTGAGTTTCTTCTGGGATCTCTTGTTTTTTTTCCCCATGCCAAAGATAGATTGGTTTTATAGCCACTAATTACTCTATAGTAAAAAGAAATTGCCCCTAATTTAGGTGGGTGACAATGGCTGGGGTGAGGGCATTACTGGGGTTGTGGAAGGAACAAAGTGCAGATGGATATTTGATGATCTGTATATATGAGCCATTTAAAGTTCCGGTATCTGTCTGTATTGACTTCAGAAACTGAAGAGCATTTTGCACCTTCATGGAAAGTTATTTTGTCTTTGATGGTATAGGACTTAAGAAGTGGATTACAGCACATGCTGGAATTATCTTTATTGATCAGCAGTCCATTTCTTGGACTTGCCTGCTTACTTTGGAGACAAGTCCACATTAGATCAGAAAATGTGATGTGCATTTGTTCAAAATGCACTCAGCCATGGGGGCATGTTCAACACTACTTTCGAAATTCAGTTCTGAATCTCAGGAGTAAACCATAGACAATGGACACTACCATATTGTGAATTTAGAATATTAGGAATGGATTATGAAGTACCATTTCAGAGGGTTAAATCTTAGTTATCACGTCTTTAAAAAAAATATTGGAGACTGCAGCACGGTAACAGGCCTTTACAGCCCATGAGCCCATGTCAACCAAATTCACCATGTGACCAAATACCCTACTAATCCCATATGTCTTTAGAATGTGGGAGGAAACTGGGCCACCTGGACACAGGGAAAACATATAGACTCCTTGCAGACAGTGCTGGATTAGTACTGTAGTGGAGTTATGCTAACTGCTATACTAACTGTTATACTCTATTAATATACTTTAAAAAAAATGGCATGCTGCAGTGACCTGTCCTTTCATGTTATGGTGACCAGATGGAAAATACTACAACGTAGTCTCATGTTGTGATGGGCTTGTCCTCCTAAACAATTGTTTACATCATGATTTCTGTAATGGTCGTGCTGCCACTGGTGAGGACCCGGGGAGAGAGGATATGGGAGTCACAGCACTCCACTGTGGGGTCCAACTTTTTTCAGCTCCATTCAGGCTTTAAACAGTGTGTAAATGTAGCCGACACTGGATTTATTATAAAATACTGTGACCCTGCGGTCTGCACCCATGATGGCGGCACCTATGAGAGGTTTCAGACTCCAGAGAAGCAGAGGACTGGTGTAGAGCACCAGAAGATAGGGAGACAACTTCCCCCCACTCCACCGCCAATTTGAGAAGCAGAAGAAGAGGAGATAATCTTACAGCACGATGACCATGGTGACGGATTAGTGAGGGGCTCTATGGTTGAAGAAACACACTGGCAACTGTGGCCATGAAATTCACAGGCTGCAGATTGCTGGAGACTGGCTCAATTCTGAAGGGTATCGGAAATTAGATCCAAGATGGTGTCAAGGACACTGAAGGTTTTCTGATCGTGTTGGAAGTTCGGATCTGGAGCTTGGGTTGCCGATGGTGTGGTCTGGATTCTGTGTGGCTGCAGGAACAGCGGAAGTGCAAAAGGTGAACAAGTGTCCATGGATTCACTTCCCGCACTTCCGCTTTTCTTTTTGCTTCTCTTTCTATGACTGTAAGAGGGTGATACACCGTCAATTACTCGAAAGACTGGTGTTGAGAAACCAATAGGCTTTTATTCACTTAAGAACAATGGCACCTTTACACAGGAGCCTATGGGGAGATACAATTAGCCAATAGGTGTGCCTGATCAGACAATTATATACAACAGTGGTTTACCACAGAGGTGCTTTCGGCAATTTCTGCTGATGGTAAATCTGTCCGCCTTGCAGCAGGTATAAACAAATTCCATGTGATATGGAACTGTCCATATAACATGACAATACATTGAATCTTAAATCTTTTTTTTCCCATTGTATTGCATTTTGAGATGTATTCTTCCAGCTAGTTTTTTTTTCTCTCCAAATAATGCCCTTGTAGGAGAACAGTACATGGACAAGACCATTCTGATTGTATTGGAGGCAGAAGAAAAAGTGTTGTTTTAATTAACTAGAAATGGATACCTAATTGCCCATGACCCCCATGCCGCCCAATTAAACCTACAACCACCATACATTTTAAATGGTGAGAGGAAACTGGAGTGTCTGGGAGGAAACCCATGCAGAAAACAGACAAACTGCTTGCAGACTGTAGAGTGCATCAAAAGAACCAAAGACTTATTGATCCAAACCAAGACTTTTATTAACTAAAAGACTGGAGCACATGTAGGTCGACCAGTCCAGAATGACCTGGTCTGGCTAGGAGCAATCCTTTAAGACCTGCCAGTCGGTGTGGCTATGCTCTCAGCCAATCACAGTCATCCTACACTACCATCTGTACATATACACATTGGTGATAGAATCTGTTCTATCACACAGACAACGCCGGATTCTTACTTGGGTCGCTGGCTAACTGCTGTGGAAACTGTGTCCTTACTAAACAAGTTTAGTTTGCTGTAAATTGCTTATATATATTTGTTATTAAAACTAAATTTCCAAAAGAGAATGTTTTTATTCTGCATCTCAAATATTTTGAAAGTGATATGTGAGATTCACATGTGAATTTCCATAATCCATACTGCTGCAATGCGGTGCTACATTGTACAGTGTTTCGAAAGCACTTAACTGAGATTGGGTTGGGACAGCATTGAGGGAGCATCCAAATGAACATCAACTTAGAAAAACATTATTTAACTGCCAGCTATGGCTTCAATGTATACCTTCTTATTCCTTCTTTTTCTGAACATAATAAATCTAACATAATGTGGCGGATCACTACTAGCAGGGCAACCGGCCCCGCTTGTAAGTCACGCGGTGGAGCAACCGGCCAAAATGGTGCCGTCAGGGGTTTTCCCTTCCTCCCAGCACGGGGCTCAGAAGCCCGCACTGGGGGAACATGTGATGCACGGGTGACGTCAGCGCCCTCCAGCGCAGTTCTCAGCCAGGCTGGGAGTATAAGTGCAGCCCAGCAGCCTGTAATAAACTAGTCAGTTCACTGAGCTCAACCCATCTGGTTGTGTGTGTTCTTTCAGGAGCTGTGGAGCTGCTGCTACAATTGGTGACCCCGACTGGTTCAAATATCTTAGAACCCATCATGAGCGAGCCTGGGATCAGCGCTATAGCCGTGAAACTGCCTGAATTCTCGGTTCAGGAGCCAGAGACCTGGTTCGGCCACGCGGAAGCTCAGTTTAACCTTTGCCAGATTTCGTCTGACACAACCAAATTCTACAATGTGGTCGCTGCCCTGGACCAGGCCACCACCAGATGCATGCAGCACCTCGTTCAGCACCCACTCGCTGAAGACAAATACGACACCATCAAGAGAGAGTGCTTACTGGATCCCTTGGACTATCCAGGCACAAGTGTTCCGCTCGGATGCTGCACCTCGACATCCTGGGTGACAGGTCCCTGATGGAGCTGATGGATGAGATGTTCGCGTTCATGGTTGATCACACCAACTGCCCGCACTTTGAGTGCATTTTCCTTGACCATATGCCCGGGGACATCAGGCACATGTGCTCCTGGTGGACATTTGAGGTAGGTGCCTGGTGGATGCTCACTGACCCAAGGAAGGTTGCCCAGAAGGCCCAAGAGCTATGGCTCACACAATTCCCGGAGGGCTCAGTGGTCCAGCAGGTCAAGAGGCACGGGCACGACCATGCCAAGTTGACCCCTAGTGCTGTGGTAGAGCATCCGGCCCTTGCAGGGACCCCCAAGAGCATAACCAAGGCCACAACATCCGCTCCAGGCCTCTGCTTTTACCACCAGCTCCGGGGAGCCAAGGCTCGGAAGTGTCGTCTGCCCTGCTCGTTCCAGGGAAACGACCAGGCTGGCTGCTGTTAATGGCTGCAGTGGCTGGCCAAGGACACAGCCTCCTCTACCTACAGGACTCAGTCAGTGGCCAGCAGTTCCTCATTGACACTGGAGCTCAGATCAGCATTATCTCGGCCATGGCCGTTGAGTCCAGGAACCGACCGCATGGACCTCCCCTCCATGCGGCCAACGCAATAGAAATTTGGACCTATGGAGACAAGACAGTCCACTTCCAGATCGGCCAATGAAATTTCGTGTGGAGGTTCACCATCTCATCCCTCCCGACCGCCATCCTGGGTGCAGACTTACTCCTTGCACATGTGCTTCTGGAGGACATTTGAGGTAGGTGCCTGGTGGACGCTCATACCTTTCAGGCCGTTTACCTCGACACCTCCCGCTTGGAGCAACTGCAGATGGCCATGATCAGCACGCCCATAGACGAGTTCCAGTGAATCCTGGATGAGTTCATGACACTCCTCAAGCCACAGTTCTCCACTGCCTCATTGCGCCATGAGGTGTTCCACCACATCCCCACCCTGGTCCCACCGGTTAATGCCAAGGCACACCAGCTCCTGCCAGACAAGCTCCAGGTGGCAAAGGAGAAGTTTTGGTACATGTTGGAACTAGGGATCATTTGGCAGTCTGACAGCCCGTGGGCCTTGCTGCTCCACCTGGTCCTGAAAGCCTCTGGTGGCTGGCATCCCTGGGAGACTATCGTTGGCTTAATGAGGTAACAGTTCCTGACCATTACCCCATCCCTCACATCCAAGAATTTACGGCAAACCTGCATGGAGCGAGGGTTTTCTCCAAGGTTGACCTGGTGCGTGGATATCACCAAATCCTAGTGCACCCTGAGGACATACCCAAGATGGCCATCATAACCCCCTTTGGCTTGTTCGAATTCCTGCACATGCCATTCGGGCTCAAGAATGCCACTCAGACCTTCCAGCACCTCATGGACTCTGTGAGCAGGGACTTGGATTTCATCTTTATTTATTTGGACGACATTCTCGTCACCTGCAAGGACCAGGCACAACACAAGGCCCACCTACGCACCCTTTTCTCCCGGCTAGCAAACTTCAGCCTTACCATCAACCCGGCCAAGTGCCATTTCGAGAAAGAGTCCATGCATTTCCTGGGCCATACCATCATGGCCAAAGGAGCCATGCCCACCACTACGAAGGTCACCACCATCAGGGATTTCCCACGCCCGGACAGCCTCAAGGGGCTGCAGGAGTTTGTAGGTATGGTCAACTGTTACAACTGCTTCATACCGGGAGCTATACGTATCATGCAGCTGCTATTCACCCTCATTGCAGCCAAGGACAAAATGGTCGCTTGGAACCCAGAAGCCTACACCACATTCGAGGCCACCAAGGATACCTTCGCGAAGGCCACCATGCTCGCTCACCCGCACACCAACCTGCATATGGCACACTCTGTCAACACCTCTGCCACAGCCATTAGTGCCATCCTGGAGCAGCAGGTGAATGGACATTGGAAGCTGCTGGCATTCTTTAGCTGCCTGCTCTGACTGCCGGAACGCGAGTATAGTGCCTTCGACTGCAAGTTACTGGGCATGTACCTGGCGGTGTGGCATTTCTGCTATTTTCTGGAGGGGAGGACATTTACCATCTTCACCGACCACAAATCCCTCACCCAGGCGCTTGCGATAGCAAAGGATCACCGATCGACCCGCCAGCAGAGTCACCTCTCCTTTGTGTTGGAATTTACCACCAACATTCGGCAAAAGGCGGGGAAGGACAATGTGGTTGCCGATGCAATCTCGTGACCGGCCATCTGAGCGCTGATGCCCAGCCTCGAATTCAACCAGCTTGCCTGGGACCAGAAGTCTGTTGAGGAGACGAGGGCCTTTAAGACCGCCATCACGGCCCTGCAGTTCCAAGACCTCCCGACTCTGAGCGGCGAAGGCACCATCCTGTGCAATATCTCCATGGGCACCCGCGACCACTGTTTCCCCAGCAGTGGTGCAGGAAGGTCTTCCATCACATCCATGACCTTTCACATCCGTCCATCAGGTCCAAGGTCCAGATAGTGGCAGAACGGTTTGTACGGCATGGGCTACGGAAGCAGATTGCAGGCTGGGCCAGAACATGCACCCATTCCCAGGTGTGCACAGGCACACCAGGGCACCCATACAGGAGTTCGAGCACGTCCAGGAACAGTTCAGCCATATTCACGTGGACATCGTTGAGCCCTTACCCATTTCCCGGGGCAACTGTTACCTGTTTATGATGGTGGACCGCCCCACTCACTGGCCTGAGGTGATCCCAATGCCAGATGCCTCCACTGACTCCTGCTCTCGAGCACTGTTGCATGCTTGGGTCGCCCGGTTCAGCGTCCCAGCTCACCTCACCAGCAATCGGGGCACTCAGTTCACATCTGTGCTCTGGGAACAACTCACCAACAGCTTGGGGATACAGCTACACCACACCACGGCCTACCACCTGCAGGCCAATGGACTGGTCAAACGTCTGCACTGCCATCTTAAGTCGGCACTCACAGCCCACCTCATCGGTCCTGACTGGGTGGATGAACTGCCTTGGGTATTCCTGGGCATCTGCTCCACTCCCAAAGAAGATCTGCAGGCATCATCAGCTGAGCTGGTCTATGGTGCGCTGCTGGCACTACCTAGTGAATTCGTCAACGCAATGACTCCCTAGCAGTCATTGCATGAACTACTTCCTCACCTCAGGGCATGCTTGGACTCATTCAAACCCCCACCCAGGCATGGCATCCACTCGTCTCATGTTCCCGGTGAACTGCTTTCCGCGGAGTACGTTTTCGTTCGGCGGGGCCCGACTGCGGCACCTCTGCAGTGACCGTACGAAGGGCCGTACAAAGTTGTACAATGTTCCAGCTCTACGTTCATACTAAACATTGGCGGCAGGCAGGAGCTGTTTTTCATGGACAGGCTGAAGCCAGCGGACCTCAATCCTACCGAGCCCGTGTTCATAGCCCAGCCCAAGAAGCGAGGCCGCCCAGCGATAAAGGACATTGGTCCCAGTTCTGGGGGGGGGGGGGTTCTGTGTGGCGGCTCACCACTAGGCAGGCGAACCGGCCCCACTTGTAAGCCATGCAATGGGGCAATCAGCCAAAATGGCGCAATCGGGTGTGTTCCCTTCCTCCCAGCACGGGGCTCAGAAGCCCGCGCTGGGGGACCACGTGACACCCGGGTGATGTCAGTGCCCTCCAGCGAGGTTTTCAGCCAGGTTCGGGCTGGGAGTATAAGTGCAGCCCAGCAGCCTGCAATAAACTGGTCTGCTCACTGAGCTCAACTCATCTGGTTATATTTCTTCTTGTAGCTGCCCCTAAAATAAAATCTTAAAGTATTTGATTCAAATAAAGAGAATCCATCCAGCATTTAACAATACAACACTAAACCAATTTTTAAAGTACTCTGTGAAATGTGAGGAGTCAATTCTTATTAATTTTTCTAAAAGAATTTGGAGGACTGGCAAATTTGATAATATTTAATAACATAATTCATGATAATAACATGAGAATTGAATTCAAACTACTCACAGAACTGAAAAACATTTTTTTTGGAAGCATAAGTCATTCATTTTACAACCATTCTCCATCTGGTAACCCATCCTGCAACTATCATATTACTTCTATTACCAACCAGGTACTCCCCATAACCATCTCTTTATTTCTATAGAAACACTAGAACTATGAATGCTGAAATCTTGAGCAAAATTTGAGAAGCAGGAAGGTCTCAGCTCGAAGCAGCAGCCATGAAGAGAAATGGACACTCAGTGTTTCGAGTCAAGGTTTTTCATCAAATCTATGGGAAGGAGCGATGGCAGGGAAGTGGTGGGGAAGAGCCATGAGGTGATAGGTTACTTTCCAAATGAAGGTGGAGAAATAGGTTGGGTGAAAAAAAATCACTGAAGGGGATGGGGCAAGATTTGACAGTAAAGTGAGAACAGAAGCAGGTGTAGAACAGATGGAAATAGTGGAACTAGAACTGGGAGGGGTGTTCCTGAAATTGGAAAATATAATGTTCATGCATTGGGCTATTCAGGAGAAGCAAAGTCTGTCTCCCCCTGACAGAATAATGATAGAGATCCCTTGGTCCTCACTTTTCATCCCATCTGCCTCTACATCTGGCAAATAGAATGCGATCCCTCCACCAGCCAGTCTTCCCTTTCCTCTCTTCACAGGGATCATTCTCTACCTGGTCCCCTCTTCATTCATGCTTTCACCTCCTTCAGCATTTACTGCTGTAGCCACAGAGAGTGAGAACATTTTCCCTGCATCTGCTGCCTCACTTCCATCTAGGGCCACATATAGACCATCCAGGTGAGGCAGAGTTTCATATGCACCTTGGCCAAACTACTGTGTATGGTTCACTCATTGTTGCCTCCTCCATATCAGTAAGAACAAACACAGATTGGGGGAGTGCTTCATTGAGTACCTCTCCTCATGCACAAACTAAAAGTCCTGGTTGCAAGTTGTTTCTATTCCCCTCACTATTCCCACACAGTTCTTACCATCGACTATTGCCACTATGAGGACAAACATAAATTATGTAACAATGTATCATATTTCATCTGTGTGGGGTCAAAACCCTATGACATGAACATTGAATATTCCAGCCTCAGTTCATCCCCACTCTGGTCCTGTTCCACTGTTTGAATCTGCGTCCATCCTCATTTTTCTCTCAAACCTTCACCCTCCCCTCCTTGTGTTCTCATTTATCTCTATTCTAGTGTTCTCCCCCTACCTGTAACTCCCATCCTCTGTTCTCTGTTCTAATATTCTCCCCTACCTGTATCATATGTTGAGGACTATCTGTATAGGACAGAAGGTGAGCGAGTGTGTGAGTGTGTGTGTGTGTGTGTGTGTGTGTGTGTGTGTGTGTGTGTGTGTGTGTGTGTGTGTGTGTGTGTGTGTGTGTGTGTGTGTGTGTGTGTGTGTGTGTGTGTGTGTGAGAGAGAGAGAGAGAGGTAGAGAAGAGGTGGAACCCATGGAATCAGATGGGGAGTGGGGGTATGGTTTACATAAAATTAGAGGTCAATATTCATTCCGTTACATTCAAGGCTGTCCAGGAGGAATATGATAGTTGGAGTAGTAGGCTTTATGTGTCATTTTAGGAAAATGATGAGATGTTTCCCCAAATCCACAGTGCTCCATAAAAATAACATAAAAAACTATAAACAGGGTAGGAACAGAAGCACCAGGTCCTAAAGTAGCCACTGTGAGAAACTGCTGCACTGACATCTTGGGCCTTAGCCACCACTATATCCTTGCAGGACAGCGAAATATCACAAAATTAAGCTATATCCCTTACACATACATCTCAAATTACACACAATTACTTAAAATGTTTATAAAAAAAGCAGTGCTACAAAACATTGTTTTTCAGAGGCTGGGCCATGGTTACCGTGGTGAACTGTTAGCCAGAATCAGACACACACAAAGATAAAGACTGTACAACAGGCTTTAATCCACAAAGATTTCAACAGATCCAGGCTGGCTGTGGCTGCAGCAACTCTGGTGAGGCCTTGGAAGGGCAGCGCAGGCTTATATCCCGGAGGGTGATTGACACCCGTCCGGGTGGGGGTTGATCCCCTCAGGCCAACTGATTGACAGCCGACCAGGTGTTGTCCTGTCTCCTTACACTCCTGCAGGTACAGAGGTTGCCCCCTGCAGTAGGAAGAGACAGGTCAAAAATGTCCACTACAGACCATTCACCCAATCTGAAGAGGGTGCTGCAGGCTACTACCATGCAGCCATCAAGGCCAGGTTTCCTGGCATCTGCTGGACTCTGGATGTTAATGTGTTTATACTTAAGTTTGCATTGCTCTTCACCATGACAATGGACAAGGACAGATGTGTCACTGTAGGAATGGTTTGAAGAGTTAAAATAGTTGGCTAAAGGAAGGTCAAGTTCAACCCAAACACAGTAAAAATTTGTCTTTGGTTATTAAAACTAAATGCATGCAAGAAATTGACGTAAAAACACAAAATGCTGGAGAAGCTCAGCAGATTAAACAGTAATGTTTTTTAAGACTGCAATGTTGGAAAAATCCCTTAAAAAGTTAACATAATTACTGCCCATGTGGTTGTTCACACTGGGTGCCCTTTTAAACTGCAAATACCGGATGCAACAGTTGCAGTGGTTATATGTGCAGTAGAGTGGATGACTGACAACTAATTTTTCAGGTATGATTTACATTGCAGACTTACTCCAAAAAGTTGCAGGGGTTCTTCGGGACTGAGGGCTGATAAATCCCCAGGGCCTGATGGGCTGCATCCTAGGGTGCTTAAAGAGGTGGCTATGGAAATTGTGGAGGCACTGGTCGACATTTTCCAAAGTTCCATAGATTCCGGGGAGGTCCCTGAGGATTGGAGAGTGGCTGATGTGGTGCCGCTTTTTAAGAAAGGAGGGAGGGAGAAAACGGGAAATTATAGACCGGTTAGCCTGACATCAGTGGTGGGGAAGATATTGGAGTCCATCATAAAAGGAGAAATAGCAGAACACTTAGTTAGTAATAATAGTATAAGGGCTAGTCAGCATGGATTCCTTAAGGGTAAATCATGCTTGACTAACCTTCTGGAATTTTTTGAGGATGTGTCAAAGAGGGTGGACTCGGGAGAGCCAGTGGATGTGGTGTATTTGGACTTCCAGAAGGCCTTTGATAAGGTACCACACGGGAGTCTAGTGGGGAAGATCAGGGAGCATGGTATTGGAGGTAAGGTGCTGACATGGATAGGAAATTGGTTAAGAGATAGGAAACAAAGGGTTGGAGTAAATGGGTCTTTTTCAGAATGGCAGGATGTGACGAGTGGAGTGCCTCAGGGATCGGTGTTGGGTCCTCAGTTGTTTGTATTTATGTTAATGATTTGGATGAGGGGATTATAAATAACATGAGCAACTTTGCAGATGACACTAAACTGGGTGGCGGTGTGGGGTGTGAGGAGGATGTAAGGAAAATGCAGAGGGACTTGGACAGGCTGGAGGAGTGGGCGGCTAAATGGAAGATGAATTTCAATGTGAACAAATGTGAGGTTATTCATTTTGGGGGAAGTAATAGGAAAGCTGAGTATTATTTAAATGGTGACAAGCTAGGGAGTGGGGAAGTGCAAATGGATCTGGGTGTACTTATTCACCGGTCACTGCAGGTTCAGAAAGCTGTGAAGAAGGCAAATGGAATGTTGGCTTTCATAAAGAGGGGATTGGAGTATAGGAACAGAGACGCCCTTCTGCAGTTATACAGGGCCCTGGTGAGACCCCACCTGGAGTATTGCGTCCAGTTCTGGTCTCCAAACTTGAGGAAGGACATACTAGCTATAGAGGGTGTGCAGCACAGATTTACAAGGTTAGTTCCAGGGATGGCAGGGTTGTCATATGCAGCAAGGCTAGAAAAACTGGACTTGTATCCATTGGAGTTTAGAAGGATGAGGGGGGACATGATTGAGGTATACAAAATCATCAGGGGGATAGACAAGGTGAAGTCTGATTACTTGTTCCCAATGATGGGGGAGACGAGGACTAGAGGGCATAGTTTAAGAATACAGGGTAGGCCCTTTAGGACGGAGATGAGAAAGCATTTTTTTACCCAGAGAAGTGTGAATCTGTGGAATGCTCTGCCACAGAGGGTGGTAGAGGCGGATTCGCTGACTATGTTCAAAAGAGAGTTAGATAAGACTCTTGTGGGTAACGGAGTTAAGGGTTATGGGGATAAGGCTGGAAAGGGGTACTGATGGTAATGATCAGCCATGATCTAAAATGGCAGTGCTGGCCCGACGGGCCAAGTGGCCTACTCCAGCTCCTATTGTCTATTGTCTATTGTCTAAATCGCAGTGCAGGAATTGATTCAAAATTCCTTCACATGGGGGGATGTGGGAAGATGGCGTAAGGAATAGACGTGCCTTCCAGTCCTCTCCTGACTCTTTGTTATTGTTTTGTCTATAAGTGTCCATTAAAACTTTCTAAAAAATTTATAAATAGTTAGAGGTGTTGAACTAGCTTCTAATGGTACAATTGATGAAAAAAAGTAAAAGAAAACAGCAACAGATCGCTAAGAAATTACATTTTCCGAAGTTATCTGAGCCTACCTGTTTACAAGAAGCCAGGACTCAGCGTGGAATGGATCCAAGAGGAGAAGTGCAGGATTCGGCAAAGGAGCTCCGCTTTGTACCGGTAGGGCTCTTTAAAAATGGCGCCTGGCAGCCTTTGGAACAAAGGGCTAGTCAGGCGCGTGTATTTCAATCAACGCCCGCTATGAGCGCTGTCACTGAACTTTTGGCAACTGAAACAGTTGGGATGAAGCCAGCTGAAGACCCGATTTTAAAGAGACGTCCACCGATTGATGTAGCGGTGGCGCTGCGAAATGCACCACCAGTTATGAAGACTTCAACAGACCTTGATGTAATGAAGGCTTTTAATGTAATATGGGTTAAGGATAACCCTGAATACCAGTCTTCTGATACTGCTGAGGAGGTTGTGGCAGGGGTTTCTACACGGAGTCATACTGCAAGAAAAGCAGTTAAATTAAGGGAAGGAAAAGAAGATCCTTTGGTTATTCAGAAACAGCAGGACCCTATTTTGTCTGAATCTATTCCAGTTGATATGCTTATCAAGAATCTTGAATTTAAGTTATCTTCTTCAATCAAAGAGATAGGTACATTTTTGGTTCCAGTTAATACTAAGCTTAATACCTTGGTGGATATTGATACTCAACAGATGGTTGATTATGGAACTTTTAAGCTTGAAATGAATGAAAGACTTGATGTTTGTGACCAGGGTATAGTTGAGGTACAAGATCAAATACAAGACACAAATAAAACAATTGAAACTTTACAAATCCAGAATAAAATTTAGCGAAAAAGGTTGACTATTTGGAGAATCAGTCTAGATGGAATAACATAAAAATTGTTGGTTTGCCAGAAGATATAGAAAGAGCAGATCCAAGAAAATATTTTACTGAATGGATTCCACAAGTGTTAGGACAAGATAAGTTCCCGGAGGGTTTAATATTGGAACGTGCTCATAGAGCTTTGAGAAGAAAGCCTTTTTCAGGACAGAATCAAAGACCTGTTCTGGTTCGTTGTTTAAACTATTATGATAGAGAGACAATTTTACATGTGGCTATTAGAAATGCGCAACAAAGTAGATCTTCTTTTATGGTCCAGAAGAATCGTGTTTTTTTTAAATCTGGATTTGAGTCAAGAAGTTATGTCTCAATGACGTGAATTTAATCTTGTGAAAGAAGCGTTATGGAAAAAAGGATATAAAGCAACATTTAGATACCCTGCAGTATTGAAGATTTTCCAGGATGGATGTCAGCCAAAATTTTTTGAAAACCCTAAAGAAGCTATGGACTTTGCTCAACTGTTACCAATCACGCAATTCCAGGAACGACGTAGTCCTCCACGGTTTCCAAAGAGAGTAGAGATACAAGATGGGAATCGAATTTTAAGAAGATCTCACACCCGATATTTTGTGGGAGTTACCGCATTGTGCGGTTTAGACAGGAGGAGGTAGCAACCTCTTACCTGTTTTTTTAAATTAATTTTTGGATTAAGGAGTGGTTTCTTTTTATTATTTAAAAAAAAAATAATTTTCTTTTTTTTGTTGTAGTTTTAAGAGGGGATAAGGGAAGGGGGTATTTTTTTTATTTTTGGGTGTTTTTTTTTCCTTTTATTTTCTTTTTTTTGTTGTGATGTTGTAAGAAAGGTCTAAACTAAAGTTTTTTTCTTTTAATGTCCAGGGTTTAAATAATCTTATTAAGTGTAATAAAATACTTGTTTACTTAAAAAAATTAAAAGTTGATGTGTTTTTTTCCCCCAGGAAACTTAATTAACAGATAAGGAACATGTGAAACTTAAACGTGAATGGATTGGATAAGTTTTTTTTTCATTTAATTCAAAGGCAAAAGGAGTGGCAATTTTGATGTACAAGAATCTACTATTTCATTTACAGAATGAAGAGAAAGATGGTGGAAGATTATAAAAAATTGAGTTGTACAATCTTTAACGAGGTTTGGACTTTGCTTGATGTTTATACTCTAAATGTTGAGGATATAGCTTTTGTTGTGGATATGTCTTTATTATTTGGATAAGTAAATTCTAATGTGATGATTGGGGAGATTTAAATGTGGTATTGGAGCCTCTATTGGATAAGTATTTAAGAGTAATTAAGCCATTATATAATAATCAACTTGCTTTTTTTTTACACATACTGTTTGGATTTGTGATTGATTGCAAGTTTTGGAATAGTATTCAATCTATTTTCAATAGTTTATATAATATCTATGTTGTATTAGATCCTGATATATTTTTATTAGGAAAAATGCAATCATTAATTGATTTAGGTTTAATTGATTATTAGATTTCTTGTATTTATTTAGCCTTAGTAGTGGCCAAGAAATGTATAGCGCTTATTTGGAAAGATAGAAATATACTAATCTTAGATAGGTGGTATTTAGAGATAAAGTCTTGTTTAATTATGGAAAAGATATTCTTTTCAATTTAAGATAGGATGTCTTTTAGCTGAAATGGACTCTATTTGTTAAGTATATGTAATTAAGTTTGACTTAAATATGTTTTATGTGTGATAGTTTAGATTTGATAACATTTTTATTAGTATTTTTACTTGTTATTTTTCTTTTTGTTTGTCTGTGATTTTTTTAATATGTATAAAATATTATTAACTTCATTAATTCTTCACTCTTTATTTTGGGGAGGGGTAGTTTTTTTTTAATATATATATATTTTTGGTGGCTGTATATATGGGGGGGTTAGACTAATCTAAGTTAGGTTATTAATGTTGTGTTGTAATAATTACTTTATTTTTCATTTTTCTTTAAATGTAATTTTTTCTGTTTTATTCATGTGATAAAATCTTTAAATAAAGTTTAAAAAAAAATCCTGTATATTCCTTTTTAGACTGCCCACGTAGCAGCAAAATTCCTTGATTATTCTGTTATATGCCTGCAGTCTAAAAACTCCTACTTTCCCTCCCCCTCATTGCTGCTGTCCACTCCCTCCTTTCTTCACCTATCATCACCTACCTTGTCACACCCCCCTTCCCTCCCCTACTCTTTTGTTTGGACATCTGCCGGCATTTTCTCATACCTTGATGAATGGCTCAAGCCCGTAACATCGGTTATGTATCTTTACCTTTGCTATATAAAGGACATTGTTTTACCTGCTGAGCTTCTCCAGAATTTTGTGTTTATTACTTCAAACATGGTGGCTACATTGTGATTTACTAAAACAAGGGATTGACTGTTGTTTGTACTTATCTCAACACATCAGACCCTTTGGAAATGATCTGTGAAAGAGTATGTGATGATGTGCCGATGATCATCCTAAATACATTTAACCAATGTGACCAGAGACAAATTTCTCCTTCATTATTGCTACAAGCATTGAGATAAGTCACTAGCCACTTTCAGATGGCCACAATACCCAACTGTAAAGCTGCCTATTGTACTTCTATGCGGCTGTCGGGTGGCCACCTGAAAGTGGAGAACCCGGCCAGGAGATTTACCTACCTAACTCTTCCCCTGTAGGTATAATCTCCTGCTCTGAGAATCCCCCATTGCACCTGAAAGCAGCTCAGGAAAAGCTGCTAGCAACTTTCAGGTGCCTAGCAGCGGGCAGGCTGTTGACAGTCAGCTGGTGTCAGCCACCCTCCCCACTGGTGACAGCTACACTCCCCACTGACAGTCCCCCAGCGTGGGACTACGGGGCTGGGGCAGCCGGCGGGGGACTACGGGGCTGAGAGGGGACAGTGGAAGGGAAATGTCAACCTCCATGGATTTACTTCAGCCCGAAAAACAAGGTCACAGATTTCCATCACGTTTCAGCAATCGGACGCTGACCTCTCCATCAGTAGCGGCACTGGATCGTTTGAAAGTTAGGTTTTAAAATAGTGCAGTTCAGAACAGGTTCAGGGACCTCAGCCCCCACATCAGCGCCAAACACAATGGACAGTTGAAACCCACAGTCCTCCGCCGGCCACCCCAGCCCCTCAATCCCCTGCCGGCCGCCCCAGCCCTGCAGTCCTACGCCAAGAGGCTGTCAGGCAGCGGGGAGGTGAGCTGTCAGACAGCTGCCCCTGCCCGGACTCAGGAGCCGGCATTTGCTCTGCGGCCCCGCTCCCTGCTTCAGACCTTTCAGGTGGCGAACACTGCCTTCAGCGCTGTCCCTTCGCAGACACCCACAGCTGCTCCGGAGCTGCATTCTCCAGGTGATTCCACCTGAAAGAGGCTACTGATTTAAACTAGAGGTTAAATTTTAGTAAAAACACAAAAATGTGGGAAGACTCAACAGGTCACACAGTGTCCATAGGAGGTAAAAAAATATATATAACTAATGTTTTGCACCTAAGCCTTCATCAAGATATGAGAGAAAATCAAACAGACACGTAAATAAAGCTGGGGAAGGAGGGAAGAAAGAGCTCAAGAGCTAGAACAACTGTAAAAAAAACATTAATTGGGACATGAAGAGGAAAGGTGAGAATTGATTTAAGAAGAGGGTGGCTCTGTGAACCTACAGCTAGCAGAAAGGAGACAGAGAAAAAGGAAAAAGAGAGAGAGAGCGCACTTGCAGTAAGGAGACATAGGGTTAGGGGAGGGTGAGGAACAGGGGTCAGGGCTAATGGAAAACAGGGAAGTCAACCTTAATGCCATTGGATTGGAGGGTGCCCAGATGGAATATGACCTGTCCTTTTTCCAATTTGCAGGTGCTCTCAGTCTGGCAATGCACGAGACCATGGACAGACATGTTGGCATGAGTATGGGGTAGGGAATGGTAAAAGGTTACCACTGGATGATCCCCGCTATTGCAGCAGAAAGAGTGAAGGTGCTCAATAAAGGGATCTCCTAGTCTGTGACCAGGCTCTCTGATGTAGAGGAAGTTAAATTTTAGTCGATGTTAAGTTTAAAATGTTTGGTCAATCTTGCAAGATGGCAACATGGGGAAACAATATAAGATTATTAAATCAGGATTACATTCATTCACGTTACCTGATTGATGATCTATAACCTGACCATCCTTTCTGTAGCTAACTAGTGGTTTGAATCTTGCAGTGTAGCCTCTATATATTTTTCATGAAGTCTTCTGCAGGCAGTAATCATTGAATAGCCACACCCGCCTTCTGAATAGTGTTTCTGATCTGTCGGACATAGGTTAGGCTTTTTATTATGATGAGAATTATTTTGTCATCGGTAATGGAGGTCTTCCTTGGAATACCAGTCCCTTTGTGATTAATGAGATCACCAGAATGTTCTTCCTTCTTAATAATGTTCAAAACTGTTGATTTGGGTTATCCTAAAGTTTGTTTGATGTCTCTAACCATTTTTTTCTAGTTTCTCAGCCTTATAATGGTCTCTTCGACTTCCATTTGCACAACTCCGTTCTTCATGTTGAAAAATAGCAACTGCAGGCCACAAGGGTAATCAAAAGCATAGAAGCAAGCCTAGCTCTTTTATATTGGCACCAATGAAGGAATTCAACATATCTGAGTATTCACAAACACCTGTGAAGCCGAATGCCTCAAACATTATGCTGCACTGAAATGAGGGAACAGTGTATAAAAAGTGTTGTAATTTCCAGATAGTCAAAACAAAACATATGCAAATAACCTTGAACAAAATCTGGAATGTGCACTTTAATCACATGAAAGTTGTTTGATTATAAATTTAAAACTGTGGAGCCCAGGGGCAAATAAAGAAAAAAGTGTCTTCGTTCCAAACATTATGGAGGGCACCGTAATTCTTCCATCTTTCCCAGCATTAGTCTTATTTCTTCCCAAGACTACATTCTTGCCTTCAGCTGCAAGATGCAGCTCTATTTCTCAAAATATTTCTAACATTTGTTAGTTTGTTTGTATTGAACTAATGTTGCAAATTAAATCTTGTAAATAATTTCATTAAAATCCAAAGATGTTAATATTCCCCAGTCTTTTGTCTGGAGGGTTTTATTTTATGTTGGCGAAAACAACAAAATGTTGTTTGACAAAATAGTTGGAACAATCAGTGCTTTATATTCATCATACTTCCAGACAAGTTGTTGATCGATGGTGCAAGTTACCAGATGTCATAACTAATCTTTTCAGTTTATTAATGGTATCAGAATAAATTTAAAGATTGAAATTGAAACATATTCAATAACAAGCAATAGCAATTTCCTTAATGACTCCTCTCCTCATTCCCTCTATCCACCAGCAACCTCCCAACCAAAGAAGTGCCTAATATATACAGTATGCCTTGATCAAACCCATCAAGATTACATTCATCTGAACCCACTCATTAACCATGCTAAACTGTTTCATTCCCACCACAAAAAAAAGATTAGCCAAAAGGATTGGTGGCTCGAATATCCACTATCATGAAATGCTGGTCATAGCTCACACAACTCCAGCCTCCAAGCAAGCCCACTTAAATTTACCTACCATTCAAACAGACGCCATCTCCCTGGCCCTCCATTTGACCCTGGAATATCTAGATGCCAAGATCACTGAAGTCAGACCATTGTTCACGGTCCACAACTATAACATCAATATGACAGTCCCTAGCAAACTCATTCGCAAATATTGGGACTGGGGCTCGGTACAGCCCTCTGCATTTGGATACTTGGCTTCCTAACTGTAATCATGAAAAGGTGAAATAACATCTCCTTCATGACTATATTCAACACCAATCCGCATCAAGGATGTGTACTCATTCCCCATTATATTCCTTCTGTACCAACAAGTGTACATCCAAATGCCATTCCAGCTTCAACTTCAAATTTTCCAACAACACCTCATTTGCAAGCTGGGTATCAAATGACAATGAGATAGAATACAGGAAATAGATTAGAAGATGAGATACATGTTGCCAAGATAACAAACTGTTAACATCAGTTAGACAATAGAGATGAATATTGACTTTGGGAGCAGGGAACTAGAGACCACACTTCCTGTCCACATCAATGTTGCTGAAGTGAAAAGAGTAGCTTCAAGTTCTTTGGAATGAACATCTCTAATGATCTGTCCTGGACCAAGCACTGCAATGTTTAAGAATCTGCATGAATACCTCTGCACTCTCAGAAGACTAAGGATGCTCGACATGTCCCTGATGCCTCTCAACAACTTCCTACAGGTTCAACGTTAAAAACATACTTGCTGGATGCATCAAAGCATACAACAGAGGCTGATTTGCCCGAGATTGCAAAAAGCTGCAGAAAGTAGTGTAATGGATCCGTGTTAATATGAATCATTAGGTTAATGTTAAAACTATATTTTATCTAGATACAGTTTAATAAATTATTTGTGGGTGGTTATAGGGGCACAAATACAACACAATCAAATTTTAAACACACATGGTTCTTTGAGATAGAAGACAGAAGCCAATTTGAGATGAAAATGGATGCTGATTGCAGTAAGAGTCAAGAGATGAAAATGATTTATGATGGTTCTTGAGATATTGGAAACAATAGGTGTTAGTTCAGAAGCACCTGTATAAACACATGGCTATTTTAGTTCTGAAGAAAGCAGACTTCCTGGAGACATAAGTGGACTTAAATTCTTTTAGCACATTTATGTCAAAAGACCTTATGAGCTTCAAAGACAGAAATGATGTCACATACTATGTGACATGAGAAATGGGCTGGAAATATTTTATTGAAATGAGAGACAGAGTTCAGTTTGGAGAGTGCAGGTCAAAACCCTGTGTCACACATAGGTTGGAACCTTGTGAAAGACAGGGTTAGATTACAGTAACCAGAATAGGTGCTGTTGTGTGTTATTCGTAGGAAAAGGGGAACAGAGAAGGTGGCTTTTGAAATAATGAAGACCACTTCACTGTCTCTTTGAAAAAGAGATTTCTACTGGGCCCACTTTTCTATGGCCACTTCATTTATGCCTTGTCTGGGTTTGTCAATTAATCATGGAATTCATCATAGCTACTTTGTTTTACCCTAATCTGTGCTTGTGAAATTATTGTGGAGGATAATAGCCACATTCGCTGTCTCATTGAAAAGAGGGAAGATTCTTTGTGTGGATAACATTTCAAAAAATCTTCAGTAAAAATAAGAAGATTTGATCCTGGGAAGACAGTAATTGTATTCTCTTTTTCACAGGAAGCACATTAGTGGTTCAAAGGATGGTCACTTCTATTAATGAATATCTCTCAAAACATCTCATCAAAAGAATTGTGAGTAAAGAGACCTGAAGATATGATGTTTAAAAGTGGTTTATAAATATTTATGAACTGAGAATTTAGAATTTCAGAATTCAAAAAATGAGGGAATGAATCCAGACCAACAAATGGTGTTAAATCAATGTGATAATCGACTAGGTAGAATTTATCCTGTCTATGCAAAAGGAGACCAGGAATGGAGAGACAATGGAGAAGAAGAGAGTGGGGGGGGTTGTTAAATGAAAGTCAGAGAAGTCAATATCATTGCCATCCGGTTGGAGGGTCCCCAATCAGAAGCTGAAATGTTATTCCTCCAATTTACAGGTGGACTCAGTCTGGCAGTGCATGAGAACATGGACAAACATGTCAGAAAGGGATGGAGAATTGAAATAGTTGGCCACTGGGAAATCCATGCTATCACAGTGGGCAGAGCCAAGGTGCTCAACAAAGCAATCACCTAGTCTGCGTTCAGTCTCACCGATGTAGAGGAGACCACAACAGGAGCACCAGAGGCAGTAGATGACCCCTGCAGATTCACTAATGAAATGTTGCTTCACTTGGAAGGACTGTTTGGAGCACCGAATGGTGCTGACCGAAGAGGTGTGGTTGCAAGTGGAGCATCACCTGCAGGCACGGGGGTGGATTGGTGGGGAGGGAGGAGTGGACAAGGGAGTCACAGAGGGAGGACATAGAGGGGAGGAGAGAGGAAAATGTGTCTGCAGCAACAGTGCTAAAAGCACGTACAATAGAATCTTTTAAGGTACATGGAACTGAAAAAAAATGGAGGGTTACGCAGTAGGGAAATTCTAAGTAGTTCCCAGCATAGGTCATTAGATCGGCACAACAGTATGGAGTGAAGGGCCTGTACTGTTCTGTAGATTTCTATGTGCTACATTCTTGCAATTAATAGTCCAACATACATTGTTTTTGTAATTTAGACATACAGCACAGTAATAGGCCCTTTTGGCCTACAAGCCTATGGTGTCTAATTACGCAGAATTGATCAACAACATCTGGTACCTTGTGAAAGGTGGGAGGAAACAGAAGCATCTGGAGGAAACCCACACAGCCATGGGGAAAACATACAAACTCTTTAGAGTCAGCATTGGATTCAGACCCCTGCCGCTGGCATTGTAATGCTATAACTGTTCTGCCCTTCTAATGCATTTCTAATAGTTCAAATGCATTTTTTTTGATTTCACATGGTAATATAATATTTTGTTTCTAGTGAACCCATTAAGTTTAAAGGGAGGATTGAAAAGACAACACAGGAAGGTTGAACAGAGTGTTGAGATGAGGCACAAGTAGGTTTAAAGTTTACATGGTTTAAAGTGGCTTCGCTATTTTAAAGACAACAAAGGGATCAGCATCTCATCTAGATTTCTAAACAATAGGATATTGAAGAATCAGCTTTTTACTGCACTGAGTTAGCAATTGGGTGATATGCTATGAGAAAGCTAATTCACTCAGTAAAGGAGCTGCTTGTAAATCAATATGAATGGATTTCTACTCATTATTTTTTTCTCTATTTGTGAATGTGTATGGTTGGAAGAGGAGAGCAGCATAAGCTATTGTGTTATCAATAGGAGAATGTATACAACTGTTCCAGAAGCTCTTAACAACATCATATTTTTAATTAATTTAGGAACATATCTTGCAACATTTGCCTGAATTTTGGAGAAAATCAAACCACTTTACTTGGGTTCAGGATCTGAAATCTCAAGCAGCAATTAGGAAAACTCCTGGTGTGAACACAACACTTAAACTTTAAAAGTGTTGAAGATATTGATATTGTTTACAGCATTTAAGACATGGACGTTGCTGTGTTTCTTGTACATAAGTGTCCAGGTATATTTGTTGAAAGGAAGCAGGTCAAAGTGAGAAAAGTATCTCAAAGTGCAGCTGAAAATATGCCACCACACATCATCCCTGTGGAATGAAAGCTGCAGGCAGTTGGTGAGTTACACACAAACTGCTGGAGATGGCCTCATGGGAACCAGGTATCGGAACCGGGATTCGAGAGGGTGCATAGGGCAAGAGGGGCTCCCAAAGGGACTTGGGGGCTGAGATCTTCTTGATCATTTTTCAAATTTGGATCTGGAGCTTGGGCTTCCAATTGTTTGAACAGGGGTCTGTGCTATTGCAGAGAGTGCTGAAGTGCTGACGGCAAATCTACGGGCAATCAATGACTCTGAAAGGACCTTCTTTTGCTTCCACTTATTGTTAGGGATGCAGGGCAATGTTCATGATTCTTAGTTTATAGTAGGCAAAAGTTGAAGTATTTCATGTATATTACATTCTTATGTATTATGTTGTGACAATAAAAGAAACCTTGAAAACTGATTGAAAAAAAATGCTAGACAACATTCTTAATAATCCAATTATTTTACCTCTGTTGGCAAATGTAGATGAACTAATTCAGTGAAATTGAATGTTTAAATCTGCATTCATTGAAAAAAGCTGTGTCACAGTATGAAGCAACAAATCACTCAAGAAGGATGATTTGATGAGATTCCATTCCTGTTTTTTTCTGCCTGATTGAAGAGCTGGTTTATCAGACTAATATAATTATGGATTGATCAGTACAGAGCAGGCTGTTTGACCTAACTTCCATGTTGACCAATTTGATATTCAAGGGTAGTCCCACTTGGCTGCCATGGGTCCATATACCCATCCTTTGCATATATATCTTTTCAAAGGTTTTGAACATCATAATTGTACCCATTTCCACAGTTTCTTTTGGCAGCTCATGCCATACCCAAATATCATACAATAACAAAAACTATTCACAGAAAAGAGCAGCTCAGTAAAAATGCACAGAAATGCTGGGGAACTCAACTGGTCTCGTGGTGTCCTTAGAAGGTAAAGATATATTATCTATGTTTCAGGCCTGAGCTCTTCTTCAATATATGGGTTGATGGGAAGACAGGAAGGCATCTGAATAAAGACTGAAAAGAGAAAGCGGGAAGAATGGAAGGTGGAGAAATCCAAATCAACAGCCAAAAGGTCTTAAGTGGATGTAATATGAGAAAAGATGAGAATTGATTTTGGCTCTGTGGAAGGAGACAGAGGGAAAATGGGGGGGTGGGGGGGTGAGAGAGAGAGAAAGAGCTTTGGTAAAGACAACAGGGGGAAGAAGAAAGGGGGAGTGGTTTAATGGAAACCAAAGTCAAAGTTAATGCCAATCATTGGAGGGGCCCAGATGGAAGATGAGGTGTTGGTCCTCCATTGTGCAGGTGGTCTCAGTCTGGCAGTGCAATGAGACCGTGGGCAGACATGTCAGCAAGGAAATGGGATTGAGAATTGAAATTGGTGGCCACTGGGAGATCCAGGATAATGTGGTGAATAGAGCGGAGGCACTCAACAAAGTGATCTCCCAGTCTGGACCAAGTCTGTCCAATGTAGAGGACCACAATGGGACCACCAGATACAATAGATGACCCCAGCAGATTTACAAGTGAAATGTGCTGCTGTGCATGTGGTCCAGATTCTCTAGTTCATTCCTGATCAGGGGTCTAGTCTGTGTAGACTCTTCATCATGCCTGAGACCACAAGGTTTTCTATTGGATCCTCATACTGTGAATACCTGCTGGAATGTTAATTGGATACAGTAGGTTAACAGCACAGAAGGAATAAAGGAAAGTTTATGTGCATCTCTCTCATGCACATTGCAGGTAAATGAAGAACACCAGTACCTGTGGCAGCTGTACATTACCAGGCTATAACACCCCCACAATCATGTTTCACAAGTTTACAGTTCTGTAGAAACCCTAGTGAGCAAAGGCCCTGTTCGTGAATGTGCTTCATAGGAGTATAATCAATCCAAAAAAAAAATCGACGCACAGAGAAGAGGATCAGGTGGCCAAATGTTTAATCAAAGTGACAGTTATTAACAAACAACTTAATAGATGAACACTAAATGACGAAGAAAATTTGTTTCAGATTGCCAATGAGATACTCCCTATTAATACAATGATGATACCCTTGAACTGGTTTAATTGATTTCTTTCTCAACAGCACTATACTTTGCACTTCTGTTTTATCTTACATTACTTGTTCCATTTAAGTATGTCTGGATAGCACGCACAAGGTTTTCCAGTGTATCTTGGTATATGTGACAATGAACAATTTAATTCAATCTGGGTTTAGACCAATGAAGGAGGCTGTAACAAGGACACTGATAAAACAATTTCCTGCTTATTTAACTTATTTAGCATTTGAAATATAGCCAAGATTGAAAGGAGGCAGAAAGAAATACTGACACCATGTTAAAGATTAGGGCATGTGACCAAATACAATTGGTTTAATGAAATAGAATAAAGAGATAAATGAGGTGGAATAGTGTAAGGGTTCAGAAAAATAATTGTAAAGGACAAGAATAAGTCACAGTAGGGCTGGTTATCGATTGCTGAGCAAAGGGCGAGGGGATTCTGAGGTGCATTTTCAAGAGTGAAATGTTGAGGAAGTGAGATATTGGGCAGAGGAGGAAGCTGATGCAAGATAAGATGGAGGATGAGGTACATGGAGGAAAAGATATTCAATTTCAGGTGATAAAAAAGTAGAGGGAGAGGCAGCATGTTTAGTCATTGAGTGGGCATTTTCTCACACATAGACAGTAGGCTTAAGGTAGACAAAAATTGTGTGGAATCTTTGTGTCAAACATATGAGGGGTATGTACTTGGCCTGCAGGTGTCCACAAGTAATTGTGGATAGTGTCAGACTCTCCCTATATTTTCCTTCTGTCAATACTCTGTGTTAGTATAATTTGCTCAGTGGAAGGTTTATGATTGTTAGTCATTGAGAACTAATTGGATTTAGTTCTTTAGCTAATTCTTACTGTAATTTCAATGCTCTTCAATGCATTTCAATGAATGGAAAATTCCTGTTTGGCAGTTAAAGGGACATGAAGTGTACCCCTTATGGCTAAAGGGATCAATGGCTCTGGAGATAAACCAGTTACATAGATCTCATGATCATGTTAAAAGGTTGTACAGGCTTGAAGGGCGAATAGCTGAATCGTGTATCAATTTGCTGTGATTCTATGAATGTTTAAAAGTCAGAAATTAATGCATTGGCTATGAATAGTAAAGGCTAACCCATGAAGAAAAGAAGTTATTCCATTCAATACACAAAAGTGCTGGAGAAACTTAGAGGTCCTGCAGCATTCATAGGAGGTAAAGATATATAACCTATGTTCTGGACTGGAGTCTTTTGTCAAGGAATGAGCAAAAAGCAGGTAGGGGGTAGAGGGAAAAAGGGGCAAAGGGAGGAGCATAGGCCAGCAGCCAAGTGCCCGCAGGTCGACACGAATATAAAACCAAGATTAAAAAAATGCCGAGAATTGATTGGGGGACAGTGGTAGCTCTGTGACTGCAAAACTGCAGGAAAGAAAACAGAGGGATAGAGATATAAAGAGTGAGAGAGAGCTGAAAGAAATGAGGGAAAAAAGGAGATGGGGTATGGAACTAATGAAAACCATATGCCAACCAGCAAGAGGCTATGGGTGGGCATGTATAGGAGGTCAGGAAGTAACTTTATTTGTACATTTGATATTCAAAGCAAATATAAATAAGCAATAATGATTGCAAGATGCATTCTTTCTCTGAGTGTACTAAACAACAATCTCATTCATCTTTTCATCAATGAAACAATTTTAAAATATTCTGAGATGTACAGGTCAACAAAATAAGAAACATTTTTACATTCATGTTGGATAGTCACCACTGTCTTTATCATCCATCAGATTTCTGTGCTGCTGGTACTTCTGATTACAGAGTAATACTTAAACATGAGCAATAATAAATATACCCTTTCTGCCATGGTTTCATTTATAACTCATGTCAGATGCTATGCATCTGAACTTTTAATTCTCATCAAGTCATGGTCAGAAATATAGCAGGCATGACACAAAAGTGCTACAAATTTGTTTCTGTTTCTCCATCAACCCTGCACCTCAATACCTCCTCATCTTCAAATATGACTCGAGTTTTTATATGAACACTGATGTAAAGCTGAAAAAAAAAAGTTGATTGGTTGAATGTATTTCTAAAGTTATAGAATACCATAATAGCTCCAGGTTTCAGGTATAGAAATGTCAACCAAAGGTTGAGGAAGTAGCTGTAAATATTTTGTGAGAATTTTTTAAAAATTTAGAAAAGTTTCGATGCATGCACACATGAGAAAAAAAAAAGCAGAAATAGACAATCAGCCTCATGTACCTGCTCCAACATTCAATGAATTCATGACTGCTAGTTTACCTCAACGTTCTGTGGTCATGGATTCCTTTTGCATCTGCTAATTTGTCAGTATCTTTCTGGAATATGTTTCATGACAGAGCCTCCACAATCCAAATGAATAGAGTTCCATGTTAGACATTTTTTTTCCTCATCTTCATCCTGAGTAGCTGAACCCTTACTGTAGAAACGGTGATCCCCTGTTGTAATCACCCCAGCCAAGTAAAACAATGAACACTTTGTTCAACTTGTTAAACTCTTTCATGTGTTTTGTAGGTTACTCAAACGACTCTCATTCATCTAAACCTCATACAACAGTCTCTCCTTGTATGTCATTTCAGGAAAGAGTTTGCTGAAACTTTATTTCATTCATTCTGTGGAAGTACATTTTTTTATTTGCTAGGGAAATCATAAGGAATACACAATATTCCTGACATATTTTTACCATTTTTATATTGGGATGGTTGGGGGGGGGGGGATCTTGCAAATCCTGAAGCCCGACAATTTAAGCACAGCCCCTTCTTTCCCCATTATATTTTGGTTTGGCTCCATATTGGTGAAGTATTTAATCAGAATGATATGTGAAACTTGCATGAACACCAAGTAAAAATAGTTACAATTTGTAAAAAAAACCATTCTTTTTATTTGAATGATCAATGAACCAGTCCTAATATTTTAGAAAATGCACCCAATTACCTCTTTAGCAAAAAATAGGCAGTGATTTAATATTAGAAGAACCACTGGTGATTCTAATGGAAATGCTAATATTGAAGGCATCAATAATGTACCTAATTACCTTAACCTAATGCAAAGCATAAATATGCTTATTATGTCAATTAATATGATAACCAATGGGGTCATTCAGAAGGCTTACAGAAGATGTTGACTAAATCTGCTGACATGTCAAATTAAAATTATTTATTGTCAGCAATATTTTGTCTGATGCTTTTAATTAAATAGCTTGAAATTCATAAATGTACTACTAATGTTGTGATTTATAGAGGGCTGAAATGTTTTCTCCAAATTAAATTAATAACATCAGAATATTCTGAATCAGCATACGACTTCTAAACTAACTGAGGCAAAATATTACCTCAAATCAAAAATTGTATGTTTTTTAAAATATTTACACAATTGAGATATTATTCAATGAACTTCAATTATAATGGATGATCATTGTATCACTATGCTGTGAAATTCATTTGATTTTTTTAAATTACCAGTCCTTTTATTGAAGCATTGTTTGTGCTTACCTTACATAAGGAAAATGTTTGAATTTTCATAGTTAAGGAGACAAAAATGATCTAAAAAATATCCATTGTTTGATGTAATTCATTTATGCATATACAGAACTCCAATGGTCACTAGTGCAATAAGTTGACCCCAATTATGTAGGTTCCAAGTAAAATTTATACACTTTTTGCTGAAAGGGAGAGTTAAAGGGATAGGGTTCCAGAATTCAACAAATGTTTTGATCAAATGCATACTGCTGCTGAATACATTGACTACAAGGGGAATAGATTGGGCAGAATTTGTCAGGAATTTTGACACAGCCGACTGGAGGAGAGGCCATACCTGATCTAGAACTGGATAATGAATCTGGGAGAGTGATGACAATTTCCTGACTTTTTAGCCAAGATATGGACAAGGATGGGCATAGATAAAGTGGTAAAGTGTTCAATTGGGGAAAGGCTAATTATGAAGGGAAGCAGCTCCCTGAGCTCCACCATAATGAAATGTTTTGAGCGTCTGTTGATGGAACATCAAATTACACCTCCTAGAGATGCTGGACTCATTTCAGTTTGCCTGCAGAATAGACCGTTCACCAGATGATGCTGTAGCCTTGTCCCTTCATTCCGTTCTGACCCACCTGGAAAACAACACCTCATATGCCAGGATGGTGTTCATTGATTTTAGCTTGGCATTTAATATGATCATTCCCCAGAGGCTGGTGGAGAAGCTGTCCTCACTGGAACCAACACTGTAACTGGATTTTGGGCTTACTAACAGAAAGACCAGTATCTGTTCGGGTCTGCAGCAGAACATTGAGCACCAGCATGCTGAACGCTTGTGCATATCAGGGCTGTGTGTCATTAGCCCATTCCTTTTATTGGAATCATGACTTTATCAGCAGAACCAATTCCAACAGTGTCATTAAGTTTGCAGATTACACAACAGTAACTGGCCTCAGCAGCAACAACAATGAATCACACTACAGAGAAAAGGTGGAAAATCTTGTGATATGGTGCAAGAGTAACAACCTGAGGCTCAACATGGACAAGATGAAGGAGATCATCATGGACTTCAGGAGGACCATAAACAATTACTCTCCACTGCACATTAACATCTCTGTGTGGGAGGAGTGGAGAGCATCAAGTTCCTTGGAGTCTATTGTGGACCCTCAACAACTCCTCAGATGGCATGAAGGTCAACACTGACTGCACTTCCTGAGAAGACTGAAGTGGGCAAGGTGACTGCCCACCATCACAATGTGGTCCAATTGCTGCAGAGAAATGGATCAGAGATCAATCCACAGATATATAAGGCATGATCTACTAGGATCGTTGCCTGGAGAGGGTGTGAAAAATCCTTGAGGACCCCTTCCACCCCACACATAGCATTTTTCAGCTGCTCCTGTCAGGGAAGAGATACAGGAGTATCAGATCCAGCACCACCAGGCTGAGGAACAGCTTCTTCCCATGGGCAGTGAGAATGCTGAACGACCAATGGAACTGCTCACACTAACCATCATATTCATGAAACAATATTAGTTTTATTGTATGTATAAATAGTTGACTTGCATATGTATTGTTTGTCTGTATATGTGTTATATCTCGTTGTGTGCATATTTTGCCTCGAGGACCAGAGAACACAGTTTTGTCAAGTCGTACTTGTACAATCAGATGACAATAAACTTGACTTAACTTGGCTAGAACTAGGGACAACAGGTTGGGAACAGATTATTTTAAATTTAAATTGATCTTTTTTGTTTTTGTTTTGGGAGGCACAGTTGACGTAGCAGTTAGCACAATGCCTTCACAGCGCCAATGATCAGGACCAAGTTTGAATTCTACGCTGTCTGTAAGGAATTTATATGTTTTCCTCATGTCTACATGGGTTTTCCCTAGGGGCTACGGTTTCCTCCCTCTGTTCAAAACGTACCGGGGTTATAGGTCAATTGAGTGTAATTGGGTGGCACGGGCTCCTGGGTCAAAATGGCCTGTTACCATGCTATATGTCTGTGATAGTACAGATCTATCACCAATGTATATAGTGTATATAGTTACAGTATCTAGATTGGATCATTCCGGACTGGTCGGCCACCTGTGAAGAGCTCCTGTCTTTTGCTAATAAAAGCCTTGGTTTGGATCAACAAGTCTTTGATTCTTTCGACGAGCTCTACAATTTTATTAGTAAAAAGAAAAAAGAATTTTTTTGAAAGGGGTGGAGCGTCTGACTCGGCCAGAAAAACTTGATATCGACCCACAGTTAGCTACAGCCTTCAAAGCCTTTACGTTCTGGTTGCCGAACTTTGAAAACTTCCTGAGATTCATTCAGGTAGAGGAGGATAACCAGCATCTAACAGCATTGCTGTCTATGGTGTCCTTGAGAGTCTACGAGAACATCCAGGATGAGACCACTTACACCGCAGCCATAAAGGTACTGAAAGAACTGTATGATCAACTGGTGAACAGACTTCATGCCCGGCTCGTGCTTGCGTCGAGGAAGCAACAGCCCGACGAGCCCAGCAGGGCATATTTACAAGTATTAAAGGCGTTGGGCAAGGACTGTAACTGTGTGGACAAAACTGCTGCCGAGATCACAAACAAATCCTCCAACCCAACCTTCCCCAACTCTTTATTCCCCAGGCCCCGTGCCGCAACAGAAGGACCAACAGCTCCCCAACGACCCGGGCCACCCTGCCGACAACACGACTGGGGAATTGAGCGAAGGAGCGGTCGCACCCGACGAGCCCGCTGGCGACACCACTCCAGTGACCCCAATCCCGGCACCACGGCGGTCACGCTGGATGGTCAGACCCCCTGACCACTACAGTCCTTAACCTACCCCTTCCTTTCATTCTCTCCCTCGTTTTTTTTTTGTTTTTTTTTCCAGGGTCAGTTCTCCAAGAAGGGATGAATGTGATAGTACAGATCTATCACCAATGTATATAGTGTATATAGTTACAGTATCTAGACTGTGCTTACAGAGATTGGCTGAGAGCTAAGCCATGCCTACTGTCTGGGCCTTAAAGGGTTGTGTCCCTAGCCAGGTCGGATCATTCTGGACTGGTCGGCCACCTGTGAAGAGCTCCTGTCTTTTGCTAATAAAAGCCTTGGTTTGGATCAACAAGTCTTTGATTCTTTCGACAAGCTCTACAATGTCTAAATTTAAAATTTAAAATTAAAAATTTTAATTTTAGCTGCACAGCATGGTAACAGGTCATTTCAGCCAGAGTCCATCCCACCCAAATACAGCAAATTCACCTACACCCCTTGGTTTTTTGAACAGTAGGAGGAAACACCAAACTCAGTCAAAGATTTATTTAAAAATTCATATTTTGGCATTTTATTATTATTTTTTCTCTCTTTATGACATAGTCAGTATATTTACATTTCATTTGTTTACATTTATCTTCCCGAGAAGAGTTTTTTGTCGCACTACCAATAAGTGGTAATTCTGCCTTGCCCACCTAAAACAGAATCTCAGGGCTGTATGTAATGTTTTGTTTGTACACTGACAATAAACTGAAAGTCACAGCATGGAACCAGACCCTTTGACTCTTCTGGTCCATGCTAAATTGTGTAACTGAAGCAATTTCATTTGCCGAGGTTTGCTGGCATTCCTTTAATCCTTCCCTATCACCACAGCTGTCTAAATGTCTTTTAAGCATAGTTATTATCCGTGACTCCACCATCAACTCTGGAACCATATGCTCCATACTCGTTTCCATACACTCACTACCATCTGTCTGAAATAATCCCTCAGGTCTCCATTAAATCTTGCCCCCCTCACCTTAAATCAATGCCTTCTAGTTTTAGACTTCCTTACACTGGGGAAAAAAACTGACCATTCATTTTATCCACACTGCTCATTATTTTATATGTCTATATAAGGTCTCCAACCACCTCCCACTCTCCAAGAAATAAGAGCACCAAACTATTCAGTCTGTCCTTTTATCTTGCACTACAGTCCCCAGAAATATCCTTATGATTTTTGTTATGTGCCCTTTTGGGATTAATGATATTCTTCCTATATCGAGGCAACTAGAATTGCACTCAATACTCTGAGTGCAATTTCAATGCTGTAACATGGTGTCCCAACATCTGTAGACATGGAAATGACTGAAGGCGACAAGTGTGCCATCTGTCTTCTTCACCAGCATGTCAACCTCTGTCACCACTTTCATGGAACTATGTATTTGTACCCCTTGGTCTCTCAGTTCTACATCGCTGTTTAAGGTCTTGCCATTCACTGATTTAACCTCAAAATGCATTACTTCACCTTTAGCAATGTTAAATTCTTCGGCTCTCTTTCCCAGATCAATGCCCTGCCACTTCATGGTCAGCATGGGCAAGAACCAGTTCCTGTGCATTCAACTTATTAAAATGATTTAAAAAAAACCCTTACCATTCAATTTGACTTCTAATTCAAAGGTTTTGTGTTTACACTGATTTCAATGAGAAGTCAGATCTGACCCAGGAACTGATCTGGTATATAATATGAAAAGTGATTCCTTAATGTGGGGAATTCCTGCAAGATTGCATTACTGAATTCATTGCAGAGTCCAGTTCCAGAGAAGAGCTTAAACTTCAAAATGGAACGCATTGTCATGGTTAAATTAACAGAGAATATGAACTTGCATCATCAAGGTTTTCACATGGCAAGGGATTATTCCATCCTTCAATTCTTGACTTACCCTGGATATCTTCAATTCTGGACATATCCTGCAGGACAGACAATGCCGAGGTTCTGGATAAAGCCGGTTCTCTCAGCATGCACGTTCTGCTGTGTCAGAGATGTCTTGGGTGGCTTGGCCATGTACACCGTGTGGAGAATGGTCACATCGCAAGAGACAGTTGTCTGGCTGAAGGATTTCGATCCACTGAGGCACTAGCTGCGGTTCAAAGATGTCTGCAAGTGTGATTTGAAACTTGCTCACCTCGAATGTGCTCAACTGGGAGCCCCTTGCTGATGATCATGGCCACTGGAGAAACGCTGTCAGAAAGGATGTGAAGGGTGGTGAGGGAAAGTGGACACGCCAGTTGGAGGACAAGAGGACACAGAGGAAGTGAGACAACAGAGCCAGTCGACCACAGCACATCGTTCTGACATCATCTGCAACAGGTGTGGGAGGGACTGTCATGCTAGAATGAGTCTTATGAACCATTCCAGACACTGCTCTAAAACCAACTGACTATCCATGGTGCTACCCTTGTCTTCCAAGACAGAAGGATGTCTACCTGCTTACAATTCTTGACCAACTCACGATATTAATCATTAACATTTTTAGACTCTTTGTGTCCTGTTCATAACTTACTAATGCAACAACACCACATTAACCAATAAAAAATTTAAAAATGGAGTGATTCTGTTCAACGGTGTACTTTTACGAGAAGTAAAACACAAAAGTCTGCAGACACCTTGATTGAAGTAAAAACACAATGCTGGAGAAAATCAGCAGGTCAAGTTGTTACTTTATCTTTGGCTTGGCTTCGCGGACGAAGATTTATGGAGGGGGTAAATGTCCACGTCAGCTGCAGGCTCGTTTGTGGCTGACAAGTCTGATGCGGGACAGGCAGACACGGTTGCAGCGGTTGCAGGGGAAAATTGGTTGGTTGGGGTTGGGTGTTGGGTTTTTATAAAGATACATAAGCAACCTTTTTGGCTTGAGCCCTTCATCAAGATATGGAAAAATGTCAGCAGGCATTGAATGAAATGATAGGGCAGAGGGGTGGGGGAGGTGCACAATCAGAAAATTATATGTGGATGAGCTAGGGTACTGGGTTGTTCCAGTTGTGTGATGTGGGAAATCTGTGAAAGCATATTTGTCCCTGATGTCTACACCTGCAGAAGGTGCATTCAGCTGCAACTCCTTACAACTTGCATTAGGGAACAGGAGCATCTTGAGGGAGGCTGTGGTTGTGGCAGTCACACCTATAAAAGTTAGGTGACTGTCAGGAGCGGGAAGGGAAAGATGCAATCAGTGCAGACTACCCCTGTGGCTGGCCCCATCAACAACAGGTATGCCATTTTGGATACTGTTTGGAGACATTCAAGGGACAAGTCAAGGTAGTAATGTCTCCGGTCAGAGGCTGGTCCCCAGTTCAGAAGGAGAGGGAGAAGAGGAGAACAATAGTGGTTGGGGATTCATTGGTTAGACGAGTGGATAGGAAGTTTGCTGGACGAGTTTGAGGCTCCCCAATGGCATGTTGCCTCCCAGGTGCCAGGGTCAGGGATGTCTCCGATTGAGTACACAGCATTCTGGAGGGGAGAGCAAGAAGCCAGATGTCATTGTCCATCTGAAGATCAATGACATAGATAGGAATGGGGATGAGGTCCAGATGGTAGAATTCTGGGAGTTAGGGAAGAAGTCAAAATGCAGGATCTCAAGGGGTGGTAATCTTGAGATTGCTGCCTGAGCCATGTGCTAAAGAGAATAGGAATAGGAAGATGTGGAGGATGAATATGTGGCTTAAGAGCTGGTGTAGGGGGCATGGGTTCAGATTTGTGGATCATTGGGATCTCTTCAGGAAAGGTCTGACCTTTACAAAAAGGACTGGAGGGGGACCAATATCCTAACAGGCAGGTTTGCTAGATCTGTTGGGGAGGGTTTAAACTAGTTTGGCAGGGGGGAGTGGGAATCACAATGAGCTTGCGGAGATCAGGGTAGAAGGACAACTAGATTTGAAGGGAAAGAGGAATCAGCTTGTTAAAATTAATGAAGGAGAGGGGATAATAAAAGTAGATGGTAATCAAAGGAGTGAATGTGAGGGATATTCTCTCGTGTCTATATTTCAATGCAAGGAGCATGGAGAGTAAGGTGGATGAGCTTAGTGCATGGATTGACACATGAAAATATGATATCGTTGCCATCAGTGAAACTTCGTTGCAGGAGGGGCATGATTGGCAGCTAAATGTTTCAGGATTTCATTGCTTTAGGAGTGATAGAACAGGGGGGAATAAACGATGAAGGAGTTGCATTGCTTGTTAGAGAAAACATTCCAATAGTGCTATAGCAGGATAAATTGGCTCATCCTGTGGGGCAATTTGGGTGGAAGTGAGGAATGGGAAAGGCATAAAAAACATTAATGGGAGTGTATTATAGACCCCCCTAATGGACAGAGGGAATTAGAGGAGCAAATTTGTAAAGAGATAGCATATATGTGTAGTAAATCTAAGGTGGTGGTTGTAGGAGATTTTAACTTTCCACACATTGACTGGGACACCCATATTGTAAAAGGTTTGAGTTTCTCAAATGTGTTCAGGAAAGTTTTCTAAATCAATGCATAGAAGAACCGACTAGAGAGGGGCCAGTATTAGATCTCCTATTAGAGAACAGGATAGGCCAGGTGATAGAGGTTTGTGTTGGGAAACACTTTAGATCTAGTGATCATAATGCTATTAGTTTTAGGTTAATTATGGAGAAGGATAGGGCTGGGCCTAAGTTGAGATTCTTGATTGGAACAAGGCAAATTTTGAGGAGATGCGAAAGGATTTCGAAGGGATTCTGGGAAGGATGCAACAGATAAATGGAGGATATTGAAAGGGGAAATGTTGTGAGTGCAGAGTTGGTATGTCCCTGTGAGAATTAAAGGAAAAGTTAGAAAATATAGGGAGCCTTGGTTTTCAAGGAATATTAGGAATTTGCCTCAGAGGAAGAGGGGTGTGTACAATAGGTATAGACCGCAGGAAATAAATGAGGTACTTGAGGAATATAAAGTGTGCAAAAAAAATCTTAAGAAATAAATTAGAAAGGCTAAAAGGAGATATGAGGCTGCTTTGGCAGACAAGGTAAAAATATATCCAAAGGGTTTCTACATGTACATCAAAAGTTAAAAAAAAATAGTAAGGGATAAAATTGGGCCCCTTGAGAATCAGAGGCGTATGAATCGGAAGAGATAGGGGAAATTTTGAATGCTTTTTTCTTCTTCAGTATTCACTAAGGAAAGGAATATTGAGTCACGTGAAGTGAGGAATACTAGTAGTGAGGTCAGGGAAAATATACAGATTAATGAGGAAGTTGTTCTGGTTATTTTAAAGAGAATAAAGGTGGATAAATCTCTGGATCCTGACAAGATATTCCCTAGTACCTTGAGGGAGGTTAGTGTAGAAATAACAGGAGCTCCGACAGAAATATTTAAAATTCTATTAGCCACGTGGGAGATGCTGGAGGATTGGAGGACATCTCATGTTGTTCCATGGTTTAAAAAACGTCTATAATGTAAACTGGATAAGTATAGGTCTATGAGTCTTCGTCAGTGGTAGATAAATTAATGGAGAGTGTTATTAGGGATGGAATTTACAATAATTTGTATAACCAGGGACTGATAAGGAGTAGTCAACATGGTAGATCATGTTTAATACATCTTATCAAAATTTTCAAAGAAGTTACAAAGAAGGTTGCACCGAAACCCAGCAGCAATAAAAATACACCAAGACAAATGGTTACTTAAACAAAATTTTTTTTTTTTATTTTCTTTAAACACAAAAACAGGATCAAATTTAAACTTATTATTAACTTAACCCCCTTCTAATTCTAAGTGCACATTTATGTAACGTGTATATGTTCAGGAAAATTCTTTGCTTTAATAGTTCAGTCATTCTCTTCTCACTTCTCCAAATTCACCAGTATCAGGCAATTCTTATATTGTGCACAGAATTTAACATTTATGAATTTTCACCAGGCTCTGGTGCTTAAAGTTAAATGGTTACCACTCAGGAAGGTTCTTGTGGTTTTAGAGAGATATTTGTTGCTTGTTGGACACACACAAACTGATTTCCTCCGATCAGTCACTTCAGTGCCTTACTGAAGAAACTTGCCCCATCACGGGTTATCCAAAGGATAGCCTCTTCTTTCAGGTCACCACAGAGTTCCTCTTGTTTCTTTAATTTCAGGAGAAACACTCTAGTCAGCCATTTTCTCTTGTAAGGACTAGAAAGGATTTCAACAGGCTGAACTCAGAACTCATAACCCATCTTCAAAATGGGGTTTTCAACAAGCTGCCAACTTGCCACTTTGCAGCCTCAATATCTATTGCAGAACCAACCTCTCTCTCTCTCTCTCTCTCTGTGCTTCTAAAAACAAAACCTCCTCCCAAGGCTCCAAACCCAATCCTTGAATGATCTTTATCAGCACTTGAGCCCAGACTTTTCATTTGAACCTGCTTTTGAAATTCCATTGTGTTTTGCAAAAATCACTAGTGCCTGAATGTCTGGCTTCAGCAAAGCTCTTGCATTTTAAATGAGATGTGCTTTGTTACTCTGTTTGTGAAGTGATCTACACTGTACATTCACAATTTATCTCTTTTAAAGACATATTTATATATATTATATAATATAACCAGTAACAAGAGGAGTGCTCTGGATGTTGTCTATATGCTGTGGATGTTTAGTAAGACCTTTGACAACGTTCCACATAAGAGGTTAATTAGGAAGGTTCAAATATTAGGTATTAATATTGAAGTAGATGGAGAGTAGGTTAGCAAAAACTGGAGAATTTGATGATGATGCCATCTGGCTGGAAATTGCCAAGATGGATAATCAAATGCTGTTCCTCCAATTTATGGTAGTCTGTTGGGGATTGTGTGAGTATGGGAGTGGGATGCAGAACTGAAAGGTTGGCCACTGGCAAATCCTGTCACTAATGTGAAGGTACTCAATGAAGCGATCTTCCAGTTTGTGCCTGGGCTTTCTGATTTAGAGAAGGATACAAATGCAGTAGACAGATGCAGTAGATAACTCCCGTGAATACACAAGTGAAGTGTTGCTTGGTCAGTTTGAAAGGTCAGTTTGGGGCCTTGAATTGTAGTGGGGGAGGAGGTGTAGGTGCAAATGTGGTATTTCTTGCGGCCACAGGGAAATGTGCCGGAGTTGGGGAGCAGATTGATGGGGAGTGATGAATCCACGATGGAGTCATAGAGCGTGTGGTCCCTATGGAAGGCGGAGAGGGGAAGATGTGTTGAGTAGTGGGATCATGTTGTTGCTATCGGAAATTGCAGAGGATTGTGTTGGATGCGGAGGCTGTTGGAGAGCAGAGGGGTCCAGGACAGATGAGCAGGAAATCGAGGAAATGTGGGTGAGGGTTGAGTTGATGGTGGTGGAGGGGTAGAAGGCAGACATTTCAGATGATCTAACCTGGAAGTCCTCATTTTGGGAACAGATGAAGTGGAGATGGAGAAATTATGAAATGGGAATAGAATCCCTGCAGGGGACTGGGTGTGAGGAAGTGTAGTCAGAGTAATTGTGGGAGTTAGTTGGTTTGAAAAGATGTCTGTGGAAAGCTTGTGTCTGAGATGGAGACAGAGAGAATAAGAAAGGGGAGAGTGTACTTTAAGTAATTTACTGTAAAGAGTGGCATAGTTAGCTTAGTAGTTAGCATTTCTGCGGCAGCGACCAGCATTCAAATACCATGCTGTCTGTAAAGATTTGGTATGGTGTGCGTGGGTTTCCTCAGGGCTCTCGGGTTTCCTCCCACCCTTCAAAATGTACTGGGAAGTACGGACTCAAGACCTAAAAGGGTCTGTTACCGTGCTGCATGTCTACATTGAAATTTTAAAATTAATATTATTCAAAAGAATGACTTCTCATTGTCTTGCTAGCATTATCTGCTGCAAAAAGCAATAAGTAGCAGAGATGTGCAATGCAAATTACTCTCATTGAATAATGTTGCCATCAGCATAACAACCGTGAAAAATTATTCCATTTTATTCTCGTCGAGAATATACCTGTCTTGAAGCAAATTGGAACTGTAAAATGTGAGACCAACGTCAGATTATTTTTCAGATCTTCCTTTCATCTTTTTGAGTGAATAGGCAGTGAGCAACAAAGAGAAATAAATATCACAAATCAGATATTATTTTCTAATAATAAGCTCCACCTGAACTTAATGCCAACTGCACAGACAATTAATGCTGCATGGATAACTATTAAATTAAATATTTCAGCAATTTTTTTTTTGCAACTGAGGATTTAAGCCTAAATTATTGACATATTATAAACTCTGATTAAGTAATTAAGGTTCATGTTTGGTGAACAGCATGTAAACTTAAATAGCATCTGTTGAAATGAAGTAACTTCTCAATTCCATTTGCAAAAAAAAAATGAATTGGACAACCAGATAAGTCAGAATCAGAATTTATTTCATGAACATGTCACAAAATTTGTTTTGCAGCAGGTACAAAATTGCTATAAATTACATATTACAAAAAAAATTAAATCAGTCCCAAAAGAAGACAAAGTGTGTTAATGTTTGTGGTTCATTGGCATTCAGAAATCTGATGGCAGAGGGAAAGAAGCAGTTTCTATAATGAGGGCTGATCATCTTCAGGCTCCTGTATCTCCTTCCAGATGGTAGCAGGGCATAGATACAGCCTCTTGTAGATGTCCTTAGTAAGGCCTTTGACAAGGCTCCACATAAGGTTAATTAGGTAGGTTCAATCATTAGATATGTTGAAGTAGCCAGATTGATTCTACAATGGTTGGATGGGAGATTCCAAAGAGTAGTGGTGGAATTTTTTTTTTTGTCAACTTGGAGGTCGGTGACGAGTGCCTTTGGGATTTGTACTGGGTCCATTGTTGTTTGACATAGATATTAATAATCTGGATGATAGGGTGGTAAATTGGATTGGTAAAAATGCAAATGATTCTAAAATTAGTGGTGTTGTGTACAGCAAGGAAGGTTTTCAAAGCTTGCAGTGGGATATAGGTCAGTTAGAAGAGTGGGCTTAAAGGGTTTAGCACTGATGTGTGAGGTGCTACATTTTGATATGAATAATCAACAAAGGTTATATGTATTAAATGGTTGACAATCAAGATGGTACCAGGGCATGGCCTAAGACTTTGAGGATAGAGGCTGCTGTCTTGAGATACCACCTTTAGTAGATATCCTTAATGGAGTGAAGGCTAGTGCCCATGATGGTGCTGGCCAAATTCATGACCCTCTGTAGTAATTTCCTGCTTTATGCATTGGTACTTCCATACCAGACAGTAATCCAATCGGTGTAAATGCTCTCCTCTAGAAATTTGCAAGAGTCTTTGCTGACATACCAAATCTCCTCAAACTCCTCACGCAGTATAGTCATTGATGAGGCTTCTTTGTGATTACACTGGGTTGGAGGACCCAGAACAGATCTTCAGAGATGGTGGCACCCAGGAATTTCAACTTGTTAATCCTTTCCACTGTTGACCACTTGATGAGGACTTGTTTGTGTTCTCCTGAATTCCCCCTCTTGAAGTCCACAATCAGTTCCTTTGTTTTGCTGAAGTTGAGTTCAAGGTTGTTGTTATTCAACTAGCTGATCTGTCTGACCTGCACACTTTCTCATTTGCCTTCTGTGATTCTGCTGATAACTCTGGTGTCATCTGCAAACTTGCAGATGACATTTGAATTGTGTTTAGCCACAAAATCATGGGAGTGGAGAGAGTAGAGCAGGGGGCTAAGCACGCATCCTTGAGGTGAGGAGTCCGTGCAATTGTAAGTGAGGAGGAGATGTTGTATCTGATTCATACTGACTGAGTTCTTCTGATGAGAAAGTCAATGATCCATTTACAGGGGGAGGTGCAGATGCCCAGGTTTTGAAGCTTGCTGATGGTGTTGAAAGCTGAGCTGTCGTTGAAATGTAGCCTGATGTAACTGTAGCTTTTGTCTAGGGATCCGGGGCTGAGTGGAGAGGTAGTGAGATTGCATCTGCTGTTGAGCAATTGTAGTGGGAGGTGAATTGCATTTTGTCCAGATCTTTATTTAGGTAGGAGTTCATTCTGGCCATGACCAAACTCTCAAAGTATTGCATCACAGTAGATCCAAGTACTACTGGGGGGTAGTTATTGAGGCGGCTCTCTCTACTCTTCATGGATACTGGTTCAAATTATATAGTAACTTTACAGAGATTAATTTAATCAGAAAGCAAATATTGCTTTTTATGCCCTGTTCTATTCCCTGAGCACTTAAGATTGCATAGCCAAGTTCAGCACCAAGGCAATTTGAAATTCGCTGATGACACCATGGTTGTGGGACAAATTATAAGAAATTATCTGTCAGAATACAGAATGGAGGTAGAGAATCTGGTTGGGTGGTGCCAGGACAAGAATTGGTTGCCAACATCAACAAGACAAGGAGCTTATGGAAGAGCTTAGAAAGAGAAGGCCAATGGACCACACACATGTTGGCATTGATGAGAGAGCAGAGGAGAGGGTTAGTGCCTTCCAAGTTTCTGGGAGTCCACTTATCGGAGGGGTTCTCTTGGAGCCAGCACATCATGTCAACCATGGAAAAGGCACATCAGTGCCTACTTTCTTAGAAGTCTGATGAGATTTGGCATGTTGTTGAATAATCTATCAAATTTCAACTCTGGAAAGTATACTGACTGGTTGCATCATGGTCAGGATTGCTGATCTGAGTGCTCAGCAATGCCAAAGGCTGGAGAAAATAGCAAAAATAACAAGTACATCATATGCTCCAACTAACCCTCCATTCAAAATATCTTGAGAGGTGCATGCCAACATGATAAAGGACCTCCATCGCCCTGGTCACAACACCTTTTCACTGCTACCTTCAGGAAGAAGAACAGATGTCCAGCAACACTTGGTTCAAGAACATTTTTATTTCCAATTGTTATCAGAGTTTTGACCCTCTATTTACTACTCTAACTACTCTGAGGCTACAAAAAGATCTGTGTGCACTTTTAAAACCTTACTTTTTTTTAGGGACCGTGAATATTTATTTACTTGCTCTTTTATATTTATTATCTCTTTCTGTACAGAGTTAATTTAACGTATACTATTATAGTTAATATATGTACATATGTCTGCAGCAAGGAATTTTGATGCATATGTATATTGTACTTATGTATATGACAATTAATATATTATCATTACAGATATATTTCAATTAGATAATTTCTTATACTTCTTTAGATATATATATTATTGTGGCAAGTACTGAGATAGAAGTTATACAGGAATTATAACCATATTCTACACAGTTTATCCCACTGCTCTACTCGTTATACACCCATGACTGTGTGACAGGCACAATTCCAAAGCCATCTACAAATTTGCCGATGACACCACAGTTGTTGGCAGAACCACAAATGGCAATGAGGAAGTGTACAGGAGGGAGATAGATCAGCACGTTGAATGGTGTAATGACTACAACCTTGTGCTTAACTTCAGCAAAACCAAGGAGATAATTGTGGGGTTCCGGAGGAAGTCAGGAGAACCTGACCCAGTCCACTTTGAGGGCTCAGTAGTGGAGAGGGTCAGGAACTTCCAATTCCTGGTGTCAGCATCTGTGAGGAGCAGTTCTGGAGCTTCCACATTGATGCAATCACAAAGAAGGTTCGCCAGTGGCTGTACTTGGTGAGGAGATTCAGCCTGTCACAGAAGAATCTCATAAACTTCTACAGGTGTACTGTGGGAAGTATTCTGGCTGGTTGCATCACTCACTGTTATGGAGGCGCCAACTTTCAGGACAAGAATAAAATCCAAAGGGTTGTTAGCTCAACCTGCGATATCACCTGTACCAAACTTCACTCCATCAAGGACATCTGCATAAAGTGTTGTCTCAAAAAAGCAACCTCTTTCCTCAAAGAACCCCACATCCAGGCCAAGCCCTCTTCACTCTGCTACCTTCGGGGAAAAGGTACAGGAGCCTAAAGACAAGCCTTCAGCGGCACAAGGACAGCTTCCTCCCTGCTGCCATCGGATTCTTGAATAATCAATAAACAAAGAATCAGACTCCTGAATAATCACTGAACCAAAAACACTGCCTTACTTTTCATGCTCTATTATTGTTATTATTACAGTATTTTTGTTATTTTATTTGTTATAGTAATGTCATAAGATGGTTATAATATGTATGTTTGCCCTATGGTGCAGCTGCAAACACCAAATTTCATGAGTTATTCATGACAATAAATCCTGATTCTAATCTGATTCTGAGTTTGCCTTTAATGTTCAGAATCAATGCAGACAGGTCATAGATTCTGATGACTTAGTGGGACCTGGTGTTGAAGAGGGTGGGGGTGGTGGAAAAGAGAGCTGGATGCCAGGGCTGGAGCTTAGCATCTGGGGATGGTTGACTACATCAGAGGAGATGGTATAATGATGATTCTCTGAAGGGATTTTATTCTTCTTGTTTCTTCTGATTTCTTTTTGCGAAAAGTGCATTGGAGAGTTAGCAACTCTGCTTAGCTTTCAGATGCTGTGCAAGAGAAATATTTTTGTTCTATCTCAGTACTTGCCACAAAAATATATATATCTAAAGCTAAGACTTGTTTTCCTTGTTTTACCATCCTTGAAATATCAAGGTGATTGTCTGTCTTAGTGAGGACAGATACCAAGCTAGGTGGATGAAAGCTGAGTGTGCAGATCAGAGACCAGGCATTGTGATTACTGTGTTTGGGAACATGGGATTAAATTAGGAGTTGCAATAATGGGCAAGTTTTTAGGACCTACTTTATGAGAAATTCCTAGTGCCATCGTGGATGGATCCTTTAAGCAATCAGAAAGTACCCCTTGTATGTACTGGGAACACCTGTTCCATTGTATGAGGTTTTCGCTAGTGTGGAAGGGTATGTATGGAGCAAACCTGTAGATTGCACACAATAAGATGATATTGCATGTCAAGATATTTCATTACATTATTGTATCTTACTCGTGAAGGACGAGAAGGTAAATTGAGGAGTTTTATGTGATATTCCTGACATTTAAATCAAGCATCCTTTCAAGGAAAATATGGTACCAAGCAAGTATAAATTTAGCATTGTGTGACAGAACTTGTAGGCCAAGACATTAATACCAATTAACATCTCGTGCCAGTAACGCTACAGTGCCTTTGCAAGTGACCTAGACTGTCAACAGGGACAAGATTGGCCTGTCTTTTATAGCTCCATTAAACTCTAAATTGTATGGCTTTACAGGCAGGCAAGCTAAGGTCATTTGAGATTTTGAAATGTTTAATATCTCAACCAATACAATTTTTCCTCTTGTCAGAATAAAGTTCCAGTCATTTATATGCAACAACAGCGAATGTCACTCACTGAATTTTCACAGATTATAAATGACAACATTCAGTTCATAAAGTTCATTAAGTTTAAAGGCAAACAATAATAATAGAAGCAGTGCCCGAACTCCTGTAACATTCAGAAATAAATGAAATGTTTCAGGTTAAAATCTCTTGATAGGAACATCTGATGAAGGGTCTTCATCTGTAACTGTTCATCTGTTGCATCTTCCACAGTTACTGCCTGGCCTGCTGAGTATTTCCAGCACCTTATTTTATTTCAGGTTTCACAGCAGCAGCATTAGTCCTGTAGGATCAATGAATGGCCTTGCCAGTATTTTTCAGTAAATGAAAAGCACAAAAAGTACAAATGATGGAAATCTTAAATAAAAACAGTAAGTGCTGGGAACAGGCAACAGCTGTGGAAATAGAAATTATTATTGTTTTAGGCCTAGACGCTTCATCAGAACCAGGAAACAAAGAAAAACAGTTTACACTTCAATAGTTCAGAAGGCAAGGGTGGGATGAACAAAGGAAATATTGCTGATAGGGTGAGACAAAATGGGTTACTGGAGACAGTTGAAAGCACAGGATGGCCAGTTCAGCCCTTCGAGACTTCTTCCACCTGGTCCCAATGATTTGCACCCACTTCATAACCTTCTATATCCCTCTCATCCATATACCTATCCAATTTAAATTTTAAAATTGAGCCTACATCTACCACTGTGGCTGGAAGCTCATTCCACACTATCACCACCCTCAGAGTGAAGAAATTCCTCCTCATGATGTTTCCCCTGAAATATTTCTCCTTAAATCTCAATCCATGTCATGTTGTTTGAATCTCCCCCACTAACAATGGAGAAGAGTCTATCCACATTGAGTCTGTTCATAGTGTTGCTTATTTTTCCATGTTTTTTTTTTCCATCAAACCAAAAAAAATCCCAAGCCCTAATTATATGAATGTTTTTGGTATCATGTCCTAATTTTCATCTTTTTATGAATTAACATGATTAGACAGCACTTTAAATGAATCAATAAGAAATGATGACTGTTATGACTCTGGAGTTTCTTGGGAGGCTCCTTAAATAACTTACAGTTGCAAGATTCGAATAACAAAAGAGATTTTACTTACTGATGTCTTGCACCATCTCAGGAAACTGTTCACAAACTCACATATACACACGCCCCACAGTGGTGCACTACAGTTACTACAGTGAGAAAGGTGTATTCTTACGAACAGTGTATTCTTATGAAGGTTACAAAATAGTTCACGTTTTCCTGACTATATAACATCCCTCCTTCTCAAGATAAATTAAAAAATTAGTTTTCTTTATCACTTTCTTTCCAGTGCAATTTAAATAACTGAATTTATACACTAGTTTATTCGCACAACTATTTTTAAATAGTTCTTATCTATATCGCACTGCCGGCAGTATGTTGCTTCGCCTTCTTATGGATTTGGCTGTGACGATTGGGCTCTGTGTTGCTAGTGCATGTGTGGGTGATGTAGCTTCTTGTGCTTCACCTAACAACTGCTGTGTTGATGTTTCAGTATTAGTGGTTGTGGTCTCTTCACTTAATACCTCACTTGATATTTGTGTGGGAGGCTATATTGGTAATAAAGCTTTCTGCTTCATCACATCTTGTGTTGGCCAGATGTGAATTCTATTCTTCCTCGGCTGATTGCCAGAGATGGTCTCGACAATGTATGATCTTGGAGTCTCAGGTTCTCTGATGAACTTTGCTGGGGTCCATGTTTTCAACATCGGCTCTTGAATGTGCGCATGCTGCCTTCTGAAGAGTTCTGGCAATGTATGTTATAATGCTGGCGTCCTTTTTTTTGCGTGTCAGCCAATCTTCTTCTGGTTTCCTCCTGGTCTTCTGGAGGGTGTATTTTGCTTGGGAGAGTTGTTTTATATCTCCTGCTATTTAGAGGTTCTGTGAGGACTTCATGTCAGCCCTTAAAGGTATTGCTTATAATGATAGAAGAGCTAGGTATGGGTCTTCTTTTGTTTTGTGACACGTAACCAGTGTGCATTTCACAGTTTGTACTTGTCTTTCAATAAACCCATGACCTGCGGGGTAGTATGGGGATGATGTAGTGATAACAAACCCATACTCTGCAGCCAGCTTTCTGAATTCTTGTGACGTGAACTATATTCCATTGTCACATATTACATGCTTGGGTATTCCTTGTTCATCAAGGAGCACCATTATTTCTGAGGTGATAGTTGAAGCTCTCAGGAATTTCACCCTTTTGACAAATAGAAACTTTGTGTAGTAACAGGATACTATTAAAAACAACTCTTGATTCTCAGTGAACAAGTCTGCTCCCTCTGTGTGCCATAACCTAGCAGGTACTTCGATGGAAATCATTTCCTCTTTTGTTGTTTGTTTCTGTACTCTTAGCATGTTTTCTGTACTCTTAGCATGTTCCACCATATTTTCAATGTCTTTGTATATACCAGTCCAGTACGCAGCTGACTTCGGTCTGTATTTGCATTTCTCCATTCCCATGTGACCTTCATGTCCTTTCTGGAAAATCTCTGCCTGCATTGTTTCAGGTATATTCAGTCTTGATCCAGTCAGCTGAACACCATTCTCCAATGATATGTCATCTCTGATGGACTAATATTGATGTATTGAAGGCTCTATCTGCTTCATCAACTCTGGCCATCCTTGTATTACTTCTTGAGAAAGCATTTGCAATACATCAACCTTACTGGTTTCTTCTATGATCAGGTTTAATTTATTACTAACGAGATGATGTATCTTGATCCCCATATCTTCCATTTCATATTTTTCATTCGGGGTAAGTCGTGACAAGGTATCAGCAAGCACCATCTCTTTTCCTGGTATGTATCTAAGTCAAAATCATAGCATTGTAGTTGTAGAAGTAATCTCTGCAGTCTAGCTGGTGCCTTGTTCAGGATTTTTTTTTTGGATGTGTTCCAGTGGATGATGATCACTTTCCACTGTAAACTTTCTTCCATACAGAAACTTGTGAAACTTCTCACATCTGTATACGACTGCCAACAGTTCTCTGTCAATATTGGCATACCTGGTGTCGACTATTGTTAGTGCTTTTGAGGCAAAAGCTCTTGGTTTTACTTCTTGTACTAATGCTGCACCAAGGCCTCTGTTAGATGGATCAACTTGCAGAGTAAGGGCTTTTTCTCTATCATAGTATCTCAACTCCACTTCTCTGCTTATTATTTCTTTGAGCTGGTCAAACTTCTTTTAATGTGATGGTGACCACTGAAATTCCACATCTTCCTTCATCAACTCTCTGATGTTTGCTGTGTAGTCTGACATATGTGGTATGAACAAACTCATGTATTGGATCAACCCAAGGACATTTCTGAGTTCTTTTTTGTCCTTTGGGTGCAATGGCTTTAACCTTCTCTGAAATTCCACATCTTCCTTCATCAACTCTCTGATGTTTGCTGTGTAGTCTGACATATGTGGTATGAACAAACTCATGTATTGGATCAACCCAAGGACATTTCTGAGTTCTTTTTTGTCCTTTGGGTGCAATGGCTTTAACCTTCTCTGGACTTGGCTTTATCCCATCAGGAGTGTACACCGTTTTGAAGAAATGAGATTCCTACTCTTTTATAAAGCATTTGTCTGCATTAAGTTTAATTCCAGCTGCTTTAGTTCTCTCCATGGCCTCATGTAGATGAAGACCATGAGCTTTTCTATCTCTGCCAAAAACCTGCATGTCATCTACGGTGCCAACAGTACCTTTACACCCTCTGTACGTTTCATGGATCTTCTGTTGGAACATGTCCTGGCTCACCTTCAGACTGAATGGTAGTTACGGGCACTTTAATGACCAAATGGAGTATTTAACATTGTTAGTAGTGTTAATTTCTCCTCTAGTTTCACTTTCCAGAATCCATTCTTAGCGTCTAGCTTGCTGAGGATTTTGGATTCCATAAGTTCTTTTGTGATGTTTTCTAGTGTCGGTGTTGGGTAGTGACTCCTTTTTGTTGCTTGATTTAAGTCTTTGGGCTCCAGGCATATTGTCAAGTGGCCATATGGTTTTTCTTTGACCCAATGGAATTTACCCAGTCAGTCAGCTCAGCCACTTTGGCCCTGTTCTTTAGTTCTTGCTCAGCTTCTTCTTAAGCTCCACTGGGATTTTCCTTGGAGCAGGGGCGACTGGGTTGCAGCTTGGATCTATGGTGATGTGATATTCAAAGTCTCCAAAGCATCTAACTGAATCATCAAAGCATTCCGGGTAAATGTTCATGAGCTCAGCCTTGTTTGTTACTGGAGGTCAATTCTCCAGTGGAGTGTCTCTGTTTATCTTTGGGATATCTTCTTCATTTGAATCTCATAATTGACAGAGATCAACTGCAACTCCTGGCAGCTGTCCAGACCTAGAATTGCTGGTCTGTCTATCTGGGAACGTCTGGTGGTAGTGTCTGAGTGGAAGGACATTGTTTTGTGATCCATTATCCAGCTTCACCTTTAGGTTAAATATGATAGGCTTGTTCTGGATTGTCCTCTGGATCCTTGAGTGCAACGCACTTCCTTCTTTCATCTCACCCGACATCTCATGAAGGTGTATTGATTCTAACTCTAGTATCTGGGTGTCAGAGTCAACATTGTTGTTTCCTTTTATGTGCTGGATCTTTTTATTGTCTGTTCACTTCACTGGTATTACTGTTTTCTTCATACCAGACTAGCACTTTTTTGCCCAGTCGTTTGCTTTGCCATAGGCTTTACATTCAGAACAGTATGGAGGACAATTGTTCCAGTCATTGATAGGGTGTTGTCTGCCACATTTTCTGCACGTCTTGGGAGTTTGCACTTTCATGTTTGTGTAATTTATAGCATCAACCCTTCCTCCTCTTTGCTGTGGGTGGGTCTGCATAGATAGGGATTTCATTTGCATCTTCTTGGCTTCAAAGGCTCTGGCTGTATCTATAGCTTTGGTCAGCTTCAAGCTATCCTTCCCTACAAGAGACTTTTGTACTTTGGGATGGGCACTCCCCCATATTAGTTTATAACTAATCTTTCCTCTATACCCTTAAATCTACATTTTGCAGCAACAATTTTTAGTCTAGTGAGAAAGTTATCAACAGTTTCATCAGTCTCTTGCATTAAGCCTTGAAATTCATAGTATTTAATTCGATGATTAGACCTGGGTTCAAGGTCAAAAGCAAACTTTGCAAATATCTGCTTTGGATCATTTTTCTCCTCCTCTGTAAACTCCCAGCTATTAAATAAGTCAAGGCCTTGCTCCCCTGTCCAGAGAAGTATAAAACTGACCTGACCTTCTCCTCTGTTGCATTTTTAAAATAGCTTCTGAATGCTAAATTGCACTTCTGCTGAAACATTTCAAAAAATCCAACAGTCTTCAGCCTCCCAGTCCATCACTGGGTGAACTGCTGTTGCTCCAGCCATTTTTTTAAAGTTTTTTTTTCTTTTCTTCCCCTTTGCATTTCAGTGACTTACAATCAATTGTTTGGCTTTATTCTTGTAATCTTATGCTAATCTAATCTTTGCTACTATGTTATTTCTCTGGAGTTGCTTAAAGATGCAAAATTCAAATAACCAGAATAAGAAATTTTACTTACTGATGTTATCCACCTCAGCAAATTGTGCACAAACTCACATATACATCTGCCACGCGGTCATGCACTACAGTTACTACAGTGAGAAGGGTGTATTCAAACTCACGTATACATCTGCCGTACGGTCGTCCACTACAGTTACTACAGTGAGAAGGGTGTATTCAAACTCATGTATACATCTGCTTCACAGTCATGTACTACAGTTACTACAGTGAGAAAGGTGTATTCTTACACTAGTTACAACATAGTTCACATTATCCTGATTATATAACAGTGACCAATTTCTCAGTCTTGGACAAAGTGATATTGGTCCTTGTTGACCAGATTTAAGACATAAAATATCTATAAAAAAAAGTCTTGTGGTTGAACTACCAGAAGTTTTAGCAAGAAATACTGAAATATTTGAACTGTTGCTAAGAGACCCTTATTTTTATTCCACTGCAAAATCAACCATGTAGCTTAAAAAAAGGATTGGCTGAAGATAATCTGATGGAGAATTTAAGTAAAGGTAACCCCACTCTTTCAGCTTGAGTGTAACATGAAGTCATTTATTTATACAGTTACAATTTCATGGCAGCAAGTACTCAGTGGACCATATTTAAGAGGTTTTCCAATTTGTTGAAACTATTCAAGCATACTACCCGAGAGATGGATTGCAGTCTGTTCTTTATTAGCCAAGCCATTCCAATTATACTTGCATTGCATAGTGCTATGTGGACTCAAATGGAAAACTGACTAAACTTGGATTAAGGTACCAGCAGTAATTAATAGGCTGTTTCTGAGCAATTTCATCTTCAAGTTCAATTTTATTCGTCATCCTGTTGTACCAGTGCAACCCAATGAAAGAGTGTTCTCTGGTCCACAGTGCAGAACAGTGCAAAACACACATACAGACAAATGATACATATACAGATTTCATATCTCTGTATTTTAAAAAGAATATTCTTAATAAATATTAGAGTCATTTAGAGTTGTATACTGCTCAAACAAACCCTCTATTATTTATTTAACAATGTTTATTTTTACTTACTCTATGTAGACAAGTTTTGCATATATATATGTATTATGTCTGGTTTTGCACCAATGACCAGAGAGTGCGGTTTCATCAGGTTCTACTTGTACAACTGAATGATAATAAACTTGAACTTGTAGCAGTCATTCAGTAGTCTCACTCCCTGGGGGAAGAAGATCTTCCTCAGCCTGATAGTTCTGGCTCGAATATTTCTGTATCTTTTTCCTGATGGAAGTAGATGGACGATGCTGCATGCAAGCTGGTAAGGGTCCTGCTAAATTTTGTCAGCCCTCTTCTAACAACGATCATGGTAAATCCCATTGATGGAGGGGGGGTGGGGGGGGGGGGGGGGAGTGTGACTCCAGTGATCCTCTCTGCCTCTTTTATAGTCTGGTCGATTGACCTCTGATCTGATGCTTTACAGCAAATGTACCCCACTGCAATGCATCTGGCCAGGACGTTCTTGATACAACTCCCTAAAAATTAGTCAGAATGGTGGCCGGTAGCTTTGCCCACCTCAGCATTCTATGGAATTGCGAATTCCTAAGAAGTGAGGAGATGTTTTGTGTCCAGAATAGGTCACTTCCTAAGTGGTCTTTGAGGAACCTGGTGCTCTCCACTCTCTCTGCTTCGGAGCTATTAATGGTAAGTGGAAGCTAGTCATTCCTGGTCCTCCTGAAGTCTACAATCATTTCCTTAGACATCCATGTTAAGGCTCAGGTTGTTATTTTCACACCATTTCATGAGATTTTCCACCTCTTCTCCGTATCTCAACTCCTCATTGTTGCTGATGAGGCCTTTTACTGTCATGGCATCTGCAAACTTGATGATCCTATTGGATCAGTCATGGGTCAATATCATGAAGAATAGTGGGCTGAGCACACAGCCCTGAGGTCTGTCAGTGCTCAGTGTGATGGTGCTCGATGTTCCACTGCTGATCCGGACAGACTGTGGTCTTTCCGTTAGGAAGTCCAGGATCCAGTTACAGAGAGGGGTGTTGCATCCCAGTAAGGACAGCTCTCCACCAGCCTCTAGGGAATGGCTGTATTAAATGCTGAGCTGGTCAAAGTAGCCTGATGTACGAGGTGTCCTTCTCTAGATGGGTCAGAATAGAGTGGAGGGACAAGGCTATAGCATTGTCCATGGAAAATTCTGTTTGTAGGCAAATTTAAATGAGCCCAGTTTCTCTGGGAGGTGCATTTTGATACATTCCATTGCCAGATGCTCAAAGCATTTCATAATGGCGGGGGGTCTGTACCACTGGGTGGTCATCATTGACACCTATTACTATCGCCCCCTGAGGTACCGGGATAATGGTGGCTCCCTTGAAACACACAGGATGATGGACTGCTGCATTGACATGTTGAAGTTCTCCATACTTCAGTTGGTCACTACAGTCCTTTACTACCAGGCCAAGTTTAACTTGTGTGGGTTTACCTTGTGTGGGTTTACCCTGTATAGGATTCTCCTCACCTCAGATGTGGATATGCAGGGTCCTGTTCTTCAGAGGTAAAGGAGCTTTTGTTAGTGTCGACATGTTCCCATTGAACTGTGCATAGATGATGTTCAGTCTGTCCGGACTCATAAGGTTTTCTTGTGGTCTGTTATTGCTTTGATACCTTTCATGTTGCTGATGTTGCACTTTTGCCTAAAGATGCTGTGTGAAACCATGCTTTACCTTCTGCATTTCAGAGTTCAACCCTTGCTGATCTTAGTGCCAACTTGTTTCCTGTCCTGAAGACTGCATCCCGATCTCTGAGTAGTACCCAGTTCTATGCATTAGCCATGGATTCTAGTTATACCTAATTGTGTAGCACTCAATCTCCATGACATCCTTGATGTACTTGCTAACTTAGCCATTCACTAAGCTTGTGTACTCGTCGATGTTTACATGGCCATTGTAGGTGACTGCCTTCCTGAAACAGCTCCAATCCATGGAATCAAAGCAGTCTCAAAAATGCTGCTGTACACCAACCCCCCCCCATAACCCTTTGCCCCAGCCACGTCCTGATCTCCCTATGAACTGACTTAATTCATTTTTACAGTGGTCTGCACGTGGTCCGAGAATCCAAGGTGGGGATAAAGGGCTGCCTTTTAAGAACCAGGGACATTTTTGTTCACTCAATCCAGGGTGTAATCTCTTCTACTGGCAAAGTTGACATGCTGTTGAAACCACGGTAGAACAGTTTCAGATTGGCATGGTTGAAGTCACCAGTTACAATCATGCAACAATAAGGGTGAGATGTCTGGGCTTCATGGATGGCACCATAACTCTCCTGCATGGTTTCACCCTCATTCACTGAAGAAAGAATATAAGAATATAAACTGCAGCAATCAGCATGGCCGAGAATTCCCTGGATGGGTAGAAGGCTCTGCATTTCACCATCAGGTACATTATCTCTGCTGAGCTGAGGTCTTTACAACAGAGACATTTGTTCACAAGTCCTCACTAACATAAATGCACAGACCCCCTCCTCAAGCCTTCAGTGGCCATTGCCCTTCAGGAGCCATTTATCCCCACAGCACCCTATGAAATCATGTCTACAATACCTGGTTCCCATGTGCAAGTCTCCAGCAGCCCACAGCCCATACGAGTCCCACAACCATGTAATCCACAACCTGTGTGGGTCCTTCAAATGCTGAGCCCCTTGCTGGTGTTCTGCCATGGTCACCTTCCTGTAGGGTGTCTCCCATGCTTCTTTTTCTCAATGGGGGATGTCCTCTCCATTTCTGGGGCCCTCCGCAGGAGTTGGTGATCCTTCATGGCTGCTGCCAAGCACAGTCACCACCACCTTAAGCACAGACTTTGTGGTTACAAGATTTTACTTACAAACACCTTGGGATCCTTTAACAGGCTGTTAAAAGACTGTATGGAGCCATTGGGTTGAGGACCAAGAGGATGGACACTTGGAGCAGCAGTGTGTCTCCATTCTCTGCTCTCCCAATCTACACCAGCGACAGTCTTGCTGATACAGCAGTGCCTTTTTTTTTTTGCTGAACCTGGAACCATGTTTCTGTAATCACCGGAGCTCAGCAGCCCAGCAGTTCTCTCTGGTTCAGATGCAGCCTCAGATAATCCCTTTTCTTCTCCAGCAATCTGTGCGAGTAAGATTGTTTGCAGTGTGGGGCTGAATGGGTTAACTCTGTTTAACCCCAAATGCTGGACCACTAGCTTGGTGTCCGGCTTCTCCCACAGCTCTTCTGATAGCCTCCCAAACATCTTCACTGATCCTCTCTGACATTTACTGCAGTCTAGCTTGCTTCCTTCAGTGTTTATTTTTTTTTAATTTAAAATTTTATTTGCAGTACAGTTGAAGCCAATTCCAGCCATTTAAACTTGTACGACTCAATTTTTTTACACTGAAATTAACCTATCACTCTATATAATTTGGAGGCTGGGAGAAAACCTGAGCACCTGGAGAAAACCTATGCAGACACAGGATAATGTACAAACTCCTTACAGAGAGCACTGGTTACCTGGGTCACTGGAGTTGTAAGAGCAAACCACTGCACTAACTGTGTTGCCCAAAACCTTACTATTCGAATCCTACAGTTTGAAAGTCCAGGTCATATTCCTTATTTTCTTCAGTGTGTTCTTATCGTAGACATTATGTGTAGGGTTTGGAATTTCACCACTGTGGAGAGCCGAAGTGGCCGCAGCAAACTCAAGCGCTACCGATGATATATTGGGCAGTTCACCAAGCAAGAAAATTGTGGCCTTCTGTTCAGACAGAATACTTGTGAAAAGAAGCAGTGAACCTGGGAAGATGCAGCTTCAACAAACGTCAAGAAATTTGGCACCATAGAGGACGTCAAGCTACTTGATAGATAATCCATCAACAACCATCTACTCACGTCACCACGGATGCACAGTCACAGCATCCTATAACCTTAGGTCCCTTATAAATGAAACTGAGTAAATTATTCAGAAGTTTATACATATTTAATTGATATTTTATTTTTACATATGTATACAATTTTTGTGCTGTGTGTATGTGCTTGCACCATGGTCTAGAGAAACACTTTTTTGTGTGCACATATATAGAAAGATATAAATATATATATAAATCTCCATATCTATATATGTATATGCACATATGTGTGCATATATATATGTGTGTGTGTGTGTGTGTGTATATATATATATATAAATATATGTGTGTATATATATGTGTGTGTATATATATATATATAAAATGTGTGTGTGTATATATATATAAAATGTGTGCGTGTGTGTATATATATATATAATGTGTGTGTATATGTGTGTGTGTGTGTATATATATATATACATATATATTTTATATGTGTATATCTCTCTCTCTCTCACTATACAATTGCATTTTTTTTTCAACATGGTAATAAAAATGAAGCTGTCAGTGTGGCAATGTGATGTGGAATTATAGTGGCTGGCCACTGAGAGATCCTTGCTATTGCAGCATACAGAGTGAAAGATTTCCTTCCATTATTAACTTTTATAGTCTGACTCATTAACCTGATATATGCTTCACTTCCTCTTATCTCCCATGGATTGCTTTTAAACTATCACCCCTGTTTACAGTGAACATCTTTCGGGTTGCATCATTCCTTCCACAACTCCCTCCTGGACATATTCTACTGTGACTAAAAGAGAAGAAACTGGTTCAATTGTATGGTGGATTAAAGCGAAGTGCCAATGTAAATATTTAGTGGGAATATATAAAGCAATTGGGCTGCAGTCCATAATCAGGGAAAAGCAAATACTGATGACTGTGTACACTGGCAGAATTCAGCAGCTACTTATTATTCATTGTAACCTGGTTGAAATTATACAATGGTTTATTAAATGTTGAGGTTTTAGTAAAGAATTTATTTCGTAAACTGAGTGATTTATCATGGAGTATGGCTTCCAGCAACTTCAAATAATTACTGCTTTTATGAATTTTGATTTCTCTTTCTGTTCTTCTTGTTATTATTAACTGGTTATTATATCATGATAAAGCTTTAATTCATTCAGGTTTCCACATATTTCCTTGTTTATTGCAAATCTATGATTGATATTGCCCTTTATTTAAATTGTTCTCTTCTCACTTCAAGGTACTTTCTGAAAATTTGCATACATCTTTATTATGATTTAAACATGCTCGTCTTGCTTTTTCATATGAATGAAGGAATGTGTTACTTGCATTATTGTTATTTACATCTTTGGTTTTGTCACACTGTCTTCTTTTCACCATTTCGGCACTAAATTTCCTCGGTCCTGATGAAGAGTTTTGGCTTAAATGCTCAACCATTCTTTTTTCCCTGACTGATATTGCTCAACCGGTTGAGTTCCTCTGGCAGTTTGGGCTTAACTGGAGATTCCAGAATTTCAGCATCCTTTATGCCTCCCTCTTCAATATCTACATGGCCTCTTCTTGTTAGGAAGAGGAATATTGTGTCTCATCAGCTGTCAAAGAAATTCACCAAAATGGTTGCTGAAGAGAAATGCATCAAAAGATTATAAGAGTGGCAGAGAGGATTACTGGAGTCTGAAGTGGTCACGCAAAATCACTGAGAACCCCTTCCACCCTGCATTCAGTACATTTTAGCTGATCCCATCAGGGAAAGGATGCAGGAGTATCAGAGCCAGCACCACCAGGCTGAGGATCAGCTTCTTCCCATGGGCAATGAGACTCATGAACAACCAAAGGAACTGCTCACACTAACTATCCAAGACCCTCATATTCATGAAACAGTTTTTTTTTTAAATTTATTTGCATGAATGAAATACTTGTCCTGCATATGTATTGTTTACCTGTAGGTGTGTTATGTCTGTTTGTGTGTCTGCATGATTTGGAGGACCAGAGAACGCTGTTTTGTTGGGTTATACTTGTACAATCAGATGACAACAAACTTGACTATATCCAAAAGGCTATTACCTTTAAAGATAATGTTAATATATCCATGATGTACATCTTAACAGATGTTTAATTAATGTGTTGATTAAACGATTGTAAATATATATATATTCTCCGTATCTATCAGAGACAACTCCCAATGGCAAACTCCCAAATCAAGAAGTACAAGAGCTGTATATTGACCACTGGTGACAATGGGGATGGACACAAACCATTTACGGGTTTTGCACACAATGGGGGAAGAGGCACAAGGACTAACCAGATGAAATATCATAGAGCAATAGGTTAGTATTCCAGCCATTCTAGCCTAAGATGGGGTATTGGGAACAGTTGGGTGAGGCTGAGCTCAAAGGAGTTGAGCAGACCGCATCTTCAAGGAGCTTGGTACACAAGTGTGAAAACATCAGATTCAAGGACAGTCTCTTCCTGCTGTATTCAGACTATTGAATGGACCAGTCAGTATTTAAATTGTTTTGCCCTTTAATTGAACCTTTTTTACCTAAAACTAATCTGTGAACTGCTTTATTTTCCACCATCTATTGTGCTAGTACACAAAACAAATATGGAGTGACTTGCCTGAACAGCATGCTAAAACAAGTTTTCATTGTGACAACAAACAATTCAATTTAATTCAATTCCTGTCAACTAATTTGATACTGAATTTGGCTAAGCTCATCGTGAGTGCATCAATTGAATAACACCAGTGGATTTTTATTCAAATGCATGAAGGAGGTTTATCATGGAATAATTTGTGAACATTGAAGAGACTGTTTAAGCACTTAATCAGATTAGCGTTTTGCAAATCCATTCTAATTTATGTCTAAAATGTCAGTCTGAAGGAGTTCAAAATTGGCAGGACAAAATTAAATACTAAAACACAAAGTCAAGGAAAGTAAGTTGATTCTTTATAACTTACCTGATTACTTTGTGTGACTACATATTTAAACATAGGCACAATTAGAGAAATGGCTTACAAGGTCAAGAAATAAAGCTTTGGTTAAACATGAGTGAGAACATCAGCTGTCAGCTATTTTCATCACTCCATGTTTATTCCTACATTGCTGTGCTATACTGCTGGAAAGTTGTTACATTCGAGTCACTGCCTGCTGGATATTATGCACCACTTTCTCTCTCAGATGGAAGTCCATGATCCAATAATGCAAACTTATAGATTGAATTGGCCCTCCTACACAAGGGGGATATTAGGAGGCTGTGTATGCAGCCTTGCGGGATGCTGGTAATCGGTATGGAGAAGGAGTTGGTGCAGTCTGCAGATCAGGAAGTTGAAGATTCGGTTACTGATTTGGGCACTGATATCCCGGTAGTGGCATTTGGAGATGAGATTTTTTGTAATTTTGGTGTTGAAGGTGGAGCCATATTAAATTATCAGAGATACACCATTGATGTTGTTATTATTCAGATATTCCATGGCTGAGTGGAGGACCAGGGAGATGCCTTCTGCCTTTAATCTGTTTCAATGGTCAGCAAAGTGCAGTGGATAAAGATTTTCTGGAAAGGTGCAGCTGAAGTGGACAATGCCCAGTCCCTTGAAGCACTTCTTAATGAAGGATTCCAGAGCCATTAGGCATTTGTCATTGAAACACAGAGTCTTGTTTCCCTTTGGCATCAGGATGACAATGGTCTTCTTGAAATTGGTTAGAACTTCAGATTCCAGTAGCGAAAGTTTGAAGATGTCCATAAATACATCCAGCTGTTCCATGGAGGACCTCAGGAAATGGCTAGAGTCCAGTTGCTTCCCTCTGGTTCATTCTTAGGATGGACCTTCAAGATTCAAGATATCGTCATAATTAAAACAGTGCAAATATACATAAAATTCACTTTAGACTGCCACAAGAGCAGCCAGATTCGCCTTCGGCAGAAATTGCCTGAAGCACCTCTTAAAGTCTGAGAAAGAAAAGCAAAATAGAGTCCCCTCAGTGTCACTGAGTTTTTGTGGATTCTCCTCCATTCTGGTGTCTGTGACGACATCCATTGATGCAGATACACAAGCCTGTCATGGCTAATGGCAGTGACTCATTAATCCTTTGTTTAAAGTGAGCACAGAATGCATTGAGCTTGTCATGGAAGTATGCATTATTGCCTGGGTTTCTGCCTAGTTTTACCCAGTGATAGTATGTAATCATTGCCACAATCTCCAGGTGTCTGTGAAGCATGTCTGGGACTTCAGCTTGGACCAGCATTGCTTCTTGTCATCTTCAATGACCTTGAACAGGTCAAGGTGGATACTTAAAGATTGCAAAAAGATATACATATATAGTTCAACTGAATGGGCAGAAAATTGCCTGACATAATTTAATGTAGACAAATATCAACTGATAGAGTTTAATGGAAAGAATGCAGAAATTTGTAAAATGAAATTTGTAACATTTCTTAAGGTTTTTTGACAATAATGGGTGCTGGTGGCAAGTGGTATGCAAATACTTAAGTGCGGTAGGGCCTGGTGATCGCATGGTTGTTCCAATACATGAGATCCTGGCAATAATCAGAATCATGACAAAATTCTGATTCTGATCCTAATAAACAGAGCCCCAGTGACCAAATGGGGGTTGCATCTGCATGAACATAGATTAGGACGCAGTTAGTTCCAAGCAAGAGGAAAACTAACACATATTGCTAAGTGTCGAGAGAGGAGCAAAGATTAGAATCTATTGGCGGGTTCAAGAGAAAATCACAATTTTAAAATCATTCAGGGAGTGTGTCTGAAATAATGACTGGAGCCAGCAGGTGCAGTGAACCAAACAATGAACTTTACTAAGTATAAATCAAACACATTAACATGCTGAGAGAGAGAGCCTGCAGCTCGGCGACTGCTCTCTTCACAGAACTCCACTCATATGTACAGTGCACCCTGCAGCGTGATTGCAGTGGGAATAGGACAGCTGATGGCAGTGGCTGTCTACAGAGTGGGGGAATGACAGCAGCAGGGCAACAGAACTTTGTTGCTATTATTGGATGTGAAGTCTGAGGTCACATTTTTTCACACTGTCGTTACCATAGTCTACAGCACTATGAGACAAGTTCAAAACAATGAATATGGAATCATATATGTGAAGCCCAAGTCAAGCATTTCAAATGTTACAGTACTCAAGGTTCAAATCTTTAGAGGATAACGAGCATGAATCCTTCGATAATCTGGGTATGACACCATCCTGCCATTTACCACAAATAGATAACTCATTTTTCCAGTATCTTCTTGCACCAGAGTTATCAACAAACCATCTGAAAGCAGCTCACTCCTTTGTTAAACCTAAACCTTTTACGGATAATGCACAAACGGTTCATGCAGTTGAACTCTGCTAGACTTTTAAAGACTCTTTAATCAGAAGCGAGAGGCAGCCGTAAATATCAATGGATCCCTGGCCAAATCACTTAATTACCAGTCGAGAATGACACTGACAGCATCCCCTCAATACTTAAGTGAATCATGAACCAAAAGAGTTTTATGCCTCCTGCTAATGTTATCAGGTAATTGGCTCACTCACCTACATTTCATTTTCTGTGAACCTTGAGAAAATGATCCTCAATTTATTGCAAAAAGGCAAGCTACTTTTTGTTGTTGTACTGTACCTTAATATGTGAAACATTCAAATTAAGGTGGTTGAACAATGGAGGTGAATGAGAAGATTGAAGCAGGCAAGGCTACCATCCACCATCAGATCAATATTCAACAGGAACTCTATCGAGGATGTCCAACTGGCTGAATCACAGTGAGATACAGATGTTGTAGAGAATTTATTCAGAGATAAATCCACAGGACCATAAAAGCAGCAGAGAGAATCACTGGTGTCCCCCCTCCCTGCTCCTTCCACCCTCCATCTACTGGAATTGTGGTCTGAAGAGGGCATTCAAAATCATTGAGGACACCTTCCACCCCGAACACAGCATCTTTCAGCTACTGCTGCTGGGAAAGAGTTACGGGAGTATCAGAGCCAACATCACCAGGCTGAGCAACAGCTTCTTCCCATGGGCAGTGAGAATGCTCACAGAGATCTGCTCACACTACCATCTGAGACTCAATAATATCTATTCATATATTTAATTTATATATGTGAATTTGTTCTGCTTCTGTGTTACTTATCTGAATGTGTATTTTTTTGATAGTGTGTTTACACGTTTTGCACCAAGAACCAGAGAACAGGATGTACTTGTGCAATCAGGATGTACTTGTGCAATCAAATGATAAATGCATTTGAATTGTTCTGGAGATCTGGATGCAAAAGTATAGAAGTGAGATGCTTAATATTCTGGGATATTTGGCATTTTAGAAGCTCAGTTGGGAAGACAAGGTTTTAGAAATCTCATTAATTATGAGATGAAATACTACTCTTATAGAAAACAGTAGAGGCTCAAAAATGTGAAACACAAAAGTCTGCAGACACTGTAATTCTAATGAAATCACCAACATGCTGGAGGAACTTAGAAGGTCTTACAGCATCCATAGGAGGTATCTTAAAGAACGGTTCAGACTTGAAATGTCAGTTATATTTCTTTGCTTCCTATCAAACTAAATTAAAATATGGGGCAGACATACAGCGTACTGAGGAGACACGTCTTCTGCCAGAGGGTGGTGAATCTGTGGAATATGTTACCATAGATAGCTGTGGAGGCCAAGTTAAATTAAATTTTTTAATTTAAATATATTTGCAGCAGGATTGAAGATTAATTCTGGCATTTAAACTCACGCCACCCAATTTTACCCAAATCAACTTACAATCCCATAAATTTTGTAGGGTTGTCGGAAGCTGGATCACCCAGGGAAAACTCATGCAGACATGAAGAGAACATACAAGCTGCTTACAGACCATGCCAGATTCAACCCCAGATTGCTGGCGCCGTAAGAGCATTGTGCTCTCCACTTTGTTAATGGTGCCACCCAGTCACTGGGTGTATTTTAAGTAGAGGTTTATAGGATGATTGGTATGGGTGTCAAAAGTTATGGGGAGGGTAAAAAAAAAAAGATGGTGTTGAATGGAACATTTTAACTATGATTCAATCAGCGGAGTAGGCTTGATTAGCTGAATGACCCAATTCTGCTCCAACATCTTACGGTCATTACAATAATTATAAGAGAATATAATCTTCAAACAAACTGGGTTAATTAAGTTGGAAAGGGAAGATATGATCATGGATTTAATGACTGCCATCAGGATAGTTTGCTAAAATAATGTCATAGTGTTAGCCAGGCTGTCTTGTACCTGGTTTTTATTATAAGCCCCTTTTTCCACTTTCATCCCAGTTAATTGGCCATGCAATGTCCTTGGATAGGAAGCGGTTTGAGCTCTTCCCACTGAGCCACTTTTAACCAGGACACTGACTGTTTTTCCACTGAACACGTTCATCCCCAGGGATTGGAGTGTTCTCCCTTCAACAAGAAACGGGTGACTTTCTGCTGTCCGTTTTTCACTGGTTTAATCGACACGCTGGCGTCATCTGATGCTGGAGATATGAGTAGGGGTAGAAGCCATCAATCCCTGGTGTGAAAAGATGTCATTTGATGCTGGCGTGCTGACTGTTTTCTTTTTCCACTGGATTATGTTAATTCCCCATTAATTCCTGGGACAAGGGGTGCCAGTAGAAAAGGGGCTATTGAGAGAGATTTAAAGATAATCTTGGAAATAGCGGTTAATTTCACCTTCTGTTTGAAAATGAGGAATCTGGGTTCAATGCCACTGTGTGTACGTAAAGGGAATTACAATGGCTCATTTGTCAGGAGTAGATTGGACACATGGATTTGATGAAAAGTCAGTAGGAAGGAATGGCAGACATTTATTTAACGTCGCTTAGTAAAAATTTATCGCAATAAGAAGGAAAGTCTCAAAGGAAAGGATGGATTGATGATGGATGTTGAGGGGAATATTAGGTTGAAAGAGAAAATAGAGATAAAAGTAGGCAGTGAATTCAAAGAATGGGATAAATTCCGATCTGGCAAGGAAATTTGAGAAAACAATAATTACAAACAATTAATTGTAGTGAAAACACACCAAGGATCCCAACATTTCAGGCTTGAACCCTTCTTCAAAGAAGAAGCAGAATTAGTCCTTATTCCGGCCTGAAATGTCAGCAATGTCACTGTCTCCTATGGACACTGAAAGACTGGTGGAGACCCTCCAGTGTTTTTAATGTAATTTGCTTTGAATACTTAGAAAGGAAGTTGATGCCCAAGTGAATTTTGGCCTCACGGAATGAGGCTGCAATAACAATTATGGGAAATAAGCAAATAGCAAAGTTAAACAGATGTTGTGTATCACCATTAATGTTAGAATGTATTGCCAACATCTCATTAATTCTGAATAAACACTTGGAGACCAGAGGAGCAGGACTATGCCATAAAATAGAGAATATAGAACAGTACATCACAGAAGTAGGGCCATCAGACCATCATGTCTCCACTGACCATGATACCAATCTAACTCCTCTCATCTTCCTGTGCATAATCCATTTTCTCTATTCCGTGCCTATTCATGTGTCTGCCTTAACCCCACTGAAAAATTGCTACTATATCTGCTACTACCACTCTTCTGGTAGCATGTTACATTCTCTACACAATAAAAACTTGCCTCATAATTCACTTTTATTTTTTCTCCCTCTCATCTCCAACCTGTCATCATATCTTCTCTCAAATGAGACCAGAAAGCACACAATAATTCACATATGTCTCACAAGTGTCCTGTACGCCTTTAAAATTGTAATACTTTTGCATCATTAAACTCCAACCCCTCAAATACTGATATGCAAGTTTACTTCTTATTTGTTGTATCAGCATGTTCTTTCCATCTTTCATGCAGATGAACAACTTGACTATTCTATGCAATAATCATTTGTAATCTCTCTCCATTTAGATCAGGGGTTTTCAACCTTTTCCTTTCCACCCACATACCACCTTAAGCAAACCCTTATTAATCACAGAGCACCTATGGCTTAGGGAATACTTAAAGTGGTAGAGTGAGTGGAAAGAAAAAGTTTGAAAGCCACTGAGTAGATCATCATCTCCCTTTTGATTTCTTCAAGTACATGACACACACCTTCCAAGTTTTCACCCACTCACTCAGCATATCTACATCCTGCTGCAGTCCCCAAATATTCTTGTTGCAGCAGTTTTACTCACTCCTTTTTGAATATTACAGAGGAAGAATTAAAAACCATAATTGTCATTGAGTAAACTAATTTGCAAGCCAAGAGAGTTAAATAGTAATAATGCCCCTGTGTTGCATTTCAAAATTCGAGGAGAAATGGCCATCGTATTAGAGGATGAATCGGTTACAATCTTTTGTATATCCTTAGATTCTGGATAAGTATGCGAGGATGGAAAACTACCAATGTGACAGTCTTATTCAAAGTGTTAATATGTTTAAAGAAAATTAAAAACTACTTTTGTTTTGGTTGGTGAATTTTTATTGCTACTGGATTTTGGAGTCCTCTGGGCTTGTAACACTACGATATTCTATATCAGCCAGGGAACCTCAACGAGCACCCAGACACCCTATCCAAAGGGACATACTATTGGCCAGATAGACCACCTCAAAACCCTCCACAATGACCTCTGCCACCCTGGTGTCACAAGATTTTTCCACTTTATCAAATCTTGTAAACTGCCATACTCCATCAGAGAGGTCAGAGATGTGATCAGGGACTGCCAAGTCTGTGTGGTGTGCAAACTATTTCTACCAACCTGGGGAAAGCCACATGGTCATGTGAATGCCTGAGTATGGATTTCAAGGGCCCCCTACCCTCCACCAACCACTATATATATTTCCTCATGGTCATCAATGAGTATGCTCGTTTCCCCTTTGCCATCCCTTGTCCAGACATGACCACTACCACTGTCATCAGTGTTCACTCTATTCAGGTACCCGTCATATGTCCACAGTGACAGGGGGTCCTTGTTCATGAGCGACGAGCTACACCAACACCTGCTGGCCAGAGGTATCGCCACCAAGAGGGTCACTAGATAAAACCCCGAGAGAACAGTCAGGTGGAGAGGGAGAATGTCACCGTGTGGAAGGCCATCCTCCTTTCCCTCAAGTTTAAGAGACTGCTTGACTCTCACTGGCAGGAGGCCCTTCCCAAGGTGTTCCACTCAAGCTGCTAAGTACTGTCACCAGTGCTAACCCTCATGAACGAATTTTATCCCTCCACAGGGACCACCTTTCCATCCTGGTTGACATCCCAAGGGTTAAACCTGCTATGGAAGCACGTGAGGGGCCATAAAACCAACCCACTGGTCAAAAGTGTGCAGCTCCTCCATGCAAAACCCCAATACACACGTGACCTACCCAGCTGGCGGCAAAATGACGGTCTCCATCTGGGACTTCATGTGTGCAGGGACACCCGAGGAAAATACCCACCAAATAGCACCCTTCCCCCCCCCCCCCCCCCCATTGGACACACACTACATTCCATGCATCTTAGCCCCAACCCCGCACCAGTCACTCTGGTCAAGCTGCCACACCCCTACCAGGTTGACACAGCACTGGAAGCCCAGGAAGAATCAACGGCCCCAACTACAGCAGAGCAATTGATTCTCTGCTGGTCACAATGGAAAACTAGCCTTAACCTCTTAGACATTTGTAAGACTTTGTGCCCTATACCACCCATCAGTAAGTAAAGTCTCTTCTGTTATTTGAACCTTGTATCTCTAAGTTATTTAAGAAGCCTCTGAAGTAACTCAGAGACATAACATGGCGGCAGCTGTATAAAAGAACAAGAATAAAGCCATACAATTGATTGTGTCACAGAAATATGAAGGGGAAGATGATTAAAAAAAACATTACTGGAAAAAATGGCTGGAGCAACAGCAGTTCACCCAGGGGTGGACTGGCAGGCTGAAGACAGTATTGAATCGTTTTAAAAGTTTCAGCAGGTGCAATTTGGAAGTCAAAGGCTATTTTAAAAATGCAACAGCAGAGGAGAATGTCAGTTTTGTACTTCTCTGGACAGGGAAGCGAGACCTTGACTTATTTAATAGCTGGGAGCTGACAGAGGTGGAGAAAAATTATCCAGAGAAGATATTTGCAAAGTTTGCTTCTGACCTTGAACCCAGGTCTAATCATAGAATTAAACACTATGAATTTCAAGGATTAATGCAAGAAACTGATGAAACTGTTGATAACTTCCTCACTAGACTCAAAATTGTTGCTGCAGAATGAAGATTTAAGGATATAAAGGAAAGATTAGTTGATCAACTTATATGGGGAGTACCCATCCTGAAGTGCAAGTCTCTTATAGGGAAGGATTGCTTGAAGCTGGCTGAAGCTATAGTCACAGCCAGAGCCTTCAAAGCCATGAAGATGCAAATAAAATCCCTATCTATGCAGATCCACCCACATCAAAAAGAAAGAATGGTTGATGCTATAAAGGACACAATCAGAATATTTCAAACTCCCAAGACCTGCAGAAAGTGCAGCAGACAAACTCTATCGATGACCAAAACAAATGCCCTCCATACTGTTCTGAATATAAAGCCTGTGGTAAAGCAAACCACTGGGCAAAGATGTGCAAGTCTGGTATGAAGAAAACAGTAAAATCAGAGAAGAAAAAAGACAAGGAGACGAACCACCATATTAAAGAAAACAACAATGAGGAGCCGAAACCCAGTGACTGAGCCGACTGACTGTGTAAATTCAATCGTGGTCAAAGAAAAACCAAATGGCCATTTCAAAATGCGCCTGGAGCCTAAATACTGATGTAAAGCTATAAAAATGTTGTCACTACCCAACACCAAACACTAGAAAGCATCACAGTGGAACTAACAGGATCCAACATCTTTAGCAAGTTAGGCGCTAAAAATGGATACTGGAAAGTGAAACTATAGGAGAAATTAACACTACTAATAATATTCACTACTCCATTTGGTCATTACAAGAGCCTGTGATTACCTTTCGGCCTGAAGGTGAGCCAGGATATGTTCCAACAGGAGATTGCTGAGACCTACAGAGGGTGTAAAGGTACTGTTGGCATCGCAGATGACATCCAGGTTTTTGGCAAAGATGGAAAAGCTTGTGATCTTCATCTACATGAGGCCAGGGAGAGAACAAGAGAAGCTGGAATTAAACTTAATGCAAACAAATGTTTTATAAAAGAGAAGGAATGCCAATTCTTCAGAACAGTGTACACTCGTGATGGGAAAAAGCCAAGCCCAGAGAAGGTCAAAGCCATTGCCGAGATGGAGCACCCAAAGGATCAAAAGAAACTCAGAAGTTTCCTTGGGTTGGTCCAATACATGACTTCATTCATACCACATATGTCAGATTACACAGCAAACATCAGAGAGTTGCTGAAAGAAGACATGGAATTTCAGTGGTCCTCATCACATCAAATAAGTTTTGACCAATTGTAAGAAATAATATGCAGTAAGTGGAGTTGAGATTATATGATAGAGAAAAAGCCCTTACTCTTCAAGTTGATGCATCTAACACAGGTCTTGGTGCAGCACTAGTACAAGAAGGAAAACCAATAGCTTTCGCCTCAAAAGCACTAACAACAGAGGAGACCTGGTATGCCAATATTGAGAGAGAGAGAGCTGTTGGCGATCATATACAGATGTGAGAAGTTTCACAAGTTTCTGTATGGAAGAAAGTTTCTAGTGGAAAGTGATCATCACCCACTGGAACACATCCAAAAAAAAAAATCCTGAACAAGGCACCAGCTAGACTGCAGAGATTACTTCTACAATGACAAAGCTATGACTTTGACACATACCAGGAAAAGAGATGGTGCTTGCTGATACCTTGTCATGACTTTCCCCGAATGAAAAATATGAAATGGAAAACATGGGGATCAAGATACATCATCACGTCAGTGTGACCAGTAATAAATTAAGCCAGATCAGAGAAGAAACCGGTAAGGTCGATGTGTTGCAAATGCTCTCTCAACTAGTAACACAAGGATGGCCAGAGAGGATAAAGCAGAGACAGCCTTCAATATGTCAGTATTGATCTATAAGAGATGACATATCATTGGAGAACTGTGTTCAGCTGACTGGATCAAGATGGATTATACCTGAAACAATGCAGAAAGAGATTCTTCAGAAAATACATGAAGGTCAAATGGGAATGGAGAAATGCAAACTCAGAATAAAGTCAGCCGTGTACTGGACTGGTATATACAAAGACATTGAAAATATGGTGGCTACATGACAAATATGCTAAAAGTACAGAAACAAACAACAAAAAGAGAAAATGATTTCCATAGAAGTACCTGCTAGGTTATGGCACACAGTGGGAGCAGACTTGTTCACTGAGAATCAAGAGTTGTATTTAATAATAGCCTGTTGCTACTCAAAGTTTCTATTCGTCAAAAGGGTGAAAGACCTGAGAGCTTCAACTATCACCTCAGAAATAATGGTGCTCCTTGCTGAACAAGGAATACCCGAGCAAGTAATATGTGACAATAGAACATAATTCACGTTACCAGAATTCAGAAAGCTGGCTGCAGAGCATGGGTTTTTTATCACTACCTCACAAGTCATGAGTTCATTGAAAGACAAGTGCAAACTGTGAAATGCACACTAGTTACATGTCGCAAAAATAAAAAGACCCATACCTACCTCTTTATCATCACGAACAATACCTTTAAGGGCAGACATGAATTCCCTGGCAGAACTGCTAAATGGAAGAAGATATAAAACAATTCTGCCAAGTAAATTACACCCTCCAGAAGACCAGGAGGAAACCAGAGGAAGATTGGCTGACATGCAAAAAGAAGTACACCAGCATTATAATAAACATTGCCAGAACTCTTCAGAAAGTAGCATGTGCATATTTAAGAACTGATGTTGAAAACAAGGACCCCAGCAAAGTTCATCAGAGAAGCTGAGACACCAAGATTGTACATTGTCAAGACAGACACTGACAATCAACTGAGGTGGAACAAAATTCATATCTGGTTGACACAAGATGTGATGAAGCAGAAAGATTTAATACCAGCAAAACCTCCAACACCAATAGGAAGTGAGATATCAAGTGAAGAGACCATAACCACAAAAACCGAAACATCAACAAAGCAGTTGTCAGGTGAAGCACAACAAGCTACATCACCTACACATGTACCAGCAACACAGAGCCCAATGGTCGCAGCCAAATACACAAGATGGCGAAGGAACATATTTAAGTGTCATTAAGGCACTTGACCAAATCATTAGTATTTTTGGTTTTCCCAGCTACATTCATACAGACAGAAGCTCAGCATTCATCAGCGCAGAACTATGCCAGGCTCTGTTACACAAGGGGATTGCTACCAGCTGCAACATGAACTACAACCTCCAGGGCAATGGGCAGGTCGAAAGGGCTAACGCCACAGTCTGGAAGACTGTTAACCTCACGCTAAATACCCGTGGTTACCCTTTTACTCAGTGGCAGGAGGTGCTGTCTGAGGCACTACATTCTATTCGGACCATATTATGTACAGCAACAAATCAAACATCTCATGAACGTATGTTTACTTTTCCTAGGAAATCAGGAATTGGGGTGGACTGGCCAGCCTGTCTATCTGAACCTGGAACCGTGCTGCTGAAAAAGACACACTTGGCCATGCAAAACGGACCCGCTAGTCCAGCCAATTCAAGTGCTGCACACTAATCCCAGTTATGCCTACGTTAGATTTCCAGATGAGAGCCCGGACACAGTACCCTTAAGAGATCTTGCCTGACCTGGTACACCCCTTTCGCACGCCCCCATTCAGGGTGATCTGAGAGGTTGAACGCACCACACAATATACCTCCTCAAAGGGAGGTGGTCCCAACTGATCCGTGTATCCGACCTGTGACCTGTAGTAAGCATTCAAATGGCCATGCTGAGGCCTCCCAGCCTCATGCTGGTGATTCTGGAGCAAGTCCAGAAGTCCTGCAGTCTCACACTATAGATCAGGGAACGGTATCAACACCACCAGCTTCCAAGGTCGTCACTCCTGCACAGCCTTCACCTGCTCCGATAAGAAGGTCTTCTCGGGTTCAAAAACCTGAGAGGCTACACTATTTGTAAACATCTCATTATATTCTGATTGTATTGATAAATGCTAGCATAAATGGGTATGTCAGTAAATTCTCAATCCCACTTATTTAACTGTTTTGTGTTATGTTTGCAGTAGAATTGTTTGCTTGCTTGTTAATCTCAAAGTAGTTCTTTTAAACTTAACTCAACTTCTACCTTGAGAGACTGTGGTAAATCTGTTTCATGCTGTCAATCTCTCACTATGCTTAGTCTGCACTATTGGCATTGGACGTGGATTATCTCTACCATCAAGGGCATTCCCCCTTGCCTATAACCCATTATCATTCATTATTGTACTACTGAGTTTCTAGTATTCTACAAGTAGAATAGTAATAAAAGCCATGTATTTAACTACACTGCCTTTGATCTCTTGATTAACTGACACATCAATCCAAGAACATTTAACTCCCTGCAGTGAACTGGAATTCACTGTCTGTGGGTAGATTAGATGAATGGCCCCTCCTCTTAGCTCCACCCCCATTTGTCCCAATAAAAACCCTGTTTTCCCACCTTACCTCCAATTTACCTAAAGTCTGCTCTTTGTTGCTATCGACTTACAGTCAGGGATTAGGTTTTGAAATGGGGGTGGGGGTGGAGGAGTTTGATATTCAGTGAGGAGTAGTATCTGGCTTTTGGGACCTTCCATTCAGCACCGTGTTTGGTGGAGTGAGTCTGAATACTCCATGATCATGTTTATAAGATGACACCAGAAGTCCAGGCCCAGCAACAAAGAAGCATACAAATCCTCTAATAAATACAATCAGAAGTTATAAAATTCCCCACCTTTTACTGTTAAGTATACTGTACAATATCCCTGAATAGTCATTGCAATGCTAGATAAATATGGTAGTCCATTGGGTAAACCCTTAAGCTGTACTGCCAAACAGTCAGAGTTTATGAAGTTCTCAGTTGACCCAGTGTCTATTAACCAATCCGTCAGATGATGCTTACCCTCATCTCCATCGTCGAGTTGTTCAGCTGGTGGGGTTTTTCCTGGTCGAGGACACCTGATGCCAGCACTCCAGAGGCTGCCTGTCAACGTGGTCTTGATCCGAGGGCCAGGAAGATGGCGTCAACCATGAGGACTGGCAAGATGGCCGCCATTTCACTGTTGCTTCACTTCCAGGTTTCCTCGATGCTTCACTTCTGGTAGTGGTTCCCACCACAAAGTGCAACAAGATGGCGGTGGTGAGCAGCATGGAGAGGCAGGGACCCGCACTCTGGGCTTGAGCATGGGGTGTACAACGATTCAGGGGTCGTGCCTTTCTTGAGTTCCGCTTGGCCCAACAGTCTTTTGCCCATTGTTTCCTCTTAGCACATCCTGAACACACAGAATCCTTTGTGGGGCATCTGGCATGGGAGTGTTTGGCCTGTCCACAGAAGTCGCATCCCTGGTTGCTTGTGGCTGCAGTCGTCGGTAACGGCAACTGCTGCGCTCTTCAGGCCTTGTCTTCCAAGGAGGTGTTCCTTTTGTTAGAGAGGTCTTCAGCTCCAAGTTGGGCTTGTTTAGGAGATTTCACCAGATCAAGGTTACTAGCAAGGTCTTTTTTCCCTAACTCTAGCAGTCACTGCCTCATATACCTCAATCTCACTCCTGCCAATGAGTATATCCTGGAATTGCTCTTCTTCTCTCACCTGGGCTGAGACTGCTTCATAGTAGCACTTTCTCATCAGTGTCCATAGTTCCAGGACATAGTCATCTAGCAATTTACCTGATCATTACCAACATTGAGAGAGGCAGGTCTCACCAGCACGTCGTTCTGAGGCCTCACGTAATGGGTCTTCAGGCCTTCGATGACCAACTCATATGTCGTGCCGTCTCTGATGACTGCATATCCCTTGGGACTGACTCGGGAAAGGATGGCTGATCTCCTGAGACTGTCGGAATGGAAGACCTCTTGAGTGGCCATTAGGTAAGACTGGAAGCACTCCATCCAGTTGGCAAATTCTTCTGGGACCTCTGGGGACAGAGGGTCGACCTGGAGCATGCCTGCCTTCAATAGGGCTTCATGCCATTTGCAAAAGTAAGCTAATAAAATTGTAACATGATTGATAGTGCTCGGAGACTTGTGTGGAGTACAAACACATTTTTATTAGTTCATAATTAACAGCTGGTATCTACAATGGTATTCAGGTAAATATGAGGTAAGGTGGGAAAACTATCAGGACCAATGAAGGTGGAGCCAAGAGGAGGGGCCAGTCATCTAATCTACCTATAGACTCTGAATTCCAGTTCACTGCAGACCTTCCCTAGCTTGTGGTGTCGGAAATAATCCAGATATTACCACCTTGAAGGTCCTTCCCTTCAGCACCTTCCTAATTACTGAAACTTTGTTTGTAGGATGTCTTCCCACTCTTGCCTATGTCATTGATACCAATATGTACCATGACATATGGGTGTAAATTCGACTCTTCAAGAATTCACTGCAACCTCTCAGGGACACCCTGGATCTGAGCATCTGGGAGGTAACACACTATCCTGGAGTCCCTTTTGTGGCTACAGAACCTCCCATCTATTCCCCTGTCTATCAAGTTCCTTTTGACTATCGCTCTGCCTAACTTTCTCCTTTCCTTCTAACGTTCAGAGCCTATCACAATGTTATTGGTCTGGCTGCTTCCTTGCTCAGATAGGTCATCCCCTCAGCCATGAACAAAACGATATACCCGTTGCTAAGGGGAATGGCCTCAGGGTGACCCTGCACTGATTTCTTTCTCCCCTTGCATATCTCTCGGTGTACTCCTATCTACTGCACTCTGGGTGTAACCATCTGGTTAAAAGCCTTATCTATGACTCACTCAGCCTCCCGGATCATCCAACTCCAGCTCCTTAATACAGTCTTATAGGAACAAGAGTTTGTGGCACTTCCTGCAGGTGTCGTCATCAGGAAAAGCAAGATTCCATGAATTCCCAGATCCTACAGGAGGAGCATTCCACTGCCATCTGTGCTATCACTCCTGCACTGGACTAGAGGGAACCAAGGCCAAATCAGCAATAATGAAAGGAAAAACTTACCCTTCTTAACTGTTTCATTGGCCTCAGCCTCCTCTCACCTCTTAAGCCAAATCCTCAACTCTCCACTCTAACATTCTCTTTTCAAATTGTGCCCATATCTGTAATAGCTTCCTTCTGGTGGTCTGGTTTCCTGCAAACACTTTCAACATACTAGGAGTTGCAGGTCAATTGGGTTTAATTGGCTGGCATGGACTTGTGGGCCAAAAGGGCTGGTTACTCTACGTATGTCTAAATTTAAATTTCAAATGTTCCTTGATCCATGACAAGGAATATTAAGTCAATTGTAAGACCATAAGATCAGAAGTAAGTCATTCAGCCACGTGTGTGCTCCACCATTCAATGGGACCATTGCTTATCTGACACATCGTGTCCAAACCTGCTTTTTCCTCAGAAACCATTAATCTATTTCTGCCTTAACTATGCCAATGACTCTGTCTCCACAGCTCTCTAGCAAGGAGTTCCAAGGTGTCATGACCAATGAAGGAATAATTCCTTACATACAGCTCAGGAATTGAACCCCTATACTGGTGCTGTAGCAGTATTGCTCACAATGCTAACTGGGCCGCCCCTCTCCAACATTTCAAGAAAAAGTACTAATCCATTTCACACAATACCAGAAATCAATACCACAATAGATAAAGTATTCTGAAATTATGAGAACCTCAGAGTTATTCCATGACAAAATCGGTCTAACCGATTTGAAAAGAGAAAGTTAGGAAATGAAAAGTTTGCAATAGTTATAGGATAGTCATTGAAAATCCAAAAAATCCATAGCTAATCAACAACGTACCACAATTATAATATATTGTAAAATATAAAAATAGGGCAGCACAGTTTAAACACAGCACTATTAAAGCACCAGCAACCCAGGTTCGAATCCGGCACTGACTGGAAGTTGTTGGTACATTCTCCCCATGTCTGCATGGGTTTCCTCCCACCTTTCAAAATGTCCAGGGGATGTAGGTTAATTGGGGTATTTGACCAACACAGGCTCATGGGCTAGAATATGCTCAAAATCAATTGGAGATTATTTACTTTGGAAGTTTAGAAATGTTGTCCTATAGATTTATTTATTAAATTTTAATACTGTTGAAGCAATGTTGCATGTAACCCTTGAGTTGTTTTTAAGAATCCCATAAAAATCCTCCTAAGAATTCTTCAGGCGGGTGTATCCTGATAAAGCATCCAGCCCAGATCTACCTGGTCGTATCCATAAAACTGACCAACTCCTTGAAGATGTTGCAGACATATTCAATCTCTTAGTGCCACACTCTGGGGTCCCCATCTGCTTCAAGATGATGTCCAGGAAAAGTCACTGTATATGTGTGAAAAAGAAAAAGTGTATATCATGGCTAATGTGATTTATGGTGTGAAAAAAAAATGATGTCCAGCATATCAGAGACAAAGAAGAGCAAGGTGACCTGCCTCAATGAACACTGGCCAGTAATACTTTCATCTGCTCTTAGAGGTTGGTTATGGAACAAATCATTTCCTCTGTTAGGTGAATTTGTGTGGGTCCAGATCCTTTCTATCTTCAAATGGATCAATAGCAGATGCCACTTTACTGACCTTCCACTATGTGTTAGTTCACCTGGACCACAAGAATATTGAGAGTACATTAAACTCTTGTTCATTGACTACAGCTTGGCATTTAACATCTTCATATTCATCACACTAATAATTCAACTCAGGGATTTGTGACTGCTCATCTCTCTTTGACTGGACCCTCAATTTTCTTATTAGCGACCAAAGCCAATGCAGATTGGCCATATAACCTCTTTTTTGCTGACCATCAAAACAGGGGCACCACATTGCTGTGTACTTATTCCCCTGCTCCATTCCCTATACGCTCATGATGCTATATTTGTCTCCAATACGATAATCGATTTATTGATGACACCATCATTTTTGTCAGAATAATAAATGATTGAGTCAGAATATAGGATGGAGATAGAGATACTGGTTGTGTGGTGTCAGATCAATAATTTCTCAATGTCAGAAATATAAGGAGCTTTATGTTGAATTCAGGAAAAGCTTTCTTGTTGACTTTAGGACATTAGCAGCAGACCAATCACAGACCAAGGAAGTTACACAGGAACAGGAGCAAAGGAAAGTAAGGCAAGCTGACAGCAGAGTGGCCATTGTGGGAGTGGGTTTGTGTGTGAATGGCACAGTTTAGGAGTGGGAATTTGAGCTTTGTTTTTTGAGTGGCTCAGAGCTGGAGTGGGAATTTGAGGCTTTAGTTCGCTAGTCTTTGGTGAGCTGAAGTTGAGGAGAAGGTGCAAGAGTTGACACAAGATATGGACAGATTTTTCTTTTTTTTATTTCAGAGATAGTATGAATGACAGTCAGGGCAGACACATGCTCCTTTTGCAGAATGTATACTTATGGAGCATAAAAATGCAAGAAAAAAACCTTCGGAAAGGCTAGTGTAGAAATTGCAGAGGCCCTGGCAGAAATATTTGTAATTTCCTTAGCCACAGAGATGTGCCAGAAGATTGGCGGGTAGCTCCTGTTGTTCTGCTGTTTAAGAAAGGCTCAGAAAGTAACCCAAGAAAATATAGGCCAGTGAGCCTGACGTCAGTAGTAGGTAAATTATTGAAAGATGGCCTGAGAGATTGGGTAGACAGGTATTTGGAGGGCCATGGACTGATTACGAATAGAGAATGACCTTTGCAGGTCGTGTTTAACCAATATGATAGAATTTTTTGAGTAGGAACTGAGTTAAAGAGGTTAGGACTTTATTCCCTAGAGTAAAGAAGAATGAGGGGAGATTTGACAGAGGTATTTAAAATTATAAGGATAGACTGAGAAAATGTAGATAGGGTTTTTCCACTGAGATACAAACCAGAGGATTTGGATTAAGAGTGTGTGGCATGATCAATGACCACTCACAGACATGAAGAAGGTAGTCAAAGGTTTCATTGATCAGAAGACCCAGACATGCCTCTAAATGCTGCTAGCTCATGTCCAAAGCAGGAATGAGGGAGAAAACTAAGCCTTTATCAGTGGATCTTGTGGGGAGTGGCCAATATGAGATCTATGATAGAGAAGACCCTATACTTAGTGACCTCATTCACTGATACTTTCATATTAGCTATGCAGAATAAAGTGTAGTCATCCAGAAAGGTGAATAAGTTGATGGTTTGACTGTAGTCTATCACCATCCAGTACTTCACTCCACTCTTCACCACTACTACTTGTACACTCCAGGGGCTGTTACTCGATTTTACTATGCCATCCCTCAGCAGTTGCTCCATCTCCATCTTAATGAATTCCCTGTCCTCGGGGCTTTATCACCTGCTCTTAGTAGCCACAGGTTTGCAGTCAAGGGTGAGGTTTTGGAACAGTGGAGGTGGAGGGACCCAGTGGGTGGCCAGTCTGCAGGTTCGGAGCCCAGCCTGGTATTCGGGCAAGTGATTGGGCCTCTTTAGGGGGAGGGGCCTCCTTGAATTAGTTATTACAGATATTGGGTGGGAGGGAAGAAAACTATATCAGCATACCCTTAAGATGGCAGTGGAAATCCAGTCCCAATATGACAGGTGCACAGAGGTGGGGCATCATCAGCAGTCTGAAGATCTTATATTTGGTATCTCCCCCATGGTTAGGTTCATGGTGCATCTCCCACGGATTTCCACAGAGAGGGATTTGGAGGCGGAGGCTAATGCTACTTTGCACTTGGCTGGGGACACAGTCAGGGAATAACTTTTGGCCATGCCTGGGTAAATGAAGATCTGTATGCTTCTCATGTCGAATAGACAGCCAGTGGCATGACTGTTTACCTTGATGTCCATCATCAATCATCCCAACACTATCAAATTCGCTGCTGCTATGTTGTTGGGTCAGCTGCCTCGAAGATGTCCTCCCAGTAGATCATGAAGATGGCCATCCCCATGAACCGCATGGGTTGGAGTCGGAAAGTGAAGCCAGATTTGGTGTTCCTCTGTGTCAGCAACCGGAAATGATGACAGAAGTGGGTCGGGTCAAGATTGCGACACAGTTCGCGGTCTGTATGCAACACTGCTACAGGGCTTTGAAATGACATAACCTGGTATAGTGTCCTTTCCTCCAACAGTTCGAGCACCTCACACTATGGGGCAGGCAGTACTTTTGCAGGTATTTGGTCTGGCCGCAGTAGTTGAACCTCATGAGCTTGGCGGTGGCAGCGACAGTTAGGGGCCCTGAGTCCCAAGATGGAGCTCCCCGTTCTCCCCACCTGCTGGTCTCTCCACTCTTTTGGGCAGTCTCCATTGCTCAGCCCACCTGCACCATTTCCTGTAGGGACTGATCGCCTTTCTCCAGGAGTCGTTCCTGCCTTTGATGAGAATGGAATCGTGCGACGAGCCCATGGTGGATGCATTGCAGCCCATTGCAGTCATGTTCTGACACCCACAGGCTCATCCCAACTCTCTCATAGGGCTCAAAAGATCATTGACCAACTCACCTAGGACCTGATGTTGGGAGTCAAACTGGAAACATGTGTACATCGCATTCCTCGGGGCTCTGTAGTGCTTTCAGAGTAGAGCCATTTATATCCTTTACATCCAGTGCAGTTGCAAATTAATTGGTACGCTTGGTGGCCCTCATCTGTGAAGAGCAGGTTGAACTAATCACTATCGGCTGTGATTTTGTGGTACCTTGGGTAGGCCTTCAAACAATGTAGCCACATATCAAACTTTATGGAGGCCTCTGGTTCCTTTGGATCAATCTCCAGCTTCTCCAGTCAGATTTCATTGTCCATGGCACTTTAAAATACTGATCAATAATTTGTGGTGAGATCAATGACCACTTGCAGCCAAGAAGCACATAGTCAAAAGCTTTATTGATCAGAAGACCCAGAAATGCCTCTACATTCTGCTGGCTCACGACCAAGGCAGGCATGAGGGAAGAAACTAGGCCTCTTGGCCTTTATTAGGGGATCTTGTATGGAGGGCTACATGTACAGCGAGGACATGCTGGGACATGCCCACAGTATTGTGATCCACCACAGAGTGAAAGGGGAATGAGCTGCCAGCTGAAGTGGTGAATGCGCATTCAATGTTTACATTGAAGAATTTGAACAAGAACATGGATGGAAGAGGTATGGAAGGCAATGGACTGGGTGCAATTCAGTGGGACTAGGCAAAATAAAATGGTTTGGCACAGACTTCTGTGGTGGTACACCACCGGCCTACTGCAGGGAGCAACCTCTGTACCTGCAGGAGTGTAAAGGGACAGGACAACGACTGTCAATCAGTCGGCCTGAATGGCTCTCCTCACACTTGTCTGCATTAAATTCCATCTGCCATTTTTCCAGCTGGTTGAGATCCCTCTCCAAGCTTTGAATGCCTCCAATCTTTGTGTTATCTTCAAACTTGTTGATCCAATTTACCCAGGGGTGCAGTGCTATTTTATATGGTGTCACAGCTGACAAAATGCCTACCTTCATTCATTCATTCATTCATTCATTCAATGTTCTCAAGATCTCGCTCTCTCTGAACACTGTTTCATTTTGTTCCTTTCCTGGGTATTCTTTCTTCCTTCACCCAAACACTCAGGTCACAACTCTCATTGTTCTTATTCCATGTCTCTCACTTTCTTTCCTGTGTCTCTTGCATCTATCCAGGCCAGGTCTCCCTCCAACCTGGATTTGTACCTCTCTCTCACTATGACATCCCTTTGTCCATTCTTCTCTCCCCCATTTCCCCCCCCCCCACCTGATTTGGATCGCAATCCCTATCTATCCTATGTTCTCCTCTCTCTCATCCCACTCTACCCATAACCTGGGTCCCAATCTATCCAATGCATCTCCCTCTCTGATTAATCCAAGGTCTGATGAATTATCTCCTCAGTTTCCCTCTATCCCAGGACTCTCTCTTCCTATCTCATATTTATCTCTCATGGGATTCCTTTCTCTATCCTGCATTACTCTATCCCAAATGTCCTCTTTCAGTGCCCCTAATCTCCTTGACAATGTATCTTTCTCACTATCCTGGGGTCTCTTTCTCCCCTGTTTCTCCTTATCACTCAGTACACTCTCATGTATTTTTTCTATCTCTCCCTCTAAATCCTGGGTCTATCTCCCAGGTGTGTGTGTGTGTGTGTGTGTGTGTGTGTGTGTGTGTGTGTGTGTGTGTGTGTGTGTGGTGTGTGTGTGTGTGTGTGTGTGTGTGTGTGTGTGTATACGCACATAATATATACACATTCTGAGTCTCTATCCTGTGCTTCAATCTATTCCATGCTTCCCTCTCTCTTCCCCTCTGTATTCCAGTGTCTTTCTCTTCCCTCTTCCCCCCTCCCCGCCCCCTCATCATGTGTCTCTCTCTTTTTCTTTCTCTAAACTCAGCAGTACAACTTTGGCCCCTCCTCTCTGATAACTGCTAATAAATTTTAAAAAAATAATAATTTATACTTGAGGATTATTTTTGAACAGAATACAGTTATCATTTTGATCCATTCTGAAAGTGACGAACACAAATGATTTGATAGAGGCAGATGAAACGCAGGCAAGACGAGATATTGGAGCCTCCGCTGCCAGGAACTTACCATGCAGCCCCAACCAGATGGCAATGCCCCTCTCTGTGTATGCATCACAAGATTTAATGGGACTGTGGTGTCCTCGCTAACACATGTTGGAGAACAGGGGCAGTAGCTAGTAGCTGCCAATCATTCCCTCAACTTGCAGTCTGGCCTCACCACCATTCCTAATTCATTTATGTCTGTGCGCCAAATGGAAAGTTGGAGAGCAGACAGTATTACGACTTAAATTCTAAAACTTGTTGGGAGAGGAATGTTCTCTCAAATCTACAATCACATCTTTCTTTTTTTTTTTTTTACAGAGGTGCCAGAGCGGCACTCTGGTGAGCTTCGGGCATCACTGCACCCCTGAATGTTCCATACAATCATCCAGACCATTGATGTAGATGACAGACAACAATGGTCCCAGTACTGATCCCTGAGGCACACCACTAGTCACAGGCCTCCAGTCTGGGAAGCAAGCATCTACCACAACTTTCTGGCTTCTCCCTTATATTCAATGTCAAATCCAGTTTGCTTCCTCATCATGAATACCAAGTGTTTGAACCTTCCTAACTAACCTCCCATGGAGGACCTTGTCAAAGTCCATGTTAACAATGTCCATAGACTTTTCTTTACCAACTTTCCTGGTATCCATAGAACCACAGAACATTACAGCACAGAAACAGACCTCTTCTGCCCTTGTAATTGTGGTGCACTGTTAGCCAGAATCAGACACACACAAAGATAAAGACTGTACAACAGGCTTTAATCCACAAAGACTTCCACAGAGCCAGGCTGGTTGTGGCTGCAGCAACTCTGAGTGAGGACTTGGGAGGCTGGCGCAGGCTTATATCCCGGAGGGTGATTGACACCCGACCGGGTGAGGCTTGATCCATTCAGGCCGACTGATTGACAGTCGTTGTCCTGTCCCTTTACACTCCTGCAGGTACAGAGGTTGCTCCCTGCAGTAGGCTGGTGGTGTACCACCACAGAAGTCTGTGCCAAACCATTTTATTTTGCCTAGTCCCACTGACTTGCAGCCAGTCCATTACCTTCCATACCTCTTCCATCCATGTTCTTGTCCAAATTCTTCAATGTAAACATTGAATGCGCATTCACCACTTCAGCTGGCAGGTCATTCCCCTTTCACTCTGTGGTGGAACACAATACTGTGGGCATGTCCCAGCATGTCCTCAAGCAAAAGTGGTTTGCAAAGTTTTAATAGACAAGGAAGTAAGCACAGTCATCTAAAATTAACAAGATCTTGTTTAAAGAGACAGTTAAATATTGCATCTTGGTTACCCACTCTAGGAATCACAAAAGTATTTAGTTGACAAGTGTATGCAATTCAGAGAAAATTCATTAAAATATGCAATGTTTCCTCTTTATATATATTTTACCCCTGTTTCTTTTCTAATGTTAATAATAACTCAACAGTGCTAGAAGTGTTCACTGATTTTGTTGAATCATTTAAATAGATTTCTACATTTCACAATTTAATTTGTTTTTAAATGAATTTTTTTAAAAATCCTTTACAATATAGTTTATGTTTCAGACTGATTTGAATGATGGATTTTTATGGAGGTGAATTCATTGACTGCTAAATTAAAGGAGTCAGATGTTCTTATTGGAAAGAGTCATAACCTTGAATTTGTACATAATGAATATTATTTGCCACTTACTTATTTGTGCCTGAATATCATCAAGACTTACTTTGTGCTACCATGAACAGCTTTATTGGTTGGTTGAGGTGCCTTGCCATTTTTCATAGCATGGCACTCAGATTTTTGGTGTTACACAAAGGAACTTCTAGGATATTTAGTTTCCAAACATTTTTTTTAAATTGGAACTTGCTGCACAACATTTGGCTGTAACCCATTTCAATAGGACCATTTGCCAGTCATGTCTCTCCATCCATCCCATTCTCTGATCCTCTGAATTGCTGTTGCCTCCCCTGTTTCTAACCATGATGTTAATCCATCGATCATTTTCATTCTCTGTTGGCCTCTGCTTTGTTTTCCTTCCAGCTTTCCAGTTGTAACTAAATGTTCTAATGTATCTCTGTGCATGATGTGTCCAAAAAACTTTATTACCCAAGTTCTTTAAAATAAAACAAAATCTATACATTAGGTGCATAGGTGTTAAGATATTGAAATCATTGTTACGGGCAATATTTGTGTCAGCACCCAGATGCAAAAGTTTTAGATGATTATGAGAAATGCAGAACTGCATTCTGTCCAATTATCAGCTAAAAGGAGTCTGCACTGAGATTTATTAGGTCAGCAGAGCACCAGAAGGAATAATCTTACATTTAACCCAGATAATTCTAAGATTGGTTAAAAAAAGTTATTCTTGTGAAGCACAAACAACTGCAGAGATGTTAATTACCAGGTATGATTGATTGGATAGAATTTCTGTCTTTTTTTAAACCAATCTGAAAGGGTTAAAATGCAAATTGCAAACAGATTGTACAGGCAGTCAGTAGATGTTGACATATTTCATACCATCTCCTAGTAACATCTTTGCTTCCTGGTTATATTAGTTTTCTCTGCATGTTTGAGATAAAGGTTCAGTTTGATTATTTTTTTAGTGAAAATGCAGACATTGGAAGAGTTCCGACAACTTTTATTGATTATTTAACCATCATTCAATTATAGTTTTAGTGCTGTCTAACAAAGTTTTAATGGCTTGAAATAATGTAGCACAACTGATCTAATGTTTAATAAGCCATGAAAAATTCAACTCAATATTAGTACAGATTTGTTTGAATGAGACTTGGACCACAACAACATTCTAATTTCTGCAAGAAATTAGAACATAAAGTAGTCAATACAATTTTTAGTCAATAAAAGAAGTATTGACCTTTTCGTCAATAAAAGATTAAATTTAAGACAAAGTAAGTTGTAAATTGGATTTTGAATTCGGACTTAATTGATAGACAATCATCAACAACATCACCAAGGGCATTAAAGAAGGAGTAAGACTTACTAAAGGATTCCTTCTTTGCATTTATTGCAAGTTAGAATACAGTTTGGAGAAACTGCTGCTTGTCCTTTGAGGTGAATAATACGGCAGCTGTGGAACTAAATGTCAAGAAGATGAAGGCCACAGAACATGAAGAAGAATTGTAATGGTGGCAATTGGATACAGGTGGAAATAAAGCCACTCTTCGAGCAAGACTGAATGAGGCAATAGAAAGAGAGGAGGTAATGGCTGCTGGGTGTATAAATCCCACAGAATTACTGCAAAAAAGAAACTAAGATCACCCACATGGAAATAGTTGAAGCTGTGCCACAAGATGGTGGCGACGTGGATGGGCAATCCAAAAGTGAGGGCAAGTCAGACATGCAGGATGACATGCCACCAGAAGATAAAGCATCAAATACAGGAAGCAGGAGGAGCAAGAAGTTCAAGAACAAGCTCCAGTGCTACAAGTGCTGTATCGACATGTGTCAAGATTTGGGATTCTTCAAGGAAATATAAAAATTCTATTGAGAACCATTAGTCAAGTTAAACACATTGTTTCGAGCCTAGAGATCGCTGGAGTCAATAGTAAAGATTTTTGTGAACTCCCATGTGTATACCCTCAGACTATACCTGCTCATAAATGAAACATCCCACATCAAAACAACATTGAACCATGGAAGCAGTTGAAAAATGTTTCTTTAGGCAAAATCAACTCTGAAATAGAGTTGCTGATTAGTTAGGATGCACCAAAAGCTCAGGAACCATGAGACATGATAAGGCGTGTGGGAGATGAGCCTTGTTTGGTTGGACAATTAATGGACTACTAGGAGAAAGTAAAGAGATTCAAAATCATTTGGCTATAAGTACCAAAAAGATATTGATTGCTAAGCAAGATAGGCTGTGGGAGCAACAGTTCAAGAATGACTTACCTGGGTGCATCAGGGATGACCAAAAACCTTCAAAAGAAGACCAGCAGTTCTTGGATTTGGTGTCAAAATCTGCCATGCTGGTTAATGATCATTATTGCATTGGATTACCTTTGAAGGAAAGGAAAATAGGCATGGTTGATAATGAAAGTGTTATTGACAACCTACATTGAATTTAAAGAGAAGATTCAAGAAAGATTTTTACTTTCATTCTGACTACACCAAATGCATGTCTGATATAATATCCAAAGGGTATGCAGAGAACATAACAGATGATATCTTGGAATGTGATGATGGCAAAAAATGGTACTTACCGCATCATGTGGTTCAGCATCTACAGGAAAAAAAATACTTTTGTGGTGTTTAATTGTGGAGCAAGCTTTCGGAGAGTTTCACTAAATTCTAAACTCTTACAGGGTACCACTCACTCAGGTCTACTCCCCAGCCTCCTCCCTGTAACCCCTAATGCCTGACTAATTAAATACCCGTCAATCTCTGCCTAAAAACATCTAACAACTTCATTTCCACTGCAACAAGTTCCACAGACTCATAATCCTCTGTTTTAAATTGATGCCCTTTTATCATGAAATGATGCCTTCTTGTCCTACAATCCCCTAACATGGGAAACATTCTTGTCACATCTACTCTGTCCAGACATGTCAACATTTGAAATGCCTCCATGAGGTTCCCCTCATCCTTCTGTACCCCAATGAGTACAGTCCCAGAGCTGACAATTATTCCTCTTATACTAACCCTTTCCTGTCTGGTATTATTTTGGTAGATCTTCACTGAACCCTCTCCAACTCAAGCACATTTTTTCTTCAATACGACACCCAAAACTGTACACAGTACTCCAAGGGAGGTCTCACCAGTGCTTTATAGAGTTTCAATATTACATCCCTGCTCTGTGTCCTATTAGTCAAGAAATGAATGCCAACATTGAATTCACCATCTTCATTGCCGATTCAACATGGAAGTCAAACTTTAGGGTTTCCTGCATGAGGTCTCCTAAATTCCTTTGTAACTCAGAATTTTTAATTTTATCTCCATCTAAATAATAGTCAGTCCATCTACTACTTCAACTAAAATGCATGACCGTACACTTTCCAAATTGTATCTCATATGCCAAATCTTTGCCTATTCTCCTAAATTATCCACGTCTCTCTGGAGCATTTCCATGTCCTCAGAACCACCAGCTCTACCACCTATTTTGGTGTTGTCTGCTAATTTACTTACAAAGCTATCTATTCATTTATTTACAAGTGAAAAGAAATGGCCCCATCACCAATCCCTGCGGAACACTGGTAACCAGCAGCCATCCCTTTATTTCTACAATGTTTCATGCCAATCAGCCAATGCTCTAGCCACACTAGTATCTTCCTGCTGAAGATCCAGCTGCGCTGGTGGGTCACGTCTCCAGAATGGAGGACCATCGCCTTCCCAAGATCATGTTATATGGCGAGCTCTCCACTGGCCACCGTGACAGAGGTGCACCAAAGAAAAGGTACAAGGACTGCCTAAAGAAATCTCTTGGTGCCTGCCACATTGACCACCGCCAGTGGGCTGATATCGCCTCAAACCGTGCATCTTGGCGCCTCACAGTTTGGCGGGCAGCAACCTCCTTTGAAGAAGACCGCAGAGCCCACCTCACTGACAAAAGGCAAAGGAGGAAAAACCCAACACCCAACCCCAACCAACCAATTTTCCCCTGCAGCCGCTGCAACCGTGCCAGCCTGTCCCGCATCGGACTTGTCAGCCACAAACGAGCCTGCAGCTGACGTGGACTTTTACCCCCTCCAAAAATAAAATCCTTCCTGTCATTCCATGCACTTTAATCTGGTTTAGCAGCCGTAAAAAATCCACATACACAAAATCCACTGCATCTCCCCAATCTATCCTACTGGTGATCTCTTCACAAAACTGCAATAGATTTGTCAGGCATGATTTTCCTTACAAAAAAAAAAAATCAGGCAGATTTGGGCCTATTTTTCATGCACCTCCACGTATTCCATAATCTCATCCTTGACAATGGACTCCAACAGCTTGCCAACTACCGACATCAGGCTAATAGGACTATCATTTGTTTTTTGATGTCTCACTCCCTTCTTAAACAGTGAAGTGAAATTCGCAATCCTCCCGTCCACTGGGACACTGTGGGAATTCATTGATTCCTGGAAGATTATTACCAATGCCTCCACAATCTCTCTATAGCTTTCTCTGTCAGAATCCAAGGTTGTATTCCATCTGGTCCATTGTATCTTCCTAGAGACGACAGCTTTCCATGTATATTCTCTCTTGTGATCGTGACTTCATTCACTTCTTTTCTCAGAGAGCCATATGTATACTTGGTGCGAGAACACAGCCTTGCTTCACGCCATTGTTAATGGAGAAGGGTTCAGAGAGCTCATTGCTGTATCTGACCCGACCTTGTTGGTTTTCGTGCAGTTGGATAATCATGTTGAGGAACTTTGGGGGACATCCGATGCGCTCTAGTATTTGCCAAAGCCCTTTCCTGCTCACGGTGTCGAAGGCTTTGGTGAGGTCAACAAAGGTGATGTAGAGTCCTTTGTTTTGTTCTCTGCACTTTTCTTGGAGCTGTCTGAGGGCAAAGACCATGTCAGTGGTTCCTCTGTTTGCGCGAAAGCCGCACTGTGATTCTGGGAGAATATTCTCAGCGACACTAGGTATTATTCTATTTAGTAGAATCCTAGCGAAGATTTTGCCTGCAATGGAGAGCAACGTGATTCCCCTGTAGTTTGAGCAGTCTGATTTCTCGCCTTTGTTTTTGTACAGGGTGATGATGGTGGCATCACGAAGATCCTGAGGCAGTTTACCTTGGTCCCAACAAAGCTTGAAAAACTCATGCAGTTTGGCATGCAGAGTTTTGCCACCAGCCTTCCAGACTTCTGGGGGGATTCCATCCATACCTGCTGCTTTGCCACTTTTCAGTTGTTCGATTGCCTTATATGTCTCATCCAGGGTGGGAACCTCATCCAGCTCTAGCCTTAGGGGCTGTTGAGGGAGCTGGAGCAGGGCGGAATCTTGGACTGAGCGGTTGGTACTGAAAAGAGATTGGAAGTGTTCTGACCATCGGTTGAGGATGGAGATCTTGTCGCTGAGGAGGACTTTGCCGTCTGAGCTGCGCATCGGGCTTTGGACTTGGGGTGAGGGGCCGTACACAGCCTTTAGAGCCTCGTAGAAACCCCTGAAGTCGCCAATGTCCGCGCTGAGCTGTGTTCGTTTGGCGAGGCTAGTCCACCACTCATTTTGGATCTCCCGGAGTTTGCGCTGAAGATGGCTGCATGCGCGACGGAAGGCTTGTTTCTTCTCTGGACAGGACGGCTTTGTAAGGTGAGCCTGGTGGGCAGCTCGCTTCTTTGCCAGCAGCTCCTGGATTTCCTGGCTGTTTTCGTCAAACCAGTCCTTGTTTTTCCTGGAGGAGAAGCCCAGGACCTCTTCAGTGGATTGCAGTATGTCTTCAGTGGATTGCAGCATGATGCTGAACCAAGCCATGAAAGACCCCAACAATGAAGACGCTGTTTACATCCGGTACCGCACGGATGGCAGTCTCTTCAATCTGAGGCGCCTGCAAGCTCACACCAAGACACAAGAGAAACTTGTCCGTGAACTACTCTTTGCAGATGATGCCGCTTTAGTTGCCCATTCAGAGCCAGCTCTTCAGCGCTTGACGTCCTGCTTTGCGGAAACTGCCAAAATGTTTGGCCTGGAAGTCAGCCTGAAGAAAACTGAGGTCCTCCATCAGCCAGCTCCCCACCATGACTACCAGCCCCCCCACATCTCCATCGGGCACACAAAACTCAAAACGGTCAACCAGTTCACCTATCTCTGCTGCACCATTTCATCAGATGCAAGGATCGACAATGAGATAGACAACAGACTCGCCAAGGCAAATAGCGCCTTTGGAAGACTACACAAAAGAGTCTGGAAAAACAACCAACTGAAAAACCTCACAAAGATAAGCGTATACAGAGCCGTTGTCATACCCACACTCCTGTTCGGCTCCGAATCATGGGTCCTCTACCGGCACCACCTACGGCTCCTAGAACGCTTCCACCAGCGTTGTCTCCGCTCCATCCTCAACATCCATTGGAGCGCTCACACCCCTAACGTCGAGGTACTCGAGATGGCAGAGGTCAACAGCATCGAGTCCACGCTGCTGAAGATCCAGCTGCGCTGGATGGGTCACGTCTCCAGAATGGAGGACCATCGCCTTCCCAAGATCGTATTATATGGCGAGCTCTCCACTGGCCACCGTGACAGAGGTGCACCAAAGAAAAGGTACAAGGACTGCCTAAAGAAATCTCTTGGTGCCTGCCACATTGACCACCGCCAGTGGGCTGATAACGCCTCAAACCGTGCATCTTGGCGCCTCACAGTTTGGCGGGCAGCAGCCTCCTTTGAAGAAGACCGCAGAGCCTACCTCACTGACAAAAGGCAAAGGAGGAAAAACCCAACACCCAACCCCAACCAACCAATTTTCCCTTGCAACCGCTGCAATCGTGTCTGCCTGTCCCGCATCGGACTGGTCAGCCACAAACGAGCCTGCAGCTGACGTGGACTTTTTACCCCCTCCATAAATCTTCGTCCGCGAAGCCAAGCCAAAGAAAAGAAGATATGTATACTACTAATATCTTCCTCAGTGAAGACTGAACCAAAGTATTAATTCAGATCCTCTGCCATCTCCGGGTCTCCCATTATAATTTCTGCAGCATCATTTTCTATCACTTCTATGTCTACTTTGGTCATTCTTTTACCCTTTATATATTTATTTATTTTAAAAAAAAACAAATAGACATACATGGTAACAGGCTCTTGTAGTCAATGAGCCTGGGCAACCCAGTTGACCTACAGCCACTAAGTTTTTGAGTGGTGGGTGGAAACTAGAGACCCTGGGGAAAACCCATGCAGACACATGGAGAATGTTCTGTGGGCGATTCAACTTCTTTCTCGATTGCTGCTCTGTGACAGTGTTGTACTAAGCTCTATGCTAACCTTGGTGTCCTTTTTTGCATCCTCTTTGATTTTATTTGCTAACCTATTCATAATTCATGTTTTCCTTCCTAATCACCTTCTTAGTTATCCTCTAAGTTTTTAGATGTTTTCCAGTCCTCTATCTTCCCACTTATTTTTTTGCTTCCTTCTATATCCTTTCTTTTGCTTTTACTTTGTCTTTAACTTCCCTCATTGGCCACATTTGTCTCATTTTTTCCATTCACAATTTTCTTTCCTTTTTGTTTGTACCTGTTCTGTACTTTCCTTATTTCTCACAGAAACTCCAGCCATTGCTGATCTGGTTAATATGTTTTTCCAATAGACTTTGGCCAGATCCTCTCTTGCGACTGTAATTTCCTTTACTGCACTGAAATTCCGACACATCAGACTTTAGCCCACTGGTTTGCAACCTTTTTCTTTCCAATTATGTAACACTAAGTATTCCCTATGCCATAAGTGCTCTGTGATTAGTAAGGGATTACTTAAGGTGGTATGTGAGTGGGAATAAAAAGTTTGAAAACCTCTATTTTAATTGTACATAATTGATTCATTATGTGGACGGTTTCATAACTCTAAAGGAAATGGGCCAATGACAATTTTTCTCAAGTAAAATATTTCAGTAACAATTGGGTCTAGAGCAGTGATTCTCAAACTTTTTTCCCCTCTCGCATACCACCTTAAGCTATCTTTTACTAATCACAGAACACTAATGACATTGGGATTACTTAAAGTGGTATGTAAGAGGAAAGAAAAAAGTTTGGGAGACTCTGTTTAGCCTCTTTTTTTTCAAATTTCAAAGTGAACTCAATCACAAGGTTTCCTGTACCTTAAGCTCTCTAATCACCTCTGGTTCATTACACAGCACCCAGTCCAGAACAGCAGATCCCCTAGTGGCCTCATCAACTGGCTGCTCCAAGAACCCATCCCATAGGCATTCCACAAACTCTCATGAGATCCCATACTGACCTGACTCCCTGACTCTCCCAATCTACTTCCATGTTAAAATACCCATAATTATTGTAATGCTGTTTTTCAGACATGCCTTATCTCCAATTGTATTTCATCATCCACATCTCAACTGCTGTTTGGGGGCCTATATATAACTGCCATTAGGGTCCTTTTATCTTTACCATTCCTTTACTCAACCCATAGGATTGCATCTATTCTGATATTGTGATGTCCCTTCTTTCCAAGAATGTCTTCTTTCTTTTCTTTGGCTTGGCTTCGCGGACGAAGATTTATGGAGGGGGTAAAATGTCCACGTCAGCTGACCAGTCCGATGCGGGACAGGCAGACACGATTGCAGCGGTTGCAAGGGAAAATTGGTTGGTTGGGGTTGGGTGTTGGGTTTTTCCTCCTTTGCCTTTTGTCAGTGAGGTGGGCTCTGCGGTCTTCTTCAAAGGAGGCTGCTGCCCGCCAAACTGTGAGGCGCCAAGATGCACGGTTTGAGGCGTTATCAGCCCACTGGCGGTGGTCAATGTGGCAGACACCAAGAGATTTCTTTAGGCAGTCCTTGTACCTTTTCTTTGGTGCACCTCTGTCACGGTGGCCAGTGGAGAGCTCGCCATATAATACGATCTTGGGAAGGCGATGGTCCTCCATTCTGGAGACGTGACCCATCCAGCGCAGCTGGATCTTCAGCAGCGTGGACTCGATGCTGTCGACCTCTGCCATCTCGAGTACCTCGACGTTAGGGGTGTGAGCGCTCCAATGGATGTTGAGGATGGAGCGGAGACAACGCTGGTGGAAGCGTTCTAGGAGCCGTAGGTGGTGCCGGTAGAGGACCCATGATTCGGAGCCGAACACTGACCACCGGCTGGTTCGCTGCAAGCTCAACCTTCACTTCAAGCCAAAGCCCAGGAACAATAAAGCCCCCAGAAAGAGGTTCAATGTTGGAAAACTGCAGTCAGACGAAGCGAGAGGAAACTTCCAGGCAAACCTCAAAGCAAAGCTCGACGTTGCAACCCACCTCCCGGACCCGTCCCCTGAAACCCTCTGGGATCAGTTGAAGACTACCATACTGCAATCCACTGAAGAGGTACTGGGCTTCTCCTCCAGGAAAAACAAGGACTGGTTTGACGAAAACAGCCAGGAAATCCAGGAGCTGCTGGCAAAGAAGCGAGCTGCCCACCAGGCTCACCTTACAAAGCCGTCCTGTCCAGAGAAAAAACAAGCCTTCCGTCGCGCATGCAGCCATCTTCAGCGCAAACTCCGGGAGATCCAAAATGAGTGGTGGACTAGCCTCGCCAAACGAACACAGCTCAGCGCGGACATTGGCGACTTCAGGGGTTTCTACGAGGCTCTAAAGGCTGTGTACGGCCCCTCACCCCAAGTCCAAAGCCCGCTGCGCAGCTCAGACAGCAAAGTCCTCCTCAGCGACAAGATCTCCATCCTCAACCGATGGTCAGAACACTTCCAATCTCTTTTCAGTACCAACCGCTCAGTCCAAGATTCCGCCCTGCTCCAGCTCCCTCAACAGCCCCTAAGGCTAGAGCTGGATGAGGTTCCCACCCTGGATGAGACATATAAGGCAATCAAACAACTGAAAAGTGGCAAAGCAGCAGGTATGGATGGAATCCCCCCAGAAGTCTGGAAGGCTGGCGGCAAAACTCTGCATGCCAAACTGCATGAGTTTTTCAAGCTTTGTTGGGACCAAGGTAAACTGCCTCAGGATCTTCGTGATGCCACCATCATCACCCTGTACAAAAACAAAGGCGAGAAATCAGACTGCTCAAACTACAGGGGAATCACGTTGCTCTCCATTGCAGGCAAAATCTTCGCTAGGATTCTACTAAATAGAATAATACCTAGTGTCGCCGAGAATATTCTCCCAGAATCACAGTGCGGCTTTCGCACAAACAGAGGAACCACTGACATGGTCTTTGCCCTCAGACAGCTCCAAGAATGTAATATTATTGCTTATCAGCAATTCATCCATTTCATCATTATATCCACCTTCCTCTCCAGAATAAAAAGAAAAATTTTAATTTCCACAGCATGAATAATAACAGCAACGTCAATCTGAATTTCAAGGCCATTATTTTATCTTGACTGCAATTGCTTCATGAATTCTCAATCTCAAACATTTTCTTGGATAAAAGCAATATAAGAGGCAGGAAGTATCAAGGTCAAAGGTCATCCCAGGTACACGTGGTCAGAGTGTTCGACAACCATTTTGCGGGCCGGTCCATGTCTTCATGCCTGAGCCACTACAAGATTAGCTGTATTACTGTGATTCAGTAGGATTAGGGGTGATCTTTGATTTCAGCTCCTTTTCTGCATTCATTTATTCCTTGATTCTTTTTGATCCAAACATCCATTGATTTTTGGCGACACAACACTCGAGTGGAAAATTTAAAATATTCAACATGTCTGAATGAAAAATGTCTTTCCATTTCAATTTTGGATTGGTGACTACTTTTTATAAGATTGCTTCTGGAAATCTTAATCGTGAGAATCATTATTCACATATTTACTGTACCTTTCAAGCCCTTAAAAGCTTTTGTATGTTTGAGTGAGGCCAGCCCTCATTCTTGTAATCTCAGTAAAATACAGGTCCAAACCACTCTCTCACAGGACAAACTACACATCACATCAAGGATTAGACAGAAATATGTCAAGTACAAGTGCTGACAGGCCATATTAAAGGTGAGGGATCCAAAATTTCCAGGGGATAGTTGGATACAAACCAGTGTGTCAGCAAAGTAAGAGAGTATTCTTAGTTTGAACAACAAGTTACTTTTATAAATTGTGGACAGGCCATATTTTCAGTGCTGTAGATATTGTAGATCTACAAGTTAGTGGGATGTTGTAGTGATAGATCCAAGGTAATGAAGGCACCAATACTTCAGCAACTTTTCTATACAGCAGAGCAGTGTCACTGCAGATTTTGTGGTGTAGACCCTGAAATGGGCCATGACCTGATGAAACAAAACACCAGGAGTAATAGTGTTACAATGGAACCAAATTAAGGATGAAAAAAAAGGGTAGAGAGGGTTCAGATTGATGAGTAGGTTTATTTCAGTCAGCAGAGTATTGTGGGCTGAAGGGACCATACTATGCTGTAATATTCTTCATTCACCTATACGGAAAAGTATAATAATGAGATAAATCTCACTGAAACAGGTAAATCGTGAGTGCTGATGCATCACAGATCCAGGAACTTGGGTCCAATTCCCATCTTTGGTGCTCTCTAATCGGGGTTGAGTGTTCATCTTCTGATGTAACTTTTCCAGATGCACTGGTTACAACTCTCATCCCAAAATTGTGTTAGGCACTAAATTAGCTATTATTAGTTAGCTCTCAAGCCATTAAGATGCCACTGGCTAATCTTAGTGTCATCTAAAGGGATTGAGAGATAACTAACAACAGCTAAATCCCTGTGCACAAAATCTTTTTTCCAGAATTATGCAGGCTCTTTTATACACCTTGGCAAACTATAATCTAGTCATCCTGTTTCTGTGGCTAATTTGTGGTTTGTATCTTGTAATGTAGCCTCTGTATTTCTTTTCATGAAGTCTTCTGTAGACAGTAGTCATTGACACATCCACACCTACCTCCTGAAGAGTGTTTCTGATCTGTCAGACAGGGGTTTGGGGATTTTTCTTCGTTATGATGAGAATTCTTGCATCATTAGTAGTGGAGGTCTTCCTTGGAATTACTGAGCTCACCAGTGTACTCTCTTTTTCATAATGTTTCAAACAGTTGATTTTGGTAATCCTAAGGTTTGGGTGATGTCTCATTGTTTTATTCCTTGTTTTTCAGCCTCGATGGCTCCTTTGACTTTCATTCGAACAGCTGTGAACCTCATGTTGAAAAATGGCAACTGCAGACTCCAAAGGTGATCAAAAGCTTAGAAGCAACCCTACCTCTCTTACACCTCACCAATGAAGCAATTAAACATGCCTGAGTAATCACAAACTCCTGTGAAGCCAAATGTCCCAAACATTATGACGCCTTGAAATGGGGGACTATGTACTAAATGCACTGTAATTTCTACATGGTCAAACCAAATTGAATACAAATAACCTTGACTAAAATGTGGCATGTGCACTTTAATCACATGCGAATTGTTTGATTACAAATTTAAAACAGTGGAGCAGATGCAAATCAAGGAAAAATGTGTGCCACAAACATTATGGAGGGCACTACATCTTTACATCTGTGGACGTTGCACAACCTATTGAGGTGGTATGTGAGTGGGAAGGGAAGGTTGAAAACCATTGCTCTAGAGCTAATTGTTACTGAAATATTTTGCTTGAGAAAAATTGTCATTGGCCTATTTTCTTTGGAGTTCTGAAACCATGGACATAATGAGTCAATTAGGTATGATTAAAACTGGTTTCCAAACTTTTTCTTTCCACCCACATACTGCCTTAAGCAATCCCTTACTATTCACAGAGCATTTATGGCATAGGTAATACTCAAGGTGGAATGTGAGTTTATGGGGGGTAACTTGAAAACCAGTGTGTTAGAGTATGCATCAGGACAAAGTGAAGAGGGAAGATAACTAGATGAAGTGAAAGAGAGGAGTGAAACGAAGGCTGGTAGATGATAGGTAGAATCATAGGAACAGGAAAATATATGGAGACAGGAGAAAGCAGCGGAGGGAAGGTAGAGAGAGTTGGCAGGGGACATATTGATAGGCTCTATCAAGAACTCCGAAGCCGTAGAGTGAGGAACAATAGGCTTTATTATACTTTAGACTTGTCACTGGCCCGATTTCAAATGCATGACTGAGGACAGGGAGACGGAGGTCAACCTTTATTCCAGGGTCACAAAGGGAGGGACTACCAGGGAGCGTGGTCCAGCTATCCATCAGCAGTTACATATTTGTATCACCATACAACTGGATAACAAGAACATCTGTGTTGCACCAATTTTCAATGACTACATCTTTCTTCAACAACATAACCCTGAACAAATTCAAACCCACACTAATATTTTGACCTGAGCACCTCACATTGATACTGGATCCACAACTACCTGTCCTGCAGACTGCAGTCTGAGAATTAATGACAATGCCTCCATGATCACCCTAAACAGCAATACACTGCAAGGCAACATACTCAGCCCACTACCAAAGTCACAGTACACCCATGACTGTGGTCAAACAATTCCAATACTGTCTGTAAATTTAAAGAATTCCCTAGCGTCAAAGGGGAATATCGAAGGCAGACAGAGGGACTAGTGTCCAGAGCAGCAACATCTCTCTCATTGACAGCAAGACAAATAGGTCAGAGATTTATGGAAGTGAAATGGGGAGGATCTCTTCCACATCCACATCAATGGTGCTGAAGTGGAGAGAGTAGACAGCTAATCTTTCTCTGTAATTCTAGATTCTGTACTGTATTTTTATTGTTTCACTTTGTAGGAGTTGACTTGCCAAATTGCAGGCAAAATAAACTCTCATTATACCTCTGTTCAGGTGACAATAAAATGGAACTTGATTCTGATGCCTTCACGACTAGTTTCCTCCACTGAATAACTACATAACATCGAATATCACGCTTCCTTGGGCCTCAAAGAACATTTGGTCAGAATCAAAATTTATTGTCATGAACATGTCACAAGGCTGATACTCAGGTAGATGGTGTGGTGAAGAAGGCATTTGGAATGTTGGCCTTCATAAATCGGAGTATTGAATTCAAGAGTAGGGATGTTATGATGAAATTGTACAAGGCATTGGTGAGGCCAAATTTGGAGTACTGTGTACAGTTTTGGTCACCAAATTATAGGAAAGATATAAACAAAATAGAGAGAGTGCAGAGAAGGTTCACGAGAATGTTGACAGGATTTCAGGGTCTGAGTTACAGGGAAAGGTTGTGCAGACTGGGGCTTTTTTCTCTGGAGCGTAGAAGATTGAGAGTGGACTTGATAGAGGTATTTAAGATTTTAAAAGGGACAGACAGAGTAAATGTGGATAGGCTTTTTCAATTAAGAAAGGGGGAGATTCAAACTAGAGGACATGGTTTAAGATTGAAGGGGGAAAATTATAAGGGGAACATGAGGGGAAATTTCTTTACGCAGAGGGTGGTGGGGATGTGGAATGAGCTTCCGGCAGACGTGGTCGAGGCGGGATCATTGGTTACATTTAAGGAAAGACTGGATTGTGTTAGGTCTGCTTTGTTCATGAATGAGTGAGACAAACACCAGACTGAGTCGAAATCAGGGTTCTTTGTTCTTTATTACCGGATTGTAACACTTGCAACTAACAATGTTAGTCGGAGAATGCATTCTGCCGTTATCAGCAAAATGGTGATTTTTTATACCCTTGGATACGTGCTTAGAACATCATCATATCATTACTTGTCCAATGACTAAAACTGTTGCTATCCTTTCCCTGCTAGCTTCCTGCCTCTCAATCCATCAATGTCTCTCTTATCTTGTAAGTACAAGGATGCATTCACATCTTGTTACAGCCCTGTACAGGGTAACTCCTTACACATTCCCATCTCATGATGTTTTACCTTACAATTGTTACATGGATAGGAGGGGACTAGAGGGGTATTGGCTGGGTGCTGGTCAGTGGGACTAGGAGGGTGGGGATTTGTTACGGCATGGACTAGTAGGGCCGAACTGGCCTGTTCAGTGCTGTAAGTGGTTAAATGGTTATATGGTTAATTTGATGTTTTGCTGCAGCATCATAGGGTAAACATTTCTATAAAGCCACCTTACAAAATAAAAATAGTGCAAGGAAAAGTCAAAATAAGGCAGTGTCCGTGGTTCACTGTTTATTCACAAATCTGATGGCAACGGGGAATAAGCTGCCCTTGAGCAATTGAGTGATTGTCTTTAGACTCCTGCACCATTCTCTCCTCTCTACCCTCCCCCCATGGTAGCAGAATGAAGGTGGCATGGCCTGGGAGGTGGGAGTCCTTGACGATAGAGGCTGCTTTCTTAAGACCACCTCGTATAGATGTCCTCAATGGAGTGAAGACCAGTGCCCATGATATCACAGGCTGAATTAACAACCTTCTGGAGTTTGTTCTTGTCCCGGAGCTTTGGCGCCTCTGTTCAAGACAGTGAAGTAACCAGCAAAAATGTTCTCCACAGTATACCCATAGAAGATTAAGAGTCATCGGTGACATAACAAATCTCAAACTCCTCACAAGCTTTCTTCATGATTGCATCGACATGAAGACTCCAGGACAGATCCTTGGAGATTTAACACCCAGGAATTTAAAGCTCTTGATCCTCTCTACTACTGAGCCCTCAAATGAGGACTGGTTTATGTTCTTCTGACTTACTCCTGAAGTCCATAATCTTCTATTTGGCTTTATTTGCACTTGAGTGCAAAGTTGTTGTGATACCACTCAACTACCTGATCTATTTCCCTCCTATACATTTCCTTGTTGATTCTGCTGACAAACATGGTGTCATTGGCAAATTTGTAGATAGCATTTGAATTGTGCCTAGCCACACAGTGATGAATATAGAGTGAGTAGAGCAGTGAGCCAAGCACACATCCTTGAAATGTGCCTGTGTTGATCATTACTGATCTGTTTCCAATTTGTCCTGACTGTGGTCTTCCAATGAGAAAATCAAAGATCCAGTTGCAGAGTGTGTGTGGGGAGTGGGGGGTGTGGGGGGTGGGGGGTGTGGGGGGTGGAGGTGTAGAGGCTCAGGGATTGGAGCTCATTGACCAGCACTGAGGGAATATGGTGTTGAAGTGTAGTCTATGAAAAACAGCCGTATGTATGTTGCTGTTTTTCGAGATGATTCCAGTGGCAAGCCAATTACTTCACATCTGCTGTGGAGCCATTGTAACAATAGACAATTTGCAATGGGTCCAGTCCTTTGCTTAGGTACATGTTAAATCTGGCTATGACCAACTTCTTAAAGCATTTCACATGAGATGTAAATGCTGCTTTGCTTTTGCTGGAGATTTTCAAGAATGATGATAAACCACAGACCAGACATTAATGTAAAATACTGTTGCAATGTTTCTGTACTTAAGTGAATGACATAAGGAAGTTGACCACACTCGTCTCCTGTTGTGGCCTTAAATTTTTTTCAAGTCAACTACTCAACTGCTCCATCTTGCAGACTTTAATTCCTTCCACCAGAAGTGCCCTTAATTAAAATTGAAATCAATATTTCAGAAATACAATCATCAAAACTAGAAAAAACATATTGGAATGTACTGTAATTTATCTTAAAGCTCCTGAGGAGTTCAATCCCAAACTGAAATTGATATATTTTCTGACAAACCTCTCAAAGCATTTACCAGTAGATGCATTTCACATATGTAGAATGGGATGACCATCATTTAAATGAAAGGTTTTGTTAAATTTAAAGTGAACATTTGAGAATTTTGGGAAATAATTTGGGAAAAAAAAGTTTTGTATTAATTGTCAGATGTACATTAACCTTGTGAGCCGAGTATAATCTTTAAATTTAAACCTATCATAATTACAAGTGGCAAAATAATGAGATACTGAATCATTCATTATCTTTAACAACCCATTTTAATTCACTAAAAAGAAAATGTCTGATATTTGAATGGAAATAAATTGTAACTGACGAAAAAGAGATGAGGGCTAGTACAAACAAAACTAAATTATGCAGAAGATTAATTAATTTATCCAACCACTTTCTGCCAAAGGCTGACATTCTCATCACATAATTGAACTTAGGTGACATTCTGTTATCTCAAAGTTTATAGAAGGTTAGAAATCAAATTCTTGTGAATATTGAGATTATATTTATTGGTTAAAAATGTGTTGATGAATAATGATCCACAAGTTGTACATTATAGTTCATAGCCATTTTTAAAGTTTAAAAATGACAAAGTAAATAGATTTTTTAAAAATCATGCTTGCCATTGCTTTAAATGTGTTTATTTTTTTTGCCCTCACTTATTTTTCTCCACCTTTCTTTGTAGTTTAAATGAAATGCATTATGTTATAAATGGAATTCAATTTACCACTCAACCACTGCAGAGATGATATTCCAATTAAGTAGTGCAGGGCTACAAAAAAAATCACAAGAATTAATGTTGGGTGTCTTCATATTCTGAATTTCAAAATTGGCTTACTAAATTACTAAATTAGAATTCACTGAGTAACTTTTTTTCAGCTGCTAAATAGGTTTTTATTTTCTCAATATTATTTTAATGTCTTTAGAAGTTTGTGTTATTTACTGTATATTAACTGTGGCATGAACAAGCAAATATAACCCAAATTCCTTCATTATTGTACTTTTATTTTACAAAATTCATTATGAAGTTGCAAATCTGGCCTTAGGGATTGTTTTTAATTGAAGTGAGGCCTGCAATATGTTTGTCTTTATTTTGCTACAAGTTGCATGGTCTAAGGAGGGTGGAAAATTATTCTTGTTTGGAAGCATGGATGTTTAATAGGCAAGAATCATGGACATGTTAATCCTGTACAAAGGGGTATTAAATGCCTAAGTGTTGCAAAGAAGAATGCAGGCAAATTAAACAGGCAAATTTAAAACAGTTCGATTGCAACATCACTGGTTGAGAAGATTCTATTGACTCAAAGAATAGCTCATATATTGCAGTTTCAGACAGAACAATGTAGAAGAATTCACCTGGTTTCAATGCTGGTAGAAGTTGCACCTCTTTTATTTGGCACTCTGCAGTCTGTCATCTCCCATGGTCCAGCATGTTTGAATCTGCTGTCATTAGTGCAAATGCCTTACAGACAGCATGGAACTCAAACCCCGGTCCAGATTGCTGGCACTGTAAAGGTTGAATCTGCTGGAATCGGGACCAGTGTACCTGATTTATATATAGTCTCATATTACAACATTGCTAAAAGATATGGGGAGGCCATAGGTTGGACATCCTTCTGAAAATTATTTACCTCTGAACAGCCAAGAGCTTTTCCATCATCTCCAAAAAGGAATAAAAACAGACAAAAATGTACAAAATAGGAGGCCATTGAGCTCTCTCAGCCAGTCCCATTAATCGGCAGCAGCCACAAGGGGCTTCAGACTCCAGAGAAGCAGATGACTGGAGCAGGGCACAAGAGGATGGGAAGATCACACACAGAGAGAGAAGGGGAGGAGACAACCCGCTGGGTCAGTGACTATTGAGGGGGGTCTGTGGCTGAGGGACCAGTGCATGCATTAGACAGCTGGCAACTTGAGGTGAAGAACCAACAGAAGCTGTGGGCTACTGGAGACTGGCTGGAGGGGTACCAAGTATTGGAACCGGGATGCGAGGTGGTGCCAAGGATGCTGAAGGGTTCCGGACTGTATTGGAGGTTTGAATCTGGAGCTTGGGTTGCCAGTGATTTGGTTTCGACTCTGTGTAACTGTGGAAGCTTTGGAGGTGAATCTACAGACACTGACTCGGGGTGGGGGGCTCTCTTTTGCTTCTTTCTCTCTGACTGCACGTCTGACTGTAAATCTGACTAAGACTGACCACAAGACTGTCAGAGGCACTTAGGCAATTCCTGCCAGTGGTGAATCTGTCTGCCTTGCAGCAGGCAAAAAGAAATTTCATGTAATGTGACACTGTTTCATTACATGATAATAAATTGAATCTTGAAAATGTTCATGGCTGAATCTTTACTCAACATTTCAAACAGCCTGGTTAGCATAGCAGATAGCACAATGCTGTCACAATGCCAGCAGTCCTGTCTGTAAGGAGTTTGGACATTCTCTTCATGTCTGCGTTGGTTTTCCCTGGGGGCTCCAGTTTCCTTCTACTGTTCAAAGCATTCTAGGGGTGTTGGCTATTTGGGTGTGATTGGGCAGCATGGGCTCAAGGGCAGAAAGGGCCTGTTAGCATACTGCATATCTAAATTACATTCTTTCTCCCTCCCCATCCATTTTAATGTTTATGGCATCTGTATACTTGGTGAAATCTTGCATGTCCATAATTGGGAAGGAATAATGCTCAGTTGCCCTGGATGAGAGCAATTCAAAAACCTTAAACCAGACAACTCCATTGGCATGCCGTTTAGCACTCCCAAGCATCATTTCCCTCAACAAAATTCACACCAGTGTGTACTCTTTACAAAATACACTTTGATTCTTGTCTTGGTTACTAAAACACCACCTCACCAGAAACAGTGCTTTCTATTAAAAATGCTGAAATCTTCAGACACACAGATATAAAATCATTAACAAGCCCCTTCATGTCATAGACCATACTGATTTAGGGTCAGGCAAACAATTCCAGGCCTTCCCAGCAATGCACATATTTCCCCCCAAATAGATTTCTCAGAAACAAGTTTCCAAATTTATCCTTGATAAGTGACTGGGCACTGCACATTTATACTTTCAAAAACATGCTGGTTCTCCTCTCAAAAAGATGCACTCAGCAGCAGCACACTGCTGTGGCTAGGAATGAGATATAGGCCAGTTATCTGGCATTTGAGTGGTGGAGGGGAATGGGCAAGTATGCATTGATAATGATCAGACTTGCATTTTAGGGAAGAGTAGGGTATCCTGGGATAAAGTTACCGGAGTCAGAAAGATGGAATTTATTTGAGGGGACAGGGACCTCATGCCATTCTGAATATTGTTTTAATCAAGTACTATATTTCCCTTACCAACCTACAAGTGTCAGACTACATTATCCCAAGAATTGGCAGACATGGACACCTCCACCTTAAAGAAGGATGCTAGAGCCATAGACTCATTACTTACCTACTGTTTTGGCCATGGGCACCGGCAGTGTCCTGAGGACCATAGGCCACTTTCCATACAACGCACACGCAAGGACCAGCACCACTTATGGAACCGGGGCCAAAGCATGCACTGGAGTTCAGAGCATGCTTAAAATTAGGTTCGCCTGTGCGCACTAGCTATTGAAAAGCAGGGGGAGGGTGAGTTAGGGGTTGACAATTTCTGCTACCCACTTCATTACGCAACACAATGATAAATTTCAAGTTACTTGTTAGGTAGCATATCATAGGGATGTTTAGTAAGGAAAGTTACTTGTTAAAGATAAATCAGTATTTTACAGACATTAGCCCTTTTGTGTTTAATATTGAAGATGGAGAAGATTCAACTGGACTTTGTTACTGATTGATGCAAGATATGCATAGCAAATAAATTACTAAAGTAGCCTGTAGGTGATTATACAAGTAAACAGAAGGAAGTCGCTACAAAGGGCTTAGGCCCAAAATGTCAGAAACAGATCTTTACTTCCTATAGATGCTGCAAGACCAAGCGAGTACCTCCCACATTTCAGTGTGTCTTCTCTACAATCACAGCAACTGCAGATTTTAGTGTTTCACACAAGTATTTCTCATTGTTTCAAAAAAATAAATGCAGTGAACAACATCATCCCATGTGCCCTTGACACTGAACACAACTCAGCTTCACAATGGTGGCTCATGATGACAATACCTCAACCAAAGTTTCCAAGTGGCAGAAAATAACCAGACTAGGAAATGGTTGTCATGTTTTAAGTGATAAAAAGTTAACACAGGCAGTTACAAATCTGAGGTGAATAAGATGATTTAAAATAAAGCCTGCAGCTTTGCAATATGTTAAGGGAATTTTTTATCAAATGCAATGATAACAAAATTACATGAATATACATTCAATTGTAGCAATTTACTTCTATTTCTAGTCATATGACAATCTAAGGTACAACTGGACTGCAAACGGTAATAGTTACAAGCACCTCTTGCAACTCATGAAAATTATTGGTAAAATAAGCTTATATGTTACATGTGAAAGGACAGCTGTGTCTGTTGACAATTTGGGAGATGTATAAAAAATTGGAATTATCTTCTTCTTCTTTGGCTTGGCTTCGCGGACGAAGATTTATGGAGGAGGTAAAAAGTCCACGTCAGCTGCAGGCTCGTTTGTGGCTGACAAGTCCGATGCGGGACAGGCAGATACGGTTGCAGCGGTTGCAGGGGAAAATTGGTTGGTTGGGGTTGGGTGTTGGGTTTTTCCTCCTTTGCCTTTTGTCAGTGAGGTGGGCTCTGCGGTCTTCTTCAAAGGAGGTTGCTGCCTGCCAAACTGTGAGGCGCCAAGATGCACGGTTTGAGGCGTTATCAGCCCACTGGCGGTGGTCAATGTGGCAGGCACCAAGAGATTTCTTTAGGCAGTCCTTGTACCTTTTCTTTGGTGCACCTCTGTCATGGTGGCCAGTGGAGAGCTCGCCATATAACACGATCTTGGGAAGGCGATGGTCCTCCATTCTGGAGACGTGACCCACCCATCGCAGCTGGATCTTCAGCAGCGTGGACTCGATGCTGTCGACCTCTGCCCTCTCAGGTACTTCGACGTTAGGGATGAAAGCGCTCCAATGGATGTTGAGGATGGAGCGGAGACAATGCTGGTGGAAGCATTCTAGGAGCCGTAGGTGATGCCGGTAGAGGACCCATGATTCGGAGCCGAACAGGAGTGTGGGTATGACAACGGCTCTGTATACGCTTATCTTTGTGAGGTTTTTCAGTTGGTTGTTTTTCCAGACTCTTTTGTGTAGTCTTCCAAAGGCGCTATTTGCCTTGGCGAGTCTGTTGTCTATCTCATTGTCGATCCTTGCATCTGATGAAATGGTGCAGCCGAGATAGGTAAACTGGTTGACCGTTTTGAGTTTTGTGTGCCCGATGGAGATGTGGTCATGGTGGGGAGCTGGCTGATGGAGGACCTCAGTTTTCTTCCAGGCCAAACATTTTGGCAGTTTCCGCAAAGCAGGACGTCAAGCGCTGAAGAGCTGGCTCTGAATGGGCAACTAAAGCGGCATCGTCTGCAAAGAGTAGTTCACGGACAAGTTGCTCTTGTGTCTTGGTGTGAGCTTGCAGGCGCCTCAGATTGAAGAGACTGCCATCCGTGCGGTACCGGATGTAAACAAGGAATTATAGTAACTGGTAATATACAAACAGTGGATATAATTATCTCTGATACACTGCTGCACACTCGGATGTTAACACACTTTGAACAAGCAGAGGCCTGTATTTTTACAAAGTGGAGCCACCATGAAAGTATTGATCTTTTCTCTATTACTGACAGTGATGCTGTCAAAATAACAAATTCTACTCAATTGTAAACTCTGTACTCAAATGAAAAATCACACCACATGCTCAATCTGTGCACTGGTCACATTTATTACCAATGGATCTGTCTAATGACAGTGTGTACACTTACTGCCAGTCTTTTTTTGTTTTCAACTCATTTGGCTATTCTGTGGTCAATAACATTATTGATTGGTTTGTTTTCAGCATTTCAAGCTGCAGTGAACACTTAAAAATCCAGGATCAGAGAATTACACTTCTCCTTTGAGCAGTATTTGATGAGGTTGAAAAATGGGCCAATTTTCAAAAGCAATGACTGGAATTTCAATACAAATATTGTAGCCAAATTCAGTCAGAATTTGTTTTTAAACTCATTTTTGCTAAGTGCAAACTTGATCCTTCCCTGAAAGTTTAAGGCATAGTTGGAGTCACTTGATGCTGAGAGGCTGAAAACACGTGCCCAGAGAGCACCCATCTAAAAGCCTCTCAAACAAGGAAAATATCATGTAAAAGAAATTAAATTGACTCACGCTGAAGCAAGATGGCAGGAAGAGCAAGAAGCAGGCCATAGAAGATCGAAACCAGCTAGAAGCAATAACCTTCAGGCTCCCGCGCTACCAGCAGGGCCTAACACAGAAGGCGCAAGGACAAAGCCTGTGACGTTGGGCTCGCCCGACCAAGATGTTCTGGAAGTGGTACGGTCACTGGCAACCCAGATCAGAGATCTGGAACAAGGACTGGATGCTCGACCAAAAGAAGTTTTTGAGGACCTGCTCAATCTGCGAACTTCAATTGGGACTCTGATAAATTGACTCTGGTCCTTGGAAGATAAGGTGGTGGACATCCAGGACAGACAAGAAAGACTGGAAAATACAGCTGATGTGTGGGTTGTCAAAAAAAAAACAACAAAAAAAAAACTGCTGATGGATAAGTTGGAATATCTGGAAAATTACAAACAGTGCAATTACATTAGACGACTGGACCTAAAAGAGGAGGAGGAAGGCAAGGACTCAGTGGAGTTCTGTGAACACTGGATCCCCAAAGTGTTGAGATGGGCCATAGAAGGTGCCCAACGGACACTCAGCCCCCACCCCACCCCAAATCAATGACAGATTAGATTTATTAGTAGAAAGGACCAGAAACAGTGCTAAAGGCAGCAATGACCTGATAAAGGGAGACAGGGGAGCCAGTGAATATTTTTTTTTGGGGGGGGAACAAGATTGATGTTCTTCCCTGACCCAAGTCTTTCAAGAAAATACTGAGACACCAAAAAAAAAGTATGTGATGCTGTACCCAGCCATCCTAAAAGTCATGCTACCTGGAGGGGAGAGGAATCACTAAGGTACCACAGGATGCTGTTATGTGCCCAGGAGCTACAAGAAAGTGTGTAAGTCTGCAAAAATACAGGCAGAATTGAACCCCATGAAGGAGCCATGGTTGGAATGCCTGATAAGCTTTGAGACAAAGAGGGGTTATTTCAAATCTATTATTGACATGAAAACAACTAAAGCGATTGAGGATATTGTTGAACAAAGTAGCCGGGGTTTTGATGAAGTTTTACAATAATTGGAGAGAATGGAGGGTTATATACTTTTCCTTGTCTTTTTTTTCTTTAAAAATGTGTAAATAGGGAAAATAATGGGAGCTCAAGGCAGAAGAGACTTTGCAAGGCTGCAGCACAGATCGGACGAGAGAGATGATGCACGAGGAGACTCTAAATTGGAGACATGGCGCAAGAGCAAAATGGAGAGGTGCCAAAACAGAAGATGGGAATATTTTGAATGTTTTTCTTGTTAACTTTGATATATTGGGTTTTTTTAATATAAAAGGTTTACTTTATTTAATTTCGGCTTGTTTACGGGGAGAGGGGGAAGGGGTTTTGCTTTCCTTGTGTTTATCTTTCTTCTTTCTTTCTGGTTGGTGTGGACATCAGCATGGAGAGACCATGAATGACAGAAGGGCATGATGAGGGCACCATTCAAGACAAACAAACAAGGCTGCTGTGAAGGTGAAAAGATATAGAAGCACAAATGAATAAGACTATTAAATTTATTGATATTAATATGAGTGGCTTCAAAAGGAAGAGGGTCAAGGTACACCTTAAAAAAAATGAAAGGTGATATAATATTCTTACAGAAAATGCACTTGATGAAAAAGGAACATGATAAACTCGAAAAGGACTGGGTGGGGCAGATATTCTCCTCCTCCTTTGGTTCCACAAAAGGGTTCAGGAAATGGTGAAGCTACAGACTCATCCGAGAGATTTGTAGTGGTGAACTGCCAACTATTTTGAGAACCATGGACACTAATAAACCTCCATGCACCAAACTTTGACAAGCACTTCATGCAAAATGCTTTCCTAAGGGCTGCAGAGGGTAAACAGAACACATTAATTGGAGGAGATCTAAACTTTTGCCTGGACCCTATTCTAGACAAGACAACAAAGATATTGGTGAGGTCCAAGGTGGCAAAAACAACTCTGGCCTTTATCAAAGAATTACATTTGATAGACATATGGAGACAGGAACCTGCAGGCGAGGGACTACTCCTTTAACTCAAAACCCCATGACTCTCACACCAGAATTGATTACTCTCTGATATCTGCCCGGCTGGAAGCCAGAGTGCTTGAGTTGGAATATTTACCAAGGCGAGTATCAGTTCACTCACCTCTGACCTTGCAGATTATCTGACCTTGCAGATAACAATGCCTGAAAAACAGGCAAATGCATATAGGTGGTACCTTGAGAAACCCAGACTTCTGTACCTTTGTAAGGGGTCAAATTGCCCCTTGACTAACAATAAATTCTTAATCTGGGACACATTAAAGCCCTATTTAATCATTTTGTACTCCAAAAGTGTTTTTTTTTTTATATATAAAGTATTTTGGGTGGATACATTGGATCAGAAGATCACAAAATTTGGAAAAAATATCAAAATCTGAGATCAAATGAGAAATATCAAGAATTGGAAAATAAGAAACTTAAATATAACACTGTGCAAACATACAGAGTGGGAAAAATGCTCTTGCAATCCAAGCAAAGATATTATGAATTAGAGAAAAACACATAAAATACTGGTATGGCAACTGAAAGCAGAGGAAACTCTGAGGACGATTAATACTGTTCAGTTCAGGCCAGACTCGATAACACACAATCCAAGAGAAATTAATGGCACCTTTAAAACTAATGAGAAACTGTATAAATGAGAGGTGCCAAGAAACAAATAAAATTGAGGAGTTCTTGGTGTGGATTGAGCTGCCGAGATTGGCCCAGGTTGGCCAGATGGAATTAGATGCCCACTGTCTAATGAGAAAATTTTAATGGGCCTTGGGAATCTTGCAAACAAACAAGTCTCTGGAAGAGCATGGCTTCCCCAGAGTTCTATAAGGAATTTAAAGACCTATGGATACCATTGTTAATGGAGGTTGTGAACCAGGCGGCAGAGACGCGGACTCTCCCAGAAACTTTCTCGGACATCATTGTGGTGATACCTTAAAAAAAAACAGGGATCCAATGAAGCCATCCTCGTACAGACCTATATCACTATTAAATATAGACTACAAAATAATAGCCAAGGCATTGACCAACAGGCTGGGTCGATACCTTCAAAAACTGATAGATCCGGACCAAGTAGGCTTCATCAGAAAGGTGATCTAACAACAACTTAAGTAGACTATTTAATATTATTTATTTAGCACAGGCAAAGCATGATCCAACTATAATAGTCTGACTAGATGCAGAAAAGGCCTTTGATCAGCTAGAATGGCCTTTCCTCTTTAAAGTTCTAGAAAAATTTAGAATGGGAAAATGTTTGTTAACTGGATAAAAACATTGTATGACAAACCATGGGCAAAAGTCAGTATGAATGGAGAAATCAACATTCCTCCTCAGCTAGTCCAGCAGGCAGGGCTGTCCTGTCTCCAGTTCAGTTATTAGCAATTGAACCATTGGCAGGGGCTATCAGGAAATATCCATTGATAAAGGGATTCAAAATGAGCATCTAATGTTTTGCTGTACCTAACAGACCTAGCCGGGTCTTTGCCAAAGTTGCTCACCACACTGGAGGACTATGGTACAATATCAAGCCACAAAGCCAACATAGAAAAAAAGAAACATCATGCCACTAAATAAATTTGACCATGAAGAATATCAAAGAAACAGCAACTTCAGTTGGCAGGCAGGAGCTACAAAATACCTAGGAATCAATGTGCTTGAGAAGGTTGAAGGCCACTTAATGAGATGGAGGGATCTACCTATAACCTTAATGGGAAGGGTCAACTGCATAAAGATGGTGATGCCAGGACTCTAAAACTCTTCCAATCTTTGCCAATTCCATTGCTACAATCTTTTTTTTAAGGCGCTGGATGGCAATAAGGACATGTATTTGGAATGGGAAAGTACCCAGAAGTAGTCTTGAAAAAAACTGACATGGGACTATAGCTTGGGGGGGAAGGGCACTAAGGTTGCTTGATTTTAAAAAATTATCTAGCAACTCAATCAAGGTTCCTTGAATCCTTCTTTGAGTAAGTGGAACCATCCATTTGGGTGCAAGTGGAATTACACACAATAAGGGAGAGGATGGCAAAGGATTTCATGTACAAATGGGATGCCAAATTAATACCCAAAAGAAAACTGATAGCCCCACACAGAAACATCTGATTAAATCTGGCACAAGATCAATCAATGTATCGGAAATAAAGTGTAAATATTGCCTAAGGTACCAATGATTCAAAATGAATTGATGCCTATCAATAAGGGCAATAAAATCTTGGAGATTTGGCACTGGCAGGGAATCTGACATATTGAGAACTGTTACGAAGGGAGACAGCTTGTATCCTTTAGGCAGCTAAAGGGCAAATACGATTTGTATTATGGAATCTTTCACTGTTTCCTCCAATTATGATCATTCCTAAGGGACAGGTGGGGCCCTAAAATGACCCCACCTACCTAGAGGGGCTGAGGAGTTACTTCGACTGGGAAATGCATTGAAATTTATATCAAGAATGTACTTGGTACTCCAAGATGAAAGTCCCAAAACAGGGGCTACACAGATCAAAGATGGGAGTCGGACCTAGGCATTACAATTGACAAGATGTTGGTCAGACTGGTGTAAAGACAATGTGACAACACTTATCAACTCTAGATACAGACTGGTCCAATACAACTTTCTGCACCAGCTCTACCTCACACCACAAAAAATCCACAAGGCAAAACCAGAGGTGCTACAAACATGCTTCATGTGTGGAGTGAAACAGGAAACCTGGTCCTGTGCGAAAGTAGCCCCATTTTGGAAGGATTTGGCTGACATACTAGTATGTTTCAAAAGCTGGAACCCTACTCAAGGAGCAAGTTCAGAGGTATGATTTTTCAAGCTGAGCACTGAACCAATGGAAGAAGTGAGGCATTTTCCTTTCAAACACTCATTCAGACATGCCATACTTGAAGTATTGAGTACAGTCCTGGTTACAACACTGAAGGAAGGGTATGATTGTATTGAAGAGATTAAAGGAGAGAGATTTGACTGGCTGGGCTTCTTTTCCCTCAAGCAAAAGAGACAGAGGATGACTTGAAAGAATGCATATTTGTATTAGACATAGATGGTGTAGATTGGACTGCATGAAAACCAACAAGGTCGGGTCAGATACAGCAATGAGCTCTCTGAACCCTTCTCCATTAACAATGGCGTGAAGCAAGGCTGTGTTCTCGCACCAACCCTCTTTTCAAACTTCTTCAGTATGATGCTGAAACAAGCCATGAAAGACCTCAACAATGAAGATGCTGTTTACATCCGGTACCTCACGGATGGCAGTCTCTTCAATCTGAGGCGCCTGCAAGCTCACACCAAGACACAAGAGTAACTTGTCCGTGAACTACTCTTTGCAGATGATGCCGCTTTAGTTGCCCACTCAGAGCCAGCTCTTCAGCGCTTGATGTCCTGTTTTGCGGAAACTGCCAAAATGTTTGGCCTGGAAGTCAGCCTGAAGAAAACTGAGGTCCTCCATCAGCCAGCTCCCCACCATGACTACCAGCCCCCCAACATCTCCATCAGGCACACAAAACTCAAAACGGTCAACCAGTTTACCTATCTCGGCTGCACCATTTCATCGGATGCAAGGATCGAGAACGAGATAGACAACAGACTCGCCAAGGCAAATGGCTCCTTTGGAAGACTACACATAAGAGTCTGGAAAAACAACCAACTGTAAAACCTCACAAAGATTAGCGTATACAGAGCCGTTGTCATACCCACACTCCTGTTCGGCTCCGAATCATGGGTCCTTTACCGGCATCAGCAACGGTTCCTAGAACGCTTCCACCAGCATTGTCTCCGCTCCAGCATTGTCTCCGCTCCAGCATTGTCTCCGCTCCAGCATTGTCTCCGCTCCAGCATTGTCTCCGCTCCAGCATTGTCTCCGCTCCAGCATTGTCTCCGCTCCAGCATTGTCTCCGCTCCAGCATTGTCTCCGCTCCAGCATTGTCTCCGCTCCAGCATTGTCTCCGCTCCAGCATTGTCTCCGCTCCAGCATTGTCTCCGCTCCAGCATTGTCTCCGCTCCAGCATTGTCTCCGCTCCAGCATTGTCTCCGCTCCAGCATTGTCTCCGCTCCAGCATTGTCTCCGCTCCAGCATTGTCTCCGCTCCAGCATTGTCTCCGCTCCAGCATTGTCTCCGCTCCAGCATTGTCTCCGCTCCAGCATTGTCTCCGCTCCAGCATTGTCTCCGCTCCAGCATTGTCTCCGCTCCAGCATTGTCTCCGCTCCAGCATTGTCTCCGCTCCAGCATTGTCTCCGCTCCAGCATTGTCTCCGCTCCAGCATTGTCTCCGCTCCAGCATTGTCTCCGCTCCAGCATTGTCTCCGCTCCAGCATTGTCTCCGCTCCAGCATTGTCTCCGCTCCAGCATTGTCTCCGCTCCAGCATTGTCTCCGCTCCAGCATTGTCTCCGCTCCAGCATTGTCTCCGCTCCAGCATTGTCTCCGCTCCAGCATTGTCTCCGCTCCAGCATTGTCTCCGCTCCAGCATTGTCTCCGCTCCAGCATTGTCTCCGCTCCAGCATTGTCTCCGCTCCAGCATTGTCTCCGCTCCAGCATTGTCTCCGCTCCAGCATTGTCTCCGCTCCAGCATTGTCTCCGCTCCAGCATTGTCTCCGCTCCAGCATTGTCTCCGCTCCAGCATTGTCTCCGCTCCAGCATTGTCTCCGCTCCAGCATTGTCTCCGCTCCAGCATTGTCTCCGCTCCAGCATTGTCTCCGCTCCAGCATTGTCTCCGCTCCAGCATTGTCTCCGCTCCAGCATTGTCTCCGCTCCAGCATTGTCTCCGCTCCAGCATTGTCTCCGCTCCAGCATTGTCTCCGCTCCAGCATTGTCTCCGCTCCAGCATTGTCTCCGCTCCAGCATTGTCTCCGCTCCAGCATTGTCTCCGCTCCAGCATTGTCTCCGCTCCAGCATTGTCTCCGCTCCAGCATTGTCTCCGCTCCAGCATTGTCTCCGCTCCAGCATTGTCTCCGCTCCAGCATTGTCTCCGCTCCAGCATTGTCTCCGCTCCAGCATTGTCTCCGCTCCAGCATTGTCTCCGCTCCAGCATTGTCTCCGCTCCAGCATTGTCTCCGCTCCAGCATTGTCTCCGCTCCAGCATTGTCTCCGCTCCAGCATTGTCTCCGCTCCAGCATTGTCTCCGCTCCAGCATTGTCTCCGCTCCAGCATTGTCTCCGCTCCAGCATTGTCTCCGCTCCAGCATTGTCTCCGCTCCAGCATTGTCTCCGCTCCAGCATTGTCTCCGCTCCAGCATTGTCTCCGCTCCAGCATTGTCTCCGCTCCAGCATTGTCTCCGCTCCAGCATTGTCTCCGCTCCAGCATTGTCTCCGCTCCAGCATTGTCTCCGCTCCAGCATTGTCTCCGCTCCAGCATTGTCTCCGCTCCAGCATTGTCTCCGCTCCAGCATTGTCTCCGCTCCAGCATTGTCTCCGCTCCAGCATTGTCTCCGCTCCAGCATTGTCTCCGCTCCAGCATTGTCTCCGCTCCAGCATTGTCTCCGCTCCAGCATTGTCTCCGCTCCAGCATTGTCTCCGCTCCAGCATTGTCTCCGCTCCAGCATTGTCTCCGCTCCAGCATTGTCTCCGCTCCAGCATTGTCTCCGCTCCAGCATTGTCTCCGCTCCAGCATTGTCTCCGCTCCAGCATTGTCTCCGCTCCAGCATTGTCTCCGCTCCAGCATTGTCTCCGCTCCAGCATTGTCTCCGCTCCAGCATTGTCTCCGCTCCAGCATTGTCTCCGCTCCAGCATTGTCTCCGCTCCATCCTCAACATTCATTGGAGCGATTTCATCTCCAACATCGAAGTACTCGAGATGGGCAGAGGCCGACAGCATCGAATCTACGCTGCTGAAGATCAAACTGCGCTGGGTAAGTCACGTCTCCAGAATAGAGGACCATCGCCTTCCCAAGATCATGTTATATGGCGAGCTCTCCACTGGCCACCGAGACAGAGGTGCACCAAAGAAGAGGTACAAAGACTGCCTAACGAAATCTCTTGGTGCCTGCCATATTGACCACCGCCAGTGGGCTGATATCGCCTCAAACCGTGCATCTTGGTGCCTCACAGTTCGGCGGGCAGCAACCTCCTTTGAAGAAGACCGCAGAGCCTACCTCACTGTCAAAAGACAAAGGAGGAAAAACCCAACACCCAACCCCAACCAACCAATTTTCCCTTGCAACCGCTGCAACCGTGTCTGCCTGTCCCGCATCGGACTTGTCAGCCACAAACGAGCCTGCAGCTGACATGGACATTACCCCTCCATGAATCTTCGTCCGTGAAGCCAAGCCAAAGTAAGTAGTAAAGATGGTGTAGGTGGCCCAAATCCTTTTCTCATAGTAGGAGTACCAAAAGGAAGAGGGCTTAGATCAAGGTGAGAGGATGTTTTATCATTTTCCCTCCCTCCCCCACCGAGGCATGTATTTTACATAGATAGTGGCTGATAGCACAGAATACAAGAGTTGGGGTATTATGTTGCAACTTTACAGAGTTGAAACCCGGACTATACCTTGCAGAGTACACAGGAGCAAATACAATCACTATATTTGAGGGGCAGGTCGATAGTCACTTAAAAGGACAAGGCATTGAAGGTGGGCATTTGGGATTAGTATAGATGCACATAAAGGTTGACATGCATGCAGGGGGATGAAGTGCCCATTTCTGTTCTGTACAAGTTGATGATACAGCAACTGTGAATCTATTCAGAGCTTCCCCCAACCCATTTCTCATACCTGTCTCTGATGTCACTGCAATCTTACCTCAGCATCAATCACAGGTAAAATACCCAATGAGACAATAATCTAGGCACCCTTCAAGTGCTCTTTACTTTCACTTAAATAAAAAAATGAGATTACCTCTGATTCCGGAAGAGAGATTTGCATATAGTGCCTGACACATATGGAAGTGAAAATCTCATGGGTAGAAAGTCCACTAAGATACAAGCCAGCTAGCATGCAGTCTGCGAGGTATGCTCATACTTCATTGTAATGACTATATCCTATTTGAACTGAACATCTCCATTCACCCTCATTATAATTTAGAATGTCACATCACCATAAAGTTTCAGGCACAGATTACCAGCATGCTTTTGTTTTGCAAGATAATGGGATAAACTGGAGCTGTTTGCTCCTTCGCAAACCTGGAGGCAGCTGAGGGGATGAAATAGGAGAAATGGAAATGTTAAGAGGGATTGGAGAGAAAATTAGAGAGGCAGAAGGAGAAAGTGGATGAGAGTGATAATAGCCCAAGATCCCCCAGCACCACCTGAGGAATCAAAATAACACAATATGTATGGAATGGGTTGGGGTGACATATCACTGGGACACGTGCAAGGCATTATCAAGCAGCATTTTGTCACAAGGCATAAGCAATGTGATATGGAGTGCCAGAGGGAGGGTGGCCCTCATTTGACTCTTCCCCTAATGGAATCACACAAGAGACAACAGGATAGTCAGCAGATGACAATGAACACACAAGGGTCCAGCTCTAATCGTGAAGGTTAGATGGCGCTGGGAAACTATCACCTTTCAGATGTCAAGGCTGAAAAAAAAATGGGCAATGCCATCACACAGCACCTAATAATTAGGAAATTGTCTCTGTGGAGCTACTGACAGAGGCCACATAAAATGAAGCTACTTCCAATTAATCTCACCATGACCCAAATAGAGGTGCTTGCCACATGAGGAACACCTTTAGAGATCAGGAGGAAAAGTGACTTGCAACCAGCATACAAAATAATGTTCTCAAGTAGTGGAGATGTCAATAGATTGCTGTCACCAATAGTCACAAGGCTGCTATGCATTAGAAGTTCAAGGCTATTCAGTGGTGAAGAGGCACCCAAGTTCTCCATAAGCAGGTCACTCATCTATTGGAAGCAATTGTACGGCACAAGCAGAAACATGTCTCATCCACCAAAATCTAATTTTTGTGATTGTGTAGCTTAGATGTCTGGTCAAGTGGACTTCCAGAAAAGAGGAAGCCCAGACAACAAGCACCTGTGATGTAGGTGGGTGAGCTCAGGACATTGAAAAGGCACCAGGATTGTGTGTACGTGCTCCCAAGTATTTAATTTGTTTTAACTATGACCCCCCCCCCCCACCCACAAGTGGCTATATAAAGGACACTGACCGACTGAGTTTCTCTAACATTGTGATTTTACTACAGCAATTGTGTCTGCAGACTTTCATGTTTAAATACCTCCCTCTCCCCCCCACAGTGGTTTCCTGGCATCCCCTCAATGTTTCAATTTCTCCTCACCCCAGACATTGCATTTTCCTGTAACCTACAGATTGCATCCCCAACCGTGCCTTCACCCTCTCCAGCCACCTGAAACCATCCCATACAAGATTCGAAAGTCACATGCTCTTACAGGTCATCTGTGTGGACTCAAAGGGAGGAGGGGAGGCATTCAGATGGCACTAAAGCTTCAAAATCTACACATTGGATAGAGACAGAAGAGACTCATGTGCAGTACTACTGGAAAATGTCTTCATTTTCATCATTTCCGTGATGGGTTTTCTGAAAACACTTGCTTTATTGAAATACAGAGTCATGTGGAGTAAACAATGTGCTGCATCGTGCAGAGATAATTGTCACTGCCAGCAACTCTACTCTACTGCTTCAGAAAGGTTGTTAGAGTGCCTCCACTGATCCATTCACTGTGAGTATCTCACCAGCGATAAGCTGCACACTTACTCTCCTACAAGATTAAGCACATGATGTTGAGTGATGTACGGTGAGGTTTGACACGGTCCTGCTCTTACTGTCTGACCAATATCTTCTTTTTGTATTGAGGGGCCAACAAAGATTGAAGGTTACACTCACAGTTCCAATTTATGCTGCCAGGGAAGAATCTCATCAAAGGTGACTTGTAACATAACTGGGTAGGTAAATGTTCTGTGATTTTAGACTTCTGAAGAATGATTTTTTTTTTTTTTTTTTAAACATTAAAGTGATCAGGATACTTTCCTGAAAGGTGCAATTTCACTTCAGTGAAATCTACTTTAGGTCAAATTAATTCAAAAATGATTTAAACAAAAAATCAGTCACAAATGGAACAACTTTTCAGCCCATTGCATCTCTCAGCAAGTTTGCAAAACTAAAAGAAACATGTGATCCACATATTTGAGTATTTATGTGCACTTTAGAAAAAGATCTCAGGGAACACAACATTCTGCTTACAGTCTAGTAATTAGTTTCTTGTAAGAATTTCACAGCCATTAAATACAAGTTAAAGCAATTGAGAAAAAGGTCAGTGGACCAATTGATTTGAAGCCCCATATAAACAAGTAGTGCAGAAAGGTTAGATCTGGAAGAAGGAGCTCAAAGTGCAGACTATAGGTGTAGCCTGAGCACAAGAAACTACAATGAGATAGATTAAGGAATTGAATCCTCAATTAGTCAACCTCCAGATCAATCCAAGGGAAGAGAATCAACATAGAGTCCGGCATGAAAGTAGAACAAATGAATAAAACAAGCAGGAGCTGTGGGTGACTACGCACATTGAAAAGATGAACTAAAAGACCTTGAAGAACTAAGCTGCAGATAAAATACTCTCGAGGTAGAGTTAAGATTAAGTACCACCAAGATTAAAAACATCAATGTACAAGAAAGAACGGAAAAGCTTTTGTAGGCTTATCCAGCAGCTTTTATTCCTCACATGCAAGATTAAATCACAAGCAGAAAAAAGATGGGATCAATGAGACCAAAGATGGGACCAAATGGGATCAATCCCCTCAAAATCTTGTGGTGTTATACCCTTCAGCAAAACGTACACACACAAAAAAAACCTCTCATTGCATGGGTAGATACAATGATGCGAAAAGTCCTTGTATACAATTCTATCAAAAGAATAATAAACCAATGTACAAAAGGGCTATTAGCTGTACTGTCAGTGGAAGAAGTTCAATGTCAACTTCGGAAAGAAAATCTACAGTAGATGTCATCTTTGAGAAATAGAGCAAATGGACAAGAACATTCTACACAAGTCCATGAGACTTCAGAGCAATGATTTCACTGAAATACAAACCAAAAACATGAAACAATACTAGCAAATGCACCAATTTACTGTATCTGTAACCACACCAGAAGATCTTGGATAAAGTTATGATAGCTTGTAAATCTGACAACAAAAATTAGCGAGAAGAGTGATAGAGGAGGCATTGATTCAACAAGTGAACCATGGTGACCTGAGATGAGAAAACAAAGATGAGTAGCAATCCAGCAGTGACCCAGAGTCAATTCAGCCCAATAGTTTGGGGTGCAAAATGTGCACCTTCTCTGCAACTCTGAATTTCTTCCAAGAACTGGAGGCTTTTTCCCAGATCTTAAATAGTAATTTACCTTTTGCATGCTTTTAAAAAAAATGGTCTAATCTAGAGAGTAGTTGATGGTGACATGGTTAGAGCAGCAGTTAATGCAATGCTGTTTCTGTGCTAGTGACTTAGGTTTGAATCCAGAACTGTAAGAAGTTTATACAATTTCCTCGAGACCAGTAAATGTATTCCCTGTGTGCTCTGGTTTCCTCCTACCCTCCAAAACCTACGGGATTGTAGATTAATTTGGCATAATTGGGTGGCACTGGTTTCAATAGCCAGAGCTATCATCTACTGTGTTGTGAATAGAAACAATATAGGGACAATAAAAAAGGTTAGGGGTGGATTAGTGCAAAGATATATGTTTGATGGAATGTATGGACTTGGTGGGCTGAGTATTTATTCATTTTTAAAAAAATTCAAATTATTACAATTGTAGTTGTTTATGTTGTAGATTTTTTAAACAAAATAGTTGTTCAGCTGTTACAAGTAACAATCAAAGTTCAAGTTTATTTGTCATCCAATTTACCAGTACAACCCACAAACTGTTAGGAAGTCCAGAAGAGGGGTGTTGAATCCCAGCGAGGACAGATTGTCCACCACCCTCTGGGAAATCATCGTATTAAATGTCAAACTAAAGTCAATGAGCAGCAGTCTGACGAATGAAGCCTCATTCTTCAGGTGGGCCAGGATGGAGTGAAGTGACAAGACTATAGCATTGTCTCTGGAATGGCTTCTTCTATAGGCAAATTGAAATGGATCCAGTGTTTCTGAAAGGTGTGTTTTGATGCAACCTTATACCACACTCTCAAAGCATTTCATAATGCTGGAGGTTAGTGCCATAGGGTGATAGTCATTGAGGCCTGTAATTATCACCCTCTTGGGTACTGGGATGATGGTGTTTGTCTTAAACCCTACGGGAACATTGGACAGCAGCAGTGAGGTGTTAACGATGTCAGTGAAGACCTCCATCAACTTGTATGTGCAGACTTTCAGTACCCGACCAGCTATGTGGTTGGTCCCATTGCCTTGTAAGAGTTCACCTTGGATTGGGTTCTCCTACCATTGACTGCAGCCATGCAGGGGTCCTGTTCATCGGGGGATATGGAGCTTTCTTTGGCATCATCATGTTCTTCTCATCAAACTGTGCATAGGTGTTCAATCTGTTCAGAAGGGAGGCGTCATTGTCCTTAATCCACAAGATTGACTTGTGATCCACAATAGCCTTCTAGAAACATAGAAACATAGAAGATAGGAGCAGGAGTAGGTCATTCGACCCTTCGAGCCTGCTCCGCCATTCAACAAGATCATGGTTGATCTTACAGTTCAGTACCCCATCCCCGCCTTCTCTCCATAACCTTTAATACCCTTATACTGAAGAAATATATCTAATTCCCTCTTAAATATATTTAATGAACCTGCCTCTACTGCCCTCTGTGGCAATGAATTCCACAGATTCACCACCCTCTGGGTCAAGAAATTCCTCCTCTTCTCGGTCCTAAATGGTTTGCCTATTATCCTCAAACCATGGCCCCGGGTTCTGAATTTTCACATCATTGGAAACATCCCATCTGCATCCATTCTGTCGAGTCCTGCCAGAATTTTATATGTCTCTATGAGATCCCCTCTCAATCTTCTAAACTCCAACGAGAACAATCCCATTTTGCGCAATCTTTCCTCATAAGTCATTCCTGCCATTCCAGGTATCAGCCTGGTGAATCGCCTCTGCACTCCCTCCATTGCAAGAACATCCTTCCTTAGATAAGGTGATCAAAACTGCACACAATACTCCAGGTGTGGTCTCACCAAGGCCCTGTACAGCTGCAGTAAGGTATCCTTGTTCCTATACTCAAACCCTCTTGATATGAAGGCCAACATACCATTTGCCTTTTTAACCACCTGCTGTACCTGCATGTTCGCCTTCAGAGACTGGTGTACAAGTACCCCTAGGTCTCTCTGCACTTCCCCATCTCTTAATCTATTACCATTCAAATAGTAATCTGCCCTCTGGTTTGTATTACCAAAGTGGATAACCTCACATTTATCCACATTGTAGTGCATTTGCCATGTATCTGCCCAGTCCCTCAATTTATCCAAATCACACTGGAGCTTCCTGACCTCCTCTTCCATGCACACAACCTCTCCTAGCTTAGTGTCATCTGCAAATTTGGAGATATTACATCCAATCCCCTCATCCAGATCATTAATGTAAATTGTGAACAGCTGGGGTCCCAGTACAGATCCCTGTGGCACCCCACTGGTCACCGCCTGCCACTCAGAAAATGAGCCATTTATCCCAACTCTGTCTTCTACCTGCCAGCCAGTTCTCAATCCACATCAATACTTTGCCCCCAATCCCATGAGCCTTGATTTTGTAAGCCAGTTGTTTATGCGGGACCTTATCGAAGACCTTTTGGAAGTCCAGGTACACCACATCCACTGGCTCTCCCCCATCTATTTTACCTGTCACCATCTCAAAGAATTCCAATAGATTTGTCAAGCATGATTTACCTTTTGTAAATCCATGTTGACTCCGTCCGATCCCTTCTCTGCTAGTCATATGCTCCGCTATTACATTCTTAATAATGGATTCCATCATTTTGCCCACTACTGATGTAAGGCTCACCGGCCTATAATTCCCTGCTTTTTCTCTACCCCCTTTTTAAATAGTGGGGTAACATTAGCTACCCTCCAATCCATGGGTACTGATCCTGAGTCTATCGAGTTCTGGAAAATATTTCTTAAAGCATCTGCTATCTGAATGGCCACTTCCTTAAGCCTTGATCCCTTGCCACATGCATCTCATGTCTCCAGTGTCACACAGCTGTTGGTGGATCTTCTGTGTGTATCCTCACTTTGCCCTCTGGATTGCACGGGAGAGTTCAGTCCTGGATGATCTTAGTGCCATCCTATCCCCTGTCTTGAAGGAATCACAAGCTCTGAGAAGGGCCCAGACCCATGGTTTCTGGTTAGCCCTGATTGTGAATCCTCAATGCACTTGCTGATGTAGCCAGTCACTGAGCTCATGTACTCCTCTAGTTTTACATGTCGGTTGTATGTGGCCACCTTCCTGAAAAAGCTCCATTCTATCATCTCAAAGCATTGCTCTGCTGCCTCCCCCATCCTGATCACCCTACAAACCAACCTAGGTTGGTCTAGTATGCCAGGGTTAGCAGGACAAATATGTGATTGAGTAACCAAGGTGGGTGGGGTGAGATGCAACCACATACCCACCAGGGACATTGATATAAACAATCCACGATGTTCTCTCCTCTGGTGGTGGTTAACATGCTGTTGAAATCATGGCAAGACCATTTTCAGGTTCTGTGTGATTGAAGGCGCCAGAACAATCATGGCACCATCAGGGTAGGAAATCTGGGCTTTGTAGATGGCTCCACAAAGCTCTTTCCTGACTTCACTCTTGTTAGCCAAAGCCAGAACAGAGTGCACCAATCAGCATGGATGAGAATTCCCTGGGCAGGTAGAAAGGTTGCATTTCATCAGGAGGTTCTCTATCTTTACTGAGCAGGACTTCACAACAGAGACATTGGTGCACGTTCTCATTAATGTAAATCAGTGGTTTTCAAACTACCTTCCCAAATACACATTCCACCTTAAGCAATCCCTATGCCATAAGTGCTCTGTGATTGGTAAGTGATTGCTTAAGGTGGTATGTGACTAGGAAAGGAAGGTTGAGAGTCACTGCTCTAGACCCAATTGTTACTGAAATATTTTGCTTGAGAAAAATGGTCATTGGTCCATTTCTTTTGGAGTTATGAAACTGTGCACTATATAACCATATAACAATTAAATTATGGAAAAAGGCCATCTCAGTCCCTCTAGTCCGCACCAATTTAAGTGAAACTCCACAAGTCCCACCTACCTGCTCCCTGTACATAACTGTCCAATCCCCTCACATCCTTGCACTTATCCAACCTTCTCTTAAATGACAAAATTGACCCTGCTGCAACCACGTCTTCAGGTCATTCCACTCAGCCACCACTCTGAGTGAAGAAGCTTCCTCTTATGTGACTTCTAAAGTTTTGCCCCCTAACCCTTATGATGTTTCATTCCAATCTCACCTACCCTCTCAAGGGGAAGAGCATATAATGAGTCAATTAGTTATGATTAAAACAGTAGTTTTCAAACCATTTTCTTTCCACTTACTTACCACCTTAAGCAATCCCTTACTAATCACGGAGTATTTCTAGTATAGGAATTACTTAATGTAGAATGTGAGTTTAGTGGGACAATTTGAAAACCACTGCTGTAAATGCCCAGGCCCCCCCACCTCAAGTCTTGCCAGAAGCAGTAGCCATTCTGTCTGCCCAAAGAAGATGAGGCCATCCAGTTGAACCAATGAGTCTGGAATTGTGTCCTGGAGCCACATTTCTGTAATCACCAGAGTGCACCAGTCCTGCAGTTCTCTCTTGTTCAGATGCAGCCTTGGGTAATCCATTTTCTTCTCCAGTGATCTTATATTTGAGAGTAAGATCATTGGGAGTGCATGTCTGAAGGAGTTAACTCTCAGTCTATCCCTGATGCTGGCACATTACTATGCTTCTATCTTCTCCACCAGCACCTCCAATGGCCTCCCATGTGTCTCCTACAATCAGGTCCACAGTTTGCAGCAGTCGGTGTTCCCTGCTTCAGAAGGTTTAAACTGCACAGAAGCTTACCGATCCCATCCACTAATTTGAAAATGCAGTTCACATTTGGTATCTTGACAAGAGTTTCCCAATCATAGACACAAGGTAGCATTTTGTGGATTTCACTGTTGTGAGGAGCCGAACTGACTGCTGCAATCTTGTGCATTGCCATCTTTAGGGATGAGGGAGGTTGAATGGAAATTGGAATAGTTAATATAAATGTCAGTCATTTGTAGGGTGTCCAGTTGGAAGATGAAATGTTGTTGCTCCAATTTGCAGGTGGTCTCAGTGTGGCAGTGCATGAGACCATAGACAGACATGTCAGCAATGGAACGGTTTGGGGATTTGAACTAATCCATGATATTGCAGCAGACAGAGCTGAGGTGCTCAACAAAGCAATGTCCCAGTCTGGGTCCAATCTCTCAGATGCAGAAGAGACCACAACAGGAGCACCAGATGCAATGGATGACCCCTGCAGATTCACAAGTGAAATATTCCTTCACATAGATAGACTGCTTGGGACTTCTAATTATGGTGAGGAGGTGATAAGGGTAGATCCCAAGGGGACAATTGGTGGGGAGGGAGGAGTAGACAAGGGAGGCTTGGAAGGTATTATTCCTGTGGAAGGTGGAGAAGGGAATATGTATCTGGTGGTGGGATCACGTAGTAGGTGGCAGAAATGGTGGAGGAGAATATATTGGACTTGAAGGCTGGTGGGATGGTAGGTGAGGACAAAGGGAATCCTGTCCTTGTTGCGCATGGAGCAGAGGGGGACAGGGCAGATGTGCAGGAAATGGAGTATATGTGGGTGAGGGCCGAGCCGATAGTGGTATAAGGAAAGCCATGTTATTTGAAGGACACATTTGATGATCTGGTATGGAAGAACTCGTCCTGGGTTAGCAGATATGATGGAGACTGAATCAACTGAGAGAAGGGAATGGAATGCTGACAGGGGACAGGGTGTGAAGAGGAGTAGTCAAGGCAGCTGTGGGAGTTGGTGGGTTTATAAAAGATGTCTGACGAGAGCTTCCCTCCTGAGAGGGAGGCAGAGAGATCAAGAAAATGGAGGATTTTGCTAGAGATGAACCAAGTGAATTGGAGCTCAGGGTGGAAGTGGATTAAGTCAATAATCTCACCATGCATGCATGAGGCAGCACCAAAGTAGTTGCCGATGTAATGGAGGAAGAGTTGATGAGCCTTCCCCCACCCGCATATAGCAATGCATAATTTTCCACCTGGCACCTTCAACTGGATGACATCAACTTCTCCAGTTTCCATTAAACCCCCACCTTCATCTTCACCCTGTCCCTTTCTGCTGGCTTTGTCTCGGTTTTTTTCCTTTTCCCTTTCACCCTTTCACAGAGCCAAAATTAATTTTCACCTTTCCTTTTATCATGTCAATTATCACCTTTTGTCTGTTGGTCTAGACTCCCATTTTCCCCCTCTCTCTCTCAAATCTTTATTAAGATACCGCCTTGTTTTTTTGTTGCTTATACCTTGAAGAAGGGCTTATCATGAAACATCAGTTATATCTAACTTCCGTGGACACTGCGACACCGGCTGAGTTCCTCAAGCATTTCTGTGTGTTTTTACCACAATGCCTAAAAGCCATGTTGGTATATACTTAAGAGTTATATCAAGAGGAGTCAAAATACCTCTAGTGATGAGTTTAGGGAGTATTCTGAGAGATCCTTGAGTTACATTAAGAGCAAAAGTAACTATGGCGAAAATGGATCACCTTTATCATGGGCATCTATGTGAGGAACCAGAGGGGATGGTTAAAATCTTAAATGAATATTTCTCATTTGGCTTATTGTGGAAAAGTTCATGGAAGCCAAGGAATTGAGGACAATGAGTGGAACATTGGGAAATTTGAGCATACTTAAAGCATAAAGGTAGAACAATTACCCAGGAGACCAAGTATTTCAGAGGATACTGTGGAAATCCAGGGAGAAGTTGCAGCAGTCCGGGCAGAGAAATTTGAATCGACTTTAACCATTGGTGAGTTACTGGATAATTAGAGATGACTAATGTTGTGTCTTTAAGAAAGGCTGCAAGGAAAAGCTGGGGAATTACAGGCAATTGAGTCTTGAATCAATTATGAGAAAGTTATTGGAGGCGACTCAGAATCAGGCTTTACCAGCATTTGGCTTAGGAATAGTTTGCATGGCTTCATGTATGGGAAATTGTCGCTTTTCTTTTGAAAAGGTGATGAATAGGAATGGCATAGGCAGAGTAGTGGATGTTGTCTACATGAATCTTAACAAGATGTATGACAATGGTAAGTTAGTTCAAAGACTAAATAACAGAAAACTACAGCACGGAGACAGGATTATATGGGACCTAAACTGAGCTACCCGATTGGATTCAAAATTGGTTTTGTAGGAGTCAGAAGGTTATAATAGAGGGTCATGAATTTAAGGTAAAACTAGAGGATACAGATATAGCATGAGATTAGAAAGATTTAAAAGGGACCTGAAGGCCATTTTTTTCATACAATGTAGTGTGCCTGGAGAGGTACAGTAAAATGTGGACCACTTTCCATAACTTGGAAGTTCTCTCTTTTCCAAAGTCAACCTTAATGACAAGATCCAACATAGTCCTAAATGTACTGGAACAGCTTTTGGGCATCTCTGAATCAGAGTCTTATGATCATTACATTCGAACAGACACCAAAATATTAGTATACAAAGCAGTGGTGACCCCAACATTTCTGTATGTATCGGCAACCTGGACAACATGCCAATGACATCTGAAGGCACTTGAACAGTTCCATCAACATTGTCTTTGAAATATCTTAAAATGTCAGCTGGTAGAAGAACTAATGTCAGCAAAAACAACAAGTATTAAAGCCTACATCATGAACCAACTAAGATGGAGCACTCATGTTTTTCAGATGGAAGACAAACGTCTGCCAAAACAAATACTCCCACCTTAAAGAAGGCAAGGGTAAAAGAGGTGGACAATAGGAGAGATTCAAAGGTGTCTTAAAGTCCAACATGAAGAAATGTAACATCGTCATCAATAATTGGGAAACTAATGCCAAGACAGAAAACTCTGGCAAACCATTATCTTTTGAAGCCAACAGATATGCAGAACTAGAAGAAAAGAGAAGTAAATGGAAAAAGAAGCAGCAACAATCAAAGCCTGATCTACCATCTGGAACAACCTGTCCTGAATGCAGAAGATCTTTAAAAACCAAGATTGGACGCATAAGCTACTTGAAAACCCATAAATAGATCAATGGAATGAAGACCATCATCCTCGACCTCAACATCAACAAATGGGTCCTGAGAGATGCCGTTTCTTTGAGTTTTACATGCACAATCAGATGATAATGAACTTGATGGTAAATAATTCTTTAGTGCAAGTTGGTGGCCAAAAGAATCAAACGGGGATTAAAAAATGTGTGAGAGTGTGGTAATATGACCACCAGTCTAATGAAGGGGGAAATCTCTATACATTTAGAAAGACCACTTAAGGGGCTGACTCCTCATGGCATGCTGTCAATCAGCTGACCTGAATATAGACTGGAGCTGGCACCTCCTGAGCCAGTCATGCAGGGAATCACCCAAGTATGAACTGGTGTTCAGACTTTTCCAGGAATAAGGCCTGTTGTACAGTCTTTTGAGTTGTGCTTGCTTACTGCCACCTCAGTGCACCACAGAGAAACAACAAGTTGCAGGGGTAGAGAAAAATAAGGGGAGTGGGGCAATTGCACACTTTCACTGTGGTATGGTATGACCCTGAAATACTTCCTTCTGCATCAGTAAAAAGGATTAGATTAGACAGTTGCATGAAAGGAACTTGCTTTGACTATCAAGATGAAGAATCAATTTAGATGGTGATAAAGAGTAAATTTTGGTATTAAAAATAGTTTATTTGAAACTCCGCAGATGCAGAGGAACATGGCGAAGTCTGGGATCTCATTATGGCAGGAAATTTATTTCTGCCCAGCAGTCTCACAAAAGGACAGAATATTCGAGGGTGAGCTGTTTTTGTGAGACTGAGAACAAGTTAACGTCAGAGCCGTTTACAATTCAAGGCATAACTCTGCTGTGCCTGAACTTGCAGTGTGATACATATGCAGTTGCTATGAAGTTGCCATTATTTTTCAGACGTATTTGAGATGAAGATTGAAAACTTTTTCTATAATGTTTAACAAAGTAAAGCTTCAATTCATTAATGGACTTCTCAATCAGGATCTTTTGCTACACCATTAAAGTGAATTATAAAAAAACACATTCCATCATTATCCACTTTAAGTAACAGACTTAACTGATCTAGACATTGTATCAATACATTAAAGATTCTACATTTTGTAATCATGGGTCAGGGTATCTACATTAAACCAGGGTGGTCACCCTTTTAATTTTTAATTTAGACATACAGCATAGTAACAGGCCATTTCGGTCCACAAGCCTATGCCACCCGATTAACCTACACTTCTGGTACGTACTCATGGGCTGAAATGGCCTGTTACCATGCTGCATGTCTAAAAAATTAAATGGTTGACCATCCCTGATTTAAAATGATGCACAAAGGATAGTGGTAGGGTACAGTGGATAATATCTGGCTTCAGAGTGAGGGGGTTGCATGACAGATACTTTGATCTGAACTTTATTGTCCATAAAGACAACCTAACTTGTTTCTAGGCTACATTTAGCAAATAAATGGATTTGTCCATAAAGACAACCTAACTTGTTTCCAGGCTACATTTAGCAAATAAATGGATTTGCTATATTCATCCAAATTATTAAGATAAATGCGAAATAGCTGAGTCTCCAGCATTAATTTCTGAGGCACCTTGCAAGTTACAAATGCCAATTTAAACATGACCTGTTTAACCCTTGCCTTTGTTTTCTGTGGTTCAATGAATTTTCTATTTATGCCTTTACGTTGTTCTCAATCCCATAAAAGTTAGCAAATTATATTATGCTGACTGGGAAACTTTTTTCTTTTCCTTCTTGATTTTATTTTTGTAATCAGCTACATGTTTTCAGAATTAGGGAATGTTAACTCCTTTTTCCATTGTCATCCCAGTTAATTGGCTATGTAGTGTCCTGGGATAGGAAGCCCTTTCTGCCATTTCCACTGGGCCATCCCTTACAAGGACACTAATTGCTTTTCCACTAGACACAACTCATCCCCAGGGATCAGAGTGTTCCACCTTCAACCAGAAGCATCCTGTAAGACATCACACGCAATAGCAGGAAGTGACATACGCATTCATAGAACAATGGCCAACATCAGTCAGGTTGCCCTGTACATCATGGAAATGTATGGATCTGTTGCCAGACAGTCAGGCCTTATCAGTCTCCTTATCTTAAGGTGATGCAAGCAATGGGGGAGGCTAATGGAGACAGTTTATCTGCTTCTAATAATGAAGGATGGATAACCTGGGAAGGTTTTGAGGAGGAGAGTCGAGCTGTGTTGACCAGCTGCTGGTGCAAATGCCTAGTTATAATGAGGTATTTTGAAAAGGTGGCTAGGAGTAGAAAGGTGTGGAAGAGGGAGAGACCTCATGGACCCTTGTTCTGGAGCAAAGTCATGGATAAATACAATGATGAGCAATGGTGTGAGAATGGTACATACGATTTAATTGCAGGGATTCTAATGTTAGTGATCGTGGTTTCAAGGCTGCTAGCAATACCTTACTGTTTGATTATACATGGCTACATATACAGTACGCTGGATCTGTAATGGAAAGTTGCAGCCTCATGGCCTGCCTCATAATTTTAAAGTAAAGAACCTTTTCCTTCATCCATTTGTTGTCTTAAGAACTCACACATACAAATACAAAATGAATCAGGGATCCTCAGTTGGGATAAGATCACCAACTGCCAAAAGCCTCCAGAGCCACGTATCAGATTTATAATAACTGTGGTGGTAGGCAACCGCTTTTGAGTATCATTCCATCAGTGCTCTGTTTGTGTGGATATACCCACTATATTCAAGGTGGTGGGCAAAGAACAATCATGGTGAAGCAGCTCCTCATGAATTATTTAATTGAGCTGCCGAGCTGCATTTGAAAGAAGGGGTGGCTATTCAATGTGTGCTCGTGCAATCGATGGCATGCACATTCCCATTATAACCCCACAAGATGATCCATCTTCCTACTGCAATCACAAAGGATGGCACTCAATTGTTCTGCAAGCTGTTGTTGACCACAACTGCTGGTAAGGATGATGAATCCATTAAAATTTGTTTTCCTCACTTAAAGAATAAAGCCTTTGTTTCCAGCTTCACAGATGTGTATGTGGATTGGTCAGGTTGCACCCATGATGCCACAGTTCTTATCATCTCTCCCATTTAGAGAAAGGCTGAGGATGAAGGCCTCTAATCACAATATTAGACCAAGTTTAGGACATGCATATTTAATCAGCTAGAGTGCTAAGTGAAGGCCTCAGGTTCTTTCTTATCTGCTCTGTACTGTATATGCCACATACATGAGTGCCCAATCTCTTCTCATTCCTCTGCTCACAGGGTTGCAAAGTCAATGGAGTGGAAATTCCTGCACATCTAATCAGGGACTCGGCCTATCCACTAAGATGATGGCTGAAGAAGGGGTTGTAAATGAAAATTAAACTAGGAACTGAGCTCTGCGTGGACGGCTGTGGAAAATGCATTTGAATGTCTCAAGGACCACTGGAGGTGCCTGTCTAAAAGAATAGCCATGAATACCGCTTCCCTGTCGGAGGTTGTTGTTGCCTGCTGTTTCTTGCATAACATTTGTGAGATCACCAAAGAACACCTCCTGGAAGATTTGAAGACTGCTGAACCAGATCCCCCTCTCCCAGAAAGAGTTCCCTTCCAGGGTCCAAAAGGCTAGGGTCACCAGGCTATTCATGAGGTTATTACGATAGTTTTGTGCAGACATGAGGAAGACAACTTGGGTATGGCTGCAAAATGTCAAGAACTTTATTGCTCATCTAACAAAGTAGTGCAACAACAACTTCCTTTAAATGTAATTTAAAGCAGAGCTTTTCTGAAATCAAAAACACGAGTCAGTTAAACGCCAGTGGTCCACATGAACATTTGTCTCTTCAGCAGAATAAAGTGCCCCTTTAAATTTTAAGAGTCTCCAGTCACATGTGTAACTCAAAAATAAACTAACGAGACATTTCTCACTGCTCAATAATGACAGGCGTTAATGAATGTAAACTTTTTGACTTTGGAAATAACTTCTGATTGTCCTGCGATTCATTTGTAATTGCTTGCTTTGCATTCTCATCACTCTTCCTCCAGAAACTGGATAAAAGAGCAGGGAAAGGGGAACTGAGAAGTAGTCATCCACATAGCCTTTCTCATCTCCCTGTGTCTGGTGTTCCCTTCCTGAGGGAGGTCATGTAGGTGGGGTGCACAGTTGAAGACTGACAGCAGTGGAAGAAAGGGAATTTGGAAATGGACAGGCTGAGGAAGGAGGTAGGATGGAGGAGAATTGTTTGGGATCGGCTGATGGTGCTGAGATGATGGAGGAAGAAAGGAATGAAGCATGTGGTTCAAAGGAGGAGGTAGCTGGTTGGAGGGAGGCCAACAGTGAAAGGAGGCTCCACAGGAAATCAGATGAATTGATGATGCCAGGTTGCTGTCTGGGCTTGCATCTCCAGCCTAATTTCATTGATCAGGTGTGATAGTCCTTCATCTTTTACTTGGCACTGCTGCCTGTCGTCCTCACTTTCCTGACTCTCTGCCTGCATATTTCCATCTGCCTCTCTCTACCATCCCATTCCCGGTCCACCAGCTCCAATTTGTGTAGTATCCCTCGGAGCTTAGTCGCGGCATCCTGATTTTTTTGTGGGCTTCCTGCATTTCCTCCTCCCTTGGGTTCCTGGATTACAAGTGCCACATACATGAGATTTACATTTCACGTCAGGTCCATAGATCAGTAAATACATAGGCAATGGAGGGATGAAAAGCGATTCTTATCGGCCTCTGATGCAGCAGCAGACAAGCAGTCTCTTTTCTGGGCTGTTGGGTGGCTGAGCTACTAGCAGTGGCTGAAGTAGAGGAAGAGGGTGTGTATAGGGGAGTGAAGATGCAATTGAGAAAAATGAGGTATTGGGGGCATCAAGTCCCTCCACTTCTTCCTCTACCTCTGGTTGCAAATTGCATTCTGGACTTTGTGCATCATCCCCCTGACTAGACTGTAAGTTGGCTACCAGGGAGAGGGGCTCAGCTTGATTGCTGGTACATCATATACTATAAGCCTGGTTAAAATAAGGCCAGTCCCATTGGTCCTTCCCACTCCTCCCATTGTGGTCCATGTCCTGATGGAACTTCCTCCCAAGTGTCTTGAGTTTACTGATTACCCTTGTCCCTGCTATACCCGATTTCCCTGAACTTTGAGGCTATCCTCTCATAAAACCTACCATCTTTAATGGTGTCTGTCAAATCTTGCCCTACAGCCTCATCCAGCCTCAACTGGAGTAGCTCTTCCACTTCTCTAATACCCCAGTTTGCAGATATTTTATTTTATTTTCCGATCATTTAAAATTGCACACCAGATTTTATTCCACTGCACACTGCGAGTATTATAATTTGGATTTCACTTCTAATTGAGGAGAGGAAGAGCTGCCAAGGAGCCAGTCAGCCTTGCCTCAGGACTCACACAGACAGGCTCAGCACTTGATTAAATGTAAAACAAATGATGTCCTTTCTGCCCCAAGATGCAAGTGTTCCTTTTTTTCCATTGATGTCAGAAAATGCTGGGGATAGGAGGAAGGGTAGAGGCTGTTAATTCTTGGCGTGAAATGACGCCATTTTACGCAGGCATTTGGACATTGTTCCTTTTCCACTGGACCCTGTTCCAGAATATTCCCAGCTAATTCTTGGGACAGGGTGCCAGTGAAAAAGGGGCTTTCGAATAATCCACTTCTTCCACAGTGAATTGTTTGAGAAGCTTAAAATGCAAAGAGATTTGTCAGCCTTTTTCTAGTCAAGATGCCTCACACTGCTTTTGCAGTGATATTCATTGCCTTAAATTTTCCATTCCTTTTTGCTCATTGTTTTTTTTTCCCCCATTTACTTTTGTTCTTGTGGAGACTGATGTTAAAAGTTTAACATTTCCATCATTTCTTTATTCCTCATGATTAATTTTCCTCTCAGCTTCCAGGGGACCAACATTTTATTACACACTCTCTTTGCAAACTTGGTTTGTTTATTCAATATTTATTTTCAGCTGTATACAATCCAACAGCATGCATCTAAGGTACAGCAATCAATGAGATTTCTTACAGGTATCTAACTACCAAGGGATGCCATAAGAATTCCAAGTTAACACAAAGGTGGCAGAAGTATACTGTACTGTAATAGGTTAGTGTTTTTATTTTGCACATTCCAACTGAATATCAAACTCTGGGGTAAACGATGTCCTGAAGAGAATTGTGGCCAGTGTTTCTCTTTATTTCTTGATGAACACTATTAAGTACTGCCGCAAAACTAAATTGTCAAATGGATATATATAATTGGTTTTAAGTACAAGCAGAACTCTATGTTTCAAGTACCCTAAACAAATTAAATCCCCATAGTCAATCTTACAAATCTTTCCTCAAATTTATCATCCATTGAAGAATGAATATCTTCATTATACAAGATCACATATTAATTAAGTAGCTTTTTCCTTTTTATTCTAATCTATTCCATACAAATTCAATTGATAACATCATTAATAGGAGAGATAAACTGAAAATGGATTCTTCAGTGGAGTGAAAGTCAATATACATAATCACTAAGTTCCATCCCACCTCTCAAAAATTCCAGTGGGTAATACAAGCCAAGAACCACCCTTGCACCCTCAACACAATTTCTGTATTAAGGGAAAGGGAATTACATGATCAAATGTGGCGCTCACTTCTGGATCATTGTAGGGGAATCTGGAGAGTATTTGTTATCAGGCACACCACCCCAACAACCTGTTCATCTCAATGCAGTCCAGGACAGGAACGCACAAGCCTGCCAATTAATCAATGGCCAATCCATATGTCCCACTGTTTGGCCTTCTCCCCATAACCCTTAATGCCCTGGCCAATCAATAACCTATCAATGTCTGTCTTAAATATACCTAATGATCTGACCTCCACAACTACCTGTGGCAACAAATTCCAGATTTACTACTCTTTGGCTGATGAAATTCCTCTGCATCATTGATCTAAGCAGACACTCATCTATTTTGAGGTTGCCAAAATGTTGTCCTAGATTCTTCCACAATGGGGAAACAACCTTCACATCTTCCTCGGAGTCTGGACTTACAATCATTTCACTCTCACCTCTGCTCCATAGACTGTTCATCACAACAATTAGGGATAGTCATCATCGCTTTGTGCATGAGAAAACAGCTCACAATTTTTTAAAAAGAAGTGATGAGGCTGAATGATGAGGCCTTCAATAAAGTCCTGCATGGTGAATTAACTTGCAAGATTAAAACACATGAGCATCAAGTTCCTCAGAGTCCACTTAACAAGTGATCTATCCTGGACACAACATTCCCTCACTTGTTAGGAATGCATTGGAGCAGAGGTCAATCAACAGGAGCACAAGACTGAGAGAGGACCACTAGGGTCTGCCTCCCCCATCCACCTTATCTACCCCCTGCCCCATTGATCAATTGATGGGATCTACCAGGATCATTGAAGATAGTGTGTAAAATTGTTGAAGACCCCCTTCCACCCCACACACAGCATCTTTCAGATATTCCAATCAGGAAAAAGATACAGGAATATCAGAGACAGAATGACCAAGTTGAGTAACAGCTTCTTCCCATGGGCAATGAGACAACTGAATGAACTGCTTATTCTAACCCTCCAAGACTCTTTATTAAACAATATGTATTTATGTATTATTTATTTATAGATGCCATGCCATGTTTGTTCATGTGTGATGTTCAGTTGTAGGTTTGCAGTTTGAACAGGAGAACACTGTCTTGATAGGTTGTACTTGTTCAACAGATGACAATGACCTTGAACTTTTGGGAGTTGTAGGTTAATTGAGTGTAATTTGGTGATAAAGGCTCATGGGCCAAAATGTCCTGCTACCATGTTGTTTGTTTTCTTTTAAAAATAAAGACAATTAAATTCGAAAATTTTAATTTAAAATTTGATTTGGGTGAGCATGTAAATTTAGTTTCAAAATTGGTTTGGTGGTAGAAAAGTAATGTTCTTCAATTTGGAGGCTTACAACTAGAGGTGTACCATAGGGACCAGAGCTGGATCCAGCATTGTTTGTCCTCCCTTTTAATGATTTGGATAATAGTATGGTGAACATTGGTTAGAAAGTATGCAAATGCACCAAAATTGGTGGAATAGTGGCCAGTGAGAAAGGTTCCCGAGAATTACAGTATAATTTAGACCAACTTGGACACTGGGCCAAGGAATGACAGATAGAATTTAATTCAGACAATTGAAATGTTACATTTTGATCATTCAAATTGTGGCAAGACTTGCACAATAAATGACAAGGCCTTTGGAGAACATGGCAGAATAAAGGAATGTATGGGTGCAAGAATATAGATCCATGAAAGTGATGTCACAGATAAAGCTGGTCTAAATCAGACAGGGCACTGAATGCAAGAGTTGGAATACCTTGTAATAGTTGTGCAAGACATTGGCATAGAAACTTCTGGATCATTGTTGGCAGTTCTGGTTTCCCAGTGTAAGGTAAAAACATCATGAGTTGGGACCGGAGAAGGAGTCACCCAGTACTAAGGAGTAACAGGATGCAGGTGTAACCTTGTATGCTCAAGATAAGTGTGGCAATAACAAGATGATGTGCAGCAAACTAACAGAGAAGGGTAGCAACAGCGTATTCATTGGACAATGTAATGGTATGATAATTTACTAAGTGCGTGTCCTGAGGTATAAAAAAAAAAACCACTTGCTGATATCGGGCGAATGCGCCTTCTCCAACTAACATTGTTAGTTGCAAGTGTGACAATCCGGTAATAAAGAACCTTGATTTCGACTCAGTCTGGTGTGTGACTCACTCATTCTCGAACAAAGCAGACCTAACACCAGTCATAAAAAGAATACCATTAAGCTGGGAAGGATACAGAAAGACTCACAATGATGCTGCTGGAACCAGAGGGCTTAAACAATCCGAGGCTGGATGTAGCCATGAGTTGAGCCATGTCCTTCTCACGGCACAATTTGAATGGCCACAGTTACTTTTAAAGCATAACTGAGTCCTCAACTAGTGTGGACATCTTTAAAAGTAAGAGTGCAAAGTTTTAAAAGGTGCCCCAAAGGGATTCTACCCCCCACCCCCAAAAACACACTTGCTGGTGGGCATCTGGAATGAACTACCAGAGAAAGCGTGGTACAATGACAAAATGACAAACTTTAAAATACATTTCAACAAATACACAGGTAGGAGTTTGGCAGGTTAGGGTTAGCAAATAGAATAATGTTTGTGTGGACAACTTGGTCTGCATTGATTTGGACCAAATGGCCCATTTCATGAAGTATAGCTCTCTGGCACAATGACTCCAGGTGAGATCATCTGAGCCCCAGACACCAGCTATGCATTTTTCATTCAGTTGTTCACTATATTAACATTGTCATTTCTGGGCCCCACCTTCATCATAGTAGCCAGCCACCCATTTGTCAAACACATCCTCATCCTAAACCTTGTTCTCACCAAGATCCTGGTCAGCTCCTGAAACCAGCCCTAAAAGAGAGAACTGGGTAGCATAACTACTTAGTGACACCTCAGAAATGGGACCACTTTGGAAATGGAAACTTAAGGGCTTCTAAGGACCAAAGCAGTTGCAGATGCCCCACGGCCATTCTTTGTCTATTAGCAAACATTAGCATTTTCAGGAAAATATTTAATGTATTCAACAAGATATCCCACTAAATTAATGGTCTCTTTGCTTCTTTAACACTGGTGTCAGCCCCTACTCTTCCATCACCAATACATGCATGTATGTTTCTCAGGCATAGTAGCCAGAAATGAATAAAAAACTATTATGTCTTTTGCATGCTCCATAAAACATTAGAATAAACTCTTCAAAACTTGCATTTAGACATTATTCAAATTAATTTGTCACATTATCTAGAAATGCAAGAAATGAGTTTACCATGATCTCCAGCTTGCTAAAGCTGTTACTGTCAATTAAATTCAATTCATTGTGGAATAATGACTCCTTCCTTTACCAAACTAAAATACTTCACACATATCAGCATTAAGTTTAATATTACACAGGGCTATTCATCAACCTATATTCAACTATGACTCGGTTCTTTTATCTAGAGTGGAAACTAATCTATTATTTGGGTATTATAATTAAATTTGGCAAACTCAGTCTAGTGTCTGTGTCATATCAAATAGATAGGCTGCTGCCCGTATAATATTAACAATTGAGTGTAAAAAAAGTAGTCCATGTAGATGCAACTGAAAACATGCATTATGTGCCTACTTACATTGCAATATTGGACTTCTATCTTTCTGATTACATATTTGTAGTGGCAAGAGATGAGGTAACAGATTCAAAAGGTTTAAGGAGGTACAATCTTGGACACATAGATTGGGGTAGCATAGTTGGCATAGCAGTTAGTACAACACCTTAACAGCACCAGCTATTGGGTCCAGGGATCAATCCTGCACTATCTGTAAGGAGTTTGTACATTCTCCTGCATCTCCAGTTTCCACTCACTATTCAAAACATACCGGGGTGGGGGGGGGGGGTGTAAGTTAATTCAGAGATAATTAGATAATTAGGCATCATGGGGAAAAATATATAGTTACTGTATTAAATATGTAGTTTTTTAAAAAGATTTAGTATCAAATCACAAATTTTATTTGAAACTGCGAGCAAACACAAAACTAGAGACAGAACACCCATATACAAACTAACCTTGCCAGCATGTAAGGCAACTAAACTACAAATGCCTAGAGGAGGCATTTAGAAATACTCACCCCTTAACATTAAGATTCAAGTATTCACTGAGTTTCAGATTCAAATTTAAAAGTTAAACTAGATGAACATCACAATGAAGCCCCAGACCATACCTCACAACTGGCCCTCCAGCACTCTTCATGAATCACAGCAAGCTCAAAGAAAGAAACAAAGAAAAAAAATAAACATGCAGGTTCTGTATTTTATACTCCTGGGGGGTGAGGGGGTTGGGGGGGGTGTGGGGTGGGGTGGGGTGGGGGGGGGTGGTGGAGGTTGTCCTTGATATAAGGTCACATGATTTCAAGTGAGGCTAATGACCAATTGGAAGGTGACTTAGTCTGGGGGTGGGGCTGATTTAGATTGACAAGGGAGAAGTGACCTTTGACCAATTACCTCCAATCAGTGAGATGATCCTTCATGTTACATTAAACCAGCTTTCCTGTTTGTACCCAGTATTTATTCATCTAAGATTAATTCCGTCTTTTTTTCATTAACAGTATAAATTGCATATTAGTATTTCATTTTTTTCAAAAAGTATATCAGCTATCTTCACTGTTATAGACAAAAGGAAAAAAAATCCTTTTAAATCTGTGTAATAATGTAATTATTTTGTTGCTTCCTCAAATTATTTCCTGAAATGACATAAACAGAAAGTACCCTTTCTGAATCTATAGAGTTATACACCTAGGATTCGAAGAGAGATTGAGACAGGCACCAAAAAGACATTTTCTCCTAAAATATCAATAAATGGTACTTAAGGTTTTAATTACCAACTATAACTTCATGTGCAGTTTAATGGAAAAAATATCAGAAAATCTGAAATTTTCTGATTAAAAAATTAAAATGAAGGCTGAAATATGTGATGGAGCAAACTGTCCTGCAATTTTTGGAGCTTCACAACAAACAGCATAATTTAATTTCCCCAAGTGACTTGGTCAGCCCCAATAAGATCTCAAATCATTGAACCCCATTTTGATCTCCTTAGAAATGGCCTCAATGCCTTTTGAATCTAAAGGACTATATTTTGCACTCATCCTTCTGCTACAGTTCTATTTCTACTCTCTCTCCATTCTTATGCTCACTGTACTGGGGCACATGTAGCTAGCCAGGATTTATTATGTTTGAGGTTATGCATTTTATTTTATTTTATTGCTTCCTAAATCCCATTGCCAGGACATCATTATTTTTCTGACCTTTATCATATCATAGGTGCCCAAATGGCCCATGGCATTTGTCTGTTCATCCAGTTTTTCTGCACTGCTCACTGAGATAACCCAATGTCTAACAATCATATCCCCAGCTTCAAAATCATTTACCCCACCATCTCACCCAACTTCGAACTATTGAATCCCTTGCCATTATTGGCTCATCGATCTTATGACTTGTGAGTCTGAGTCATGCATCGCATTAGGGGCTTGTCTGAGGTTCTACTTCATGTTGGAACAATCTCCTTCATGTGTGCTCATTGATTAATGTGGTTAGAAAGTCAAATCTACTTAGAGCACACCTGCATGATGTGGACTGCATTGACTGCCTGCAGTTATTTAAGAGATGGAACCTCTTGAAACATATAATCCATATATTTCTCAGCATAATGGATGCACATCAGGCTGATAATTAGATTTCAAGATGTGGTTGATGGTGTTTCTTCTTCGGATCATTAGCCAGGAGGTAAACGCATCCTGGATTCTTGCACACGTGCACCAGACACTCTGATTTTGTGCACCATGCAGAATCTTGGATTTCCCAGAGGGGCTGAGAGATCCTATTTATTTACCAGAGTATAAACTAAAGAACCAAATGCTCATTTAGGTCAACATTAAGATTAAATTCTTATTATATTTGGCAGAAAGGACAATAAAATATTTATAGAGGCCTCCCACAGTTTTATTTAATTCTGTGCATATATATAGCACTTAGAGCATCACACATTTTGATTAACATCTAGAACTCAGATTATGAACCCAATGATTTTTTTTAATGAGTCAGTATGATATAATTGTTTACCGAGGCAGCATATGTTTGGAACTAATGTAGTATATTAGTGCATTCAGGCAGAAATGTTCATTTTCATAACTTTTCCCTGGCCAATTACAGTTAAGTTTTCAAATTGTTTTTACCAATTACTTTTATTTTCATTTAGAGGGGTAAAAATCAATCCTCCATTCAAGAAAGATTGGCATGACAGACTGGAAACAATTACCAAATGTACCTGAGGTCATGTTTTCCAGTCCAATCTTCAAGGTAAGGATTGTGTATCTTAGGAAAATAGTATAACACGGGGTGATGAGTCAGCATGCACGATGGAGCTTGAAAACTTGGCTGAATAGTGTAACAACAACAACCTCATGCTCAATGTTATCAACTGTGCTGACTGGCTGCATCACAGTCTCGTATGGAAACACCAATGCCCCTGAATTGAAAGGCCTGCAAGAGGTACTGGACACAACCCAGAACATCACAGGCAAAACCCTCTCCACCATTGAGAACATCTACAGGGAATGCTGATGTCACAAAGCAGCAGCAATCATCAAAGACCCACATCACGCACCACATGCTCTGTTCTCACTGCTGCCATTAGGAAAGCGGTAGAAATGCCACAAGACTCACACCAGCAGGTTCAGGAACAGCTGCTACCCCTCCACCATCAGACTCCTCAACGACAAACTCAACCGGAGACTCATTTAAGGACCATTACTTTTGCACTTTATTAATTTTTTTCTCTCTGTATTTCACTGTTTGTTTACATTTCTTTATTTGTTTACATGTGTACATTGAGTACAGTTTTTTTTTGCACTACAAGTAAATGGTAATTCTGTGTTGCCTACAGGAAAAAAAGAATCTCAATGTTATATGTGATGTCATGTCATGCCTCGGGGCTGATTTAAATTTCAAAGTTCAGATCAACTGTCAGAGTACATACATGAGATTGCATCCATTCAATGGTCCAGGCAGAATTTATACCTATTGGTAGTGCAAAAAAAAATGTACTCAAGAAAAAATACAAAAGAATGAAATATAAACAAGGGCAAACAAACTGCAATACAGAAAGTAAATATTTAATAATAAACAATGCATGAAATAAGAGTCCTTAAATGAATCTCTAATTGTGTTTGTTGTTTCGCAATCTGATAGTGGAGGGGTAGCATCTGATGGCAGCTTTCCATGTAAATTTTCTCGATGGTGGGGAAGTTTTGCCTGTGATGTACTGGGTCACCACCTTCTTCAGAACTTTGTGCTCATAGGTATAGGTTCCCCAATACTAGATCATCATGTAGTTGGTCAGCACACTTTCTAGTACACATCTATAGAAGTTTCCCACAGTTTCCTCTCACATACCAAACTTCTGCAAAATCTTAAGAAAGTAGAGGCATTGACTCCTGGGAAATGTAGCATCAAGGTTTAGAAATTGGCCCCAAAACACAAAGGTAGTTATGGAGGATGCTTCCTGTAAAGGGAAAGGAGCTGCAAAATGCAGTTTGCTTGTGTATTCTGTGAAATCTCACTGGGAATTTTGCATTGAGGTGGTTTAGGCAAAATATCAAAACAAAAATTTGATATTTTGGAAAAAAAATAGACTTGAATACAAAGAAGAGCAGAAATAGATGGGCAGTAAAGCCAAAGTGGCTCATTGCTGAATACCGCAAAGTAAAATTGTTAGTGTAGCAGTTAATGCAATGCCTTTGCAGCGCCAGTGATGGGACCAGGGTTCAAATCCCACACTGTAAGGAGTTTGTATGTTTTCCTCGTGTCTGCATGAGTTTTCCCCTTGTGCTCCAGTTTCCTCCCACTGTTTGAACAATTTACCGAGGGTTGAAGGTTAATTGAGTGCAATTGTTTACTAATTCTTTAATTTGGTTGAAGTCAGTTCATTTAAATATATCAATTGTTTTATAATTTGTTTTGGAATATGGAGTTGGTGTCTCATAATGCCAGTGATGTGACTTTGATCCTGACCTATGGTTCTATCTGTGTGGAATTTGCTTTATGTTCCTCTTCCATTTGCCACATTACACTAAAATACTGGAGGAACTCAGCAAGTGAGGCAGCTCACTTTTTGTAACAAAGAGAAGGATATATAACTAATGTGTCAGGCCTGAGCCCTTCATTCAAGTTATGAGTAAAAAGCAGGCAGGTGCCTGAATAAAATGGCAGGAGAGGGAAGGGGTAGGGAGAGGATGCAAGGGGATGAGCACAGGGCATTGAAGCGAACAGAGTGAATATGGTCAGTGAAGCAATTTTCCAGTCTGTATCCAGTCTTTCCGATGTAGAGAAGGCCACAATGGGAACACCGGACGCAGTAGGTGACCCCTGCTGATTAACAAGCTTGTGCAGACTGTTTGGGGCCCCAAATTGTGGTGAGGGAGGAGATGTGGGTGCAGCTGTAGCATTTCCTGCAGTCACAGGGATAGGTACCAAGGGGGTAATTAGTGGAAAGGGATGAGTGGATGAGAGAGTCATGGACGGAGTGGTCCCTGTGGAGGTGGAGAGGGGAGGGGAGGGGAAGATGTGCTTGGTGGTGGAATCATGTTGTTGGTGATAGAAATTGTCAAGGATAACATGTTGGCTGTTGAAACTAGTGGGTGGTAGGTGAGGTCAAGGGGAATCCAGGTCTAGGGGCAAAGGGGGCCAGGGCAGATGAACAGGAGATGGAGGAGATGAGATTAAGGGCTGAGTTGATGGTGCTGGAAGGAAAACCATGTTTTTTGAAGAAGGAATCATCTTGGATGATCTGGAATGGAAAAGGAGGAATTGAGAGAAAGGAATAGAATCCTTACAGATGACAGGGTGTGAAAAATGTAGTAGAGGTAATTGTTGGACTTAATGGGTTTGTAGAAAATGTCTGTAGAAAGTTTGTATCCCAAGATGGAGACACAAATAGTCCCATCCTGTCCTGGCATTCACCTCACAAGTGGTTCTCCAGTATCACCCAAGCCTCGTAACCGGCATCAGACCCCTCACAGTCAGTCTTCTAGTGTCACAAGTAGCCCACAACCTGGAATGGAGCTCAGAGATATCTCAATGGAACAAAAGAGAGTGATCTGTAATGCATGGTGGGCTTTATGGTGCAGCTGGCTAGAGGGGCCAGCCCAGGTGCACCCCCATGACCTGGGATTAAAAAAAAAATTGCATAGGAGCCTCACCAGTTGGTGGATCTAAATGAATGACCTGGGTGAAAGGCCTCCTGCCTGTATGGCCAGATGACCCTCCAGGAGAAAGTACATGGAAATTCCTTTGTTCTGACCCATTTCCTTTGTTTTATTATCCTCTGGATAACACCCACCCACACATATCCACCTATGGCCTTTTGGCAGTAGTCCTGTGCTCCTCTCCTGTCCCTCCCCAACCATTTTATTCAGGTGTCTGTCTGGATTTTGCTCATAACTTGATGAAGGGCTCAGGTCCAAAATGTTGGTTATCTGTGGAAGGTGGCTACATAAAGAACACTGTGTGACTTGCTGAATTTCTCCAGGATTTTTGTGCAATATACAATCAGCATTTGCAGAGTTCCTTGTTTAACACCACATTTTCTTGTTTTTCTGACTCCACCTCTGGACATCCCATTTGTTAGTTTCTCTGGTTATTGTAAGGGGTTAAATTGATAGGCATGAGAGAAAGAATAAGTTGTGAAAAAAATAATTGGAGAAGTGGGATGTAACAGTTGGCACAGACTCAATGGATTGAATGGCTTTCTATATTCTAAGAAATATGATAGAAATATAATTTTAATCCTTTAGTGGTTCTCATCCATCTTCAAAGTAACTGAACAATGTTTAAATTTAAATTTAAATGTACTGTATGGTAACAGGCCATTTTGGCCCATGAGCCCGTGTCGCGCAATTTACACCCCATTAACTGACACCTCCGGTACATTTTGAGAGGTGGGAGGACATCGTAGCCCCCAGGGAAAACCCACGCAGACAAACAAACTACTTACAAGACAGCTCTGGAGTCGACCCTGGTCCCGAAAGCAGGAGCTGTAAGGGCATTGTGCTAAACTCTGCGCCAACTTCGGGAAGCTCATATGCCTTGCGGAGACTGGTAAGTCAGTAGAATGACTGCACCATCAACTTGAAAGTTTCTGCTTGTATAAAAGAACAACCTTTTGTGCAAGAAGGAGGAGAAACAAAAACTGGCTAATTGATAGTTAAACATAAACTGAGGGTTGACTGACTGTGATAGTACAGATCTATCACCAATGTATATAGTGTATATAGTTACAGTATCTAGACTATGGTTACTGCGATTGGCTGAGAGCTTAGCCACGCCTACTTTCTGGGCCTTAAAGGGTTGTGTCCCTAGCCAGGTCGGATCATTCCGGACTGGTTGGCCACCTGTGAAGAGCTCCTGTCTTTTGTTAATAAAAGCCTTGGTTTGGATCAACAAGTCTTTGATTCTTTCGACGAGCTCTACACAGACAAAATCCAATGACACAAGATAAAATAGTTCATATTTAGATATATGAAAATGATCAAAGATTATCAATGGATTTAAACTACATTCTAGTTGTTTTCCATGGATAAAGTAATTTTAATCAAACCACTTTAGCCTGCTATTGATAACATCACATCAGATTTCATGTTAAATTCCGACTCATTGAATTTGCAGTGACATCAGTTCAAAGGAAACAGACTTTGAGTGTAAACTAATTAAAAATGTTCAGTCTATGATGTGAAACCTTGCACTGAGCCAAAAAAAGACAAGTTATTAATAGTTTGAAATATTTGTTTTTTAAGAAGTAAAAATATTGTCTCCAGCTGGTGAGTACAAAATAATGATTCCAAACACTGTTGTCTCTGATTGTGAAGATATATGGAAGATGTGATTCCTTTTGAATTATTGAAAATCGTAATAAAATATTCAGTAAAATTATTACACAAAATACTGTAATTATGTAGAACCAGGTGAAGGCATTTACCAGAATAAATATTTTGCATAACTTGATATTTCCTTTGGTCATAACTCACATTTGGTTTAAATAAAAGCAGGCTTATGAAACTCTTCTCCAATTGTGGAAACATCTGGGACTAATTTAAATCTGCATTCACGTTATGCTTGTAAGAATTTTAAATGAACATTTAAATATAATTCAGAAACACCACACGCTGACGATATTCATTAAATTTCAAATCAGACGTTTGCAATAACCTTTGGCTTTGCACAAATGAGAAGTGAAAATTTTGTCTGGCATGCAAGATAAACATTAGAATAAATTAGCAAGTATTATCCAAAGCTTCACTTCAAACCATTCAGTGACTACTGATCAATAATATCTACTATTATTTTCTTGCTGCAATATGAATGTCAACTTTATCAGACTGTAATTTAGCTAATGTTATATCTTGAATTATATAACTTTTGAAGGCCCAAATTTATGTAATTGAATTCTGGAAAGCCTTTCTAACTTCTAAGTTGAATGAATAATTTTGCTTTTATTGAACTCAGTGTTTACTTGTTCCCAGATAACACGTTGGCAAATCCTTAACTTTTCCTTTTTCACTTCATGTAGCAGCATCAGCACATGTCAAACAGCTGTATTTGTGCCAAAATGACCTAAACCTTTCACTAACAGTTGATAGAAAAGTTTTAGTTTGATTATGTACAATTTACATAGTGCCTTTCACAACCTTAGGCGATCCTAACACAATTAACAAGTTACTCTTAAAGTTGCAAGGATGGCTGTTGATTTGCACACATTTGAGGGTATTAAATAATTTTCTGTTAATCTGTCTGATTTAATTGATCGATGAGAGGTAAAATGGTTATGTGATTGAGGAAAAAGTTATATCTTTGATATCTAGTTATGAAGTCTGAGAGCTCTGAAGCTCTCACTTTGGAGAATGAAACACATCAGAGTGGCAACTTAGATAATCTGAACAAGTGAAGGAGTGGGGCTTGAATGTTGGGCCTTATTTTCCCATACATTTAAATCAAATGACTAGAATATCAGATTGGATATTTAATGAGGGCCTAATGTCCAAATGATGGGAATGCAATGTGAAGTCTCAAATAAGAAATCACTAATGGCAACATTGGCATATTTGAAAAATGTTTAATACTATTTGTGACTGTGTTCAAGACTGCGAACCAAATGTTAAAAAGCATCACTTTATAACTCATAAAGGGCATAAAAGATTGCATATACAAATCATGTGTGGACAGGGATCTAATAATGTTCTGGATGTAAAGACAATGTCATGATGTAACTGAGATTTTAAACTGGTCGTCAATGAAAGAGTGTAACTCTTGCAAGAATATTGAAATAATGCGCATATAATAATTAAAATGAAGACAGATTCACAATGGCACAAAATAAAATGAGCAGAACACAATTTAAACCTCAAATTATAAGGTCTGAAATGCAAATAAGTCAATGGAAGGAGAGAAAGAAGTGATGGAAAATAGAAAAGTACTTAGTAAAATTAAAGGAAATTCAGATCAGAAAGGAACATTGATTTCTTGATTGGCCTTGGAGTAAATAAGTCTGTCATCATCAGGTCAATAGAGCATGATCCAACAGTGTCCACACAGTGTGAGATCCAAACCTGAAATGCAAACTAGCAAGCAAAAAATGTAACAAAGTAACGAACATCCCTGAACTTCAGTCAAGCAGATATGGAAGGAATAGATAAATGGGGAATGTAACACGTCAAAGATGGTGAATTGTATTGAATGAGGGAGAATAAATACATTTTCAATTTATATCTTAATTTACAGGCTAGGTGATCAGTAAAGAAAGGTAGTGATGATAATGAATAATTGATGAAATGGTGATAGGACATGAATAAAATTGTTGACATGAAGTGATCACTTTAATTATTTGTTGCAGGAGCATGGCTCCATGTTCAACATAACCATTTATTATTTTTTTTCTCAGAAGTTTCTGATGCACATTGAGAAATGAGCATGAAAGAGTGCATATGCTAATACCAGATTTTTTTTTTACAAAATGGAAGAGTTTATTTATGTGGCATTCACAGAAATAATTGCAAGAGAAATGATAGGAGGATGAATGACCTGATGAACAGTAACATTCAATATGTTCTGAGGAAACATTTCCCTGAAAGGTGCCTTGTTTTCACTGCACTTTATAAACAGCTGAATCATATCAGAGAGGGAATTGAAAGTGGTAAATAAAGAACAAGATAACGTTGTGTCATGACAAAAGGAAGTCACCTAGATATCAAAGAAAATGGAAAACTAAGCCCAAAAAAAACACTGAGAGGCAGGTGTCAAGAAGTAAAGCCTGAGATGAAAGACAGATAGAGCCTCTCACTAGGCCATTTCAGGTCAGGCCTCCACCTAGAGACTGGTTATGGAGCGGATAGAAAAATTGGAACTTACCATTCAGACTGCAGCCCAAAAAAGCTGCTCCAGCATCACATTCAAAGGAGAGGCACCTCGTAGTGCCCTCCGGATACCCATGGAGGTTGGCCCCACCCACTGATGTGACATAATTGAAGCACGCCAAAGAAGAAGAGCCCTATATAATGGATGATGGCAGCCTGGAGCAGGCCAGGAAAATGCTTATGATGTTTTCAGCCTATGTTGGTGCTCAGATTGAGATCCAGTGCACCCTCAGTAAGGCCATTAATGCCATTAAAACTCTGATGTCCGTGATGTCTGAGAATCCTGTCACTGAGATTATAAAATAATTCCTTCCGAGGTTATGGAGAAGCAGGAAGCAATTTGAGCTGGAAAGGCGAGCAGAGCGTAGGCACCACAGATGAAGACGAATGTTGCTTGTTATCTCTGATAACAAATTGGACTCTGCAGAGGTTAGACAGATCCCAGGGGGCTGAGTTTTGAATGTCCTCACCAAATTTGATGATGAAGAGTGGAGAAGACTGTTGTGATACACCACTAGCTTACTGCAGCGGGAGACTGCTGTACCTGCAGAAGAGTACGGGGGACAAGACAACACCTGGCCGTCTGTCAATCACCCTCCGGGATATAAGCTAGATCCGGCCCTTCGAAGACAGTCTCAGAGCTTGCAACAGCATTCTCACAGCCAGCTCGAACAGACTTTATGTTTTGTGTGTTGGCTTCTGTTCGATAGCCCACCACAGAGGCACTTTTGTATGTCGCGTGGTAATTTTTCACTTCGTGCTGGAACTCAAAGAACCTCACCAAAGGCTTTAGACAACAAAATGGCAATGGCCATTTGAGCCTGGACTCCGATTGGCTGTTGGCCTGTGGTAGTATGCCAGCCCTCGTGAATATCTATCCAGCAGTACCATCCTTGGCATAGGTATCAGTACCGTGTGCATGGTGGTGCAGCAGGTGACTGCAGCTTTGAAGAAGGTCCTTGTTAAACGTTTTATCTCCCTGCCAAGTGGAACGCGTCTCCAGGAGGCAATTGATAGCTTCGCAGAAAGGGGCTACCCAATGTGTGTTGGTGCCATTGATGGATCACACATTCCCATCATTTCTCCCATTGTGGATGCTGCGGCCTACTACAGTCACAAATGGTGGCTCTCCGCTGTTCTGCAAGCTGTTGTTGACCACAGGTTCTGGTGAGTTTACGCCTTTGATGTTTCCCACTTTATGTGTCTCCCCGGAGATGATTGCACTCTGATTTCTGTACAGCCTTACAGATATCTTCGTGGAGTGGCCAGGGTGCACCCTCAATACATGAGTGCTTGCTAACTTTCCCTGTACAGAAAGACAGAGGAGAGGGTGGATACTTCTTCATACGTGACGTGAGTGTGCTCCCTTCAAACACCTTTGCGCTACAGTTATTCAAGGTTCCAGTTCACTCGGCCAGGTGGCAGTTGTGTTTTCAGTGCATGGCTGCTGACCAGGGTGTGAAGTAACACTGGCAGGTCTCGCGATGCGCAGGCCTGCATGGTGGAGAGTAGTGTGGCACCTGATAGATTAACTGATAAAATATATACATTGTTGTGATCATAGGTATCGCAAGATGTGAATGGAGTGGAGGTCCCAGCACACCTTGTGGGCAACAAGGCATACCCACTCAGAACATGGCTGATGAAGGGATTCAGACAGAACCATGCACTGGATCCAGGACAGCGAAAATTTCACAAATCCCTGAGTTCCACAAGGATAGTGGTGGAACATAATTTTGGCCATCTGCAAGGCCAATGGTGGTGTCTCTCCATGTGTCTTGATATTTGTACTGCTTTTGTTCTGGATGTTGTGTTTGAATGCTGTGTGCTACACAATATATGTGAGCTCAATAGGATCATTTTCAGCCAGAGTGGATGTATGTTGCACCAGACCTTCTGGCACCAAACAGTCTGGTTTATAATGATCAATAGGCACATGGACACCAGGCCATCTATTCAGCAATTATGTCCATCATATAATGGAGAGTGGTGGGGGGGGTGGTCTCAGGAGTTATAGTTCAACGGGAATTGTCACTGCTACCCACCATCCCCACTTGTTCCCAAAAGTGGTGACATGAGCCTGCTGCATGGTGTGTTATCTGTTCTTGTAAGCTCCTTACGCAAACAGAGAAAGAAATGAAACACTAGAGATGTTATGACCTTTTGGAAGTTTAATAAAAATTGTTTTCCATTGCACATGTATGGTTTTTTTTTCAATTTCAAGTTATATAAATATGCTAAAGGCCAGATATGACAGAACAAGGGAACACATGGCTGCTTTCTTCAATCACCTGTGCATTTCACGTGTATTGTTACAAATAACCATAGAACAGGCCAGTTCGGCCCTACTAGTCCATGCCGTAGCAAATCCCCACCCTCCTAGTCCCACTGACCAGCACCCGGTCCATACCCCTCTAGTCCCCTCCTATCCATGAAACGATCCAGTCTTTCTTTAAATGTAACCAATGATCCCGCCTCGACCACATCTGCCGGAAGCTCATTCCACAACCCCATCACCCTCTGTGCAAAGAAATTTCCCCTCATGTTCCCCTTATAATTTTCCCCCTTCAATCTTAAACCATGTCCTCTAGTTTGAATCTCCCCCTTTCTTAATTGAAAAAGCCTATCCACATTTACTCTGTCTGTCCCTTTTAAAATCTTAAACACCTCTATCAAGTCCCCTCTCAATCTTCTACGCTCCAGAGAAAAAAAGCCCCAGTCTGCACAACCTTTCCCTGTAACTCAGACCCTGAAATCCTGTTAACATTCTCGTGAACCTTCTCTGCACTCTCTCTATTTTGTTTATATCTTTCCTATAATTTGGTGACCAAAACTGTACACAGTACTCCAAATTTGGCCTCACCAATGCCTTGTACAATTTCATCATAACCTCTCTACTCTTGAATTCAATACTCCGATTTATGAAGGCCAACATTCTAAATGCCTTCTTCACCACACCATCTACCTGAGTATCAGCCTTGAGGGTACTATTTACCATAACTCCTAAATCCCTTTGTTGCTCTGCACTCCTCAATTGTCTACCATTCAATGTATATGACCTATTTAAATTTGCCTTTCCAAAATGTAGCACCTCACATTTATCTGTATTAAATTCCATCAGCCATTTCTCAGCCCACACCTCCAGCCTTCCTAAATCACCTTTTAATCTACGGTAATCTACCTCACTGTCCACAACACCACCAATCTTTGTGTCATCCACAAACTTGCTTATCCAATTCTCCACCCCTACATCAAGATCGTTAATATATATAACAAATAATAGTGGACCCAGGACCGAACCCTGACAGGGTCATAGCTTAAAACCATCAAAAGTGACTACTATATATGGTGCAAAAAGCTATCACCATAACCCACCACCAAGCTATCGCTCTCAAGAGTGCGTTATCCATTGAAAAGTGCACAGTGCATTGCTCACATCAGTGTTTAATTCATCAAGTTATGCACATTAAATACAAAGTGCCAAATGCCAGAGCATCATGAACATAAGGCCATTCCGCAGTCATTTCAGAACTACACATCAATCCAGCATGGGAAGGAGGTGGAAGTAGGGGGGTGGGCACTCTGCAAATGACCCATCCGCCTCACTTGTCTCCATGTGGCCATGACCATAACATGTCAGTGTGGAATGAAATGGCATGTTGATGGCAGGGAGTTGCTATATGGTATGCTGGAGACTGTACGGCTGCGGGAACGGGTGCTGTAGAGGGAAGCCATTCTCAAATCGAGCGACCATGTTGTGGAACATGGAGGACTGCCTGTCCATTGCAGCACTGAGGCCCTGCAGAGCAATTGACAAGGCACTCACCACCTGTGCCTGCCTGTCAACTTCAGCCTGGCGCGCAGTATTCTCTTCCTCCCTAAGATTGGCAAGAATAGCTCTGTCCTGCTCCACCTGCATCTCAGGACGTAAGCAATCACCCTCTCTGTCCTCCTTGCCAAGTGACATCATCATGGCCTCCAACTCCTTTGAGGGAACCTGCACCTTCGTCAACGTCTGACGCTTGAGTCTCAGACAGGGTACTGTGGATCATATCAGGAAAAGGGGTGAATCGTGAAATTATGTGCTGTTCCACACATGAAACATTGACAATACTCTACCAGTCTTATGGGGTGTCCTTCCTGCCTTGGCCCTTCCAGTGCCCTTGATTTCAGCCACCACCTCGTCACGTTCAGAGATGTCAGAAGTGACCAACCCCTCTTCACCCGGCAGTGCTGTTGGTTGCCACCTGAGATGACTCAGAGATTAGCACTAGGGAATCAGGGCTCTCCCATGGACTAACAGTGGTGTTGCTGAGCAGTCTGTCCCCCAGAGGTTGTGGGGTTGGTCAAAATACAGCCAGTCCAAATGTCTGCTACCACTCCTCCTGTTATGATCAAGCACAGAGTGGAACTTCTTCCTGAGGCTCTTCAGCTTTGTGACTACCTGGCCTTTATTACAGCTGTGACCACGTGCTGAAAGTGCACTGGCCAGTCATTGAAAGGAAGGACCATCCCTCACTGTCCCTGTGAGCTCCTTTTCCTGGCCTTCCTCAAACAAGAGATCAAGAAGCTGTGTGATTTCTCCATCTGCCCAATTACCACCCACTATCCCTGAATGCTCTTCCTAAATCTGAACACACCTGGAATGCCTCCCTTAATTCGTGCTCCTGCCTCTCAGGCTGAGGATGTCACTGTGACATCATGAGGCCGCCCCCAAACGGCCGCCTAGCGCAGCTGCCCATTCAAATCGATCGGCGGAGGGCTGCACTGAGGAGATTATCCCTCTCAGAGACGGTTGGAATATACGGCTCGGAGACCACCTCCATACATTCATAAAGATAGGTGATTATGTGTTTTGGCAGATTTTCTCCACCTTTACATTCAGACTTTTGGCCTATCTGAAGTGGCCTACTGGCTCTGCATTTAAAGCTACTTCACTGATTCTTTTAGAGAGATCCCCATTATAAATGATGAAATATAACCAAGAAATTTGAATGGATCAATCCTCCTATCAGCAACAAGAGTATATTGTTGAAGCATGTACAATTACAACATTTAAAAGGCATTTGAACAGATCCATGGATAGGAAAGGTTCAGAGGGATACAAGTCAAATGCAAGGAAAAGGGAGTAACTCAGGAAGGTGCCTTCATTGACATGGAGGAGTCAGGCTGAAAAGCCTGTTTCCACGATATATAATGTATAATTCCTTATCTCTAGGATAGCCAGGTACCCTCCCTAAAATTACTATCTCATTGAATTCATATCATAGGTATATTATCATCACTGAAGAAGACAAGGATAAGTATTAACCAGAGAATAGATAACTAAAATCTTAATTTTGTGCATTTTTTAAAATCAAGATTTACTTTCTGAAAACAAAGTGGAGTTAGATCTTGTTTATAACTACAAAATTCAAAATTATCCCATAGAAGTTAAGCTGAAGGATGATACTTGTGATAATGCAGATTCTTCTTTACTGCAGTGGAATTTAGATTTTTCTGTTCCCTTCTCAGAAAGCCACAAAATTCAAATAAAAAAAGACTTGGGTTAAATAAACTGATGGGATGTGACATGGGAAATTATTGTCTAATAAAATGCAGGTAATTAAATATAAGGAAACTCAGGTGAACAAGCCTTAAGTAATAAAAAAAATTAAAAGAAACTCCATCAGATGCAATTGTAGGAGTTCATTTCAGTGAAGTGAATTAAACTAAAAAAAGAGTTGCAGAAACAGGATATTTCTGACCCATAAGCAAATAGACTATTCCATATGGGGACTCTAGGATGCTTTCCATGTCAAGTCGTCAACTTTATTTATCGTACATACCATGCTCACATTCTTCTTTTCTTTGGCTTGGCTTCGCGGACGAAGATCTATGGAAGGGTAAATGTCCACGTCAGTTGCAGGCTCGTTTGTGGCTGACAAGTCCAATGAGGGACAGGCAGACATGGTTGCAGTGGTTGCAAGGGAAAATTGGTTGGTTGGGGTTGGGTGTTGGGTTTTTTCTCCTTTGTCTTTTGTCAGTGAGGTGGGCTCTGCGGTCTTCTTCAAAGGAGGTTGCTGCCCACCGAACTGTGAGGCGCCAAAATGCACGGTTTGAGGCGATATCAGTCCACTGGCGGTGGTCAATGTGGCAGGCACCAAGAGATTTCTTTAGGCAGTCCTTGTACCTCTTCTTTGGTGCACCTCTGTCACGGTGGCCAGTGGAGAGCTCGCCATATAACACGATCTTGGGAAGGCGATGGTCCTCCATTCTGGAGACGTGACCTACTCAGGGCAGTTGGATCTTCAGCAGCGTGGATTCGATGCTGTCGGCCTCTGTCATCTCGAGTACATCGCTGTTGGAGATGAAGTCGCTCCAATAAATGCTCACATAGTAAAGATGAAATAGCATTTTTCCATGACCATGGAGTATATTTACGTAGATATGTTAGGAAAGCAGTTAACACATTAAAATATTAAGGTACTAAGATGTATATGCTGAAAGTCCATGGTACACTATCCACATCTGTACTGGAATTTCAGGAGCCTGGTTGCTTGGGGGAAAAAGCTGTTTCCCACTCTGGACACAAGGGCCCGAGAGCTTCGATACTTCCTGCAAGAAGGCAAAAGGGAAAACAGTTTACATGTGGGATGTGTGGATTCTTTCACAATGTTTATTACTTTCCGCCTTCTTCGAATGTTGTCGATATCCTTCATGCTAGGGAAAGGTTCCCTAATGTTTTTTTCTGGTCACTTCACTCTCCTCTGCGGGGTCTTGAGGTTGTACAGCTTCCAAACTAGGTGGTGATACAGTTGCAGAGGATGCTCTCTATACAACCTCATGTAATGAGGATGGAGGGTGGGAGATGGGCTTTCCTCAGCCTTCGCAGGAAGTAAAGGCACTGCTGGGCTTTCTTGGCTATGGAGCTAGTGTTAAGGGACCAGGAGAGGTTCTCTGCCAGGTGCACATTAAGGAACCTCATACTTTAAATGACCACAATCATAGAGCTATCAATGGTTAGGTGTGTGTGATTTCCCTGGGTCTTCCTGAAGTTGACAACCATCTCTTTTTTTTTAATGTTCTGATACAGCTTGTGCTCAGCGGTAACTACAAGGGAAGGATGGCACATCAACTGGAGGTGTTTAAGCTGTGAGGAATTGTGGCTTCACCACCTGCTGACATTTCTGATGTCCATCATGAGGCTGGATAATAATTTCCAATGGTGGGCACCACTTGCAAATCAAGGGAATAAAGGCAAAGTGGAAATGAGTAACTATAGGAAGGAAAAAAAAAGACATTTTTCTGGTAACACATGAGAACATCTTGCTCCATAACAATTATTCAGTAATGAATACTGATGAGTGAGAGGTGTCATATTTCCTGTTTCCCTAGCACACAGAATGATACTATTTTGAGGTAGCAATATTAACTGTAGCCCACTGTGCCATCCTGCACAGTGTAGTCACGGCTGACAACATAGCACTGTCAATTGTTTTGATGTACAAGAAAGGTTGAGAAAAGGAGTTTAATATTTTGTGAAGAAGGCGAGAGATTGTGTGGTCACAAATAAAATTCCAGGATAGAATGATGCCTTCTTGGTGTCAGGTCATATTTACTGCTGAATAGGAAAAGGGAATTCTAACATACATATTGAACATACATCATCCATCTTGTATCAAAGAATTAGGCAGACACAGAGGTAAGGTATTCCAAGGAGATTTTTAAGAGATTAAGAGCATTAATTATTAAGATTGAGGGAAAATTAGGACCAGATATCATTTTATCTAGATGCAACAATGTGGAGATTTTAATTTGACTTTAGAATGTATATAAATTTATATCTAGAATATATTACATATTCCAAAGTGAGAGCCTGGAACTGAACTTACATAGATCTAGGGAGAGATGGGAGTTAGACTTAGATATACAAAATAACAAAGAGTTGTGGCAAAACCAATGAATGAATGGAATCATTAATACCAGATGTAAATTGGTGCAATATCATTTCTTACATCAGTTACACAACACACCACAAAAATTACATAAATCAAAATGTGATTTTTCTAAAATGTGCTTTAGAAGTGGAGTAGATGTTGGAACTTTCATCCATACCACCTGACTATTTACAAAAGTAAGGCCTTTTGGAGTGAAATTTGACAGACATTCTTAAGAAAATTACAAAGGTGGATTTTCCACAAGATCTGGAAGTGTATCTTCTGGGAGAAATTGGCAATGTGAGTTTTCAGTTATCAAAACACCAAATTTCTTTTGTGAAGGTCATCTTAGCTGTAGCCAGGAAGTGTATAGCAGTTTCATGGAAGTCCAACTCCCAGTTAACCATCTTATGATGGAATATGGAAATGCAGAAATGCATTTCCCTAGAGAAGATCACTTACAATATAAGGAAGTATTATGACACATTTGTTAAAATATGGAAACCTTATTTGAGTTATATTGGCACCCAGTTTGATTAATTCCCCTTACTTGCAAAGAAGATGATGTGGACATCGTTTGTGTATATATTTTTTTTACAGGAAAGGGCAGTTAATTAATTCTGTGTTAATATAAGTTTATTGTTTGTTTTATCTATTGTATAAGGGAGAGAGGTAAGGAGGGAAGTAAGGGGATGGGATTAGCACATACTCTGTATAAAGTTGATTTGTTTATGGCTTGTTGAGTCTATAAAATTAAAAAATATATATTAAAAAAGAGATTAAGAAGCAAAACCTTAAAGGTATTTATAAATGCTCCCATTTGATTATACTTAGCTGCCAGCAGGGGGCTGACACAGAGCAAGAGGCAGCACATTACATCTTTAATGGAGACTTTTTAATTTTTTTAAAATTTTTCACACTATAAACCATACTGACCAAAATACATACAGACATTTTTCTCTTGAATATATAGTGTCATTTTCTCCCCTTTTTCCCCCCTCCCTTCCTCTCCCCCCCTTCCCATTGATTCAAAGTTCAATCTATAAGATACATTAAACCCGTTAAACAATGTTGTCACTTAATAAAAATAAATAAGAAATTTATGTCTTTTAATTTTATATACTTAGTCAGTTCATTTCATTGTCTTCTCCTTCTGTCATTTTAGGTGGTGGAGGTCCATGGTAAGATTTCTCTATTGTATTTCATGTATGGTTCCCATATTTGTTTGAATATTGTGATGTTATTTCTTAAATTATATGTTATTTTTTTCTAATGGAATACATTTATTTATATCTATGTACCATTATTGTATTCTCAAGTTTAAAAAATTACAAGATGACATAGAGCACTGGAAAGACTTACCACTAACACTGATAGGAAGGATAAACTGTATTAAAATGAACATATTCCCAAGGATACAAAACCTATTTCAATCATTACCAATTCACCTAACAGAGAAATTCTTCAAGGAGCTAAAGAAAATAATAAGGAAATTCTTATGGAAAGGGGGGAAACCGAGGATAGCACTAGATAAATTAATAGAATGGTACAAACAAGAAGGCTTACAACTACCAAACTCTAAGAATTATTATAGAGCAGCAGAATTAAGATACCTATCAGATTTTTATCAAACAAGGGAAAAACTAGATTGGACCAGATTAGAGCTAGATAAAATAGGGGAGAAGATACTTGAACATATACTATATAAGTGGGATGAAAAATTGGTGCAACGTAGGAATTCACCAGTATTGCACCATCTGCTCAACATTTGGAAGAATATTCATGTAGAAAGGAATAAAATAAATTATCAACTACCAAAATTAATACTGACACAAAATCAACTAATCCCTTTCACAATAAATAACCTTTCCTTCAGAGAATGGGAGAGAAAATGGATCAAAAGAATAGAAAATTGTTTTTTGGGAAATAAATTATTATCTTTTGAACAAATGAAGGAAAATATAATATAACTCACGATATGAGGTTTGCATACCACCAACTGAAAACCTACTTGAAGGACAAATTGGGAAACAGTCCGAGGTTACCAGAAGGAAGCAATTTTGAATATGTGATTACAGACACAATGATAATTAAAAAAAATATAACAAATATGTACATCAAACTGCAAGAAAAGGAGAACGAGGAAACAAACTGTAAACCTAAACAAAAATGGGAACAAAATCTAAACATAAAAATAAAGAATGAAACATGGGAAAAGCTATGCTCTGGAACTATGAGAAGGTTATGCATGATAGAATATAATTGCTTACACAGGCTATACATCACACCCCAAAAGTTAAATAAATGGGACCCAACAGTATCAGACAGATGTTTTCGCTGTAAAAAGGAAATGGGAACAACAATACATGCAATTTGGACATGTGAGAAAGTGAAAAAATTTTGTGAAGATCTAAACCAGATATTAAATAAAATCACAAAAAGCAATATACCAAAAAAAAACAGAAATCTTCCTTCTAAATAATATAAGAAATAAAGAATTTGGACTCTATTTGGATGGAGCACAAAAAAGATTTATGATAGCCCTAGCTGTAGCAAAAAAATATATTATGTCAACCTGGAAATTAGATCTTTAATGGAGACTTAAAATATCATGTGCTGTTCATAACAACTTTAAAGTAAGGAACTTTTCCCTTCATCCATTCGTTGTCTTAAGAACTCACACATACAAATCCAAGATGAAACATGGTGTTAGAAGTGAGCTGAAGGAAATTAGAAGAAATACTTTAAAAGGTAAAATCTAAAGACAACAACTAATCAGTGAAGAGAAGCTAACACAGTGAAATATGGAAGGATTATATCCACCAGCAAAACTTCAGCTGACAGGTAATGTGGCTGAAAATAGGAAAAGATTTAAACATCATTTTCATTTGTATTTAGTGGCATTCGGAGCTGATGAGAAAAGTGATAAATTGAAAGTATCAGTTTTATTACATGTCATGGGTGATGAAGCTCTGGAGGTGTATAATAACTTCACATTTTCCCCTGAAGGAGACAAAATGAAACTGGTAAAAATAATGGAACAGTTTGAGGTATACTGCATACCTAAATGTAATGTGACATTTGAGAGGAACAAATTTTTCACATGTATACAGAAAATGGAAGTAAGTATTAATCAGTTTGTGACTGAATTGAGAAATAGAAGTAAAACATGTGAATTTGGTGGACTGACCAACTCGCTGATAAAAGACAGACTTGTGTGTGGTATTCCAGATAATAGTTTAAGAAAAAGACTGCTAAGAGAGCAAAATCTAGTCCTGGAAAAAGCCATAGCACTCTTTAGGGCTACAGAAACTGTAAAAGCACAGGCAAAAGAGCTATTAAATGAAATTAGCTGCACTGTGGATGCAGTGACCAAGAAAAGACATAAACCATTTAACAAAATCACACCAAAGAAGAAAGAGAGGTGTGGCCAGTGAACAAAAATGAAAGGGACAATCAAAACCCATGTCATAGATGCAGTACACAACACCTACCAAAAGAGTGTCCAGAGTATGGTAAAACATGCTATATGTGCAACAGAAGCAACCATTGTGCCCATTGCTGTAGGAACCAAGTGCAACAAAGAAAGGTTAATGCAGTAGATTAAAGGGAGATAGAAGAATTCTATATAGATGTTGTGAATGAAAACAAAAAAGATATCAGAGACTGGATGTTGAGATTAAATGTGAATGGCATGTACATTTCAGTTAAATTGGATACTGGAGCACAGATTAATGTAATATCAGAGACTTATTTTACAAAGATTAGACCCAGACCAAAGATGTATGGAACAAAAGTGAAGGTGACAGGATATTCAGGTACCGATATACTAATGCAAGGAGAAATCAAGGTCAAAGTGCAACACAAGGACAAAGAGCATATGCTAACATTCAGCATGGTTCCAAAGGCCATACTAGATTTAAAAGCCTGGAAGAAAATGAATCTGGTAAAAAGAGTCCTCGTTGTGGAAAGCAAAGGAGAGACAGTCCATGATGAACTCGTGAAAGAGTACAATGACCTATTTCAGCGTCTAGGCTGCCTCTGAAGTGCCAGTTGATGAAGTAGACAAAGACGATGAGGTCAAACAATAATCATGGCTTTTATTAGCCGAAACTCATGGTGCAATAATGAAAGACAATAAGTGCATACATAGTTATACCCGAGGGGAGGGTCCTTAACAGTAGACATAATGGACAGCCAATGTTAGTACAGCAACGCTCGACAGAGGGGAGACAGGCAGCATGGCAGACATTCACCACAGTCTTCCCCCAGGCAGAAAAAGAGTTAAAATCAAAAGGACAGCTGCTAGGAAAGACTGAAGCAAGCTATACATGGATACCATGTTTGGCATTGACAATACCCTAACAACCAAAATACACCAGTATCTAGCAAGCAATCAAAATAGAATGAGGTGATTTATGAATATGTCGGCTTATCAGGTGGTTTACGAATTCTGGTGCTTCTTCTCAAAACAGGTGGCTCCTTTGCAACCTTGGGAACTGGTACAGTTCCTGGTTCTGTAGTGTGGGAAGGACTGACTTCTGGATCCGCTCCAGAATTGCAAGCGTGAGGGAGTGGAGCCCCAGCATGGCTATCTAAAAGCTTACTAGGGATCACAGGCTGGGGGGGGGGGGGGGTTGAACCCAATCTCTCAGACTAACTCTGAGTATGTATATGAGGAAGGGGTGAACCAGGCGAGGCCAGATCTCTTAGGGGTACAGTGTCAGTACTCCCATCTTGGAATTTAACATGAGTGTAGTTGGGGTCAGTATGCAGTAGATGAACTGGTTGGACTAGGGGTTCTGTTTTATGTGGCTGAGCATGGCTGTTCAGCAGTATGGCTCCAGGCTCAGATAAACAGGCTGGCCAGTCCATCATAGTTCCTGATTTCCGAGGAAAGGCAAACATATGTTCATGAGGTGTTTGATTTGTTGCAGTACACAATAATGACTGAATAGAATGTAGTGCCTCAGGCAGCACCTCCTGGCACTGGGTAACAGGGTAACCATGTGTTTTTAAAGCAAGATTAACAGTTTTCCAGACTGTAGCATTAGCCCTTTCAACCTGCCCATTGCCCTGCGGGTTGTAGCTCGTGGTATGGCTGGTGGCAATCCCCTTCCATGGCAGGGCTCGCCGCAGTTCAGCGCTCATGAATGCTGAGCCCCTATTGGTTTGAATGTAATTGGGAAAACCAAAAATGCTGAAAATTCTGTCAAGTGACTTAATGACAGATGCTGATGAGACGTCAGGGCAGGCTATTGCAAAGGGACACCTGAAATATTCATCAATTACAGTAAGGAAATATACATTTTTGTTGTTGGAAGGTAACGTGCCTTTAAAATCTAAGCTAATCCTCTCAAAAGGACAGGTTGCGTTGATGAGAGTGGCCTCCAGAGCTCTGAAGTTTTGAGGTTTGCATTCTGCGCAAAGGGGACACCTTTTAGTCAGTTTCGTGACTTCTTCCAGAGAGTAAGGAAGATCGTTAGCCCTTATGTAATTGAAGAACCTTGTGACTCCTGGGTGGCACAGTCTGCTATGGATCTCTTTTAGCTCCTCCAGCTGAGCACCAGCAGCAGATTGTGACAATGAGGGATCATTTAACCTGCCCGGTCTGTACTGGATCTCATAATTGTAAGTTGAGAGTTCTATTCGCCAGCGTGCCATCTTATTGATCTTGATTTTACTTCCGTGTTTAGTACTGAACATGTAGGCTACAGATTTCTAATCAGTGACAAGAGTAAATTTTCTGCCAGCTAGAAAATGTCTCCAGTAGCAGTTTCAATAATAGCCTGGGCTTGTTTTTCAAAGGCAGGATGTGTAAGTTCAGGTCCGCGTAATATGCGGGAGAAGAATGCTACAGGTCTGCCCTTTTGATTAAGGGTTCCTGCCAAGGTACAATTTGAGGCATCAGTTTCCATTTGGAATGGGACATCCTCATCAATGGACGAGAGTGCAGCTTTGGAAATATCAGCTTTAAGTCTCTCGAAAGCCTTCAAGGCCATTGGAGAGAGAGGAAAAGATTTAGTGTCAAACAGAGGGCGTGCCTTTGTGGCGTAGTCCCAAACCCATTTGCAGTAGTAGGAAAAGAATCCTAGACACCTTTTAAGGGCTTTTGCTGAGTCTGGGGGCTGGTAACTTCTTAAGGGGGGCCTTTCTTTCTGGGTTGGTGCAGATTTCACCCTTGAGGTCAATGCAGCCCAGAATGGGTAGCTCTGTCACGTTGAACACACATATGTTCTTGTTAAATGTTAGGTTGAGTTCTTAAGCTGTTGCTAAAAATGTATTTTCTTTTCCTAATGGGGATTTGGTGATAAGCTGCTTTGAGGTTGATAGTGGAGTACACTTTGTATTGCGCTATCTGATTAATCATTTCATTGATGCGTGATAGGGGGTAGGCATCCAGGTCCGTGTAACGGTTGATTGTCTGGCTGTAGTCAATAGCCAGTCATCTCTTAGTGTGATTTTTCACGACTACCACTTGGGCCCACCACGGACACTTACTAAATTCAATTACTCCCTCTTTAAGCAGTGTCTAGGTCTCTGCTTTGATAAACTCACGATCCTCTTTGCTGTAAGAATGGCTCTTAGTGGCAATTGGCTGACACTCAGGGGATAAATCACTGAAAAGGGAAGGAGCTTTGATCTTTAATGTGGACAGACCGCAGTAACTAGTACGGGGGATGGTAACTGTTGGTTGTGGCCCACCAAAATTTAACACTACACTGTACATCTGAGATTGAATATCTAACCCCAGTAACACAGGGGCACAGAGCTCTGGCACAATAAAGAGTCATACGTCAGCCAGGCAATTTCCCTGCAAATTTAAAGTAACTTTACACTTGTCCCATACAGTTTTTGTAAGTTCACAACAAGCCATCGATATCTTTTGGTTCGCTGGATATCTCTGCAAATTTAAGGCTCTGGCAACTCTCTCGTGGATGTAGCTGTCAGTATTCCCTGAGTCTATTAGGCAATAGAGAGTCTTGCCATTCACTTCCCCCTTCATAATCGACCATTCCAGTCCACAACATCCCTCAAGCTTTACAGTCAATTGAGCTATCACAGGGCATCTCACCTCGCCGTCACTTGAAGTCGATTCAGCCTGCTCGTCTGAAGATTTCCCCTTTTCACAGTTTTCTTCCATTCCTGCAGCTCCAGGGCACATTGTCTTGGTGCTTCTCTCCTTCTTATCAGTGGGTGTACTTTTCACCTTACACGCTTTAACGAAGTGGCTGAGTTTCCCACAATAGCTGCAGGTAACAAATCAAGCTGGGCACTTCTGTCTGGGGTGCCAGCTCTTATCACAGAAGTAGCATTTTTCAGGAGTTTGTCCTTTACATTCCTTTTGGGTTCCAGCAGTCCTGGATGTTTCCTTTTCGGTTTCTAGCATTTCACTTGACCGCATGTCACTTCTTCTCAATGTTCTGGCTAGAGTGACTGCCCAGACGTAGGTTAAGGGCTCTGTCTCCAGTAGCCTTTGTCAAATGTGACTGGAGTCAATCCCATTGATGAAAGCATCCAGCTTCAAGGCATTACAGTGTTGTTGCACATTGACTGCCCTGACATCACATTCGTTTGCCAGCGAGTCGAGGGCCAGTCCATTGACAGCATCACTTTCCCCCGGTTTCTGGCGTCTAGTCAGCAAATGTTGTTGAGCAATCACCACATTCCGTGGCGCCGCATAGTAAGCAGTCAGATGTTCCCGGGCTATAGCCAGAGTGGTGGCTCCTTGCGTTACGCGAAAGGGACCTCACCCAGCAGAGAGTTCAGGTGGCCCCTCTGTATCACCTCATCGATCACATTGTTTCGAGCCATGTAGTCATTGAAACAAGCAATCCAGTGGTTGAAAATTTCTCTGGCCCTCAGGGCAGACTGGTCGATTATCAGCCGCTCTGGCTTGAGGGTGGCATCCATTTCTGCTAATAAAATTGTAGTGCCAATTGATGAAGTAGACAAAGACGATGTGGTCAAACAATAATCATGGCTTTTATTAGTAGAAACTCATGGTACCATAATGAAAAACAATAGGTAAATACACAGTTATACCTGAGGGGAGTGTCCTTAACAGTAGAGATAATGCACAGCCAATGTTAGTACAGCAAGACTCACCAGTGGGGAAACAAGCAGCTTGGCAGACATTCACCACAGCCTCGTAGGAGAATACACAATCAGTGTGGATAAGCGTGTGCCACCAATAATACATCCATGCAGAAAAGTTCCATTTGCACTTCAAAAGCAATTAGAAGCAGATTTGGATGTGATGGATAGCCTGAACTTGATTCAGAAGATAGATGAGTCCACACACTGGGTGAGTTCTCTTGTCATTGTGGACAAAAAGAATGGAAAGCTTAGAATTTCCTTGGATCCAAGAGATCTAAACAGAGCAATAAAGAGATAACTCTTTAAGCTTCTGATGCATGAAGAAATCATCGAGATCTTCAAATTGAACCAGCCACAGTAGATGGAAAGATGGATACTGTTGAACATCCTGGACACACTGAGAAGACATCATCTGAGGCAACAACTCAGATTCAATGATAATCAATCAGGAGATTGTCAAGACACATGAATCCTTCTAAGAGACTCATAGAGCAAATTTAAAGATTCCAGTTATAGAATGAAGTATTGCTATCTTATTCTCTCTTCAAGTTTTAGTTTATATAAATGTAACCACACAAAACAAGTTTAAAAATGTTAACAATTTTGATAATAATGAAAATGTAAGTTCTTGGTGTAGAAGTTAAAACTGCAGAGTTATACAAAGAAAACATTTTAGTTGAAAGTAAGCTACTTTTGTTTTAAGAAGGGGTGATGTAATGATAATGCAACTAGCAATGCCTTAAGGATTATAGCTCCCATTTGATTATACTTGGCTGCCAGCAGGGGGCTAACACAAAGCATGAGCCAGTATGTTAAATCTGCAATGGAGGGTTGCAGCCCCATGGCATGCCTCATGGTGCTGCTTGCAACAACTTTAAAGTAAAGACCCTTTTCCTTCATCCATGTATTGTCTAAGAACTCACACATATGAATACATGATTAAACAGCATTCATTTCAGTACTACACCATTTTATGTTCCTTGATCTTGTATCTTGTGGGTTTTACTCTCATGAACCCAAATGGTAACCCTCAAAATAGCCATGTTAGGTTTTCTCTGATAGGATCTACCATATTCTCAAAGGACAACAATCTGGCCAATCCGTAAAATGAATGCTAATAATACTTCTAATGTGTTTCACTACCTTAAAATGGATTTCACAATAATTGAATTTTCTAGTTAGTGTGTAGTTACTGTTGCTTTAATGAACATAATATATGGACACTTATGCCTAACTTTCCTACTCATAATTATTAAACAGAATATCTCTAGGATTCAGACTTGCAAATCTTTGGACATTTTCTTCATTCAGCAGACTTGAGACACAATGTTTTCAAATAAAGTCGTTGAGACCATTTCTCTACAGTTTTCTTCTACATAGAGATTTTTAATAAAATGTGGGACTGAGCTGAGTGTGCAGGTACCAAAACTGCAGGAAATCAAATGGGAGAAAACCTAGTCAATTATGGTTAAATCTGAAATCTGAATCTGATTTGCTAAAAGGGACCCTGGGATTTTACCCTGACCATGAGAGCTAAGAAACTGAAATAAAAAAAAATTCCTTTATTGTATCAATGAAAAGGGCCAATTAAAATAGAATTTAAAGGAACACATCAAAGTTGGTGTACATGCATCCATCAGCCAGTCTCAGTCCATCAGCCAGCTTTTGATAACAAAGTCAGAATTATACCTGCAATTTAAAAGAATTGTCATGGTTCCATGTGCTTGATGCAACAAATGGCTACATTTTAATAATGTGAGTTTATTTGCAGTTTTATGTTTGTTTCTATTTATCCCCCCTCTTCAGCACCCTGAAACAAACCAAGGGAGACAATCAAGAGCTGAGCTCCCCTCCCAGTATTTATTTCATCATTAGCTTTAATGGAGAGCAGAATCTCATAATATGGTCTTGCAGTGTTAATATACTACATAGAACATAGAATACTGCAGTATATTTGAGGCCCTTCAGCCCTCAATGAGCCAATCTATATAGTATTTAAAAAAATACTAAGCCCTCCCTACCTTGTAACCCTCAATTTTTCTTCCATTCCTGTGCCTGTATAAAAGTTTCTTAAATGCCCGTATTTTTTCCAGCCTCCACACCATCCCTGGCAAGGCATTCCAGGCACTCACAATTCTATGCATTAAAAAAAAAAACTACCCTTGATGCTTCCTGTCACATTTGTGGCCCGAAATGTGAAGTTAATAAAACATCGAACACAAGTTTTACCAGGTAAACTTCTCAGTGTCTTTATTTTCCAGTTTCCTTTGTTCCCCTGCTTGTGCTCTTATCTCTCTCTCATACCACGTGACTACCGGTACATCTCATACATATTCATTATCATGACATCCCTCCTTTAATCAGAAATAAACTTTACCTTCACTTACCAATATCCCTCGGAAACTTACAAACATCGTAACTAATGGTAATACTATAACTCTACTACATAAAATTTACTTCCTACAGCACTCATACATGCACTTTATGATATAAGATTAAAATACTGTCCCAAAGTTCTTATTAAAACTATGGCATAAAGTCTTCGTATCGTTTGGGCACTTTCCGGTTTCGTTTCGGCCTGCCTGCGATATTGTCGTCGCTTCTCGGTTGTTCACTCTCAGCGTCGGAAATACTGCTCGCCACGGCTTCAGGTGTTTCTGGCGCTCTAGTCACTTCATCAGGAGTGCTGGTAACTGCCTCTGGAACATCATCAGGTCTCTCAGTTTCAGCATCTCGTATTGGCCTTTCAACCTCTTCGCTCGATGTATCTCTGGACTGGTACCTTTTTACACCTGATACATTTCTTTTATACAGGACTCCAGTCGGAGACTTGACTGTCACCATACTGCCACTTCTGGATACGACAGTATAGGGTTGATGGTAATAAGGTGTGTCTAGCTTTCCACCAGTTTCATGCCTCACTAGAACATTATCTCCTGGCATGATGTCTGAATACTTGGCTCCACGTTTCGAATCTGAGTACAGCTTTGCTGCACCTTTCTTTTCAGCATCGTGGTCCCTCATCTCCTGGTCATCTCGGATTTCCTTTATTTCTGGCATTTTTGTGCTGATTTTTCTCCCAAAAAATGCTTCTGCAGGACTTTTTCCAGTGGTTGCATGAGGCGTTGCTCGATAGACAGCCACATAAGATAGCAATGCTTCTCGCCAATTTTGTCCTTCTGCGTGTGCAATCCTCAATCGTTTTTCAATGGATTGATTTTGTCTCTCTACTTCTCCATTGGCTTGCGGCCATTTCGGAGTTACTTTATGATGGTGGATACCTGTGGTCCTCATGTATTCCGCAAATGTCTCTGAAATGAATTGTGGACCATTGTCAGAGTATAATGTAACAGGTAATCCATATCTTGCGAATATCTCTGCTATTGCTTGTATTGTTTTTTCAGTGGTTGTGGACTTCAACACCACGTACTCATAGTATCTGCTGTAGTAATCTATCACTACCATAATTGATTCACCCATCGGTAAAGGTCCAAGAAAATCAACAGCTACGTCGATCCATGGTCCTGTCGGGAGTTGCGTACTCTGGATCAGTTCTGGCGGATTACTCCTACTTGTGATGTGACATCCGTGACAAGTTTTATCAAATTTCTCTGCATCTTTATCACAACCTGGCCACCATTCCTTGGTCCTGAAGTTTTGCTTGGTACCAACAATACCTAGGTGTCCTTCATGCGCTAAGGATACGATCTTCGGTCTCAATCTTTGCAGTATCACCAATCTGCAACCTCTCAATACACACTGTCCGATGCAACAAAGTTTGTCTCTAATGGGAATGTAAGCCTTGTGAGTACACTTGTCCCATTGTCCACTCTGTATGCATTCTCTTACTTCCATGAGTTCTGGATCACGTTCGGATTCTCTCTCGACTTCCTTCATAGTCACAGCTTTCGGTGTCGACTGAATAGCTACGAAGCATACAAAGCTCTCTGTTTCTGTTCCCAAATCTGACTTGGATTGTGGACCACCATCCTTCACCAATCTGGACAGTGGATCTGCTATGTTTGCTTTCCCTGCAATGTGGATAACTTTATATTTGTAGGGTTGTAGTCTGAGTACCCATCTCTCTATTCTGGCACATGGTTTGGATCTAGGTGCATAGATCACCTCTAATGGCTTATGATCTGTGATGAGTTTAAATTCAATGCCGTATAAATATGCATGGAACCTCTCACAGGCCCATACAAGTCCGAGTGCTTCTTTCTCTGTCTGAGAGTATCTTCTTTCCACATCTGATAACGATCTGCTGGCATAGGCAATGATTCTTGGTCCTCCATCATGTATCTGGACCAACACGGCTCCTAAACCAACCGGGCTGGCATCCGCTATGACTTTAGTTGATGCCGCCGGATCGTAATATCCAAGAGTTTTTGCATCTGTCAGGCTTTGCTTCAGCGCTGTGAACGCTTTCTTCTGCTCAGATCCAAAATGAAATGGTACTCCTTTCCTGCATTACTTTCCTTAGTGGTTCTGCCACTGTAGCGAAATTAGGAATGAACTTTGCACAAAAATTGACCAATCCCAGGAAACTCCTCACCTCTGTTGTCTTCTGAGGTGCACGTGCCTCTGCAATAGCTTTCACCTTGGCCTCTGCAGGGTTTAGTCCTTCCCGTGTAAGTCTGTGTCCCATGAAGTCCATTTCTGACACACCGAACTGGCATTTGTTTCCATTCACGGTAAGGCCTGCCTCCTGTAGTCTAGATAGTACACGCCTCAACCGTTTGTCATGCTCTTCCTTCGTTGGTGCATGGACTATGATGTCGTCAGAAATGTTGGCAACTCCAGGAATGCCTTGAATCACTCGATGGATTTCATACTGGTAGATCTCCGAAGCTGCATTAATTCCAAATGATAGTCTCTTGTAACGATACAATCCACAGTGAGTCACAAATGTTGTTACATCTCGGGAACCTGGATCCAGCTCTAATTGATGATAGCCCCATTTCAGATCAATTTTTGAGAATACCTTGCTGGTAGTTAGTTCTTGAAGTATTTCCTCCACTGTTGGTATAGGGTGTCATTCTCTAATTATAGATTCATTGGCCATTCTCATGTCAACTCATAGTCTTATGTCACCCATTGGTTTGGGCACAATCACTACGGGACTGACCCATTGTGTCGAATGTTCTACCGGTTCAATAATGTCTTGTTCGATCAATTCTTTAATTTTGGCTTCGACTTTCCCATGACGTCCAAACAGAGTTCGGCGCATTGGTTGTGCCTTGGGTTTGACCGTTTCATCTACCGCTAGCTTCAATTGTCGAACTTTCAGCTTTCCTACTCCTTGGAAGACTGCGGGGAATTCTTGCTTCATATCCTCGTATGACTGAATTGAATTGACACAAGCTCCAATATGAAGTATTGCCAAGTCTTGCGCTGTGCTTCTACTCAGCAATGGTTCTCCCCTCTCTTCTATGACCATAAACTCGGCTTTGGTGTACTTATCTCCAGCTTCAACAATTGCAGTAACACATCCAATGGTCTGCAATGGCTTGGTTGCTGTGTATGGATACAGTTTCTTGGAACACTTCTTTGAGGTACGGATGATCTTTTTCCTTTTCAACTTCTCCCATAAATGTCGATCAATTACATTACTGTCACTGCCTGAGTCTACAATGACTTGCACTGTCACTCCACCAATGATCACTGGGACCTTCTCATGACGTACATCATTCAACGTAAATTGGTAACAACTCTGTCCCTCCTGGGTATCATCATCGTCACCGTCTATCTGGCGAATGGTATCTTTCTTTCCAGGATAGTTTCCTTTTCCCCGGGCTTTGCCTTTGGAAGTTGTACTCTTCCTCTTCTGGTCTGCATTGGACTTGCTTTTGCACTTCTTTGCAAAGTGGTCCTTACCTCCACACTTTCTGCAAACTTTGCCTTTGGCCGGGCAATATGGGTCTTTTCCAAAGTGACCTTGGTTTCCACATCGATAACACTCCACGTCCTGTGTCGACGTATATCTTGGCTGGTTATGGCGATGTGAGAGCCTCTTAATTTGCTGGCTTGAGTTGTCTTTCAGGGTCATGGTATGAAATTGCCCTTCAACAGCCTCTAATACAGCAGCAATGGCTAAAGCATCGGTGAGTTCCAACTCACTCCCTCTTTCCAGTAGATGTCTTCTGAGTTTATCTGATCTGCAGTGCTGTACGACTTGATCCAATAATTGGTTGTCCAAATCAGCTGGCAGGTAATCGCATCCAACAGCTAGCTGGCGTAGTCTCGTCACGTACTGAGCAATCGACTGGCCATCTTCTTGTCTCGTTCTCCGAAACAAATGGCGTTGAAATGTAGCATTCAGTGTCACTACATAGTGTGCATTTAATGCATCTACCGCTTTCCGGTACTCATCCTTTCTTCCAGTATTCAAAAGTGTCTTAAATGTTTCCCGAACTATGGGTCCCGCAGTGAAAAGAAGTAACGCCCTTCTCTGCGCTTTTTGTTCAACCGTACCGGTATCTAGAAATAGGCTACGACTGTCGGCGTAGGATTCAAATTCTTCCAGCCAAGCCTTCCACTTCACACTTACAGTGCTTGCATCACCCGTTGGGTCAAAATGAGCAATTCCACTACGTGTTAGAAAGTCACCGTCTGCACCAGCCATGAGGAAATATTCCAGCCCCAAAAGTACTGAGTCGCAGAGAAAATTCTTATCACCTTGAAGTTGTCTGTAATCCTCTGTAATCTTCTTTAGTCTTTAATTTTCTTCAAGCTTCTTTCATCCTCATCGCCAATGTTACATTTGTGGCCTGAAATGTGAAGTTAATAAAACATCGAACACAAGTTTTATCAGGTAAACTTCTCAGTGTCTTTATTTTCCAGTTTCCTTTGTTCTCCTGCTTGTGCTCTTATCTCTCTCTCATACCACGTGACTTCTGGTACATCTCATACATATTCATTATCATGACACTTCCCTCCCTTCACTTTGTACAAATGTTCTCTGGTGTTTGCTATGCCTCTTATAATCTTGTAAGCCACTATTAAGTTTCTTCTCATCCTTCTATGCTCCAAAGAGAAAAACCCAGCTCTGCTAATCTTCTCTCATAAGACTTATTTTCCAATACAGGTAGCATCCTAGTAAATCTCCTCTGTACCCTCTCCATATTTTGCACATCCTTACTATAATATGACCAGAATTGTACACAATACTCTACATGTGGTCTCACCAGAGATTCGTAGAGTTGCAACATGACCTCTTGAACTCAATTTTTCTATTAATGAAGCTAAACATCTCATAGGCCTTCTTAATATTCCTATTGACCTATGCGGTGACCTTATGGGCCCCCTTCCCTGTGAAGCGGTCAAGTTAAGTTGGTTTCTTGTGTACTTCTCTCCTACCGACTACATAAAAAAGTAGTCTATGATTTCAGACTGTGCCCCACCCCCACCCCCTTAAATGTGTTGTTGCCTCCAGGCCCTCATTGAGAATGGCTGCTCTAGGTTCCGATTTACCATAAAACACAATACAAAACAATCAATGATAATAGTTGTCAATCAACAGACCACTGTCCCACAACATGTCAGCAAATATTATATTGGTCATTGATTAAATAAAAGCGTTTGGGTTGTGCTTTTTTTTTTGGTCTTCCAATTTTTTTTGAAAATTCCTTTTGTATATCAAAATCAGAAGAATTACTGATCCTGTGAAGATAACTCTATACTTGTGGTGGGGAGGGGGGGGTGTCCCATCCTAATATGTTTCAAGAAAATAAAGGTTGGCAGGGAGTTCATACTTCTTTCACTTACTATACCCATTACAACTATATATTCAATCAGACACCATCAACTCTTGCTCTGAATATTAACTAATCCTTGCAAGTCTCATTGTTGATGAAGGTGTCTTACATAGTAGACATTCACCACTAGATTTAGGAGTTGTTGGACTATTGTAACAATATTTATATTTGGTGAGAATTTATAAGATTTAGAGTAGGTCACAGACACACACCTTTTAAAATAGATCTTATTTGAAAGACTGAAGAATTCACATTGCAGGATCTCTGGAGAATGTAAGCACCTTTCACAAGTAGGTGTTAAATGAACTGATGTCATAAAATGCTTGACCATTGTCTTGCTGGAGTCATGCTGTCTATCAGTACCCTTTCTGCAAAGTGCTCACAGAAAGGTCACTCCTGGATTTTGTTTATCTAACAGATAGGAGGAGAAGAAAGAACTGTTGTTTTGCTCAGGAAGGTGGGGATTTTGCAAGACATGAGTCACATGCTCTCTTTGGAGTTTCCATTTGGAAAAGAGAGAGAGTTGAGTTAACAGCTCAGTCAGTCAGTCAGTATGCGCAACACTGACAAGTAACTGAAAATGCAATCCAGGGAAAACTGTTTGAAACTGATGAAAGCAAGCTCCAGAGCAGTAGATGGCTGGAAGTGTTAACTGTCTGATGTTTCTCTTGAAATAGAGAAAGGAATGGAACTCTGTGGTAGCTTGAAGAAAGAGGTTACCATCTAGAAGATCCTGATGGGACAAGTTTCATCAGCGATACCCTGAGGTGACTAGTGGTGGTACCTCAGTTGTGGAAATCCTGGAGCAACAAGCATCTCTCTCTGCAAACCCTACAAGAACCTTCCTGAGCAGTAAACATTTACTTTTCAAGCACCAAGCCTGGTGAACTTTATACATGTTAAATTCTGTGCACAGTATGGTGATTGCCTGCAACCAGAGAACTTGGAAGAAGGAGAAGAGAGATTGAACTGATTGAACATTTCTTGAATTTGCACACACATTACATACACGTATGCTTAGAATTAGAAGGGGGTTAATTTGGGTTAGTTAAGTTAATAGGGATAAGTTAGTTTGATTCTGTTTTCATGTTTAAAGGTAATTAAAAACAACTTTTGTTTAAGTAACTACTTGTCTTGGTGAATGTCTATTGCTGCTAGGTTTTGGGATCCTTTGGGCTCGTAAAACTATTCATTGGAAATACTTGATTTCCAATATTTCTAGTCTGTGAGATCTGTGTAAAATAAGACACAAAGTTGTCCAATGTTAAAAACAAACATAAGAAATAGGAGCAGATATAGGTTGTGTCACCTCTGCTATTGAATAGGAACATGGTGTGCCCTCTGGTTCAAGTATGCTTTGCTGCTCTGTCCTCAGATCATATCCCTGATATTGTTAGAATAGACCAGTTTACTGCTTAAACATAAAGATGTGCAAGGATATACACAATGTATGTACATTTTGCAGGCTAATTGGCCACAGCAAATTGAGCATCAATGGCACAAGGCCCTGCTGCCATTGGATTTGTGAATAATCGATGAACCAAAGACACTGCCTTACTTTTCATGCACTATTTTTTTTATAGTAATGTTGTAAGATGATTATAATATGAATGTTTGCACTGTGATGTGATGCTGCCACAAAACATTGAATTTCATGACTTGTTCATGTCAATAAATTCTGATTCTGATTCTGACCCAAGTTTGTAGGTGAGAGGTTGAATCTGGAGGAATTGATGAGGATGTCAAGCAAATAAAATGGGGTGAGTATAAATATGAATATAAATGGGTACTTGATGGTTGACCCTGTTTGAACACAGGATATGTTTGTTTTCATGCTGAAAGACTCAACATATTAGATGAGAAACAGATAGATCTTGGTGACATGGCCAAGAATGCTTTTGGTGATAGCATAGGTAGATGAGCTGGTGTTAAGAAGATTTATGGTATACTTGCCTTCAGCTGCCAGGGCATAGATTATGAAAGCAATGAGTTTATAATTAACTATACAAGACACTGAATGGGTCACAGCCAGAGTAATGTGTTCATAGTGATGAGTGCATAGGAGATTTAACCAATGCATTATAACCATTTCTGCAGATGAAACAGGCTGTGTATGTTTCTTTGGAGCAAAGACATATATAGAATCATGAGAGGTAGAGTTAGGGTAGACAGCAAGAAACTTTCCTATAGCGATGGAATCTATAACCAGAGGGCATATGTTTAAGTTAAGAGTTTTAATTTGGTACATATAGTAATATATAAGTGTTTTAAAGATGCAGATAATGTAAAAAATTTAAACATGTTGCCTGCTTAACCCTGACTGATAACATTTCCCAAGCTATGGAAAACCTGACAGGGACAAGATCAATATACAAATGTGCTGGAGAAATTTAGCAGGTCACACAGCATCATAGGCAGTAAAAGGGTAACTAATGATTCAGGTCTGAGCTCTTGAAGATCAGACAAACATTAACTATCATGCAGGATGTGTTAGATTGCCTTCCCCAGGAATCCAGTCTTACCTTCATCTTGCAAATCACTAATTTGCAAGTCTATTCTCTGGACTCACAGATCAGGTACCCCTGGCCCCATACTGTGCATGGACACAACAGAATGAAGTATAACATCACTTCTCCTACAAGCTCATCAGCTTCCAACCTGTGACATATCCTGCACATGTATGTCCCTTCTTTGCCAGAACCAAAGCTGATCTGTCAGCAGGACATCAACACAAGGGATAAAAAAACAGGAAAAATAAAATCGCATATTGTATGAATTAAATTAGCCCCTGTTTGAAATCACCTCCAATAAATCCATTTCCTCCACACTTTCCATCCACTGAGTAACCACCATCATTAATATAATCTTCAACAGTCTATAACAACAGTTACGTTTTACAAAAGTAGCATTAGGTCACAGAGAAAGAGTTGGAGCTTGAGAGGTTTCCAAGGAATATTAAGGTTAAAAAAAAGCCATGATGAAATCTTAGGTTCAGTGTATGTTATGCTTGTTCTTTGAAGAAGAACGACTTTATGTGGATTTAGCACTTAACTGACTTCCAGCAACAACCCCCATCATATGTCACTTCTAGATTCCGCATTCTTAATTATACACATAATAACACAGTGTACTGAACAAAAAGGTACAATTAAAATGGAATGACTTTTGAACTTTAATAAGCAGCCAACATAATTTAAATAATGATGGCTAAAATTCATCTAATGTTGCTTTACCTGATATTCATGATTGTTGACTGTCAGTTGGCCTCATATTCTGACATTTTGTTTCATTCAACTCAATGAGATTAAAATCTTCAGTTTGAAAAACATCTGGTGGCTGATTCTCACATGTATGCTTTGAGCTACCATGCATAGCGCCATTTCTCATACCCCATCATCCATTTCCTCTCATATACAGCTTTTCTACTGTTTCAGGTGCTTTAGATCAATGGTTTTCAAGCTATCCCCTTAAATTCACATACCACTTTAAGCAATCCCTATCCCATAGGTGCTTTTGATTAGCAAGGGATTGTATAAGGTGGTATGTGAGTGGAATGAAAATGTTTGAAAACCACTCTTATAATCATACCTAATTGAGACATTATGTGCATGGTTTCATACCTCCTAAAGAAATGGGCCAATGACAATTTTTCTCAAGCAAAATATTTCAGTAAAAATTTGGAATTGAGCAGTAGTTCTTAACCTTCCTTTCCAACTCACATACCACCTTAAGCAATCCCTTACCAATCACAGAGCACTTATAGCATAGGGATTGCTTAAGGTAGAATGTGAGTTTAGGAGGGCAGTTTGAAAACCACTGCTTAATGCTATACGAAATTAAAATATCTTGACTTACTGAAAAATTACCAATAAAAGTCTCTACATTAATGTACAAGATTGACTCATGTTGAAAGTATTTTGTAAGGTGAAGCTGGATCCCCAAAAGCTTAACTAGGAGGTGATTGAGACAAGGCCAGTTCCTTGAAATAATTTCATTACCAGCAATACTTGCTGCAAAAATTTGACACATAGATATTTTCTCCATCAGCAGTAATGGATTTATTAATGTTTTGAACCTTTTGAACAAAGCTTGAAATGACATTTTTCATTGTGGTACACTGTTGACATTTAATGAGATTACTTTGCTTTTTCTAGACGGAAGTAATGCAGGAAACTAGTCAACAAAAAAAAAACAAAACTGCTGGCTTAACTCGGTGAATCGAGCAGCATTTGTGCAAGGAAAAAGAATTGTCAACATTTTTGGACAAAGCCATTCATCAAAACCGAATGTGGATAGCCAATTTCAGGAGGAGAGGGTGGGAGGGGGCAGATGGGGGCAGGAAAGAGGCAGAAATGGATTGGTGGTGAACCAAGGACAGGCAAAGATGCAGCTGGATGAGAAAGGGGAGTGGTGGAATTGGGAGAGGCAGGTGATCCATGGGTGTGAGCTAGACAAAGCGAGTGAGAGAGAAAAATAAAAGGTTCAGATGGTAGGAGATGGAGCTAAGCGACAAGCTACCATGCAGAATATGAAACGTGGTTTATCTATTTTGTGTTGGACCTCACCCTGGAAATTGGAAAAGTGGAAGGTGAAGGGGTCAGTGTGGAATGGAAAGGTGAGTTGAAATGGTATGCAAGCTGGAGCTTGGGATGGCAATTGGGTACAGAGACAGGTTCTCCATTAAATAGATACCAAGTCTGAGCTTGATCTCACTGAGATGGAGGAGGCCACATCAGGACCACTGAATGCAGCAGACAAAGTTGGGGAGGTGTCCATAAATGTTTGCCTCACCTGGAAGGCCTATTTAGGTCTCTGGTGGACACAATGCAAGCATAAGAGGAAATTTTGCCACTCCTGCTGTTGAAGAAGAATGTGACAGGGTGTTGCGTGAATAAAAGCTTTCACAACTGGAAGGAAAATAAATGCTTTAAATTTTTAATAACTGAGGGTAGAGTCTCACAGTAGTCTTCAGAAGGGTTCTAGGTTTAGGCAGGAAACTGGGTTTATATGTGAGCAGATGGGGGTGGGGCCAGCCATCAGCACAATACATTATCACTGCATTCACCCCTTCCTGCGGAATTTGGGGTCTATAAATGAACAAAAAGAGAACATGGGTTCAATGAAGAAAAAAAGTTGAAAAATATACATTTATTTACAAATTTACAGATTTGGAGGATCTGTAGATCCTGGTGGAGTGCCTTAGCACCAGGCGTGCCTTGTACTCCTTGAGTCTCCTGGTCCCCTTGTGAGGGAGGAGGGCTGGATCTCCAGCTCCATGCTGGAGGGGGATGCACTTTCCTCCTGAACTGGATCCCCTGAGGCCCTGACTAGGGGTGGTGAGAATGAGCTCCGTGGCTCACAGGGCACTGAGGCAATGGACCCTCTGTTCCAGCGGGTGTCAGGTCCCTGATGGAGATGTGTCCTCTCTGCCATCTGGGTACTCCACATAGACATACATGGGAATGGTGTGGAGCAGTTTCACTCTTTCCACAAGAATCGGTCTTGCTTCTCCTCAAATGCTTCCTGAGAAGGAATGGACCGGGAGAGTTGACCCAGGTTGGGAGTGTAGTTCCCAGTGCAAACCTTCTTTTGAAAGTGAATAGGAGCTCATGAGGAGTAGTGTTGATCATGGTACATAGTAGCGAACAGATGGAATGGAGCGCCATAGCAAGGACTTCCTGCCAGCATGAGTCTGGAAGGCCTTTTGACTTCAGGGCCAGTTTGACAGCCTTCTAGATCATGACATTCTCCTTTTCAACCTGCCCATTCCCTCTGGGGTTATAGCTAGTAGTCCTGCTGGTTGCAATTCCCCACGCCGCAGGTACTGACATAGCTTGTCACTCATAAAGGATGAGCCCCATCGCTATGAATATAGCTTGGATACCCGAACAGGACAAAAATAGAATCTAGGGTCTTTATGACTGACAAAGTGGACATGTCTGGACATGGAATGGTGAACAGGAAGTGGGAGTATTCATCAATGGTAGAGAGGAAGAAAGTGTTCCTGTTCATGGAGGGGAGAGGTCACTTAAAATTGACACTCAGCCATTCGAAGGGCCTGGATGACTTGATCATGTGCCCCTTTGCAGGGCGGTAGAACTGTGGCTTGCATTCTGTGCAGACTTGGCAAGATCTGATCATTTCCCTGACATCTTTCCTGAAGTAGGGCAGATTGCACGACTTGACAAAATGAGCCATAAGGGTGACGGCTGGATGGCAGAGCTCATTATGCATAGACTGCAGTTGGCCGCTGTGTGCAGAGGCACAGCTTCCTCTGGATAAGGCATCTGGAGGGTCATTAAGGGCTCCTGGCTGATATGCAATGTCATAATTGTAGGTGCAGAGCTCGATCCTCCTCCTAGCTATCTTATCATTCATGATTTTGCCTCTCTTGACATTATTAAACATGAATGCGACAGAGCACTGGTCAGTGACAAGCATAAATTTCCTACCAGCCAGGTAGTGTCTCCAGTGCCTCACAGCCTCTACAATGGCTTGAGCCTCCTTTTCACCAGATGGGTTCCAGAGCTTGTGGCCTTGTAATGTCCAAGAAAAAAATGCAACTGGCTTGCCCGCCTTGTTGGGGTAGCAGCCAGGGCTAAACCGAAGCATTGCTTTCCACTTGCAAAGGTACATTTTCGTCAAATGTATGCATAGCGGCTTTCGCAATGTGATTCCGGAGGTAGTTCGAAGCCGTTTGGGCTTCAATCGAGAGGGGGAAATTAATGGCTTTTAAGAGATGATGAACCATATCAGCGTATTGAGGGATCCATTGGATGTAATATGAGAAAAAAACCCAGGCATCTCCTCAATGCCTTTCTGGTCCTGGGGGACACATCCTATCAGGATCAGGGCCAATGATGCCATTATCCACCATGTAGCAAAGGATAACCAGACGTTCAGTCTTCACACAAACTTGTTCGGGTTATAATTGAGTTTCAGGTCTTTTGCTGTGTGGAGAAAACTCTGGAGGTTGACGTCATGGTCTTCCAAGGCATGTTCATAGATGGTGATGTTATTGAGGTAGGGGAAGGTAGCTATCAACCCATACTCATCCACCATTCTGTCCATTTGCCTCTGGAATATAGAAACACTGTTAATGATCCGGAATTGATAGAGTCAACCATTAGCCATAAATGCTGTATATGGTCCTCGGAATGGATTGGCAACTGGTGATAATCAGCTTTCAGGTCGATGGTCAAGTAGACCTGATACTGCGCAATACCATTCACCATGTCCGAAATTTGAGAGAGGGGTTATGCATCCAGGAATGTGTACTGATTAATAATTTGGCTATAGTAAATTACTAGCCTGGACTTGTTTTCCCCTTTATTCACCACCACTTGCGCTCTCCATGGGCTGGTGCTAGGTTCAATGATACCTTCATCCATTAGACATTGTGTCTTAGACTTTATGAATCTCGGTGTGCTGTGCTGTACCTCCTGCTCTTGCCAGCAATCAGTTTGCAGTCAGAGGACAGACTTGGGAAGAGAGGTGGGAGGTCGATATTCATTGCGGAGAGGCTGCGTGTGGTTTCTGATTTTAACGGCCCTCCATTCCAAACCATTATGGAGGGAGGGGACCAGAATTAATGTGACACAGGAAGTCCAGACCCAACAACACCGGAGTGCACAATTCATCAAGTAAATACAAGCAAAATTTACAAAATTCTCTCCCACTTTGAATGACAAATGCACTATACAACATTGTTGAATACACATAAAATGCAAATGAGAAGCAAGGAATATATGATAATTAGAAGGATACATCTTTAGGTTATACTTTTGCACAGTCTATAAGTTTGTAAAGCTTTTAGTAGAGCCTGTGTTAATTAGGCATTTAGTGGAATTTCCATCTAACTTCACAGTTACTATGGAGTTGCTAGGCTGGTGAAGTCTGTCTTTGTCCAGAACCATTGAGGCTAGGACCCCGGAGACTCCATACTCCTCAATTGAGTGGCCCCCACTGTCCTGGGTTGTCCTGCATAGGTAGGATGGCATCGACCTCAAGGTGTGGCAAGGTGGCCACCACGATGATGGTACCGAGATTTTATTTGAGTCGCAGTAAGAGGCTTTTCGTGCCATTTCCTCACTGCCATCCTCCGTCAGCGGGTAGCACAGCAAGGAGTTTGGGTGAATTTGGGGCAGGCGGCTTGGGACTGGAATTGGATCCGGGAGTGGTGCAAGCTGTGGTATTTCCCGGTTTCCCCTCATGCAGCAAACCCTCGCCCAATATCTTTCCTTGTCACAGATGGAACACGCTTAGTCTTTAGCCGGGCAACGAGATCAGGGATTCTGGCTCTTGCTGCAGAAAAAAGCACTCCCTAGCACAGAAGCGCTCCCTAGCACACGAAATGGCAGCCATTAGGGGAGGGGTAGCAGAAGCAGTTGGTTCTTGGAAGGGGTGAGAGAGCTCACTGGCTTTGAAGGTGTCATTCTTGAGCTTGGCCTGTTCTAGTGATTTGGCCAGTTCAACATGATGTGCTAGGTCCTTCTTAACCAATTCAAGCAGTCACTGTCTCATGTACCTCAAGCAGATCCCCGCGAGTAGGGTGTCCTAGATCTGTTCTTCTTCACAGCAGATCCCCATGAATAGGGTGTCCCAGATCTGTTCATCTTCACAAAAGTGGCCCATAGCTGCTTCATACCTGCACTTCTTGACCAGCGTCCACAGATCCAGCAGGTGACCTCTCCTGGCCGTTGGCAATATAGAGCAAGTTGTTGCCTCGCTAGGACCTCGTTTTGTGCCTTCAGGTATCGTGCCTTAAACACCCTGATGGCAGCATCATATCTAGTGCAGTCCATGATGACTGTACACCCTTTCATTCCTACCCTAGAAATAAGTGTGGATCCCCGAATTCATCATTGTGGAAGATGTCTCTGGTCACATTCAGGTAGGCCTGGAAGCAATCTAGCCAGTTCATGAACTCCTCAGCTGCATGTGGGGGGCGGGGGGGGGGGCGGGGGGGAATGACAAAGAGTCCATTAGGAGCATCCCTGGCTTGAGTAGTGCTTCCATCATTTAGGGAATAAGCTAATAAAATTAAAGCATGAATAAAAACTCTCAAGACTGGAGAGAGAACAAATGCTTTTATTAGCATAACTGAAGATAGGGTTTCACAGTGGTCTTCAGGATGGTTCTGGTTTTAGGTGGGAAACTGGGGTTATATATGAGCAGATGGGGGTGGAGCCAGCCATCAGCACCACACACTACCAGTGAATCCCAGTTCACTGCATGGGATAACAAAGAGATAAATTGCAAAGGAAAAACAGACAATGGAAAGAGAGGTCACTGCAGAATGCAGAAGGAGGGGGAAGATATAATTTGTGGTGGGATCTCATTTCAGTTGGCAAAAATGACAAAAGACAACGGTCTAGATGGGGAGGTTGGCAGGGCGAAAGGTAAGGACTCTTTAGTTCTGTATGGAAGGAGATGTTGAGAAACAAATGAAGTGCAAAAGAGAGTTCCATCAACCACTGCATCGGGGATGTTTTGTTCCTTCAAAATGGGGAGCATCTTAGATGTCCTGTGTCTCTAGTGAACAATTCATTTTTATCAATAACATGTTTATTATGATCATAAAATATGTCATTGATTTAGTTTACAATTATTTTAAGTATGATATTTGTTCTTCACAGAATTATTGTATATTGGATATAATTTTCATATTTTTCAATATTTTAATTGGTTTCATCAAATGAATATTCCATTGGTAATATAACAAAATATAGTGTTAACACATCTCCTACAGCAATACAAATAGTACTGAGACCTGTTATGTTAAAAAGAAAGATAAAAAGAAAAACTGTATTAAGTATGTAATTCAATCTCCTCCCTTCAGAGGTTACTGACTAACACAAACAGTCTAATACTAATATATAAAAAAAGAAAGTAAACATTTGATTCAAAAATTAGTTAATCTTACAAATTTTGGAAGTAATTAAGAAAAGAACAGAAATAATCTTGAGAGCTAAATTTAATACATCAAATATCACCATTTAATTACAATTTATGATATATGCCTCGGCGGCCTCGGCCCCAGTCCGGGCAGTATGGACCGACCTAGGAGGGGAGGCAGGCCCCTCCAGCCCGGGTAAGAAACCTGCATAGGAGAAGGCCACTCCGATATAAAACCTACGACCCAAGGACCTCGCTGCCACGTCCCAGCTTGCTCGGCCACGGCACACGAACCATGGGTGTAAAGGGTGGGGCCAGTACTGCGCGCACTGCACTCCACCTAAAAGCTCCTTTGCGCAGGCCCGAGGACAAGTCCATGTCCTCCCCCTCCACGTCCTCCCCCTCCACGTCCACCCCCTCCACGTCCACCCCCTCCACGTCCACCCCCTCCACGTCCTCCCCCTCCACGTCCTCCCCCTCCACGTCCTCCCCCTCCACGTCCTCCCCCTCCACGTCCTCCCCCTCCACGTCCTCCCCCTCCACGTCCTCCCCCTCCACGTCCTTCCCCTCCACGTCCTCCCCCTCAAAAGATGCTCACAAACTCAAGCTAGCATGCTGGAACATCAGAACCATGCTCGACAAGGCTGACAGCCACCGACCTGAATGTCAGTCTGCCCTCATTGCACATGAACTCCTCAGACTTGACATCGACATAGCCGCTCTCAGTGAAGTCCGCCTAGCAGATGTAGGCAGCCTCCAAGAACGCGGCGCGGGCTACACACTCTACTGGTCTGGCAAGCCTTCGGATGAACGATGCCTATCTGGTGTAGGCTTCATGGTCAAGAGCTTCATTGCCTCCAAACTCGAAAACCTTCCGACAGGCCTCTCGGACCGAATCATGTCCATGCGACTCCCCCTTCAAAACAAGCGTCACATCACCCTCATCAGTGTCTATGCTCCAACCCTCCAGGCGGAACCAGCAGAAAAGGACAAGTTCTACACCGACCTGCGCAACCTCATCCAACGCACCCCTACAGCTGACAAGGTTGTCATCCTGGGCGACTTCAACGCTCGTGTCGGCAAAGACTCAGAAACCTGGCCAGGAATCCTGGGCAAGCATGGCGTCGGCAAGTGCAACGACAATGGGCGCCTCCTGTTGGAGCTCTGCGCAGAACAGCGGCTCGTCATTACAAACACCCTTTTTCAGCAGAGGGACAGCCTTAAGACCACCTGGATGCATCCCCAATCCAAACACTGGCACCTCCTGGACTACATCCAGGTGCGAGAAAGTGACAAACGAGATGTGCTCCACACCAGGGTCATGCCTAGCGTGGAATGCCACACTGACCACCGGCTGGTTCGCTGCAAGCTCAACCTTCACTTCAAGCCAAAGCCCAGGAACAATAAAGCCCCCAGAAAGAGGTTCAATGTTGGAAACCTGCAGTCAGACGAAGCGAGAGGAAACTTCCAGGCAAACCTCAAAGCAAAGCTTGACGATGCAACCCGCCTCACGGACCCGTCCCCTGAAACCCTCTGGGATCAGTTGAAGACTACCATACTGCAATCCACTGAAGAGGTACTGGGCTTCTCCTCCAGGAAAAACAAGGACTGGTTTGACGAAAACAGCCAGGAAATCCAGGAGCTGCTGGCAAAGAAGCGAGCTGCCCACCAGGCTCACCTTACAAAGCCGTCCTGTCCAGAGAAGAAACAAGCCTTCCGTCGCGCATGCAGCCATCTTCAGCGCAAACTCCGGGAGATCCAAAATGAGTGGTGGACTAGCCTCGCCAAACGAACCCAGCTCAGCGCGGACATTGGCGACTTCAGGGGTTTCTACGAGGCTCTAAAGGCTGTGTACGGCCCCTCACCCCGTCCAAAGCCCGCTGCGCAGCTCAGACGGCAAAGTCCTCCTCAGCGACAAGATCTCCATCCTCAACCGATGGTCAGAACACTTCCAATCTCTTTTCAGTGCCAACCGCTCAGTCCAAGATTCTGCCCTGCTCCAGCTCCCTCAACAGCCCCTAAGGCTAGAGCTGGATGAGGTTCTCACCCTGGATGAGACATATAAGGCAATCGAACAACTGAAAAGTGGCAAAGCAGCAGGTATGGATGGAATCCCCCCAGAGGTCTGGAAGGCTGGCGGCAAAACTCTGCATGCCAAACTGCATGAGTTTTTCAAGCTTTGTTGGGAACAAGGAAAACTGCCTCAGGATCTTCGTGATGCCACCATCATCACCCTGTACAAAAACAAAGGCGAGAAATCAGACTGCTCAAACTACAGGGGAATCACGTTGCTCTCCATGGCAGGCAAAATCTTCGCTAGGATTCTACTAAATAGAATAATACCTAGTGTCGCCGAGAATATTCTCCCAGAATCACAGTGCGGCTTTCGCGCAAACAGAGGAACTACTGACATGGTCTTTGCCCTCAGACAGCTCCAAGAAAAGTGCAGAGAACAAAACAAAGGACTCTACATCACCTTTGTTGACCTCACCTAAGCCTTCGACACCGTGAGCAGGAAAGGGCTTCGGCAAATACTAGAGCGCATCGGATGTCCCCCAAAGTTCCTCAACATGATTATCCAACTGCACGAAAACCAACAAGGTCGGGTCAGATACAGCAATGAGCTCTCTGAACCCTTCTCCATTAACAATGGCGTGAAGCAAGGCTGTGTTTTCGCACCAACCCTCTTTTCAATCTTCTTCAGCATGATGCTGAACCAAGCCATGAAAGACCCCAACAATGAAGACGCTGTTTACATCCGGTACCGCACGGATAGCAGTCTCTTCAATCTGAGGCGCCTGCAAGCTCACACCAAGACACAAGAGAAACTTGTCCGTGAACTACTCTTTGCAGACGATGCCGCTTTAGTTGCCCATTCAGAGCCAGCTCTTCAGCGCTTGACGTCCTGCTTTGCGGAAACAGCCAAAATGTTTGGCCTGGAAGTCAGCCTGAAGAAAACTGAGGTCCTCCATCAGCCAGCTCCCCACCATGACTACCAGCCCCCCCACATCTCCATCGGGCACACAAAACTCAAAACGGTCAACCAGTTTACCTATCTTGGCTGCACCATTTCATCAGATGTAAGGATCGACAATGAGATAGACAACAGACTCGCCAAGGCAAATAGCGCCTTTGGAAGACTACATAAAAGAGTCTGGAAAAACAACCAACTGAAAAACCTCACAAAGATAAGCGTATACAGAGCCATTGTCATACCCACACTCCTGTTCGGCTCCGAATCATGGGTCCTCTACCGGCACCACCTACGGCTCCTAGAACGCTTCCACCAGCGTTGTCTCCGCTCCATCCTCAACATCCATTGGAGCGCTTTCATCCCTAACGTCGAAGTACTCGAGATGGCAGAGGTCGACAGCATCGAGTCGACGCTGCTGAAGATCCAGCTGCGCTGGATGGGTCACGTCTCCAGAATGGAGGACCATCGCCTTCCCAAGATCGTGTTATATGGCGAGCTCTCCACTGACCACCGTGACAGAGGTGCACCAAAGAAAAGGTACAAGGACTGCCTAAAGAAATCTCTTGGTGCCTGCCACACTGACCACCGCCAGTGGGCTGATAACGCCTCAAACCGTGCATCTTGGCGCCTCACAGTTTGGCGGGCAGCAACCTCCTTTGAAGAAGACCGCAGAGCCCACCTCACTGACAAAAGGCAAAGGAGGAAAAACCCAACACCCAACCCCAACCAACCAATTTTCCCCTGCAACCGCTGCAACCGTGTCTGCCTGTCCCGCATCGGACTTGTCAGCCACAAACGAGCCTGCAGCTGACGTGGACTTTTTACCCCCTCCATAAATCTTCGTCCGCGAAGCCAAGCCAAAGAACATGATATATGCAAGTCTTGCGGATATGCAACGTGCAGTGTTGATTCTGCCTACTGCATCGTTGGAACCTGCAGACAATACTAATAAGTGTATTCAATTGGTGCTTGCCTCAGTTGGAGCCACTTTTATGAATGGCCCAATAAAAGCATTTTATTTTTGAGGGTGACTGTAAAATCTGTCAACAGGCATCTGGCATTCAGTGACATTTAAAAATGGCATCATATGAGAGAAGGCTGCTTGAAGACTTCAGCTGCTCCCTCAAGCACCTCGATGAAAAGGCAGAGACAAGGACAGATGTGATTTATTGTTAAATGTGGCAATAATCAGAATGATTATCAAAGAAGCCAGTGGGAAAATAAAGCCAGTTACAGTCAGTGCAGACATCAAATCGCACATCTTGGATGAATTACCACAAAATGTTCAATTAACACCCCCCCCCCTTGAATGCAACTTCAAAGATTGATCAAGTCACTGCACCTCCATCACTCAACTACCAATAACCTCTATCAATCAACTCTTACTCAATATTCTTAGGTCCAAATCCTAAATAGACTTCAGCAATTGAACATTGAAAGATACACCATGCCAATTTTGAAGTTCACCGATAAATTTCAATTTTTCTTACAGGCGAAAGTCATATGTTGTGTTCAGAATAGATTCGACGGTTTCAAAGAGAATCAAGACTATACACATTATGAACAAACTGTGGTCTTTATTTACACATAACGGAATTCATGAAAAAAATCACACACTGAAAGACTAATGTACACTGGACACAGGCATAGTATTCCAAGAAAAGAGTGTTTTACTGGTTGAGCGCAAACCACCCCACAGGCACATTATACCGAGAAATAAGGTTTTAACTTCAATACCCATCACTCACAGGCACAATATATCGCATAACTAAATGAGTACACGCACATGAACCTAATCTCCAATGTTCCTTCTGATCCAGGATGGGCCAACTGCAGTCAGGCCTTCGGAGCTGTCCGTGGTTCACAGCCTGGAGTTTAGCAGTGATCACAACTAATGAACACTAATACATCAATAATACACAAATAAATGCACATCGGGTGCAAATAAATCACTGCTAAGCATTCTCAAACCCCGACTGGAAACACAAGGGTTAAACAAACACATGGTACCCATCAACTCTCTTTTTGTGCTCTATTAATTTTATTTTTTAAAGTAATGTTGTAAGATGGTTATACTATGAATGTTTGGACCATGATGCTGCCACAAAACACTAAATTTCATGATTTGTTCATAACAATACATTCTGATTCTGATTCTAGCAGGCATAGCTCACTAATAAACAGTAAAATAATTACAGCTTACTGGTATATACATATAAATCTTGTTTCCAACATCAACCACGTCTCAGGATACAGGACCGGGCCATTGCAGTCAACTCTCTGGAGCTGCCTGGACCTGGAGCTCAGAAATGGTCAAAAAGGCAGCAACAAACAAATAGATAGAGACCAGATACTGCATGTGCTTAGCTTTGTAAGACAAGACCCATCCATGTGACCTGCAAGTACTAATCATGCATCAGCTTCACCCGTGAGCAGATCTAACTATTGATTGGCATATGGAGGACCAATCACACATCAGATGCCAAGGCCAATCACCATCAGCCTCACAAATAAACAACTTTTAACCTTGATTGGCAGGTGAGATGACTTCCAACTAAACTCCAGCTGGAAAGGTCACTTGACCCTTGGCAATCCACATTCCCACCAGATTCCAGCCACATTACCCCCTAAAATCCATACTACGGATGTATTGATGAAATCACCATCCACCAACCAGTAAGTGGTTGGAGATGACACTTCTAATCATAATGGAACTGGCATTTGATCACCTGTTCAGGGAAGAACAGGTGACCAAATGGAATTCTCACACCTAATTCTTTTTCTCTTATCTTACTCACATTTATCTCTTCATCTTAATAAATTTACATATTGCAGATGGAAGAGTGATGTACCTCTTGAATCCAACACATCTTCTACTCTTCCACCTCCTCATGCCATTTCATTTCTCGTAAGAACAGCCAGCCTATAGGCCATTCATTTAGTCACAAAAGGGTCACACAATAGGTCATTCAATTAGTCACACAGCTGGTCACACAGTTGTTCAGACAATGGCTAACTCAATGGCTCAGACATCAACCATAAGCCATCAGATGCGAACTCACCATCATTCAGTCCAAGTCCCACTCAGGCACCAGTTTAAACACAAGCATGATATGCAACTAAGATTTAGAAAAGGAGATGAGTGTCAGTTTTTATGAAAGAATTATACCACCATTTTTAAAGATAAGCAAGAGAAGAAATATTATCAACTGCAATTTTTATACTTCTCTTGTTATATGAGTAGTTCTGGAAGAATGGGAAAATTCTACCATGTATTAAAGCTTGTGAAAGCAACAACCCTAAACCTTGATGATGCATTTCTCACCATAGATGCTGCTTGACCAGCTGAGACACTCCAGCTTTTCATAGTCCTTTCATATTGGCAAACAATTAAACTGGCAGGTAAACGAACCATTTTGAAATACCAGAAGGGTCGTTCATGCTGGACCACGAAAAAACAGTCCTTTGCGCCCTCTCACATTACCAACCCAGTAGTGCAGAGCAAAGGGATGGCTATCCTCCAGCAGTGACATCCTGGGTGATGCATTGAGCAATGGCAGACCTGCCTTCCCAGAATTCCATGCGGCAGAGAAAGCCATCCATGAGTGCTCTGTGCAAACACCCCTTTCAATACACCAAGATACACTGGGACACAAGGGCTTTAAAGGAAAAGATGGTTACTTCCTTGCCTGCCTGCTCTCTCTCCCTCTCTCTCTCGCTCTCTCTCCCTCTCTATTTCTCACTCCCTCCCTCCCTCCCATCCTTTCTTTCTTTCCACCTTTCCCTTTGTATCTCATAGACATATCTATCTATATCTATCTATCCTTAATTGTTATATGTACCCACTTTGTTTTGTGTGTGTGTGTGTGTGTGTGTGTGTGTGTGTGTGTGTGTGTCTGTGTGTGTGTGTGTGTGTGTGTGTGTGTGTGTGTCTATGTGTGTGTGTGTGTGTGTGTCTGTGTGTGCGCATGCATTTCATCCCTGCTGTAATTTTCCCATGCTTGCTATAAACTGTGTACCTGTGTATATTATCCCTTTTGCCATTTTCCAACACCGTTAAGTCTTAACAGTGCTTGTCATAGGTGCTATTTTCTCTAGATTTGCCACTAAGAAACAGTTCCACCACCACCCCCCCACACACACACACCCTGACATACGCACCCCCACACATGCACACTCCCACACCTCCCCAGACCCAACAGCAAGAGGATAATGGAACAGAAAAAATCATTGATGAAAATAACAAACAATAAAGATGACTGAATTAGTTGAGTGCATTCTTGCCGCAAACTAAAACAGATATTTTGAAGTATGCTTTAATTCAGTTATTTAATTAAATTGTCCGCATATTTTCCCATGCTCTTTTAGTCTTGTCCATTTTTTTCCCACTACAATTTTCCCATGGTCTTTTATAAATTGTGTGTGTATGCTTTATTAAATTGTCCGCACATTTTCACACGTGCTTACTCATTTGTGTTTTATTCCCGCTACGATTTTCTGATATTGGAGTAACTTTATATAGGTCAGCACAGCATCAAGGGCTGAAAGGCTCATACCATGCTGTACGTAATGCTTAATTCTGCTTTAATTAGGCATGAATAATTTTGTTTAAACACAAGATCATAATATATTGATCAGAATTGCGAATTTAATAAATTGAATACAAATTTTATACCTTCTTTTTAAATCAATGTGTTATTTTTAAGAAAATCTTTTCTTTCCTTCATGTTCCTGCATTTATGTAAGAATATCATTGTGATAGTACAGACCTATCACTAATGTATATAGTTACAGTATCTAGAGTATGTAATAACTGTGCTTACAGCGATTGGCTAAGAGCTTAGCCACGCCTACTGTCTGGGTCTTAAAAGGTTGTGTCCCTAGCCAGGTCGAATCATTCCGGACTGGTCGGCCACCTGTGAAGAGCTCCTGTCTTTTGCTAATAAAAGCCTTGGTTTGGATCAACAAGTCTTTGATTCTTTCAACGAGCTCTACAATTTTATTAGCAAAAATATATTTTTTTAAAGGGATGGAGCATCTGACTCGGTCAGAAAAACTTGACATCGACACACAGTCAGCTACAGCCTTCAAAGCCTTAAGTTTTGACCATTGAACTTTGAAAACTTCCTAAGGCTCATTGAGGTTGAGGAGGATAACCAGCGTCTAACAGCATTACTGTCTATGATGTCCTTGCGAGTCTATGAGAACATCCAGGATGAGACCACTTACACCGCAGCCATAAAGGTACTGAACAAACTGTATGATCAACCAATGAACAGAGTTCATGCCCGGCTCGTGCTTGCGTCGAGGAAGCAACAGTCCGGCGAGTCCAGCAGGGCATATTTACAAGTAGTAAAGGTGTTGGCCAAGGACTGTAACTGTGTGGACAAAACTGCTGCTGAAATCACAAACGATCTCGTCCAGGATGCCTATGTGACCGGGCTCCGATCGAATGAAGTGAGGCTGCGCTTGCTCGAACAAGTGGTAGAAAAACTAGAGGACGTGGCCCGGATTGCAATCACATTGGAGGATGCAGCCTTAAAGTCAAACGAGTTATCTAGGGACTGGACCCCACGTTCTGATGTGAGTAGAGTGCCCTTCTACCCTACCACCCCCCGAGATACTGACGGCCTGTTAGCTGCTGCTACACTTCCCCCTGCGAACCCAAAATGTTATTTCTGCAGGAGGGACAAGCACAGCAGGTCCCAGTGCCCAGCAAGAAAAGCCAGGTGCCAGAAGTGCCTTAAAAATGGCCACTTTGCTGGAGTCTGTAGGTCTAAAATGGCCACCGGCAAACACAGTGCCTCGTGTGAAGCCCGACCGCCACTATCCCATTCAAACTCTTCTTCCCCTGAGCTCTCGTCCAATGAGATCGAGGTCTCCCCTGCACGGCAATGCCTGACATCACGGGGACGCTGAACCCGGAAGGGGCAGTCCACCCTAGCAACCATGATGTTGGCTGGCCTCTCGCCCCCGTGCGGAACACTCGACCCGGCCTCGGTCTCGACTGTAGAGCCCGCAATTGCCACAGCCACTCCCAGGGCCGACGCTACCACTGCTGCTGCTGCCGCCACAGTCACCCCCGGGGCTGACGCTACCGCTGCTGCTGCCACCCCCACAGCCAACCCCGGAGACGACGCTACCGCTCCAGCTGCTCGCTCCCCTGCTGCCACTGCCCACGCCACCGCCGGTGCAGCCACCGTGACTGACCAGGTACTCGCCCTAGCGTCCATCGCTGACGACCACTGGGGCCCGACTGCCGCGATCGACGACCTACCCACCGCCAATCATGAGCAACAGCCCGCACTACTTACCGTTCATCCACCGATGCCGCCACAACAGCACCTCCGGGAGTACCTCCGACCTGCTCCTACAGCACTGACTGCGTCTACGACGTCATACCGTTGCGTGACGTCAACACGCAGAACTCCCCTGTCAACAGGATCAGTAGCTGCTTCTATAGCACTAAATCAGCAATGCTCTCATCCTTTCACTAAAGCAATGGATCTAATTAAAGTGCATGGACACCACCAATTGCTTATTTGACTCTGGGTCAACTGACAGTTTTATCCGGCCAGATCTGGCTCTCCGTTGTGGACTTGCCATTATTCCCACTACCCAGAGGATCTCATTAGCGATGAGGTCGCACTTGACCGGGATAAAGGGGTATTGCATCACCACGCTGGAAGTACAGGGCGTAACGGTCACCCACTTCAAATTATTCATCCTTCCCCAATTGTGCGCCCCAGTGTTGCTGGGATTAGACTTTCAGTGTCAGGTTTGAACGGTGTCCCTACACTTTGGGGGACCCCACGCCCCCCTCTCGGTCTGCCATCGCCCCACCCTTGAATGTCTCTATTTCATCCTGTTTAGATAATAGATGTGGTTTGGTCAATTTTTCTCACAAAAATGCTTTTATTTGATAGTACCCAAATATTGTATTGTTTTGTAACCCACATTTATTTTTCAGTTGATCAAATGTCCTTAAATTTCTCCCTTGATAACAATCTTTCATAGTTTTAATTCCTTTACTTGACCAATTAATAAAATTTATATTATTCAATACAAATGGGATCAGTTTATTTTGTATTAAAGGCATTCTAATTATCCCATAGTTACAAAGTCCCATCTGCACAGGTCATGAGGTTAATGAGTTTAATTCTTTTAGTGCAAAATAGGAGATGATTTTAGTATTACAATAGCTTTAGATGCAGAAAAAGCAATTGAAAGAGTAAAATGGGACTTTTTATTTAAAACGATAAATTTGGGTTAGGATCAACATTTATAAATTGGATCAAAGCATTAAATATTGCACCAAGAGCTAGAATGGTAACAACCAAAAATGTATAATTTAGTTTCTCTTCCCTTACATATAGCCTGATCTACTGTGCATTTCCTGCTATTTTTCTGTTTTATTTAAGGTCAGGCTTGTCCATGGCAAGTGCTCTCATCGTGGCTGTGGATGAGATTAATGAAGGATTTAAACCAGAAAATCTGCAGACTTTCCGCAATGCACAAAAGTGCTGGAGAAACTCAATAGGTCACATGGCACCTATAGCAAGTAAAGCAATGGGACCTGCTGAGTCTCTCCAGTACTATTGTGAAATGCATTAGTGAAGGATTCCCTTGTTGATTCGCAGTGACCCATACATCTGTCCTCCAACAGATTGGCAGGATTGCTGAGGCATCTTTCCTGGATAGAGGCTTCATTTAGTTGACCTGAATCTATTCTTTCTCAGGATGACATGTGGTCTTTTTAATGTTGCTAAGTTTGAATTGTAAGGAGAGACTCGATAGGGGCACAATTGGCAGCTAAAGGAAGACTTCACTGAGGTTTATAAAATCATGATGGGCAGGGATCATGATGAGAAGGGATAAATATAAAGGAACCTGAGGGGCACCTTCTTCAGACAGAGGGTGGTAGATATATGGACTGAGGTTCATATATGGAACAATTGTCACGATTAAAAGACATCCAGACTTGTACATGGATAGGGACATCTTTAGAGGGAAATTGGCTAAATACAGGTAACTTGGATAAGTTTGGACAGCATGGACACATTGGGGCAAAGGGCCTATTTCCATCCCCTAGAAATCTATGACTGCATTGCTACTGTTGGCAGTTGTGAACCAACCAGCTCAAGGGGGGCAGTCCAGTTAACATTCGCAGCATCACAGGATAGTCAAAGAATGAAAGGAAGAAGAACTTTCAGCCTATTTAGCCCTTATCAACACAAGACTAGCTGTAATTTCCTCAATCAGCCTTTCTCCAGCCACGAATGCCGAATATAGTTGATAATAAACATAGCTGGCTCTGACATCCCATCCCATTTATGTGTGTCACTGCCTCAAGAAGGCAGTCATCATTATAAAAAGACCCCCTCCCCCTCACCTTGGCACAACCTTTAGGCAGGTACAAAAGCCTGAACAGCAGCACCTCAAGGTTCAAGAGCAGTTTCTTTCCAATAGCTCTCAGACTCTTGAACCTCCATTTGGTACATTAATCATGGACACTCTGCACAAATGTAAATCATTTTTTTTGCCCTAGGATTACTGTGAATATTTGTTAACTATATTATGTCTGTATTGATTCCTTCAATTTAATTCAACTAGTTTTGCATTATACTTTTTGTTTATAAGTACCTGCTCAGCAGAAGCACGTAAACTTCAGGTATATGTGCATTGCACAATGTGTATGACAATAAACTCATTATCATTATCACTGAAGCAGCACTTATTGCAGCAGGAGGCAAAGGGACACAGAAGGTACATAAACAAAAAGTGTAAGGGTTATAATTTTTTTCCACAATTTAGACATACTGCACAATAACAGTTCATTTCAGCCCACGAGCCCATGCCACCCAATTATACCTGATTAAACCTACAAACCACACCAACCACCCTCCCCACCCCGCCCATGCTGCTACATTTTGAATGGGGGGATGAAACTGGAGTCCACAGGGAAAACCCATGCAGTCATGGGGAGAAGGTACAAATTCCTCACAGACAGCATGGGATTTGAACCCTGGTCCTGATTGCTGGCGCTGTGACAGTTCTGTGCTAACTGCTGCATGAACTGTGCCACCCCAACACTGTAATTTCCATGTGCTAATGGTTTGCTTTAATGAATACATTTAATTTTGAGTTTTTATATAGTGATAATCATCTGACTTTGCAGACTAGATTCTGCAATTGTTGCAAAAGGAAGTTAAAATGAAGAGTTGTAGATGAATATCTTATTGAGGTTATATTTATTAATATTGCTGCTGAGAGCATACCACTGTTCCCTTCCTATGCTGCACTCATTAGAATATAAGAACTCCAGAAATAGGAGCTGGAGTAGGCCAGGTGGTCAGCTGGATCACTGCGCCTGCTCCACCATTCAATAAGATCCTGGGTGATCTGCCAGTTCCACTTACATGCCTATTCCCCCATAATCCCTATTTTCAAAATTCTATCCATATGTGCCATGTACATTAAATGGGGCACAGAATTCCATAAATTTACTACTCTCTGGGAGAAACAGCTCCTCATTATCTGTGTCTTAAACCTAATCTCTCGAATCTTGAGGTTATGCCCACTGTTTCAAGTTTCACCTGCCAGTGGAAACAAACTCCCTGATTCTCTCTTACCTATTTTTTTCATAATGGCATAACTCTCTATAGCCCCCCACCCCCCCCCCCCCCACCCTTTCATCTTTCTAAACTCCAGTCAGTATAATCTCAGGCTACTCAATGCTCTTCAAAAACTAATCCCCTCATTTCAGGAATCAACCTGGTAATTTTGTAAATGCAGCTTAACTTGCTGATCCAGAGGACTCCAAAGGAAATCTTACATTACATCTATCTCTGGTAGTAATCTGTTTGTATGGTAGCCTTGAAAAAAGAACACATTCCTTCCGCGTGCCTCATTATGTCTGTGTCATCATTTGTAACTAAGAATTGTTGAATCAGCAAACATCTAACAGAAATCAACAAACAGCCAGCTTGCAAAGCATTGATGATTTGTTTAAATAGCACTGATATCACAACTATATCTGGTTAACTGAGGTTAAGAAACCATGTTAATTAGAACATTGAAGTCCAATATGATAGAGGACAAATTTTAACTGTTGAAACATAAAATCCTGCAGACACTGTGATTGTCGTAAAGACACACCAGAGGAACTCAGCTGCTGTTTTGGTCATCCATGAAAACCAAAGATATATTGCTGACATTTTGGGCCTGAGCCTTGCTTCAAGGAATAAGCAAAATGAGTCAGAAGCAGGAAATCTTAGACAGTCTCACAAAACAGACAATGCTGGCAGGGGGAGGAATCCAGATCAACAAAAAAGATGTTAATTGGTATGATAAGAGACAAGGTAAGAATTTATCATGTTTGTACAAAAGGAAGCAGGGTAGGGAAAGACAGAGCTGGGGAAGCCAACGGGAGAAGAAGTGAGGGGGGGCGGGGTAAGAGGAAATTACGGACACTAGAGAAGTCAATAGGCCCTTTCATGTCTGGAAGCCAGCTATAAGTGCGGAGGAAAAACTATAAACTTACCCTTCATGGAGCAGGCCTAAAAGGCTGTTCTTGCATTTCATTCATGTAGAGCGGCACCTTGTAGCGCCCTCCGGAGCTGATGGAGGTGGGACAACTGGTGACGTAGAGATGCAGCACAGCAATAGTCGTCTTCCTTACTCATAATCCCGCATGGAGTTGGAACCACTCTGTGTTTCCCAGAACGGTTCCAGCGATGTGGGGGATTATAGGTAGGGAAGATGGCCATGGCTCTGCCGTGTTTTGAGCCACTGACGAAGCATCCCCGAAGGCTGAAGTGGCTCGGTGAGCTGACAGAACGATTAGTGGGGCTGTCACAGCATGCACCAGCCACCCTGTGATGGCCCCCATTGGCAGCCCCTCACCTGATGGCTCCTACTGGCTGCTTCTGTCCTGAAAGCCCCTGCCCTGATGGCCCCTGCCAGCCACCCCTGCTGTGACAGCCCCCACTGGCCACCCCATAGAGGGAGAGAGGTGACTGGGTGGGAGAGAGAGAGGAGATGGGTCATGGGCTGATGGAATCACTGTGACATCATCAGCTCACCCTTAGCCATTCATGTGAGCGACGGAGTGCAGCACTCCACTGATGATCCTTCCCCAAGGGCGATTGCAGTCAGTGCCTTGGAATTGGCCATGGCACATTTATAGAAATAAGTCTCACGACGTAAGGGCGAAAAATCTCCTCCTTTACTGTCAGGCTTTTTCATTGCATGAAAGTGTCTAATATGAAAGCCATCTAGTTGGAGGGTGCTCAGTCAGAAGATGAAGTGCTGTTCCTCTAATTTGCAGGTGGTCTTAGTCTGGCAGTGCATGGGATCATGGATAGACATATCAGCAAGGGAATTGGGTGGGGAACTAAAATAGATTGCCACTGGCAAATGAAGTTGAGGTGCTCAACAAAGTGATCTCCCACTCTCTCCAATGTAGAGGAGACCACAGTGGGAGCACCAGATCCAGTGGATGGCCCTTGTAGATTCTATTGGTATTATCGCTTTAGTTAGTATCATCACTAAGAATTTGCATACCTTAAGTGGCTCATGGCAATGGATGTTTCCATTATCAAAGTATCTGATGCATCAAGCTTAATTTGAAATCAATCTGTTGTCCAATACAGCCAAATTATATCAAGCACAAGACTGATAATTGAAGCTATAAATGTGGAAATCACCTGAAACTCTCTTTTTTTTTAGCTTAGAGTAATGTATTGGTGTGTTTTGGAAAGAAAATGAATCCTTTTCTTCACATCAGAAGAAAGATCAACTGTCTAATTAGTCCATTACATTTAATCAAATTATCAAATGCAGCCCAATTTTCACTTCATGGAGAAAATGAGCAGCAAAGGGAAAACATCCAAATGTCAGTAGAAAAATATCCATAAACAAAAAAGAGAGTGATTGATAAAATCGATTGTTCAGGAAACAATTCCTGGACTGACTTTGTTCCTGATTGTAGATTGCAATAACCAAATACCTGTTTCAGCTTGTAATTGTGTGTCAGGCTTAGAATATCTGTATATGTACTATTCATCAACTCCAGCTCAGATTTCAACACCATCATACCCTAATCAACAAGCTCCAAATCCAGGGCCTCTGCACCTCCCTCTGCAACTGGATCCTTGATTCCCTTGTCAGAAGACCACAATCGATGCAAATCGGATACGTCTCCTCCTCATTAATGATCAACGGAAGCACACCTCAAGGATGTGTGCTTAGCTCATTGCTCTGTTCACCATACACCCATGACTGTGTGATCAGGCACAATTTAAATGTCATCTACAAATATGCCGATGACACCACTCTCTTTGGCAGAATCACAGATGGCCACTGAGGAAGCATAGAGGAAGGAGATAGATCAATTATTTGAATAGTGCCACAACAACCCTGTACTCATCATGAGCAAAACCAAGGAGCTGATTGTGGAATTCAGGAAGGAGAAACCAGGACAACACAAACCAATCCTCATCGAGGGATCAGCGTAGAAAGGACTTCAAATTCCTGGGATGTCAACATCTCTAAGGATCTTTCTTTGGCCCCCTATGTCAATACAATTACAAAGAAGGCTTGCCAGCAGCTATACTTCGTGAGGAGTTTGAAGAGGATTGATATGTCACTCATTTAAATTTCAAAAGTTGTACTGTGGAGAGCATTCATACTGGTTGTACCATGATCTGGTACAGAGATGCCAATGCACAAGACAAGAATAAATATGCAGAGAGTTGTGAACTCGGCCAGCACCATCATGGGGATCAATCTCAATTCCATTGAGGACATCTGTAAGACTCCATGTCTTAACAAAGCAGCCTCTATCCTCACCACCCAGGCTGTGCCCTCTTAAAGCTGTTTCCATTAGGAAGTAAGTACAGGAACCTGAAGATGAACACCCAGTAGCCCAAGGATAGCTTCTTCCCCTCTGACATCAGATTCCTGAATGGATAATAAACTACAGACCCTATCTCACTTTCTCTTATTTTTGCACAAATTTATTTATTTCTCAAAGGAATTTTATAACAATACGAGCACAGAGATGCTGCCGCAACACAGCACATTGTGTGACATGTCTGTGGCAATAAATTCTAATTCTGAGTCTGATGCATTTTTACTTTAAGAAACATGGAGCTGATAGGAATGGAGTGAACTCATCAATCGAGCTGAGCATTTGATCCCAACACTCTGACTTTCCAATTTTATTTTCAACTAATTAACTGTGCCCCTTCTAAAGACTAGTAAGTCTTGGTGTTACCTTTAAATCTGACAGCACATTCCGTGTTATCATCATTTTTTTTGTGTGTGTGAAATACATGATTTAACCACGGAACACATTGATCCTTTGAAATAGTTCAGTTTCAGACCAACAGAAATCTGAGGCTCTCTGGCAGGAATGTAGTTCCTGTCATATTTAAATAGCACATAACTTTCAAGAGACAATATGTTATTTTAAAATATAGTTATTATTGATTCATGGACAAATATAATGCCATGTTTATTGTAATATCGCCTGAAGTATGGTAAAATTGAAGATAAGACAAATCTGTGCTTTTGACTGTAATATTTATTAAAGAATATTAATCAGTGCAAAGTCAATTTGCTCTTTATAGAGTTTCTAAAGATCTGAAAGGCCATAAGTCTTTTGGTTGTTTTTGTCTGAATCCAGCTCCTCTGATTTTTGCTGTGATCCATTGCACAAGTTATGGACCATGCCTAAATACCATTCGATCAAAGAAGAGCTGAGAACATTAACTAACTGAAACAAACAGAAAGACTGATGAGCCTTCCTCAGACCTGGAAGATCGAGAAAACAAGCATACTTTAAATTAGAGGGAAAGAATTTAGAGAACATAGCCAATGTCTGTGACAGTGTGGAGAGCATGGTTCTAGGTGACAGAGTTGTTCTTGGTGCCATCAAAGACAGATTAATTGATCATTTTATCGATAGCCAATCTATCTGGAGGAATACACAGAAAAAAAGATTACGGGTGAAAAAAATTGTAATTTTCCCTTGAGTACCAGCATTCAGGATGAAGCAATGAATTTGTCAAGGGTTTCCAAAGAAAGGAGTGAAATTGTGTAATTGTGGTCCCAAGATCGTGTTATATGGTGAGCTCTCCACTGGCCACTGTGACAGAGGTGCACCAAAGAAAAGGTACAAGGACTGCCTAAAGAAATCTCTTGGTGCCTGCCACATTGACCACCGCCAGTGGGCTGATATCGCCTCAAACCGTGCATCTTGGCACCTCCCAGTTTGGCGGGCAGCAACCTCCTTTGAAGAAGACCGCAGAGCCCACCTCACTGACAAAAGGCAAAGGAGGAAAAACCCAACACCCAACCCCAACCAACCAATTTTCCCCTGCAACTGCTGCAACCGTGTCTACCTGTCCCGCATCGGACTTGTCAACCACAAACGAGCCTGCAGCTGACGTGGACTTTTACCCCCTCCATAAATCTTCATCCGCGAAGTGAAGTCAAAGAAGACAATATTAATATTAACATCATTGAAGTGATGTAGCACATATATGTAAAATATGAAGTAACTAAAATATACAATTCTATTTTTGTTATTAAAAATGTTCAGTCAAACAGAACAAAGGTGGACTCTGCTTATGAGAAAGTTAGTGTTGAAACTGATGATTGTCAAAATACCTTGTTAACTTAGACAGCTCTAAAAATTAATTCATTCCAAGCTTTAGTAGAAAAAAATTCTTGGACAAGATTTTCAATTTTCATCTGGTGATAAATATACTATATGATATAGTATTTTATCAGAATCAGAATATATTGTCATGAACAAGTGATTATTTTTTTTTGTTTTACGGGAGTGTAATTGTGTTACAAAAAATAAATAAAAGTAATATATGAAAAGTCAAAGTATCTTTGGTTCATTGATCATTCAGGAATCTGATGGAAGTGAGGAAGAATATATCCTTGTGCCGCTGAGTGCTTATCTTTGGACTCCTGTTCCTTTTCCTAATGGTAGCAGAGTGGAGAGGGCATGACCTGAGTGGTGGGAGTCCTTGAGGATAGAGGCTGTTTTCTTAAGTCACCACGTGATGTAAATATCTTTGAAGGAGTGAAGTCTGGTGCCTGTGATATCGCAGGCTGAGTTAACAACCCTCTGGAGTTTTTTTCTTATCCTGAGTGTTGGCAGATGATGATGCAACTAGCCAGAATGCTCTTAATGGTACTCCTGTAGTCACTTTCAAGGGTCATCGGTGACATACCATATCTCTTCAAACACCTCACAATGTACAGCCACTGGTGAGCTTTCTTTATGATTGCATTGACATTTGGTGATGTCAGACTTGGGTTTTCCAAGTGGGACAAAATCATCTCTTAACCTCACTTTGAATGGGGCTCAGCAAAGACTGCTCAAATGTTCAGTCAGCATCTGCATGCTCACTGCCATTTGGAGCTGAGCACGATTTGTAAGATATGATCAATTGATTAAGAAAGATAAAAGGTAAAGAAGGCTGATTAAGGCATTCTTGAAGTAATAGAGCCTGTTGTAGGGGTGGTTCAACAAATATAAGTGATAATTCTGCTTCACCCACAGAAAAAAAGAATCTCTGGGTTGTATGTGATGTCATGTATGTACTCTGACAATAAATCTGAACATCTGAAATTGGGATATTGATTCACCAGGAGTCTTACTCCTCTCTTATGGTCTCATGAGATTGACATCAATCTGCTGAACTAATTTAGATTCCCATTTGACATTACATTACTTTCAGGTCTAAAGCTATTGAAGCCCATCCTTCAAAGATGTAGTCATCTCTTCATTATGGCACGGATGATCAAATAGCAACAAAAAGTCAAAGTAGCCTTGATTTTGAAAAGCATGAAATGATAGACAATCACTTATCTTTCTTTGCACCTCATTATTGCTATGATTGCAGTCACCCTGGTCACATGCTCCAAAATGTTCCATCTCCACTTTGTTAAGATCTTTCTAAATAGGTAGGATAATCAAATGCTTGTACATTCCCTCACCATCCTATCTTTGCTTAGTCCATTTTCTCTGTCTATAGTAAAAGACAACTTGGGGATCTTTTTCATGTAAAATGCCTTTACATAAATGTTGGTTGTCTGAAACTTTTTTTTGTTCATGTAATGTCACTGCCATGTTGAATGATCCATCATATTTTGGAACAGCCTCCTTTTCTTTAGTTCACCCCATTGATAACATTCCAGTCAGAAGAATATTTATCACTACCATTTTGCCCTTTTCTTTCCTTCTCTTCTATCATTCAAAGCATCTACTTTTTTTCTTTCTACTTTGCTTCCCCTTTCATATTCACCTGAAACATTAACTTGTTTTACCTTAAATATATTTGGAATGAAGGATCTGCTGCATAATTTCCATACTTGATATTACTGCCTCAATATACCTTTCCAAGTATTCTGTTTAATTTTAATATCACAAGGAATTGCATTTGAACACCATTAAAAAAATATTCCACTTGTTGCCTCAACAACTACTTAAACTGTTTATTCACATCTGCTTTTTTAAATATTTTTTTAAATTTTTTACACTATGAACCATATTGACCAAAATACACACAAACATTTCCCTCTTGAATATACACAGTGTAATTTTCTCCCTTTTCCCCTCCTCCCTTCCCTCCATCCTTCCCATCCCCCTCTCCACCTATTAAATATTCAACATATACATTAAAGCCATGAAACAATGTCATCACATAATGAAAATAAACAAGAAAATTGTGTCATCTACTTTTACACACTGGGTCAGTTCATTTCGTCTTCTTCTCATTCTGTCATTTTAGGGGATGGGACCTCTCTGTTGTGTTCCCTGTATGGCTCCCAAATTTGTTCAAATACTGTGATGTTATTTCTTAAATTATATGTTTTTTTTTCCCAATGGAATACATTTTTTCATTTCTATATACCATTGCTGTACTCTCAGGCTCTCTTCTGATTTCTAAGTTGACATTATACATTTTTTTGCTACAGCTAAGGCTATCATAATAAATCTTTTTTTTGTGCTTCATCCAAATCGAGGCCAAGTTCTTTACTTCTTATATTACTTAGAAGAAAGATCTCTGGATTTTTTGTGATTTTATTTAATATCTGATTTAGATCTTCCCAAAACTTTTCCACTTTCTCACATGCCCAAATTGCATGTACTGTTGTTCCCATTTCCTTCTTACAGTGAAAAAATCTATCTGATATTGTTGGGTCCCATTTATTTAAATTTTGGGGTGTGGTGTATAGCCTGTGTAACCAATAATATTGTATCATGTGTAACCTTGTGTTTATTATAGAACAGCACAATTAAGATACCTATCAGATTTTTATCAAACAAGGGAAAAACCAGATTGGACCAGATTAGGGCTAGATAAAATAGGGGAGAAGGTACCTGAACATATACTATATAAGAGGGATGAAAAGCTGGTGCAACATAGGAATTCACCAGAACTGCACCATCTGCTCAACATTTGGAAGAAGATTCACGTAGAAAGGAAAAAAAACAAATCACCAACTACCAAAATTAATAGTGACACAAAATCAACTAATTCCTTTCACAATAGATAACCTTTCCTTTAGAGAATGGGAGAGAAAAGGGATCAAAATAATAGAAAATTGTTTTTTGGGAAATAATTTATTATGGTATAACTCACAGTACAATGTTTGCATACCACCAACTGAAAACCTATTTGGAAGGACAAATTAGGAAGCAGGCTGAGGTTACCAGAAGGAAGCAGTTTTGAATATGTGATTACAGACACAATGACAGTTAAAAGATTTATAACAAACATGTACATCAAACTGCAAGAGAAAGAGAATGATGAAATAAGATGTAAACCCAAACAAAAGTGGAAACAAGATCTAAACATAAAGATAAAGAATGAAACATGGGAAAAGCTATGCTCCGGAACTATGAGAAATACAATTCACATCTGCTTGATGTCAAATTATTTTTTATAATAAGATACATTAATCTTATTATAAAATGGCTTTTCCCATTTTTGCCTTGTTTATTAATGTGTTTAATGTCTGAAATACCCATTTCCAAACATCATAAAACAAGGCAGGAGCTTAAAGAAGCTGACAGCTGGTTTGGTTTCTCTTATGCTCCAAAATTACCTAGCAGAGGAGGCTTCATTGAAATAGATATTTTATAAGAATCCAGAGAATAGAAGGAGAACATGTTTCTTTACTGTGTTTAAAATGTAGGATCAGTTCAAGAGGTGATTCACCAATGCCAAACAAACCATTTTGTTTGGACCAAACCCTGATGAAGTGCACCTGCGTAATTGTTTTAACTAGTGCATTGTGCTAATATTTGTCCATTTAATGTTCCTCAGGGTTGGTTTGATGTCTGTTTAATATCCAGAATATGTTGCCTATAAATCATAAAAACAAACCAAATAGATGCTAGAAATCTGAAACCAAAGCAGAAATTGCAGGAAGCTCAAGTCAGGAAATATCTGTGGAAAGAGTGAAATAGTTTCAGATGCAAACACAAAATTGCTGGGGTGGCGAGGGGGGGTGGTGGTGGAGGTGTTGGTCAATGGGCAAGCAGCATCTACGGAGAAAAAGAGACTTTCAACATTACAGTTGAAACCGTTGAACTGAAACTTTAATTGTCCCTTTCCCTCCATGCACTCTTCTTGACTTGCTGAGTCCCTCTTGCAGTTTTTGTGATCCATGTTCAAGCATCAATCTTGTAGATTATAATGAGCTGACCATGACTCCACAACATGACTGATTCCCCATCAATTATCTATTTTGGATATGTCTTTTGGAAGCAGCACTCTCCTTTGTATGCTTGCCAAATCCCTTTCCACTGATGCTCACTTTGATTTCTGCCAGGAACTCTAATTTGTTGTGGTATCACTGGCGTTGGAGCCTGAATACTCACAGGTAGGCATCCTAAAGCATTATAAAAAATGCATCCTCTTGGACCATGTGTTTCCCTGCAAATAATCTGGTGTAAATCTCCATTCTCCACTGGTATCCTGTACCAATGGTGATGATCTCAGTATCAAACAGATTTTTTAAATGAAACATTGCACCAAGTGAACGGTGAGGGCAGGTGATGAGCTAGGTGATCATTGTGTGCAACAACAATGTGCTAAGATGGGGGCAGTGTCAGAACAGCTCCCTGGCCAGATGCACAGCAGTATACACTGCTCATTCTTAGTATGAGAGTTAGAACCACTTTGCTGAATAACTGCTGAACTGCTAAAACAACTCCCCCCATGACTCTACTATTTATTAATAATATTTATTTTAATATATGTATTTATGTTCTATGTATGTGTATATGTGCATGCTTTTGTGTATTAATTAAAATTTGTCTGTAGGTGTGTTTGCACTGTTTTGCACCATGGACCAGAGAACACTGTTTTATTGGGTTGTATGGATGCAATCAGTTGATAAATAAACTTGAACTTAATGATCAGGTTGCCTATTTAGACTAAGCACATTTCCCTGCAGTTTGCCAGTATCCCTTTAAGTCCAGTATGTGGCTGATAGCCTACTGGACAGCAATGATTACCCACCATCCTACATGCTCCTTAGACAAAGGCCAATTACAACACCTCAAAGCAATGGAAAAAAGGTTATCAATTCTGTCTTCATGAAATATTCAATTGAACCAACATTTTTGCATGATCCCAGAATTGTGACCATCATTGCACACATTTGTCTTCACTGGGCAGGGATGAGTGTATGAGGGAATTGTGGAGGGAGCTGTCTTTGTGGAATGCCGAGAGGGGAGGAGAGGAGAAAATGTGTCAGGAGGTGAAATCCTGTAGTAAGTTCTGGAAACTCCAGCAGATTATATTTTGGATGCAGAGGCTGGTGGGGTGGTAGATGAGGATGAGGGGGGTTCTATGTTAGTTGCATCTGATGGGCAAAGGGGGCCTGGGCAGATGAATGGGAAATGGAGGAGATGTGGGTAACAGCTGAGTTGATAGTGGTGCCATATTTGTGGTAGGAGGCAGACAATTAAGGAGATCTGGACTGGAAGTTCTCATCTTGGGGACAAAAGCAACAGAGATGGAGAAATGAAGATAAGGGGATAAAATCCTTGCAGGGAACAGGGTGTGAGGAAGTGTAGTCCAGGTAGTTGTGGGAGTTGGATGGTTTGTAGTATATGTCAGTGGAAAGCTTGTCTCCTGAGATGTAAACAAAGGGATCCAGGATGGGGATAAGAAGTAGGTCCATTATTTTGTGGAAATTATTTACATTTTTACAGGTTTCATAGAACATATATATAAAAAAAATCAAGTTACACAACAGGGGACAAGCAATTAGATTCACAGTGGAGTAGTTCAAAAGAAAAACACAAAAATTGAAAACGCTGGAATATTGAGCAATCAGCAGGAAGCTGGATGGACTCAGATGGTAAAGCAGAGTCCAAGAGTACAAATAGTCAGAAAATGATTCAGTTTGGGACTCTTTATTGAGATTAAAGTAGCAAAGGATGATGATGTGGTGGAGGTGGGGGGGTGGGGTTTGGTAGGGCTAAGAGGTGAGTATGATATTGGACAGAATGAGTGAGAGGTGGAGAGACATGCAGAGGGAGAGACCACTGGGAATGGTGGAAGGTTAGAGAATAAATGGAAACAGCAGCACGAGATACAGATGCGACTTACCTAAAAATCGAGCAATGTCTATGTGGGAAAGATAAGGGGAATTAAAATGGTTACTAACTGGGAGTTCCCTGCTTGGACCCACATGAGGAGCACAGGTATAGAGTGAAGCAATCGTCCAATCTACATTTGGATGTACTGCTATTAAAGAGACCTCACTGAATTCAACAAATGAGGTTGGATGATGTACATGTAAAGGCATACCATGCCTTCAATGGTTTATAAAAACAAATAAATTAATCCCAAATCCAACTTCTGACTCCACCCCTCCTGTTCACCCACTTGGTTCCATCTGTCCATGATCCTTTACTTAGTAGTAAAATATTGTAGACAGACCCTTTTTAGTAGGGGTGAGTTTGTGATTGGGTTGGAAGTGTATGAAACTAACAAACTCATCGCTGGTGCATGAGGCAGCCCCGATGTAGTCATCTATATACCGGAGAAGAGTTGGAGGGTCTTGCCTGTGTAGGCTTGCAGCATGGATTGCTCCATTAAGCCCACTTTTCTCATACTTTGATGAAGGGCCTGAATGTTGGTGATGTATCTTTGCCTTTGCTACGTGACGGACACCGTTTGACATTCTGAGCTTCTCCAGCATTTTATATTTTTACCTCCATTCTTTGTGTCATCTGCAAACTTGCAGATCCAAATTACCACTTTATTATCCAGATCATTGATATAAATGACAAACTGTGATAAAATGCTTTGAGAATTTGGTCATGTCCAGAATGAACTCAGACCTAAGTAAAGACTTCGACCCACTGCAATTCACCTGTGAATTGCCAATTGATGAAGTAGACAAAGACGATGTGGTCAAACAATAATCATGACTTTTATTAGCAGAAACTCATGGTACAATAATGAAAGACAATAGATGCATATACAGTTATACCCAAGGCGAGTGTCCTTAACAGTAGAGATAATACACAACCAATGTTAGTACAGCAAGGCTCGCCAGAGGGGAGACAGGCAGCTTGGCAGACATTCACCACAGTCCTCCCCCCACAGCAGAAGAAGGGTTAAAATCAAAAGGATAGCTGTTAGGAAAGAATGAAGCAAGCGATACATGGATACCATGTTTGGCATTGACAACACCCAAAATACACCAGTATCTAGCAAGCAATCAAAATATAATGAGATGCTTTATGTATATGTCAGCTTATCAAGTGGTTTACGAATTCTGGTGCTTCTTCTCAAAACAGGTGCTCCTTTGCAACCTTGGGAATTGATACAGTTCCTGGGTCTGTAGTGTGGGAAGGACTGACTTCTGGACCCACTCCAGAATCACCAGCATGAGGCAGTGGAGGTCAACATGGCCATCTGAAAGCTTACTAGGGATCACAGGCATGAGGGGGGGGGGGGTGCTGAGTCCTACCTCTCAGGCTCACTCTGAATAGGGGTGCAAGGAAGGGACGAACCAGGCGAGGCCCGATCTCTTAGGGGTATAGTGTCAGTACTCCCGTCTGTGAACTTAACATGAGCGTAGTTGGGGTTAGTATGCAGTAGCTGAACTGGTTGGACTAAAGGGTCTGTTTTACATGCCCAACTGTAGCTCTTCAGGAGCACGGTTCCGGGCTCAGATAAACAGGCTGGCCAGTCCATCATAGTTCCTGATTTCCGAGGAAAGGCAAACATACGTTCATGAGGTGTTTGATTTGTTGCAGTGCACAATAATGACTGAATAGAATGTAGTGCCTCAGGCAACACCTCCTGGAACTGGGTAACAGGGTAATCGTGTTTTTAAAGCAAGATTAACATTTTTTCCAGACTGTAGCATTAGCCCTTTTGACCTGCCCATTGCCCTGCGGGTTGTAGCTCGTGGTACAGCTGGTGACAATCCCCTTTTGTAGCAGTGCTCGCCGCAGTTCAGTGCTCATGAATGCTGAGCCCCTATCAGTATGAATGTAATTGGGAAAACCAAAAATGCTGAAAATTCTGTCAAGTGACTTAATGACAGACACTGACGAGATGTCAGGGCTGGGTATCGCAAAGGGAAACCTGGAATATTTGTCAATTACAATAAGGAAATATACATTTTTTTTTGTTGGAAGGTAATGGCCCTTTAAAATCTAAACTAATCCTCTCAAAAGGTCGGGTTGCCTTGATGAGGGTGGCATCCGGACCTTTGAAGTATTGTGGTTTGCATTCTGTGCAAACAGAACAGCTTTTAGTTAGTTTCCTGACTTCTTCCAGAGAGAAAGGAAGGTTGATAGCCCTTATGTAGTGGAAGAATCTATTGAGGCCTGGGTGGCACCGTCTGCTATGGATCTTTTTTAGCCCCTTCAGCTGATCACTGGCAGCAGATCGTGGCATTGCATCAGAGGGATTATTTAACCTGCCCAGTCTGTACTGGATCTCATAATTATAAGTTGAGAGTTCTATTCGCCAGCTTGCCATCTTATCATTCTTGATTTTACTTCTGTGTTTAGTATTGTACATGTAGGCTACTGATTTCTGATCAGTGACAAGAGTAAATTTTCTGCCGGCTAGAAAGTGTCTCCAGTAGTGAACAGCTTCAATAATAGCCTGGGCTTGTCTTCAATGGCAGGATGTTTAAGTTCAAGTCCGCGTAACGTGAGGGAGAAGAATGCCTCAGGTCTGCCCTTTTGATTCCTGCCAAGGCACAATCTGAGATATCAGTTTCAACTTGGAATGGGACATCCTCTTCAATGGACGAAAGTGCAGTTTTGGCAATATCAGCTTTAATTCTCTCGAAAGCCTTCAAGGCCATTGGAGAGAGAGAAAAAGATTTAGTGACAAAGAGAGGGAGTGCCTTTGTGGCGTAATCCAGAACCCATTTGCAGTAGTAGGAAAAGAATCCCATACATCTTTTAAGGGCTTTTGCTGAGTCTGGGGGTGGTAACTTCTTAAGAGGGGGGCATTCTTTCCAGGTCGGGGCAGATTTTTCTACCAGAATGGGTAGCTCTGTCATGTTGAACACACACTTGCCCTAATTAAATGTAAGGTTGAGTTCTTTAGCTGTTGCTAAAAATTTCTTTAAGTTGTTGACGTGCTCAGCCTGTGTTTTCCCACAGATAGTGACATTATCCAGATAGGGAAATGTACCCTGTAACTCATACATCCTAACAATCTTATCTATTTCCCTCTGAAACACGGACACACCATTAATGACCCCAAAAGGTACCCTTTTAAACTGGTATAATCCCCCATCACCCTCAAAAGCCATTTAGGGCCTTTCCCTTTTCTTAATGGGGATTTGGTGATAAGCTGCTTTGAGGTCGATAGAGGAGTTGTACACTTTGTATTGAGCTATCTGATTAATCATTTCATTGATGTGTGGCGGGGGTAGGCATCCAGGTCCGTGTAACAGTTGATTGTCTGGCTGTAGTCAATAGCCAGTCATCTCTTAGTGTGATTTTTCATGACTACCACTGGGGCCCACCACAGACTCTTACTAGTTTCAATTACTCCCTCTTAAAACAGTCTCTGAGTCTCCGCTTTGATAAACTCACAATCCTCTTTGCTGTAAGAACGGCTCTTGGTGGCAATTGGCTGACACTCAGGGGATAAATCACTGAAAAGGGAAGGAGCTTTGATCTTTAATGCGGACAGACCACAGTAACTAGCAGGGGGAATGGTAAGTGTGGGTAATGGCCCACCAAAATTTAACACTACACTGTTCATCTGAGATTGAATATCTAACCCCAGTAACACGGGGGCGCAGAGCTCCAGCATAATAAAGAGCCAAACATCAGCAAGGCAATGCCCCTGAAAATTTAAAGTAACTTTACACTTGTCCCGTACAGTTTTTGTAAGTTCACTACAAGCAATCGATATCTTTCGGTTCGCTGGATATCTCCGCAAATTTAAGGCTCAGGCAACTTTCTCATGGATGTAACTGTCAGTACTCCCCGAGTCTATTAGACAATCAAGAGTCTCACCATTCACCTCCCCCTTCATAGGCAACCGTTCCAGTCCGTAACATCCCCCAAGTTTTACAGTCAATTGAGCTATCACAGGGAATCTCACCTCACAGTTACTTGAAGTCGATTCAGCCTGCTTGTCTGAAGATTTCCCCTTTTCACCATTGTCTTCCATTCCTGCAGCTCCAGGATGCATTTTCTCAGTGATTCTCTTCTTCTTCTTATCAGTGGGAGTACTTTTCGCCTTACACTCTTTAGCGAAGTGGCTGAGTTTCCCACAATAGCTGCAGGTAGCATATCGAGCTGGGTACTTCTGTCTGGGTGCCAGGTCTTATCACAGAAGTAGCATTTTTCAGAGGTTTGCCCTTTTCTTTCCTTTGGGGTTCCAGCACTCCTGGATGTTTCCTTTTCATTTTCTAGCATTTCACTGGACCGCATGGCACTTCTCAGTGTTTTGGCTAGAGTGACTGTCCGGTCATAGGTTAAGGGCTCCATCTCCAGCAGCCTCTGTCGGATGTAACTGGAGTCAATCCCGTTGACAAAAGCATCCAGCTTCAAGGCATTGTGGTGTTGTTGCACATTGACATCACATTTGTTTGCCAGCGAGTCGAGGGCCAGTGCATAGGCAGCATCACTTTCCCCGGGTCTTGTCAGCAACTTGTGTCGAGCAATCACCATATTCCGTGGTGCTGCTTAGTAAGCAGTCAGACATTCCTGGGCTATAGCCAGAGTGGCAGCTCCTTGCGCTACGGCGAAAGGGACCTCACCCAGCAGAGAATTCAGGTAACCCCACTGTATTGCCTCATCGACCACATTGTTTCAAGCCATGTAGTAATCGAAACAAGCAATCCAGTGGTTGAAAATTTCTCTGGCCTTCGGGGCAGACAGGTCGATTATCAGCTACTATGGCTTGAGTGCTGCGTCCATTTCTGCTAATAAAATTGAACTGCCAGTTGATGAAGTAGACAAAGGTGATGTGGTCAAACAAAAATCGTGGCTTTTATTAGCAGAAACTCATGGTACAATAATGAAAGAAAATAGGTGCATATACAGTTATTCCCAAGAGGAGTATCCTTAACAGTAGAGATAATGCATAGCCAATGTTAGTACAGCAAGGCTCGCCAGAGGGGAGACAGGCAGCTTGGCAGACATTCACCACAACCTGTCTCCACAATCATTCCACAGCAGATGCAATCTCATTTGCTCTCTTCTCAGCCATGAATCACCTGGATATGTATGTCAGGCTACTCCTCATTGCAGCTCAGCTTTAGCACCGGCATTCCCTCAGTACTCTTCAGTATGTTTCAAAACCTGTGCGTCTGTACCTCCTTCTGTAACTGGATTCTTGACTTCTTCATCGGAATCAGAAACAATGTCTCCTGCTCATTGACAATCAATATAGGTACATCTCAAGAATGAGTGGTTGGCCCACTGCTCTACTCTCTCTGCACCCATGACTATGTGGACAGGCACAATACAAATGCCATCTACAAATTTGCCGATGACACCATAGTTGTCGACAAAATCACAGAGGCCAATGAGGAAGCATACAGGAGGGAGATAGATCAGTTTGTTAAGTGTTGACACAACAACAACTTGCACTAAGCCTTAGCAAAACTAAGGAACTAATTGTGGACTTTAGGAAACCAGGAGAACACAAACTAATTCTTATGAAGGGCTCAGCAGTGGAAACAGTAAATAATTTCATATTCCAGGGTGTCAACATATCAAAGATCTGTCCTGAGGCCTTCATGTTGATGCAATCATGAAGAAGGCTCACCAGTGGCTATACCTAGTTAGGAATTTGACAAGATTTGCTATGTCACTAATGTCTCTTGAAAACTTGAACAGGTGTATTTTGACTGGTTACATTACTGTCTGGTATGGAGGTGCCAAAGCACAGAACAGGAAAAGGCTACAGAGGGTTGTAAACTTGGCCAGTGCCATCATGGACATTAGTGCAGCCTGTGACATTAAGGACCCCCATCATGCAGGCCATGCCCTCTTCTCATTGCTACCATTAGCAAGGAGGTTCAGGAGCCTGAAGATGGCTTCTTCCCCTCCAGATTTCTATGTTTTTAAATCTTCTTTTGCACTGATTATTTGTTTTAAGTAGTGCATTTACAGAAATGTAGTTTATAGCAATTTTTGCACCTACAAATGTACAATTATGCTGCCACAAAACCACAAATTTTGTGGCCATGCTTATGACAATAAACCTGATTCTGATTCTATAGTTTGCAGATGATATACGGAACTAAATTAGAGGATTGTGCCTCAATGGTCAGATCAGCATTCTGTGGAGATCTTTTGGGCACCAATTATTGTTTCGGATTTGTGGCTGTGTTTTGTCTTTCTGATTATGCACTTGTTTACTTCAAGCCTATCAAATGCACATTGCCCTTGCAGATAGTCAAATAATCCATAACTAAGTTCCAAATACTGACAAAAGATAAATCCCCAAAATACCTTTATGTTTGCTTGGTTGAAGGAGAGATATCAACCACACCATTTGGGAGGGTCCTCTGTTTATCTCCATCATCAATGTGAATAATCTTCTCCTATATCTCGAAATGGAAATCAATCACTGGAATTCTGCTTGTTATATATTTTTTTTCCTTATTATAATTTTGCATGCAGTTAGTTAAATTTAAATTTAGGTATACAGCATGGTAACCAAACTTTCCAGCGCATGCCGCCCATTTACAACAATTAACCTACAACCCATGTACATTTTTGAAGGGTAGAAGGAAACCAGAGCACCCGGAGGAATCCCATGCAGACACATAGAGGATGTACTTTACACCTTACAGATAATGCCAGTTTTGAACCCAGATCTCTGGCACTGCAACATCTCTGTGCTAACCACTCCACTAACCTGCAGCCACTTTGGTTCTCTTCTCCCTTATTGTTCAAACAAGAGTTTCCCTTCAGCTTCACCTGACTTCAGAAACATTATTGTCTTCATCCACATGCTATATCTCAAGGTACAAAAAAGATGCACGTCTGCAAAAACAACATCAAAACAAATCAACCAAAATAGTGTCTTACAAAGATCAAAACATTGACATAATTCCTCAAAGCACCATAGCTCTAATGGCTGAAAGGAAAAGCACTATCAACCATATCTATTCAATTATAGATGCCTCTTCATAAATCATATACATCACATCAAGTCTACAGAGATTTCAGGCAGTCTTATCTGGCATCATAAATGTAAGGAATATTGGTCCCAGAATTTCTATCCAGGCACAACTTCAGTTATGTAAATGTTTTATTTAATTTTCATTGCAAAAGAGCAACGCAGAAATGCTGGAGCAATTCAGCAGGTCTTGCAGCATCCATAGGAGGTAAAGATATATAGCCGCCACTTCGGCACTGAGCCTTTCTTCAAGGTATGAGTAAAAGTCAAGCACCTCAAGTAGAAAGCTGGGTAGAAGTAGAGTAAGACAAGGGAAGAAATTCAGACCAACAAACAAATGTTGGTTATATGTCTTTATTTCCTATGGACGCTACACGACCTGCTGAGTTCCTCCAGTATTTTTGTGTATTTATTACAAAGACAGTGTTAGTGTTTCACTGTCTTTCAATCACACTGATAAGAAGTAGGTCCAGTATTTTGTGGAAATTATTTACATTTTTACAGGCTTCATAGAACATTAATATTAAAAAAAAACAAGTTACACAACAGGGGGCATGCAATGAGACTCACAGTGGAATAGATCAAAAGAGAAACACAAAAATTGAAAACGCTGGAATATTGAGCAATCCAGCAGGAAGCTGAATGGACTCAGATGGTGAAGCAGAGTCCACAAGTAGAAATAGTCAGATAATGATTCATTTTGGGACCCTTTATTGATTTATTGAGATTAAAGTAGAAAAGGATGATGACAAGTGGTGGAAGTGGGGGGGAGGGGAGAGTTGGGAGGGCTAAGATGTGATTATGGTATTGGACAGAATGAGTGAGAAGTGGAGAGGCGCAGAGGGAGAGACCACTGGGAATGGTGGAAGGTTAGAGAAAAAATAACCATATAACCATATAACCATATAACCACTTACAGCACAGAACAGGCCAGTTCAGCCCTACTAGTCCATGCCGTAGCAAATCCCCACCCTCCTAGTCCCACTGACCAGCACCCGGTCCATACCTCTCTAGTCCCCTCCTAGCCATGTAACGATCCAGTCTTTCCTTAAATGTAACCAATGATCCCGCTTCGACCACATCTGCCGGAAGCTCATTCCACATCCCCACCACCCTCTGTGTAAAGAGAAGTAGGAAGAGAATAAATGGAAACAGCAACACGAGATACAGATGTGACTTACCTAAAAATCTAGCAATGTCTGTGTGGGAAAGTTAAGGGGAATTAAAATGGTTATTAACTGGGAGTTCCCTGCTTGGACCCACATGAAGAGCACAGGCATAAAGTGAAGCAATTGTCCAATCTACGTTTGGATGTATTGCTATTAAAGAGACCTCAGTGAATTCAACAAATGAGGTTGGATGATGTACATATAAAGGCATACTTTGCCTTCAGTGGCTTATAAAAACAAATGAACTAATCCCAAATCCAACACCTGACTCCACCCTTCCTGTTCACCTACTTAGTTCCATCTGTCCATTATCCTTTACATAGTAGTAAAATACTGTAGACAGACCCTTTTTTGTAGGGCTTCCATTATAATAGTCAGGAAAAGCCTACCAATAAGCAGAGTTAGTGAGGCCAAACATGTGTTCCTTACATATAGAAAAAAGAGCATTTATAATGGGCAAAAGCCAGTAGATTTATTAGAAAAAAAAACCCTTGAGAATTAACAAGTTGAAAGGATGAACTGTACTGGACAAGATAGTGAGCTGGAAAGCTGATGAATCTCAAGGATTAATAATTTACTTTTTTTTTGTGTTGTAAGAGGTGGTTTTGCATACAGTGAATCCATTGTTACCATCTTCCAAAATTCTACAAATTCTGAAACTGTTTTCTTGAGTTGAAGAATCGTGAATATGATCCCACTGCTTAAAAAAAAAGGAGAGGAGAAAGTGAGAAAACTTGGAGCTATCATCTTGTTAGATGAATATCAGTGAAAGAAAAAAATCCTGGAATCTCTCATGAAGGATGCAATAATAGAACACATGAACAAGAATAATGGGATTCAGTGTTGGTCTAGAGAAGAAAAGTCTGATTGGGTTAATCTGCTGTACCTCTTAGTGGGAGTGACAAGGAGAAAGGGTAAACCAATGGATATCAAGCATTTGGATTTTCAGGAGGCATTTGCAATGATTCCACAGACAAGGTTGTCCAATAAGCTTAGAGAAAATGGATGTGGGATAATATTCTTACTTGCACTGAGAATTGTCAATTGGATGGAAAACATTGCAATGTGAAGCCAGCCTGAGGAGTTAAATGGTCCATTCTGCTCTTAAGTTTTCACATTTTATCATCTGTTCATCATTGGACAATATCTTAAGACTAATATTCATAAAGGAAAATATTATATTTTCTATGAACTATAGCCTATTATATTTGTGGTAGAATTATACCAACTATAAATACACATTTTCAGTAAGTAGCTGTTTAATAAAGAATTTCAATTCTATTTTCTCATGTAACCTTGGAGTATCTGTGTCCTAAAGTTCATCAGTCACTCCACCATGACATCGAAAATGTAACGTGGAGAAATTGTTCCTTCAAAAACATTGAGCTAAACATACTATTACATCACATACAATCTCTTAATACAGACTCAATGGAACAATCTTTAATATCCAACTGTCTAATTCCAGTAGTGTAAACTATGTATAAAGTTTATATAGAAGAATAGATTAAAGTGGGACATTTGAAATAAATAACTCTACCTTTGCAATATTTCCATTTCTCCTGTTTCAGTGATTTTCATAAGGATTATTTCACATGCACAGAAAACAGGAAAGAGAAGAAAATAAAATGATATTGACAGAGATTGTAGTTGTGTAATGCTGGAAACTGGAGAGAAATAAAATTGGATTTGGTAAGCCGCTTCCCAATTTTTCAAATTAAGTTTAAAAAGTAGTAAATCCAATTTATTTTAACTCAGATTTCACAATATTCATTGAACCACAATCAAAGTGTTAATAGCAATGCTGTTATTTTGTAATTTCAACATCTATGCCAAAGATATGGATGAGAAATTCTATCACAGAGCACAATGATTTTATCTGCTTTTGGATAGTAGTGGAACAAAACTTGATCATCTGGTATCTCTTTAATGCCTGACATGAGATGATAAATTACATTGTGGACATCTAAGCCGAGAATGTGTGGTTGTACATGGTTGGTGCTCAGGATGTAATAGTGATTCAATCATTTTGTAAAGCATGAATAAGATTTTTGCAGCACTCTTTTTTGCATTTATACTTGCTTCGGTCGCACCGTGGCCTTGATCCCTGGAGTAGATTTTTACTGAGATATGAAGGTCAGTGTTGGTGCTGTGCATTTGCTCAGCCAAAGGAGGTGTAAGATGCTCCTTCCATCTGATAGCCTTCTGGTCGCCCTTGGGAAAGGTGTAGTACCTGTTTAGCCTCCCAATCAAGATTACGTGAAGCCATGGATTGTAGATGGTGGATGGTTTTCACAAGCAGGTTCCATAAATTAGAATTCGTGATTGTAAAACTAAAAATATTGGCCAGATGAATCTGCTGATCAATGGCCAAGGTTACCTGTCCAGTATAGACCTTGCAAATGAAGAAGGCCACAGGAAACCACTTCAGTATTTTTCCCTTGCATGATCATGAACTTGTGGCCACAGGAATAACAGTGGACATGATGAAATAATTACACAAGGTGCTTCTAAAGTGAATCAAATGGATTTACACTTCATCACCTGCGCAACCTTTTAAAAGCCAGCATCATGCACTCGACACGATCTGACGTCATCACACACTGACATCATATGGCCAGTTCGATTACTCTTGGGAGTTGTAGTGCTGCCATAGTGCTGCTACAAACTCAGCATTGACTACAGTTTCAGCTCAAAGATGGAGCCTTCACCGAACTCAACTATAATTCGGAGGATCAGAGATCATAACGGATGGAGAGACCTGATAGTCCTCGCTGAATGGCAAGGCAACTGAAGTATGAATGAAGATCTTCTGCAGTGGCTTTGATGTCAGCGTCCAGACCACCAGATTATTGTGCAATGTGCCTCCCTCAGATGATTTATTCAATAAAATACGCGGAACTCTTTTGTATAATCTATTACTTGGATATTCTATTGACCTGATTGAGGAATATAAAACAATGAGAGACATAGATTGGGTAGATAGTAAAAGCTTCTTCTTATTGTAATGAGGTCTAAAACTTGAGGAAATAGGTATGGTGCAGGAGATTTGCAGGGGAAGAAATCTTTTCAGCAGAGAGAATAGTTGAAACCTGGAACACACTGTCTGAATGGAACAGGAAATTTCACAACATTTGAGAACCATTCTGATAACTACATTTTAAAAAAAATTTAAATTGTCAAGACATGCCCAGGTACGGGTAAATGAGATTAAAATAGACAAATGTTTCTTGTGTTTGCATGATGGGTCAAAGAGCCTTTTATCGTGCTGTATGACTATGACTCCATGACATTTGATAGCTACAAAACTATTCCGTAAATAACATATACTGTACCTTTATCATGGTTAACGTGGAATGAAGCAGTTTTTTTTCAATTAAACAGACTGTTATATGAGTGCCATTTAGTGAGTACCAATTAAAAAGTATCTGAATGAAAGTGAATGCGATGATGCAAACCTCAAGGAAAATTTAGTCAAATGACCTGCTTTAGTGTTTCTTAATTAATCTCAAACGTTACACTGATTTATCCAAGCTGACATCATTCCATACAACAAGGTATATGAAAAGCACTCACATCGATATATGAAATAAAATTGAAGTTTATCTTTAGTTGCACATTGTGGCTGAATTTAGCTGGTTTAATTCCAAAATATATCAATGCAGTTGGATGAAATCTTGTCTATTTGATTTTAACAACAACTTCCCCCGACTGAGTACAGAAGAACTGATTTTAAACACATCACTTTGTTCCTTACCATTTTCATTCCACGTGTCAATGTAATGCCTCAGGTGGTAACTGTAATAATAGAGAAGGAAACAGATGCACATTTTTAGATCATTTGGTGGACCTGATCATTAACAATGTTTTATTTTTGCTGAGCAGACTTTTCCAAAATTTGCACCTTCCTTCTGTGAATGCCTGCTAATTTATTTCCCTGGCAAAAGAAGAAAAGCAGACAGATATACTTTAACTGGTGATTGAATGCGTTACATAAATATTATGCTTTTTTAAAAATCCCCTCTGGTAACTTCTGTTGATGACTCTGTGTAAGCCTCTGTACATGTCTGTCTGAGAGATTAGCAAGCAATGGTGAATTGAATGTGATACATGCTGCTCCCTGTATCTGGAAACCATGATGTGATCCTAAATTAAAGGCAACAGTCAGATTACTGATGTCCATCATGGCTCATTGCTTCTTGTGGTACCACCGTCTGACTGACATCCCAGGCAACTGGTCATTTGTACTAATGAAGGACACACTTAATAAGGTACTGAATTGTGCAAATGTCATGATGTTGAAATCCAGCCATGCTTAACAACTTACCTGTTTGACTGATTGGATCAACAGGAGAATAATATTGCTGTCAGCTTGTACGTATTAGTTGAGGGAAGCATATTAGGAGGTAATGCTGAAAATGAATCTCACTTGGAAAACAATGGAGAGTGAAATTGCTCAGGAAAAACTAGGCTTCAAGACAAATACTGGCAGGAGACAAGATTTAAGGGTGTGCAAACTTGACCAAATATCCTGTACTTCATGGGACAAGCAATGATAATCAAGGTCAGATTTAAACGTTGGATACAACGCTGGAGTGTTCAATGACTGCATAAGCACTTATGGGGTGTGAATTGATAGTAAAAGCCATATTTTCTCAAACCCCCATGAAGATCTGACAAAGCTCTCAGTACATCCCATGTCCATTATTCATCTTTCACTAACTTCTGACAATCAAGATGTGATGATACGGTACGGTACATCACTCGGCCAACAGGTGGCTTAGAGACACAGCACCCAGCCTAATGACATCCGACCACCAGGTCAGCCCAGAGTATAAAGCCGAGGTCCTGACCATGTACTCTCTTTCTCCCCGCAATCACTGGTGCAAGCAGCTAGCAGCCAACTAGATCTTTATGTGAGTGGAATAAAGCTGTGTTGCCCCAAACAGTATTATGTCTGAGTTTTCCTTTGGCACAGCCTGCCACAATTTATTCCACTCACATAAAATGTGGGCGATCCCACCCAAGCACAAGGAGGAGATCGAGGAGGGGGACAAACCCTTCACGGTTGAGATGTGTGTGAGGCCCCGCCCCAAACCTGGTGGAGACTGGCTCAGACATGGGGATGAGAGCGAGGACGCCAGACCCTCAGCAGACGCCTACCAGGTAACACCAGTCCCCCAGGGAGTCCCACATCCATCAGTCCCACAGCACACATCATCATGAGGGCTGTAGACAAAACACTCCCCTTCCAGGTGGAGATCAACACCTCAGATGTAGACATAGCAGCCCCCCTGAACCAGGCAGGATGCCCGATGGCTTTCTTTTCTTAAATGCTGCAGGGCTCAGAAACCATGCACTCAGCGGTGGAGAAAGAGACCCAGGCCATAGTGGAGGCAGTGAGGCACTGGAGGCACTACCTGGCGGCCAGCTGCTTTACACTGGTCACAGACCAACAGTTTGACAACTAGAACAGGGGGAAAATTAAGAATGATAAAATCTTATGTTGGAGGATCGAACTGTTTACTTACTCATATGACATCTGATACCGCCCCAGTAAGTTCAATGAACCCCCTAGACGTGCTGTCCAGGGGTGCTTGCACAGCCATTGAACACATGTCCCAGCTGCAGAACATCCACAGTGAGCTGGGACACCCTGGAGAGACCAGGATGTTCCACTTCATTAAGAACTCCAACCTGCCATTTTCGGCAAAAGAGTTAAGGACTACTACAAGGGGTCATCATATATATGCAGAGTGCAAACCACAGTTCTACCACCCGCCTGAGGCAACACTTATCAAATCCACCCGGCCATTAGAGCCTTTCAACATCGACTTTAAAGGCCCCAACCCATCCACCAATAACAACTGTTATTTCCTCACTGTGATAGATAAGTTCTCCCGATTCCCCTTCACCATCCCCTGTGGAGATGTGTCCACGGCAACAGTAATTAAGTGCCTAAAACCCATCTTCAGCATGTGTGGATACCCTAACTACATTTACACAGAGAGGGGGCAGCCTTCATGAGTGCCGAGCTGCAGCAATATTTCCAAGAGAGGAGGATTGCTACCAGCTGCACCACAGCTACAATCCCCAAGGGAATGGGCAAGTAAGAAGGGAGAATGGTACCATTTGGAAGATTTTCCTTCTGATCCTGAAGTCAAAGGACGTCCCGGTGTCCAGGTGGCAGGAAGTGTTATCCGAGGCATTACATGTGATACATTCATTATTGTGTACTGCCAAAAACATGTCCCCACATGACAGATCTTTCTCTTTCACAAGCAAATTGACCCCTAGCTCAGAGGTGACATGTTGGATCAAAAAACATGGCCGAATGAATAAGATGGACCCGCTGTTTGAGAGGGGAGAGCTGATCCATGCGAACCAGAATTACGCATTTGTGACATTCCCCGATGGGAGGGAGGACTCCATTTCCATGAAGGACCTGGCGCCAGCCGAAGAAGAACCGGCCGAAGAAGAAGAAGAACCCCAGCCCAACCCAATCGATGTACCATCAGCACCCCTCCAAGCACCCACAACCCCCTCAGCCACACCACAAAGGATGAATGCCATCCCCCCTGCGAACCCCCAACCCACCCAGCATACCCACAACACCCGGCCAAAAACCGCCCACCCCAGTCCAAACCATGCATCCTCCCTAGGAGGTCCCAGAGGGTACAGAAATCAATGGTATGCCTGGACTTGTGAATAATACCAGGACTTTTTATAAAGGGGGTGAATGTGATGATACGCTGCGGTACATCACTTGGCCGAGAGACACAGCACCCGGCCTAATGAAATCCAACCACCAGGCAGCCTAGAGACATGGCACCCGGGCTAATGGTATCCAACCACCAGGTGGCCTAGAGATACGGCACCCGGTCTAATGACATCCGACCACCAGGTGGGGCCAGAGGGCCCACGGTAGAAAGCCGAGGTCCCGACCTTGTGCTCTCTCTCTCCTTGCGAACATTGCTGCAAGCAGCTAGCAGCTAACTAGATCTTTATGTGAGTGGAATAAATCTGTGTTGTCCCAAACAACATTGTGCCTGTGTTTTCCTTTGGTGCACACAGGACATAAAACCATTTGTATGCACATTAATTGCTGCTTTGCAGCTTTAACAAAGAATGCATATGACATATCCCAGTTCTCAATGTGCAGGTAGAAACTTTATCCTTATGGAATTCTGAAGAGATTTCTTTGTCTCATCAGTGGTTAAAATGTCATATAATTTGGCTGATACCATTGACAGAGACGTATGTCAAGGAAAGCTTTGTTCATTCATGAGAGAGAATGGAGTAGAGAGATATGACAGGGTGGGAGGAGGATTATGTGCAGCAAAAGCTCGGCAGCGTTCTGACTCTGAGTTTACATGTATAATTGTAGTCCTACTAAGATTGACTGGTTTCAATATTCAAGAGGAATAACAAAAATGCCTGTAAATGATCTGGCTGAGACCATATGTAAAGGTTCCATTATTTACATGTAATACGACATTTAGGATGTAACATTTATGGAAATTCTTTATCTTTTGTCTACTGTAAGGCAGATAGAGAGACACCTCTTGTCCAGAAACCTACAGCACCCGGTATTCTTAGGTAGTCTGCCTTCCAGGTATTGACAAGTTCTGAGCCTGCTTAGCTTCCGAGATCTGACAATCCCAGGCATTTTCAGGCTATTAGGTGCTGTGTGTCCTGGTTAGTAAGTTTGCAGATGAAACTAAAACTGGTGGTAAAGCAGACAATGAATTTTGCAATTCAGAAAGAGAGGTCTGAGGAATAGCAGATGGAATTTAATTAGGATAATTGCAAGGTATTTTTTTTTGGTAAGTGAAGCCAGGACTCAATTTACACAGTCAATGGTAGGGTCCTGGAGAGTTTTGCAGAGCAGAAAGCTCAAGGGATACAAGCACTAATTTCCTGAAGGATGCAATTCAAGTAGAGTGGGCGGTGAAGAAAGCTTTTGAAACCCTTGTCTTCTTCAGTCTAGCTATTGGGTAAATGAGTTGGGATGCCATTAGTTAAGATATTGGTGAGGCTGTATTTGGAATATTCTGTGCAGTTTGAGTCACCTTGTGACATGAAGGATGTTATTAAACTGGAAAATGTGCAAAGAAGATTCTCAAGGTTGTTACCAGAGTCAGAGGTTACAAGAAAAAAAATGAATGGATTGAGGTGAGTAATTGTTGCATAGGTCCAGACTCACTCTCTGGACTTCCCCTCCCGAATCCAGTGGAATGGAGAGGTCGAAGTCAGCTGGGGTAAGTTCTGTTGCAGTGAATGGCCAGACCAAGTTTCGATGCAAGGGATGCCCTTTCCATTCTTCATGGCATATGTTTTCTAGGTGGCAGTTGACCCTACGAGTGGGTTCGTCTGCCTTTTGACAGGTCTTGTTTTTTATACTGCAGGGTGTCTAGCCACCCTCCACAACAGGTAAGCCTGATGAGGGAGCCAGTTTAGTCGCTGACCACCTGACCATGTAGTACTGGGTTACATGGTAGCAGTAGCACCCCGACGAGTGACCTGACCAATCTTAATTACAGTAATGCAATGTTCTTTTTGAGATAACTAGACAATTATAATCAGATCAATTCTACTAACTAATGGCTTCTAATTAGTATTGAAAGATGTTTTTTTTTAAGTATTCCTTCTAAAGAATAAAATTATTCTTGAAATATGTGAAAAGGATTTTTATTTCAGGCTTTTTTCACATGACAGAATTTTGCAAAAGGCTATTTTTCATAATTCCTTCCACTGTAATCATTCTACTTTCTCCAGAAATCCAATTCAAATTAAAATATTTTGTAATAAAAATAGAAGATTCTGGAAATACTCAGGCTGAAGAGCCATGTTAGCTCTGAAACATTAGTTGTGTTTCTTTCTCCATGGATGCTGACTGACATGCTGAGTATTTCATCATCTTTCGCTTTTATTTCAATTTTTTTTTATTTTTATAAATGTATTTTATTTGTTCACATCAGAAAGACAGGTGGTTGTTCTCTTTCCCATTGATTAGAAGAAAGGAGAACATCAAGGAATTATTTAAGCACGTCAAGAAAAGGTTTGCCACAAATAGTGCATTCACTTCCGTAACTGTGTGGAAGAGAGGAAATAGCTTGCTGTTTATCGGATCATGCATCAACTTTATTTCTACTTGTCAGTGCTAAGTGATTGCAACTTGGACGTTTATCAAAAGATCTGTTGTTTGAAACAAATAAATATAGTCACAGTGTTTTAGCTTCTGTATTATTCACAAGTTACAGACACTGTAAGCTTCCAGATGTTATTGGCAAGTTGCCTTAACAATGGAGCAACCAGTCAGTTTAGTTTGAGGGCAGTTTGGCTGCAAAGTTTTCAAGCCTTGCAGTGATATATGTTTGTTTATCCTGGCTACAGTCACAGAGAAAGTGAATTCATTTTGCAGCTAGGCAAGGTTCTGTCAATGTGGCTTCTGATATTTCTGATCCACAACATTTATGTCGCAGATACATTTAAACCAGATGCAAAGTGACACTTAGTCATAATAATGCAAGATGATGTGACTAAATGCCACACTCCTATCTGGTAAAATACAACTGGCTAAACATGAATCAATATTGTTTCTCCTTGTGTTGAAAGAGCACTTTACACGTCAGAATTATAGAGTCCAATATCGTGTAGAATCAGAATCTTTTGCCCAGCATGCCAAACATCAAGTGCTTATTTAGATATTCTAATCACCTTTAACAGCAATTGTTTCATAGCTTTCTAAATCTTGGCAATTCAAGTGCTTGTTTAGATACATTTTTAATGTTATTGAAGTAGCTGCTTCCATCAAACACTCAGGCAGTGTATTCCAGATTCCAATAATATTTATTGTGGAGAAAGTCAATTAAAGTCATAGAGTCATGGAGCTTTAGTACAAGAAAACCAGCCTTTGTCCCAGCTTGTTTCATCTGACTAAATTGTCCACCTAAGCTGGTCGCAGTTGTCTGCATTTGGCCAGTATCATTGAAACCATTTCTATCCATGTGCTTGTCCAAACCTCTTTTAAACATTGTAATTGTACCCACTTTTCCCACTCCCCCTAGCAGCTCCTTCATATACTAACATCCACGAGAAAGGAAAAGCTCCTCAGATCCCTTTTAAATCTTTCCCCTCTCATCTTGAATCTCTCACATGAATTTTAGAACCCCTTAACCTGTAAAAAAAAAGTCTATGGTTTTATAATGTAAGGGAAGTGATGTCTTAACACATGGCCACATTATAGAAGAATAAGTGCTGGCAAATGTAAAACCAATTAAGGTAGATATATTCCTCGGTTTAAAATGCAGAATACTGGAAAAACTCAGCAGGTTATGCAGAGTGAAAATTAGCAGCATAGTGGATGAATCTGACCAGCTTATCATGGGTGCATGAGGCAGGTCCAATGTAGTTGTAGATGTAATGGAACAAGAGTTTAATGCATCCATCTCCCACCTTAAGCCTCCTTCCTCTTCTTGAAGACCTCACTCTGGCCTTAAGCCTACTCTGAATCTTTATATTTACAACTGCTACAAATATAAAATATACACTCTGACCTCAAAGGCACTTGACCCATCTCTGGCAATACTCTCGCCGTTCTCAATCTCTGTCTCCATCTCAGGAGTCAAACTCTCTTCAGATATTTTCTACAAACCCATCAACACCAATATTTACCTCGACTGCTCTTCTTCACACTGAGTCCCCATAAGGATTTTATTCCTTTCTCTCAATTCCTCCATCTCCGTTGCTCTGCTCCTAGAATAATGTCTTCTATTCCAGATCATCCAAAGTGCCCCACCTTCTTCACAAAACGTGACTTTCTCTCTACTGCCATCAACCCTGCCTTTTCATGCATCTCTTCTATTTCCCACACATCTGCCCTGCAACAAGGACAGGATTCTTCTTATTCTCACCTACCACCCCACCAATCTCTGCATGCATTATATTATCCTCCACCATTGTTGCTACCTACAATGTGATCCCACCACTAGCCACATCTTCACCTCTCCTCATCTCTTCGTATTCCACAGGGATTCCTTCCTCCATGTATCCCTCATTCATCATCCCTTCCCATCAATCACCCCCTTGGTACCTACCCTGTTACTGCAGGAAATGTTACACTTGCCCTCACACCTCCCTCTGCACCACCATTTGGGGCTTCATAACAGTCCTTCCAAGTAAAGCCACACCTCACTTTTGTATGCTCAGGTGTCATCCACTGCATCTGTCATTCCAATTTTTGACTACTCCACATCAAAAGACTGCAAGTAGACTGGGAAATTACTTAATTGAGCACCTTTGGTCTGTCCGCTGCAGAATAGGGGATCTTCCTCCACAGTCCATTTCCACACCAACATATCTGTCTGTGGCATCATGCACTGCCCAAATGAGGCCAACCCCAAATTGGAGGAACAACAACTAATATATCATCTGGAAACTTACCAAACACATGGCATTAACATTGACTTCTCCAGTTTCTGTTAGGCCTCTCTCACATTCCTAATCCCTCTGTCTTTTAAGGAAAGTACAAGGAAGCAACTAACAACACACAATGGATGTTGTATATTTGGACTTCCAAAAAGCCTTAACAAAATGCCGCACAGGAGGCTACTTAACAAGATGAGAGCCCATGCAATTACGGGAAAGATACTAGCATGAATGGAGCATTGGTTGATCAGCAGGAAACAGTGGGAATACAGGTGTTTAATTCTGCTTGGCTACCTGTTACCAGCAGTGTTCTGCAATAATCAATTTTGTGGCCATTTCTATTTATGATGCATGTTCATAATTTGGATTGCAGGATAAATGGATTTGTGGCCAAGTTTACAGATGATACAAAGATAGGTGGAGAGACAGGGAGTGAGGAAGAAATGAAGAGGCAGCAGAGATAATCAGATGGATAAGGAAAATGGTTAAAATAGTGGCAAATTAAATATATTATTGGAAAATGTACTGTCATGCACTTCAGTGGAAGGAATAAGACTATTATTTCGATGGGGAGAAAATTTAAAATTCAGAGGTGCAAATAGTCTGAGCAGTCCTCGTGCAGGATGCCCTAAGCATTAACCTCCAGGATGAGTTGGTGGTGAAGAAAGCAAATACAATGTTGGCATTTATACCTAGAGGAAAACGATATAAGAGCAGAGATGTGCTGAAGAGGTTTTAGAAAGCACTGATGAGGCCTCACTTGGAATATGGGGTACAGTTTTGGGCTCCTTATTTAAGAAAAGAGGTGCTGGCATTGGTAAAGTTTCAGAGAGGATTCACAAAAAATATTCCTGGAATGAAGATATTAGCATACGAGGCTCTTGGGCTGTACTCCTTGAAGTTTAGAAGAATGAGGGGGGGGGGGGGACACTTCATTGAAGTATTTTGAATATTTAAAGGCCTGGACAGAGTAGATGTTTCAAAGTGGTTTGTGAGAGTGTATAACTTCAGGACTGAAGGGTACCCATTTAAAACTGATATGCAGAGGAACGTCTTTTGCCAGTGAATGGTGAATCTCTGGAATTTGCTATCATGGGCAGCTGTGGAGGCTAGGACATGAGGTGTATGTAAGGCAAAGTTTGATATGTATCTGAATCATCAGGGTATCACAGGTTATGAGAGAAAGCGGGGAAGTGGGGATGAGTAGGAGAATGGATCAGCTCATGATGGAATGGCAGAGTGGACTTGATGGTCTGAATGGACTATATTTACACTTGTCTCTTATGGTCTTATGATCTCCCTGCTCCCCACCCCCTCCCATTCAATTCAGAGAGCTAACCCCTCCCCATCACCTCAGCTTTTTTGTTCTGCTGCCCCCTCCCCCCACCACCCATATTCAACTCTATAGGATGCAGCAAAAATAATCAGTGCGCACTGACATAGTTAGTGACTTAAAATGGAGAGACAGGTTTATGGTGGAGATGAGAGTGCTAAATTGCCAGAAAGAAAATAACTTGAAGTCACTAAAGCTGAATAGTCCTCAGTACAGAATCACAGGAAGGTTGGGTGCACAGAGTGCTTGAGAAACTCCACTTCCATCGCATCTGATCGCAGGATAAGACCTTCCACTCCAGAACATCACATAAGTCCTCCTTCACAACCCCCATAGGGACCTCAATTACACCTCTTCAAACCCTGTCCCCTGTAAGGATTCTATTCCTTTTTCTCAATTCTTCTTCCTCTGCTGCATTTTCTCCCAGGAGGCGGTCTTCTATTCTAGAGCATCAGCGATGTCCACCTTCTTCATGAGTTTCTCCATCACTTTTGCGTATTATATTGTAATCACAGCATCTGCAGATTTTCCTGTTTAACTCTGGGAAGAGAATATGCCAGCCATTTGGAGCGCACTGTTTTTATTTCCCCCTTAATAACCTGGGTACAAGTTCCATCAGGAGACAAAGACTCCTCTGACTAATGAGGCATCACACAGGACAGGGCCTTTCCACCTCTACCTGGCTTTGGCAGCTGGTCAGGTCCGATCTGGTGTCTGATGAACAGCCTGTAACTTCAGTAAGAAATTAAAGAACTGAGGAAACATTTGAAATCCTTTTTAAGACGGGGAAGGTGACTGAAAGGGAACTGTATGGATGAAAAGCAATCCATTACAGCTTTGATTCAGTGCTGCTCCAGAGTTCAAAAATGTGTCCATCTCTTCTGTCTCAATACAGCATTGAGCAGAAGACTAGAAGCATGAGATCCCTGGCTTCTAGTCTTGCTTCCGGTCATGCTTGTAGAGCACTAATGTCTGGTGGGCATGATATGTTGGGTTTAAATTTTTTAATTGCCTTTGGCCCACTACCACACTGTCTGCTGCAGACTTCTGCAAATTAACCTGTCCAAAGTAAGCACCAACAATTTGCAGAAATCATCAGGACACGCAGAATAGTCCATCCAACTGCCAATCTCTCAGGAGGTGTAGTTCCCCTTAATAGATTTAGTGCAGTGTTCTCCCATTTTCCATATGCATGTTCAGCCACAAAAGGTTAAGAGAGGGTGTTGGTCAAAGCATTGATTTTCAAACTGATCTATGAAATAATCTATCTGCTCTCTGCATATTTTCAGGGAAACACATCACATGTATGTTAATGTCCTTAGCAACATGGTAGCTGGCTATTTTCACTCTATCCATATGTCCTTGTGCCCTTGACATTTTTTTTTTGGATTTAAGGTTACTCATAGCACCCAAAACATTTTGATTTGATGTCAGTTTTTCATGATTTGATTAGCTTTACAGCTAAGACAAATTTCATTTGTCACAATGCACATCTAGGATAAAATCAACTTTGACATAAACATCTATCCTTCAAGAGCAGTGGTTTTCAAACTTTTTCTTTCCACTCACATACCATATTAAGTATTCCCTATGTCATAGGTGCTCCGTGATTAGTAAGGGATTGCTTAAGGCGGTATATGCGTGGAAAGAAAAAGTTTGAAAATCACTGTTTTAATCATATCTAATTGACTCATTATGTACACAGTTTCATAACTCCAAAGGAAATGGACCAATTAATATTTTTCTCAAGCAAAATAGTTAAGTAACAAATGGGTCTATAGCAGTGGTTCTCAAACTTTTTTTTCCACTCACATAACACCTTAAGCAATCCCATACTAATCACAGAGCACTGATGGCATAGGGATCACTTAAGGTCATATGTGAGTAGAAAAAAAAATGTTTGAAAACCACTGTTATAGAGTAACCAATGTAAATAATAAAGACTTGCTCTGATATACTTTACTTGCCATTAATATAAGTTAACTACTAGCTTTAGATTTAATAATATCAAATATGGTTTTGAAACTGTGAACAAAATATTTGCTGTCAAAAATTAACATAATAGTAATACAATTGATGGCTTGGAAAACCAATGGCATGTCATTATTTCACTCTGAGCTATGCCAGCAGTTACTGGGCTGAGCTACACTAACAATGAGGCCTCCGGCCTCATTGACTAAACCAAGATGCTGAAAATATGAGGTGATGCATTGTTTCAGTTCCCTGCCCCACTCCATCACCTTGCCTTATACTCCCAGTACATCAGCAAGTTCTGTGTTATGCACTGGTAAACAACAAACCTCACATCCCCTAAAATGTGTCCTCTGCACACGTCATGTTCAGCAACAAACAGATTTTCATTTGTGCATGTACAAAGAAACCTTGGTCCAACTATTGCCCATGGGTATGACCTTCCTTCCTGAGGAAGAATATACTTGAAATAGAGTGAGTGCAGGAAATGTTCATCAGACCATTTTCTGAGATGGTGTGTTTGCTATATGTCCTTGCATTATCTCTATTAACTGAAGCTATGCCAGGTTTTTTTTTCTACACACCCTCATCTTGCTCTCTTTTGAAACTGCCATTCATCCATTAAAATGTTACTTGAATGGAAATAGTTTTTAAACATTCAGCACAAGTAAGTTTATATCTGAGTCTAGCCCAAGCTACCATAAATATTTGTGTATATGCAAACATTTTTCCCCCCTTTTCCCCTCAAAAATAGGGGTGTCGCATTATACACAAGAGTAATTTTTTTTAAAAAATCTGCAGGCAGACAGGCGAGCGGTAGTCAGCAGCGTGACTCAGGGGTGGCCGGGTGAGCGGTAGTCAGCAGTGCGACTCAGGAGGCCAGGCGGGCGGGCGAGTGGAGAGACGCAAGCATGACTCAGGAGGCTGGCGGCCGAGCGGCGGAGAGATGCAAGCGCAACTCAGGAGGCCGGAGAGTTAGCCAGCATGACACAGGTGGCCAGATGGGCGGCCGAGCGGAGAGACGCGAGCGTGACTCAGGAGGATGGGTGGGCGGGTGAGTGGGCGAGCAGAGAGATGCCAGCGTGACTCAGGTGAGTGAGGGGAGGGGTTGTAATATACATGAGGCTAAAATTTTTCCCTTCAAAAATGGGGTGTCGCATTATATACAGAATGCATTATACACAAATATTTATGGTAATTGTCAACATTGATAATAATGAGCCAGTTCTTAGTATATATAGATTGAATGATCATTTTGGTAATCCTGTTTATCCAGCACAAGAATTGAAGGATGAAATCCTGCTAATAGATCTGAGTGCTGCATTCTAATTCACACTAACTTTAAGATTAAACATTTTTTAACACCACCACTTTGGCTGCATTTCATAAATAATTATGCAGACCTCTTGCACATACAACACACAGCTATGTCAAGTATACAATACAACCTTGTTTTTTTATGTCAAGATTGGGCACTACTTTATCATCTGGCTCTTTCTCTTTCCCCACTATGATTTCTCATCTAACTTCTGTGACAGATAGAAATGTTACTAAATAACTTCTTCCTTAAAGTGTGAGTGACTAGTCTGGCCTGAACTCCCAGTATTTCATTCTGCTTGGTACCCAATACTGAATTCGAAACACGTCCTTGTAGAACAGAGGTTGTTATAGTGCTACCTTCTCCACTGAAGGATCATGGGTTCCCACTTAAAGGTTACATGTCAATTGTGATTAGTTAGTACTTTGCAGTGTTTGTTTCTAATGGGAAATTACAGGGTTTCAATTTCCACATACATCAGGTGTTAAACCATTTTACTCAGTATATATCAGGAAATTTAGAGAATAGCAAGAATGATTGAACTATTACATTAATCTGTGAGGCAGCTAGTCAAGAGGAAGAAGGAAGCATACCGTACATTACATATAGGAAGCCAGAAGCAGGAAAGGGTCATGAGAAGTATATGGTAGCCAGGAAGGAGTTAAAGAAAATACTCGAAGGGGACATGAGAAGGCCTTGGCATGCAGGATTAAAGAGAACTCCAAGGCTGTTTCTGTTTATGCAAAGAACAGAAGGATGTCAAGAATGGTGGGGCTGCTAAAGGATAAAGAAGACAACATGTGCCTGGAAGTGGAGGGGTTGGGAAGGTCCTAAATGAATATTTTGCTTCGGTATTCACAAGAAAAAAGGACCTTGATCTGTGTGAGGTCAGAATAGAATAGGCCAGTGTGCTGGACAATGTTGAGATTAATGAAGAGGAAGTCTTGAATCGTCTTAAAAACATTAATAACGATAAATCCCAGGGCTGGATGCAATATACCATGGCTGCTGTGGGAAGTGAGGGAAGAGAACTTTGAAAACATGCTTAATTCTGTATGAAGACTATTATCTCCTTCAAAATCTGAAAGGGTAAATGTAGGATCTGTCATACACCATGAGAAACCTTTGTTTATGATTCATGTTCAATTGGTCTAGAGGTTTTTTGGAACAAATCTTTGAAGTGTAGAATAACATTCAGATAACAATATGAATAAATGCAAGTATTTATTTTCATCTGCCCAGGAGAGCTGACAGGGTTTTGGTTTAAAGGTTCACTAATAAGAGTGATATCTCCTGAGTGTGGACTTGAAGTCAAATATTTGGTGATTACTGAGCTGGTCTAGAACCCTCCTCCCCTGAGCTGTGAAGCAAGAATACTAACACTGGCATTCAGTGATCCATGCAACCCAAGCTATAAGTTGTTGACATCATTTATTTTGGTAAGAATACTGATAAAAAGGTACATTTTCATCTTAATCTGCTTAATCTTTATGTCAGAATATTTTAAGGGTATTTTATTCACAAGGAAAACAATGGAGACCAAGATGCAGTATATTTGTAATGTTTTTTTTCCAAATCAGAATTTATTGTCAGGAACAAGTTTTTTTATTTTTTTATTTTTCACACCATAAACCACATTGACCATGATACATACATTTTCCTTTTCAAATATATACAGTGTCATTTTCTCCCCCCCCCCCCTCCTCCCATCCCACCCTCCCTACCCCCCTCATCCATTTAAAGTACAAAATCTAAGATACATTAAACCAGTCAAACAATGTTGTCATTCAATAAAAATAAACAAGAAATTCCACTGAGTCAATACTTTTCATTTCCTTCTCCTTTCATTAATTTAGGTAGTAAATGTCCCCGGTAGGTTTTCTCCATTGTGTTTCATGTAAGGCTCCCATATTTGTTCAAATATTTCAATATTATTTCTTAAACTATATGTTATTTTTTCTAATGGAATACATTTATTCATTTCTATATACCATTGTTGTATTTTCAAATTATCTTCCAATTTCCAGGTTGACATAATACATTTTTTTGCTATGGCTAGAGCTATCTTAACAAATCTTTTTTGTGCACCATCCAAATCAATTCCAAATTCTTTGTTTTTTATGTTACTTAGGAGGAAGATCTCTGGATTTTTTGGTATATTGTTTTCTGTAATTTTATTTAATATTGAAGTTACACTTAAATTGCAGTTTGAGAATTTTGATGTTCTTTCCAAAGCTGTGCATTTTTTTAAAAAAAAAGAGCAATGGTGATTTCAATACTGAAAATGTTAATAAATGTAGGAATTGTAATATCATTAATATGACTTTTTAATGCATAGGATAAATAAAATGTTGATTTTAGTTTTCTTTTGTCACTCACCAAATGACTGGAAAGTTTCTATTTTGCAGTGAATTAACAGCGTAATAACCACAGTAAATTAATTGGAAATCTACAACACCATACCAGGTTCCAACATACTTTAACAGCATTTCAGATGAGTTAATTCCTTTTCTTTACTCCTTTTCCTCTAAGTTTCTTCAAGTTTGTGATCCATCCCAAGGCAACAGCCTTAAACAAAAATACATGTGACCTAGCTCCATTTCTCACCAGTGGCTGTAATTCAAGAAAGTATGACAAAGTATTCTGTACCCTACATTTTTATAATAATGCACATCGGTGTCTTGACTGGCTACATCACAACTGCCCAACGTACTCAGAAGGTTGTAGATAGGAGCAAACCTAGCCATGTTCATTACAGGCTTCGACTTCTAATCCATTGAATGTGTGTACGTGAGATTTTGCCTCAAAAACACAACCAACATCATAAAGGAACCCCATCACCCTGATCGCAAACTCTTCTTGCTGCTATTTTAAAAAGAGATACAGAAGCCTGAACCCAAGATTCAAAAACACATATTTTTGTTCAATAACATTCAGTCTCTTGAATGTCCCTTTACTACCCTAGTCATAAACTTCTCCAGCATGTTCTGTCTGTACTATTCTAACACCATTTTTTTCATTAAGCTGAATATGACTCCTTATTATCCATCATGTTTTGCATTTATTTCCTCTTTCAGTTGTTTAATATATACTATGGTAAGTTCTATTTTTTTACAAAGTACCTGTTGGCCTGCGACAAGTAAGTATTTTGGTCAATATGTACATTGGTACAATATATATGACAATAAACTCATTCTCATTATTCTCATCATTTACAAAAGCCACACATTTTACATCAAGTGCCCTGCAGACATAACGAAATGTCTTCAGTTAAACTTGTCCAACAATGTAATTAATTCTTATAGTTATTATCTGCCATTTGAAAATAGAGCATTTTGTAATGAAATAAAATATTTGATATCCAGCTGAACACACATTAATGCAAACTACAATAGAATAATTATAATTTCTAAGATTTTAATGAGCTGTATTTATTCAAAATCTTATTTGTATTTCTTTTTGGGGTCTGGATTGATAAAGATAATTTCAGCCATAATTCCCACATCTCTCAACCTTCCCTTCCCTCTCCAGTCAGACCCAACTCTTCCCTCTCCATTCAGAAAGCTTCCACTTCATATTTTTTTTTAATCTTATACCCTCCCATCTATATCCACCTTTGACCTTTTACCTGTTAGCCAGTGCTCTTGCTCCACACTTTCCTTCCTCATCTATTCCCCCCTCCCCCACCATCACCTTTTTGTTCAGGTGGCTGCCTGCTTTTGTTGAAGGGCTCAGGCCTGAAACATTGATTAGAACCATAGAAAACTACAGCACAGATTACAGGCCATTTGGCCCTTCTAATCTGTGCTGAAACATCAATTTCTAATCCCACTAACCTGCACATATTCCAGACCTCTCCCATCCATGAATCTATCCAATTTATTCTTAAAACTTAGGAGTTGAGCCTGCATTTACCACATCAGGTGGGTGCTCATTCCAAACTACCACCACTCTCTGAGTGGAGGTTCTCCCTAAACCTTTCACAACTGCCAACGTACTCAGAAGGTTGTAGATAGGAGCAAACCTAGCCATGTTCATTACAGGTTTCGACTTCTAATCCATTGAATGTGTGTACGTGAGATTTTGCCTCAAAAACACAACCAAGCAGAATAGATCTGACATAATTTGTAACTACTAAGTGAGTTATGAATAGATCTTTCATAATTTGGCCTAATGAATTGAACATATTATAAGTAATGTTGATCAAGGATCACTCTTGAATAATGATCACTTACCAAGGCATTGATGGAACCTAATGAGTCTTACCTTCACAACAATAACTTGTTTCTGGAGGGAAAAAAGGAAAAGAAAATAGAGAAGGATTATGCAGAAGGAAATACAGCAAAATAAACAATGTTTCCTTGCCACAATTTATTTATGCTGCTGATGCAAATGAGGTGAGTGTAACCATGTCATAATTTTCCCTAACCTCAGTGAGATACTACTGTTAAATATCACTCAGCAGGAGAACACATGAGAATGGAAGGAGGACTAGAATATCTGGCCCTTCAACCCTGTCCCACTATTAAATATATTCATGGCAGATCTGTCCATGGCATAAACTGCTCTTCTGTTAGGTAGAGAGCTGAAAAGAAGGACCACGAAGGGAGTAATATTACAATTACTGCCTGTGTCATGGGACAGTGAGAGCAGGAACAGAATGAGGTGAGGATGAATGCGTGGCAGAAGGTATGGAGCAAGTGGCAGACATTCAAGTTTCTGGATCACTGGGATATTTTTGAGGGGGGGGAGGTGCAACCTGTACAGAATGGACAAGTTGCACTTGAATCCCAGGGGACCAGGATCCTGCAGGGACATTTGCAAAGCATACTCAGGAGACTTTAATCTAGAATGCTTGGGGGGATGGAACCAAATGGAGGAGAACAGCAAGGAGAAGGTTAGATTGCAAACAGAGAAAGCTTGTAGACAAAGTTTGGGGGATGGATAGGCAGTCGATAGAAAAGGAAGATGCTCTGTATGAAGATGGAGGGGAGGTGATAGAAAAAGAATATTATAGGGTTGTTTGTAAAGCTAGGGGCAAATAGAATAAGTAGTGGGAAATCTAGAGAAATGCATATACTTTAATGCTGGAGCATTGTAAGAAAGATGGATGATCTGAGGGTGTGGTTAGACACCTGGCAGTATGATGTGGTAACGATTAGTGAAACATGGTTGCAGGAGGGATGTGACTGGCAGCTAAATATTCTGGATTTTGTTGGTTTAGGTGTGATAGAATTGGAGGGGCAAGAGGGGGTGGTGAAGCATTGCTTGACAGGGAAAATATTACAGCAAGGCTTAAGCAGGATAGATTAGAGGGCTCATCCAGGGAGGCTGTATGGGTGGAACTGAGGAATGGGAAAGGGGTAGTCACACTTATATGGGTAATTATAGATCACCTAATGCAGAGAGAGAATTAGAGGAGCAAATTTGTAGGGAGATAGCAGAATTATGTAATAAGCACAGATTTATGATTGTGGGAGATTTTAATTTTCCAAATATAGATTGGGAAACCTATTCTGTGAAAGGGCTGGATGGATTGGAATTTGTAAAATGTGTGCAGGATAGATTTTAAAGCAATACCTAGAGATACAAACTAGAGATGGGGCAATGTTGGATCTACTGTTGGGGAATAAGATTAGTTAGGTGATGGAGGTATGTGTTGGGGAGCACTTTGGATCCAGTGATCATAGTACCATTAGCTTCAATTTAATTATGGAAAGGAATAGGTCAGGACCTAAGATTGCATTTTTTGAGTGGGGAAAAGCTAGATTTGAGGAGATGAGAAAGGATTTCTGAGGAGTGGATTGGGTCAATTTGTTTTATGGGAAGAATGTAGTAGAGAAATGGAGGTCTTTTAAAGGTGAAATTTTGAGGGTATAAAATCTTTATGTTCTTGTCAGGATAAAAGGCAGAGTCAAAAGTTTGAGAGAGCCATGGTTTTCAGGGGATATTGTAAACTTGGTTCAATTAACGACGGAGACCCCACAAAAATATAAGAAACAAGGTGTAAAGGAGATCCGTGGAGAATACACTGAATGTAAAAAGAATCTTAAGAAAAAAATTAGAAAAGCTAAAAGAAGGTACAAGGTGGCTTTAGCAAACAGAGTAAAAATAAATCCAAAAAGTTTCTATAAATATATTAATAGCAAAAGGAGAGTGAGGAATAAAATTGGTCCCTTTGAGAATCAGAGTGGTCAACTGTGTGTGGAGCCAAATGGGATGGGGGAGATTTTGAACAAGTTATTTTCTTCAGTAATCACTAAGGAGAAGGATATTGAATTGTGCGGGGTAAAGGAAGCAAAGAGGGTAATTATGGAAACTGTAGTGATTAAGAAAGAGGAAGCACTAGAGATTTTGAAGTATGTAAAGGTGGATAAGTCTCCAGGTCCTGATGGGATTTTCCCCAGCAGCAGCTCAGACAGTGATTTTTAAAATGTCATTAGAGATGGGTATAGTGCCGGAGGATTGACGTGTTGCTAATGTGGTTCCTTTGTTTAAAAAGGGTTTGAGGATCAAGCCTAGCAATTATTGGCCTGTAAGTTTGATGTCTGTGGTAGGTAAGTTAATATGTGCATGTCTTTTTTCTTTGGCTTGGCTTCGCGGACGAAGATTTATGGAGGGGGTAAAAAGTCCACGTCAGCTGCAGGCTCGTTTGTGGCTGACAAGTCCGATGCGGGACAGGCAGACACGATTGCAGCGGTTGCAAGGGAAAATTGGTTGGTTGGGGTTGGGTGTTGGGTTTTTCCTCCTTTGCCTTTTGTCAGTGAGGTGGGCTCTGCGGTCTTCTTCAAAGGAGGTTGCTGCCCGCCAAACTGTGAGGCGCCAAGATGCACGGTTTGAGGCGCTATCAGCCCACTGGCGGTGGTCAATGTGGCAGGCACCAAGAGATTTCTTTAGGCAGTCCTTGTACCTTTTCTTTGGTGCACCTCTGTCACGGTGGCCAGTGGAGAGCTCGCCATATAACACGATCTTGGGAAGGCGATGGTCCTCCATTCTGGAGACGTGACCCATCCAGCGCAGCTGGATCTTCAGCAGCGTGGACTCGATGCTGTCGACCTCTGCCATCTCGAGTACTTCGACGTTAGGGGTGTAAGCGCTCCAATGGATGTTGAGGATGGAGCGGAGACAACGCTGGTGGAAGCGTTCTAGGAGCCGTAGGTGGTGCCGGTAGAGGACCCATGATTCGGAGCCGAACAGGAGTGTGGGTATGACAACGGCTCTGTATACGCTTATCTTTGTGAGGTTTTTCAGTTGGTTGTTTTTCCAGACTCTTTTGTGTAGTCTTCCAAAGGCGCTATTTGCCTTGGCGAGTCTGTTGTCTATCTCATTGTCGATCCTTGCATCTGATGAAATGGTGCAGCCGAGATAGGTAAACTGGTTGACCGTTTTGAGTTTTGTGTGCCCGATGGAGATGTGGGGGGGCTGGTAGTCATGGTGGGGAGCTAGCTGATGGAGGACCTCAGTTTTCTTCAGGCTGACTTCCAGGCCAAACATTTTGGCAGTTTCCGCAAAGCAGGACGTCAAGCGCTGAAGAGCTGGCTCTGAATGGGCAACTAAAGCGGCATCATCTGCAAAGAGTAGTTCACGGACAAGTTTCTCTTGTGTCTTGGTGTGAGCTTGCAGGCGCCTCAGATTGAAGAGACTGCGAGATAATGTCTGATCAGGGTTTGTGCATGGAAGGTCATGTTTGACCAATCCTGTTGAGTTTTTCCAAGAGTTGACTAGGAATGTTGATGAAGGGAAAGCAGTGGATGTTGTTTATATAGATTTCAGTAAGGTCTTTGATAAGGTTCTGCATGGAAGGTTTGTTAGGAGGGTTCAAGTCCTCGGTATTAACTTGCAAATAGTCAAATGGATTCAACAGTGGCTGGAGGGAGATGCCAGAGAATCATAATGAATAACTGTTTGTCAGGCTGGAGCTGAGCCTCAGGGTTCTGTATTGGGTCCCTTGCTGTTTGTCATTTATATTAATAACCTGGATGATGGGGTGGTAAATTGGATTAGTAAATATGCAGATGATACTAAAATAGGTAGAATTGTGGATAATGAAGAAGGTTTTCAAAGATTGCAAAAGGATTTGGACTACTTAGAAGAGTGGGCTAAAAGATGGCAGATGGAATTCAATGTTGAGAAGTGTAAAGTGCTTCATTTTGGAAGGAATAATCAAAATAGGACATACTTAGTAATTGGGAGAGCATTGAAAATTGCAGTGGAGTAGAAAGATCAAGGAATCATTGTTCATTGTTCCCTGAAGGTAGAATCTCATTTGGATAGGGTGGTGAAGAAGGCTTTTAGTTTCCTGGCCTTTATAAATAAATACAAGAATATAGGAGTTGGGAGGTGATGTTGAGACTGTTCAAGGGATTAGTGAGGCCAAATATGGAGTAGTGTGTGCAATTCTGGTCACTGAATTATACGAAGGATATTAACAATATAGAGAGAGTGCAGAGAAGATTTACAAAAATGTTACCTGGGTTTCAGAATCTAGATTACAAAGAAAGATTGAGCAGATTAGATCTTTATTCCTTGGAGCTTAGAAGTTTGAGGAGAGATTTGACAGAGGTATTTAAAATTATGAGGGAGTTAGATAGAGTTGATGTGGATAGGCTATTTCCCTTGAGGGTAGGAAAGATTGGAACAAGAGGTCATGAGTTAAGAGTTAAGGGGCAAAAGTTTAGAAGTAAAATGAGGGGAAGTGGTGGCTCTGTGAAATGAGCTTCAGGAGAAGTAATGGAGGCAGGGTCCATTTTGTCATTTAAGGAAAAATTGGATCGGAGGGGAATAGAGGGTTTTTGGCAAGGTGCAGGAAGGTGAGACTAGAGGAGAGTACTTGGTTTGTACGGACTAGAAGGGCCATGATGGCCTGTTTCCATGCTGTAATTGTTATATGGTTACATAGTTATATCAACCTTCATTCGCCAGTCTTTTAAAAAGTATCTATTCCCTCTAAATATTTTCAATGATACATCCTTTCCAACTCCATGAGATAGTAAATTCAAGAGATTTGTCACCCTCTGCATGAACAAATTCACATGCACATCAGTTTTAAATAACCTTAGAACTATGTCCATCTCACACAGTCACTAGTGGAAATTTCTCAATGCCTTCCGTGTCCTGCCCTCTCAGGGTCTTCCTTCAGACTCCTAAGCTGTGGATTTGGCTTTTGTTTTAGTGTCTGCTATCCCAGGATTTACCAAGTGAATCTCTTCTGGACTATCTACATTTCTTATGTATCCTTGCTTAAATAATTGGAGATATGTGCAGTACTTCAAGTGTAACAGCGTAAGAAACAATTCTGTCCAATTGTAAAATACTCTAAACTTCAAACCTCCTTGAAACAAAGGCCAGAATGACATTACCTCTTTAACTACTTGTGGTTCCCACATGAAAATATATTGTGATGCTCTTTACTCTATGCAAAACCCAATCTTTTGCCCACCCTAACACACTTCCCAAATCATGTGAGGTCTTGTATTGTGCATTAGCCTTTTATTTTGTACCATACATCTCAAAATGTTCTGGAAATACAAATACTTTACAAGAGAGGATTGATTAAAATATTTACTCCCAGGTATCTTCTAATCATAGGTGCTGAAATGCCAAAGCACTGGAACAAAGAATGCTTTGAATAAATGCTTATTGGGGATTAGACACCCATATCTCACCTTTAGAAATGTGCAAATGGTCAAATTAGATGGGCAATGGTGTTGTTGCAGGTTATCCAAATCCTGAATTTAAATTCCATCATGAAACCTGCAAAAATCACTTAAAAACAGCAAAAAAATAACAATTAGCAGATGGTAAAAAAGATATAGAGTAAAACTCCTCTTATCTGGCACCTATGGAGATTAGTAGATCACCAAAAAGGAATTTTCTAGTTCCCTGAGACTGCATGTGGTGAATTAACATCAAGGCATGTCAATTTTATACTTCCGTATTTTTTGCCTATTACTTACAGCATTTTTTCCTTTTGCTTGAGGCTGCCAGTTGCTTCAATTTGAGATAATAGAGCATTTACTCTATCTAGTTTAATAATATTCTTCAAAATATGAAATTTGTCTTTTAAAATTTGAGTCTGAAATGTTCTAGTCAGCAACTCGACTCAAGGGTAATAGGAATGGGGATTAATTGCTGGTCTTGCCTACAACACTCAATTTTCTAAAATGAATTGAAGGCAATTTTTTATCATACTATTCTGAGTTTAATATAATGCAAGCTGCCAGTTAATTTCTGGAGCTGGAGAATCTTATGGAGATTAAACAGATAAAGCAAAAACATTGCAACCATGTGACCAAACTTGTATAATCACTTCTTCCCAGCAAGAAATTGCAGATATTGTTTTTATTTTCCATTGTAGTGGCCTGCACGTGGATACGCAGACTGGCCCACAGAATGGCAAATGAACGCCATTCAGGTGTGAACCTAGGGGTGACACTGGCTGCATGGTGGGAAGATGAGGAACGCTGGTGGGAATGCTGGCCAATCCTGGGCTGGGTCTCCGATGACATAGGCCCCTGATGTCAGCGCCTGGGGCCCATATAAGTGAGATGGCCAGTCTTGATTCCAAGGCTTTGGTGTGCATGTCGTTCGAATCCTACACCATCACAATTCAGCTGGGATAAAGCATTTTGCGGAAGATCTGAGCAAGTTCTGACAAAGCCCATTCCAAATCTAAAAAATGAATTTGGAAGCTAGCAGATTCTGGGTTAAAGGTCTGTGACCAGTTATGAAGAACTTTATGCATGAGATTTACCTGACCATTGAACAACAGTCATTTTGAATGTATTGTGTCTGATTCTTTTAGGAGTCTGGAAATAAATGCTTTCATTTAGATATTGTATTTTCTTTTCAAAATTCTCGAGGAAAACTTTTTCATTTCTTTTTAAAATATTTGTATTGATGTTGATATTCTGCAGAATTGAACATTACAATTATATATTGTAATGCCCAATTTAAAAGTTAAGAAAAAGGGTTTAAAAAAAAACTTAAAATTCAAAACCCCTACCACTAAGCAATGTTGAAAGCTGACACAGGAATCAAGTGACAACAACCTGCAGATGGACAGCACAGCACCAAACCTTCAGAACAACCCTAATTCTTTAGGTTATAATCGTAGTCCATAAATGGGCCCCACCTCTTTTCAAAGTTATTATTTGACTCTTTAATGGCATATCTAATTTTTTTTCTTAACTTAAACAAGATATAATATAATTTAACCATTGTGTATGTGTAGGTGGAGTATTATCTTTCCATTTAATCAAAATTGCACGCCTGGTTTTGAGTTGGAGTCAGTAAAATATCATCATCCTGACATGATCCAAATAGAGCAATTAAATGGCAAAGTTGTAATTTGAACTTAAGAATCACTGATAATGTTTGAAAGATATCTTTCCAAACTTTTTCTAAACGAGGCAAGTTCAAAATATGTGAACCAAAGAAGCTTCACCAATTTTACATTTGTCACATATAGGATTTATATCTGAATAAAAATTAGGCAATTTAACTTTAGATATATGTACTCTATGAACAACTTTATTACAACAAACAGTGTCATGCACAAAAGGGGGTCATATTAATCAGATTACAAAAAGCCTCATCTGAGAATAAAACATATCTCTTTTTGGAGCAATGATTTTTAGAATAAGCAATTAAGTGTCCTTTACAAACTAAGAGGGATCGAAGCACCAAGTGATTTTGGCCACATTGACTGAGCGAAGAATGAAGCCTCATAATGCCAAAGATCCATCTTCAGCCCTGGCCATGTGGAGTTTGCAAGTTCTCCCTATGACCACATGGATTTCCTCATGCAATTTGTTTTCATTCCATATCCCAGTCTTGTGGGTTGGTCATTGGCCACAGTATATTTCTCAGTGTTTACACATGATAGAATCTATGAACCAACTGTTCAAAATTTGGGGAGACTGAAAATGGATAATGTAAGATTGGCATAAGTGGGAATTTGTTGTCAATCCATTGGGCTGAAAGACCTGTTTCAATGTTGCAATTTGCTATGGTTCTCTATAACTCTGATGCTCTGGATGACTGTGTTCATCTTCTAGGAGTACATTATCTAATCAATTAGGTGGTGATCTTGTTAGATTTTTAGACCTCTATTAGAACACCGGTCTGTCTCTAGGGAAAACAGACTGAGCGTATCCAGTTTCTCCTTTTGTACCCTGCACTGCCTGCCTTTTCCCTTTCCCTCTTCTGACTGTCACTCAGCCACCCTCTTCCATCCCTGTAGCTCCTGTCTATCATACCCTCAGCCTCCAGAATGATCTGGAGTTCATACTGCTCCACCTCCAATTCCTTAATGGTCTGTAAGGAGCTGCAGCTGATGAATGAGACGATTGTGCTGTCCCAGATTTCCCATATCCAGAACTTGGAGCATTCCACTGCCCTAGCTGCCTTCCCCATTGTTTATATGCTAAGATCTTACCTGACCTTACATTAACTGGAACATGCTCATCCTCAGCCTCTGTTCGCTCAAGCCTCTTGAGCCAATGCCTCACTCCTACACTGCGCCACTCATGAACCTTCAATAAAACTGTCATTGTCATAACTCCATAAATTGATGTGGGTCTTTGCCATCATGGGACTAATGTGGGAGTTAAATGGAGGCATATGCACAATGAACAATATCAAGTCACAGAAAGTGAGAACACACTGTTCAAAATGTTAACATCATCCTATTTCCAAAGAACAAAATGGATGATCTCTTGGAATTAAAATGGTACTTTTTCTCTACAAAGTATCTGCCATTGTTGTCCCATTAGAGACCACTCAGACAGATACAGTTGTGAAAATGAAGTCCAGGAAGTTTATGCCCCATGTTGGTTTGTCATCAGTGGAAGGAGATTAATAGTTATATCATTCAGTGCTTAGCTTGTTCAGTTTATGGTGGTGCTACAGAGTATTACAGAGCAGCTCCCAGTGATGGAAAACTGTTGCTGTCTGCTCACAGTTTCTTCCAAGAGTTATTCAACATGCAGGAGCAGTGAATAATCAGCCGTGGGTGGATAATAAGTGGTAACCCAAAGGAGGTTTCTTTGTATCTGTTGGATCTGATAACATGAGATGTGATGTGGCCTGGATTCCATGTTTGAACTCCCAAAGCAACTCCCGAACACTTCTCCAGGCAGAAAACTTTTAAGAAACTTGCTCTCATAGCAAGAAATAAGTTAAAGGTTCTCCTACACTCAGGGTTAAGGCATTGTTTCTTATTTTAATTAGTTTTCCTGAAAAAAAAATTATATAATTTCTCTGTTTACCCTGGTGAGTAAATTTCATATGGTGAACAGGAGAAATGCTGTTGGATAATAAACAGGTTCAGCTGCAAAGTTGAATGAAATAATTGGAAACCAGGGTTTTTTTTTTTCACACTTGCATTCCACTGTTGTCTTTTTATTGATTTCATTCAATGTGCAACATTGTGGTTTGTGAATATTATTCCAAGAACCATTGGTTAAAATGGAAGTTAATACCGTGAGTTGCTAAAATAAACAATTCTGTTTCTCCTCCTGTGTTCCTGACTTATCAACACCTGTCATTATACTAATATTTAAATGCTTAGTTAAATATCTTATTTTCCTAGGCAAAGTAAGGACACTTATCCTGAAGATCTGATGGTTTCCTTAATAACTGACATGATAATTAACATGCTTCTTCATTTAGTTATCTGAATTAAAGCTTTGCAAGTTGGTGGTGCAGAACGGTAAGCTTCTGCTCAACACCTGCCCTTTAGAATGGTTGAGCTTTATCAACATTCTCTTAGCCTGCTACCTGCCGAAATCAAATAATCAGAAAAGCTTTTATTTTTTTTTTAGACACACAGCTCTGTAGGAGACAATTTCAGCCCACGTGCTCATGCTGCCCAATTACACCCAATTAATATTTACCCCCAATACATTTCAAACATTGAGATGAAACTGCATCGCCCAGAGGAAGCCCACACAGACATGGGGAGAATGTAACAATGCCTGACAGAGAGCGGGGGATTTGAACCTTAGTCCCAATCAGTGGCGCTGTAACAGCATTGAGCTAACCACTACGCTAACCGTGCTGCCCAAAGCTTGCTGCCCTTTTGTCCACAAAGAGGTCGGACACCACTGGAGGGCAGTTGACTCAACCCCAATTGATGGAGATAGGTTTTCAGTGGGGGAGAGATGGATACATTTTGGGGAAAGCAATGGCTCAAACATTGTTTATGGGGTTCAGAGGGGAAAAAATGTTTTAAACTATTCTGAACCAATTGCAAGATCCTGCAAACAAGTTCAATTGTGTCTCCATTCTAACAAACATGAGCAATTCATTGATAAGATTGATACACAAATACTGTATCCCATGCATTGATACTTTTATTTTACATATTAATAGCAATCAAATATCTTTCAGTTCTGCAGAATGATTCATTTTGGATATTGTGAGTACAGGTAAATAACAGTAATCATTTTCATGCCAACCATGACTCACTCAGTTCTTGGCTGAAATTGCACTTTAATAACATGTGTGTTTATTTTCTGATTTAGCAACTGTCAGGTGCCTGAGAACATTTAAATATTTGGTTCCCAATCCAGGAATGAGTCCATTCTCTTCTCCTGTCATTTCTACAACTGCCCCATTTGTTTTAGTCACACCACCTGCTAATGCATTGCTTCCAATGTGCCTTCCTATTTCCTCAACTATAGGTTTCCCCAACATCCTATTGACAGGGCCCTAACCTTACCAGCTCCATTTCACTTCACCTCACACCCAGAGCATATAACCATAACCATATAACCATTTACAGCATGGAAACAGGCCATGTCGGCCCTTCAATTCCATACCGGTTCACTTGAACAACTCTACTAGCTCCTCCGCAAACTCCTGAGGAAGAAGAGACTTTCTTCATGATGCCATTGGTGTGTCATAAAGATAAAAAATGAAAAATGGGAAAGGCTATGCTCCGGAACTATGAGAAACACAATAAACATGAGGTTTTGCATGATACAATATAATTGGTTACACAGGCCATACATCACACCCCAAAAGTTAAATAAATGGCAGGGTGAAGGTTTCTGTTAACTTCATCTTTCCCCTACCCTGATTCACAGCCTCCATGCGGTTCAACAGATCACCTTCTGTCATTTCAATTACCAGCATTCCACTTCCCACATATCCTCTACCCTGACCCCTTCTTACATTCTGAAGGGCCCCTCTCATGATTCACTCTTCTACCTCCATCGATGTCCACTTCCCTTTTCATTTCAATCATCTGTGCACTCTTGCCTTAACCCTTTTATTCCTTTTCCTCTCTCTATTCAGGGATCCAAAAATTATTTCTAAAACAATTTGTACTTATTTTAATCAAATGTCCTGCAGTTATTGCTCAGGGCATCAACTCCTTTCACTGGGGAAACCAAATGTATATTAGATGACTCCTTGAAGAACTCATCTGTTTAATCTGCAGACATAATCCCTGACCATTGAGTTGCTTATCCCTTTAGCTCACCATTCCACTGCCACACTGATACCTCCATCCACAGCCTCCTCTGCTGTTCCATTAAAGACCAATCCAGGCTCAAGGAACAGCACCTCATCTTCCATTCAGGAATTTGTGCTGTTCAACAATTGTGTATGCTATTGAGTTTGTGGGTGGATAGATAAATAAATTAGATTGACCAGAGAGTATAATGATTCTCATAGTGTGGCTGGCATCATTGTGAGCATGACAGGAAGGATTGGGAAGGGGAGATCAAAGGGGATAGCAGAGTCAGAAGCAAGAGCATAGGAAGGGGAGGGGAGACAAGGGATCAGATGTCATGATGGGGAGGTCATCCAGTGCTGAATATTGGGGATGAAGTGGAGGGTGTTTAGGTAAAATGTTCATTCTCCTGCTGGCCATGCAGAGCAATGTTATGGATTAAAAACCATATCATGCTGGAACTGTCCAAAAGGTCCATTGCGAGAGGCTCAACACCAACGCGTACCCCCTAATGTAAAAACCACTCACGGTCACAAAGACGACTCATGATCAAGATTCCATTCTTAGCCTACCGTGGCCCTGGAATGAGTCATGACTTGTTCGGTATCATACCCCTCTTCAATTGAATGGAAATAAAATTATGCTCTGAAATCTATTTTCTAACCACTTGATGCATTATGTGCTCTGTGTGTGGGAAATGACAGCGGTGAGTTATCTGTGCACCAACCACATGCTGGCCCAAGCTAATGCACAGACCACAACTTGCTCTGGCTGATACATCTGATCACTGAGGATTAGGATGGTTGTCATGGGCAATCCCCATTTAGTCCATGCAGCAAGAATGAGGAAAATCTATTGCTTTAATAAAGGCCATCTCACTGGTCCTCTACACTATATTAGGCCTCTGGATCACAAGGACATCAACATCATTAATTACAGCTCAGTGTTCAACAGCATCATACCAGCAAAACTAAGAAACAAACTAAGGAATCAAGGGCTATGTTCCTTCCTTTGTAACTGGATCAGCAGACCCCAATTGGTATGGATTGGCAACAACATTTCTTCCTTGCTATCTCTCAACAGAGGAGCACGTCAAGCCACTGTGCTTAGTTCCCTGCTCTCTCCCCTCTTTCCGCATACTTTCATAGCTCCAATTCAATATGTATATTTGCTAACAACACAACTGTTGTTGACTAAATAACAGTAAGGATAAATCAGAATATCGGATGGAGATTGGGAAAATGGTGGTGTGGTGCCATAACAACAAAGTAGCTGGGCGGCAAGGTTGGGGGAGCAGTTAGTGCAACATCATTAAAGTACCAGTGTTCAAATCTTGCGCTGTCTGGAAAAAGTTTGTACATTCTCCCAGTGTCTGTGTGGGATTTCCACAGGGACTCTGGTTTTGTCCCACCATTTGAAATGGACCAGGGGTTTACGTTAATTGGATGTAATTGGGAACACAGGCTCGTGGGCTGAAATGGCCTGTTACTGCGCTGTATGTCTAAATTTAAAACATCAGTAAGACCAAGGAGCTTATTACAGACCATATGAAGGAAAGGCTAAGGGTTTTCACACTTGTCTTCATTGGCAGGACAATGATGGGGAAGGTTCACAGCTACATTCATGCCAACCTGAATGCAGTTCTACCATGGTTTCAACAGCATGTCAACTTCACCGCCAGTGGAGAGAACACCCTGGATCGGGGTACACCCTGATATTCCTGGTGTGTAGAAGGCTGACCATCACGCCCACTTTGGTTACTCAGATCATATATCAGTCCAGAATACACAGCACCAGCAATAGATGAAGCCAGTTCACAGGGAGATCAGGAGATGGGTGGGGGTGGGGGAAACACATGGCTGGAGGGGAGGAGGGGAATGGAAGGGTCGGGGCATAGCATTGCCACATGTCTGCTTTGAGATCACAAACTGGAGTTGTTTCAGGAAAATGACCACCTGCATTATTCGTGTAAACACGAAGGATTACTCAGCAATATCCGCGAATGCATTGAGGATGTTACCGAGATCAAATGCTTCACAACCAGGACTGACCAGAAACCGTGGTTTGTTGCAGAAGTCTGGGCCTTTCTCAGAGCTCATGATGCTGGCTTCAGGTCAAGTGATAGGGTGGCAGTAAGGTTAGCCAGTACCAAAATGAATGATATTTTTAACAGGCCTCAATAACCACCACCCAATCACACTGATCTCCATCATTATTAATTGCTTCGAACTTCTGATGATGGCATCAAAGTGCTCCTTCCAGACTAACTATAGGAATTTACTCTGAACCAATCAATGAGCAGGTCTGATAAGAGGCTGCCAAACTTATGTAGCAATGGAATTTGTACTTAGTAGTAACTGCATTGGGTAAGAATGTATTGTGTGAACTTTTGATTGGGCCAAATGTACAAAGGCAAGCTGTGAAACATGAGGTCAGTCTCTGCCAGCCTTTTTAGAGAGAGTAACTTTGTGAGGCCTTGTGCAAATAATTCAGAATTCTGCAGAATAAAATAGTCTGACTGGGACAAAAGTTTGGGTAATGTCATGTCATGAAGTCCATCGAAAGAACCAGAATCCACACTGCCTTCATAAAAGAGGTATGGGTGCCACGAGACTCACACTATCAAGTTCAGGAACAGTTGCTAGCCCTCCACCATCAGACTCTTAAAAACAAACTCAGAGACTCATTTAAGGATTCTTACTTTGCACATTATTACTGAATATTTATTTTTATCTGTGTTTTGACAGTCAGTTTGTTTGCATTTATTTATTTGCTTACATATCTCTCTTTTGTGTGTGAGTATATAACCTCCTTTGAAGAAGACCGCAGAGCCCACCTCACTGACAAAAGACAAAGGAGGAAATACCCAACACCCAACCCCAACCAACCAATTTTCCCTTGCAACCGCTGCAACCGTGCCTGCCTGTCCCGCATCGGACTTGTCAGTCACCAACGAGCCTGCAACAGACATGGACATACCCCTCCATAAATTTTCATCCGCGAAGCCACAGAAAAGAAGATTATTTACTATCCATTTATTTATTTATTTATTTTCTTCTTCTTGAGTACAGTTTACACCAGAAATTCTGTCTGGCCAGCGGGTAAAATTATCTTCTTGCATGTACTCTGACAATAAATATAAATTTGAATTTAAACATTACTCTATTTGCATTAACTACTACTTTGAATATCCTTTTATATTAGTCTTTTTTTTCTTGCATGATAACTGAAATCATACTTATTTTTCATTAATATATTTTATATACCTATGTAGCTGAAGCAAGCAGGAAGATCATCAATGCATTTGCATATTGTACATACAGTATGATCAAGACAATAAACTCTCATTCCAAAGGACAAACAACCTGTCAGAAATCAGGGTAAGTTTAGCTTATTTAAGTGATATTAGAAGAACGCTTTGTCTTTCAGTTATCCATTCTTCATGATGTAAAACATAACATCACAGCTAATGAGGACAGGAAAGAACAAAGCAGATCTCAACTGCTGCAAGAGAGAAGTGAGAATGCATTTGGAATATTCTCCTGGGTTTACACTTAATTAACCCAAGATTCAAGGTAAAATTATGTCTTTAATAAGAGCATTAATATATTTATTTTGTATGCTATCATTGTCTTGCAAAAGTAAATACCTCGCAAGAAAGAGAAATTTGCAAGATTACGTCATATTGTGTGCAGAAAATTATTCATTTAAAATCTTTCCTGTTCATAATTATAGATCTCCAACAGTTTTTGCTCACTTGCATTATCTGTTCAATGCAAAACCCAGGTTTAGCAAATCAGTGCCCTTTGATATAAACATTAATTTAAATTAAGCATTTGAGGGCAGGTTTTATTAAAGTATGGACGACCCCATTTCTTTTTCCTTGCTAAACGTGGGCCATGAGGGTTCAATTGAAATTAAGGTCAGGATCTCTCACAGTTGTTTGCCAAATTTTTCATTAAAAATCCCATTACAGTAAATCAATAAAATTAAACCATTGGGCAGGTAAAGCATACAAAAAAAATCCCCAGGGCAAAGTTGGGGGAGAAAAGTGAAGGAGAATGTTTTACACAGCTACTGTTAACAAAATAGATTTATTCTCTATTAAAAATCATCAATGAACAGAAAGTATAATTAATAGTCTCTATTACAAATGTATGTACCTTTTCCAAAAATATTTTCACATTCAGTGCAAGCAGTGTATATTAGATGCACCCCAACGTAACCCTCGCCTGTGATGTTGCATTTTCTAAGAAGTCAAGCAAAGATGATTATCTAAACAACTATGTTATTTCCCAACACAAGCTGCTTCACTGCTGAAGTTTTGAATGGGATTGAACAGTGAAATAATATGAAAATCAACCCATACCTAAGAGAAAGTCAGAGATTCTATCATTGATTGGACCAAGGCTATCCCTGCAGGAACATTTAGGACTGAAATGTTCAACTTTCTTTTCACTGCCGTTGGTTTCAGTTTTGTTCTATGTTCTTTGGTGTAATATTTTGCCACCTTATATTTGAAATCATGGCTGCAATGCTGTAATTCTGTCCAAAACATAATTGGGAATGAATGAAATAATACAAAGGAGATTCCGTATGTAAACAGCATTGAAAACATCTGCTGGGGACTGGAAGAAGGGGAACGGCTGATTAGCGGGATCCCAGTACTATCATTGTTTATTGCCACATTCTATTGTAGTTACCTTGTTTAGACCCTTCCATTGTTACATGAAAGAAACAGTTAACTGTGATGGGAGGAAGAGCATCATCTCACCTCACCCTTGACTTGAATGTTCCAAGATATCTGACTCCAATTTGACATTTTGTATTGAAAAATTGGATGCTGCCTTGGCATGAGTTGACATTAATTGCTGGGTAGCCTGAGAAGAAGGTAGAAAAGGTCAGAATCCTCAAGTTCCTGTGAGTCTATATTTTTAAAGATCTTTTATAATTGAAGTAACTGTAAAGAAGGTACATGACTACTTTTTATGGAGTCTGAGGAGATTTGGCATGTTGTCAAATACTCTAAAATGTTTATACAGGTGCACTCTTGATTGCATTACAGCCTCATTTGAAATTTCAAAAGCCCAGTAACTCAGAAGTCTGCAGGTCCATCTTGGGTTTTGACCTCCCATCCTTTACAGACATCTATGTGAGATGCTATCTTAAAAAGGCAGCCATCATCTTAAAGGATCCCCTTCAATCTGATCACAACTTCTTCTTACTGCTACCTTCAAGCAGAAGGTGCAAAACAGTGAAATTCAGCACTTCTATGCTCAAGAAGTTTATTTCCAGTGACTTTCAGACTCCTGAACTTCCCCTGTTACATCCATTATGGACTCTTCTGACAGCCCAGAAGAGCTGACTACACTATTGTTTTTGCACCAGGTTTACAGTGATTTTTTTATTATCTATCGATTTTATGTATTTTATTGTCCTTTGTTTTAGTTCAGTGGTTTACTTTACTATTAGAGTTGTTTTCACAAATACCATTTGTCTGCAACAAGTACCAATATCATTCTTAATTAGCCAAAAATGGCTATTGAATCTTATTCCTTCCTTTGTCATGGAGCCATTTGGAAGTGTTTTAGCTAGCTTTAATAATTGATATTGATCTGAGAATAAGTGAATTCAAAACCTTAACTTATTCTATAGAACCTAGAACACGACAGTACAGAAACAGGGCCTTTGGCCCTTCCAGTCTTTGTTGAACTATTATTCTGTCTAGTCCCACTGACCTGTACCCAGATCATAACCTTCCCATCCATTTACCTGTCTAAATTTTACTTCTAAGTGCAAATCCTGTAACCTCGACAACATTTTGCATTTTAACTTGTTTGGAGTCATGCTTAGAAACTTATGGGGGTTTAGGGACAGCAGTAATTTTGCAAATTGAAAGGTATATAATCCCTGTATCCTTTAGATGCAAAGTTTTGACCTGGTAGATCTGTACAACACTAAAAAGAACAAGACCAGTATTCAGTGTGCTTGTCTGTACTCCAGTTGTTTATTGAAACTTCCTGTGCTGTGCCTTATAAGGCCACGGGAAAGTCCCGCCCTCATACTGGAAACCATGTCAAGTTGCCCCGCACACATGCAGACCCGACCCAGTCAGCAGAAAAGACAATCCCGGCAGTGCCATCCTGACACAGCTGCTCCACTGCCACAACTGTAACACGTGGAGCAGGTGCGCCTGCCGTCAGAGATGTGCACCGCCACACAATCCCCATCGCCCCCCCTCCAGAACCGGCAATAGTGTGCTGTGCCCCCAAGTCCTGTGTTGGTTTCGCCTTAAGGGGCCTGCCCCTATGCTTGGCTGGCTGTAGGGCAACCGGCTGGCTGAGGTCGAGATGCACGGGATTCAGGCATTCGGCTATAAACTGTAAGAACGTGTTGCTACTCCTGCAGTTCACCTTGTAAGGGCCTTTCTAGGGCCACTGGAGGTGGGCAGAGTGCACACATCGGCAAACAAACACATAGTCCATTGTATTTAAGTCTGCGGGAATGGAGATGGGGTGGTGTCTGTGGTGGGCAGCTGGCTGTGGTGCAAGGGAGCCCAACCTGTCCCTCAGTTTCTGCAGTGCTGCCTATCCTGCTGTGTCTGTGCCCTTGGTGGCGGGGAGGAATTCTCGAGGATCATCAAATGAGCTCTGTACACCAACTTGGCTGAGGAGGCCTGGAGGTCCTCCTTTGGTCTGTCCAGATACCAAAGATCACCCATGGGAGCTCGTCCACTCAGATGGGTCTTGTCAGGCAGGCCGTGTGCGTCAACTTTAGGTGGCAGTAGAAACGTTCTACCAGGCTGTTGGACTGTGGGTGGTGTGGTGGAATTTCATTCCAAGGAGGCAACTGAGCTGTGTCCACAAGGCCGAGGTGAATTGTGCTCCTCTGTCCATCGTAAAATGGCCCAGTGTCCCAAACCAGGATATCCACTATGTGAGCACTGCCCTGGCGCAGGAGTCTGTGGATGTTTCTTTGAGGGGAATGGCCTCTGTCCATCTCGTGGCTCAGTCAACCACTGTGAGGAGATACTGGGCTTCTCGTAAAACAGGCAGAGGGCTGACAATATCGCCGTGGATGTGGTCGAATCGGCGGTTGGGTGGTTTGAACTGTTGAACGGGAACTTTTGTGTGTCTGTGGATTTTGGAACCCAGGCAATATGTGCAAGTTTGAGCCCACTCATGGACCTGTTTTTGTAAGCCAAGCAAACTGTGCAGTAACCAGGTGAGCTGAAGTCCTGATGGACGGCTGTGAGATGTGGATGGAGTCGAAGATATGTCATCTCCATTGCTCTGGAATAACTGGCCAGGACTGGCCAGTGGACACATTGCAGAGTAGAGTACAATTGCTGTCTGGCAGGGGAACATTTTCAAAGTGGAGGCCAGTTATGGCTGTGCAAAAAGCCTGTGTCTCTGTGTCGTCTTCTTGGACCTGTGCAAGCTTGAAATAGTCTAGGCCTCGTCCAAGGACTAAATAGTCAGCCATGAGAGGGCGTCATTGATGACATACTCCTTGCCAGAGAGATGTTGAATATTGGAGGTGAATTCCAAGGCATACATCAAGAGGTGTTGCTGGTGGGCCGACCGGGGGTCGGAAACTTTTGAAAAGGCATAGGTGGTGGTTTTGTGGTCGGTAAACACGATGAAAGACCTGATCTCGAGGAAGTAGCAGAAATGCCTGACTATAAGGTAAAGGGCTAGGAGCTCCCGGTGAAAAGAACTGTATTTTAACTTGGGGGTTCGTAAATGGTGGCTGAAAAAAGTCAGTGGCCTCCGATGTCTGTCGATCAGCTGTTCAACTATGCCCCCCACTGCTGTGGCCGACTGTCAGAGAGATGGGAATGTTAGTTTTGGGCTGGACTACAGACTTTTGCATGGGCTATGGCTTCTTTGGTCTATTCGAAAGCCGTGGCTGCCTCCTCACTTCAGGCCAAGTATTTCTGTTTGGAAGTCATCAGGGAAAAGAGGGGGTGGATGATTCTTGCTGCAGCTGGTATAAAGTGTTACAAGATCAAACCAGCAACTACAAAGAAGGCATATCACACAGGAGTAAAGATAAAAAATTACTTTATTAACAAAAATTCACCTTCAAACTTTAATTCAAAATCCCCCCTTTTATACCAATGCCCACTGGTTACTATGCAAATTTCTATAACAGTGTAAAATTAATAAATTCCCCATCCTAAATATAACATATGTAATTAAAATCTAAGGTATATTTCCAACCAGCCCACAGAAAAAAATTAGACATGAAACACACAAGACTCACAAAACCTCGATCTCAACTGAAGCAAAGATAAACAAAATTCATTTTGTTTGGTAAGCTGAAGCCAAAAGATCTTTGAGAGAGACAGAGAACAAAATTTGAAGTTGTCTTCTTGAGTTGCTTGCTTGCAGAGAGAGGAACAATGGCTTGGTCCAGATCCTTCTGGCTGCCTTCAGAATGTTCATCCCTTTTTAAAATGTCCAACATTCTAAACTGTCTTCCAGTCAATGATTCATGTTTTGGGCCTCCTTCCACTCCACAGTCATACCCAGTGGTGGTTTTTTGTCCAAGTCCAGAATTTTTTAGATAATTTTCTGCACGTGCCCAGTCCATCTCCCACTCTCTCAGCAGTTCACTTTCACCTTGGCTCTTAAAGGCAAACTGTCATTTTTTTAACATAAAACCACACAACACATAGGTTAATGCACCACACAGCACTCTGTAACAAAAGCGGTTGTAAAAATTGACCATACTGACAAATTCCTGGAGGCCCTTGAGCATGTTGGGCCTTGCAAATTGCTGAATTGCCTCTACCTTCTCCAGCAATAGTGTCACTCTGTCCTTGGTGATCCTGTGGCCGAGGAAATCGATCTCCTCCTGGCCGAACTGGCACTTTGCTGCGTTGACCATGAGGCCAAATTCAGCCAGGTGGGAGTAGAGTTTGCGCAGGTAGGTACTGTGTTCATGGTGGTTCCTGCTGGCAATGAGGATGTTATCTAGGTAGATGAAGTCAAAGTCCAGGTTCCTGCCCACTGCATCCATTAGAAACTGGAAGGTCTATGCTGCGTTTTTAAGTCTGAAAGGCATGCGCAGGAACTCAAAGAGTCCGAAGGGCGTGATAATGGCCATCTTCCCAATGTCATCTGAGTGGATGGGGATTTGGTGGTATCCTCACATTAAGTTAACCATGGAGAAAACAGTTGCAGCATGCAGGTTGGCCGTGAAGTCCTGTATATGGGGGACTGAGTAACGGTCCGGGGTGGTTGAATCATTGAGGTGCCTTGGGGACCATGTAAAGAAGCGAAGCTCATGGGTTATCAGACCTATGGATGATCCCCAGCTCTTCCATTCATTTGAATTCCTCCTTGGCTAGTTGCAGCTTGTCTGGGGGATGTCATCTGGCATTGGCATGGAGGGTTGGGCCCCTGTCTCAGAATGTGGTGGTCCACATCATGTTTTGACATGGTGGTCGTGAACTTGGGCCTGAGAATAGATGGGAATTCACACAAAAAATGGCGGAACCTATCAGTGGAAATGGTAATGCTGGCCACTTTCTGGTCTTGAGCACTGGTGGCTGCGAGCTGGATAATCTGGGTGTTCATGAAGCACTTAGCTTTGAGGTCCACAAATAAACTGTAGGTTATGAGAAAATTTGCGCTGAGGATTGGCTTCTCCACCATGGCCAGTGTGAAATTCAGGCAAAATGTCTTGTCCCCAAGGCATATTGGTACACGCCGTGTGCCGAAAGTCTTAATAGCAGTATTGTTGGCCATCCGCAGGATTGGTCTTTGTGGGCGCATTCAGATCTCTAAAAGTGTTGGCAGGATGACGCTGACCTCTGCTCCCATGTCGATAAGGAAACGCCGGCCGTGATTTGATCTCTCTCTTGGTGCGCCAGAGAATGTCTGCATTTTCTGCAACCATGTGGGGGTCGCTAAATTCTGTATCCGCTACCAGTAGCTGGATGTCATCAGGCATCTGCTCTAAGAATGCCTGCTCAAACATGAGGCAGGGCTTGTGGTCCTCTGCCAGCGTGAGCATTTCGTCCATAAAGGTGGATGGCATTCTGTCCCCTAGGATGTCCAGGTGTACTAGTGAAGGCCAAGATAATGACACACCCGGATCCAACCTCCCATTGCCCCTCACAATGGACGCTTCAGACAGAGTTGTGAGCACAGTGCTAAAGCAATGGGTCAACAAACACTAGCAACTACTTGCCTTCTTCAGTAAGCACCTCAGGATACCAGAGCTCAAATACAGCGTGTTCAATCACAAACTGCTGGCCTTGTAAGTGGCGATATGGCATTTCTGCTATGTACTAGAGGGGAGAATGTTCACTGCTTACACAAACCACAAACCGTTGACCTACGCACTGAGTAAGGTCTTGGACCTGTGGTCAGTAAGACAACAATGGCACCTCTCCTACATATCGGAATTTACCATGGATATCTACCATGTCGCCAGCAAGGCCAATGTAGTAGCCGACACACTGTCCTGGCCTGCTTTCACCGCAATCTATGGAGGGCTCGACGTCACCCTGCTCCCCAAGGACCAAAGGGAGGACGCAGACATCCAGGTGTACTGTGCGGCCATCACCAGCCTAAAGGACAGAGATTTCTGCCCTGCACCAGGAGAACCAACCCTGCTGTGTGATATCTCCACTGGCGACGGCGGGTTTTCGACCATATCCACAGCTCATCGCACCCCTCCATAAGATCACGGTCTGCCTGCTCATGGACAAGTTTATGTGGAATGAGCTCTGCTGAGACGTTACCTTGTGGGCTCGGCACACCAAAGGCCCCCTACAGACTTTCAATCTGGCACAATGCAGGTTCGAACACATCCATGTTGATATCGTCGGCCCCCTCCCAGTGAGCCAGGATTTGAGGTATCTGTTCACGACCATCGAAAGATACGCCCACTGGCCAGATGCGATACCTATGGCTATGTGCGACACAGAGACATTCGCCTGAACTTTCCTCGCCACCTGGGTCGCATGTTTCTGAGTCCCGACACACATCACAGTGCAGTTCACCTCCTCCCTCTGGTCCAACCTGGTTAAATTCTGCAGCAGCCAGGTCCACCATATGACAGCCTATCATCCCCAAGAAAATGGACTGGTCGAACGGTTCACCACCATCTGAAGGCCGCTTTAAAAGGCCGACTGACCAGGCCAAACTGGATGGACGAGCTCCTGTGGATATTGTTCAGGGTCTGCATGGCACAGAAGGAGAACCTGCCAGCATCATCTGCAGAGATAGTGTACAGCACACCGCTTTCCATTCCAGGATGTCTACATTTCATTCAACCCCATGGCCCACAGATCAGCAGGTTAGACGACCTGCACAGGCTGAGGGAGCAAGTGCATGGTCAATTCCCCCCCCCCCCCCACCACAGTCCAGACACGGCTCACCACCCAGCCACATTCCAGCGGATCTGCAATCCACCCATTATGTTTTTGTACACAGAGGACAACAAGGGACCCCCCCTACAGTGCCTGGATGAAGCCCCTTTCAGGATATTATGGATAGACGGCCTGATGTTCACATTGGACATTGGCGGCAGACAGGACAGATTCACAGTCAACTGCCTCAAAGACACACACCTGGACTTTGAACTGCCAGCCCCAGACTCCAGGGTCAAGCAAAGAGGTGTACCACCCAAAGACTGTAAGTTAGACAGCTCAGGGTTCAGCAGTGATTCTGCAGTGGGAGGTGTAGCAGGCTGAGCAACCGTGCGAGTAAACAGGCCAAATCACCGCAACACGCAGCCAGTCCAAGATACCACAGGCTCCCCTTCGCTGCCAAGAAGAAGCCTGCGCCTAGCGCCACGTGTGGGTGAAGCAGCCCTCTACTTCTGCATAGCGGCCTGCTAGCCAGTGAGTGACACCGCAGCGTGATGACATCACTTCTGGAAGCCAGTGGGTACGTCAATGAAAGTGGGTGAGCCAGCGCAGAGACACGGTGAATTCAAACCAATAAAGTAATTATTTTGTTCACCCTCATGCTGTGTGGACGTCTCGTTATTCTGTAGCGCTGCCGCAGCAGTCGCTATGCTTGCATATTTAATATTTAGCTGCAGTGCTCCATGGGAAAAATATGCCTGAACACCAGCAAGAACACTTTCTCATCATCACTCAGGATAATTTATTGTCATTACTCTGACAAGTTTTGATCACAAATTCATTGTACGCAAATAGTGTGGTGCTTAACAGTCTTAGCAAGTGTTTGCCAAAGGATTAAGATCTGTTCCTGCCTTACTTGATGAACCATTGTGAAGAGAGTCAAACAAAGAACATTCCACTCAGGTAAGTAATTCTTCCTTTGGTGAAAAATGTATTTTTATTTTGTTTTCTTCCTTGATTCCTGTGGTGGTGCATTCTAACGTGTGGCTGAGACATGGACATCAGAGAAATGGTGGTCACAAACTCATCCATCGCCTGGTCTTTTGAGGGCCATCATTCTATTTAACCTGGGCACTTCAAGCAATGGTTCTTAGCAGGACCTGTCACTTTGTGCATCTACCATGGTTGCAAATCATGAAGGCAAATTTGTTCTTTACATCTTGCTTAGGGCTTCTTGCTGGTGGTTTTCTTATCAAAGTTGCTATCCCAGAGCCACACTGATTTAAGAACACTTCTATGTTCATTTTCATGCATTTTCCTGCATTAGTGGAAGGGGTAATGGAGTTTGAGCATGGAGATTTCAAACAGTGGGCATTTTCCATTGTTCACATCTTATTGTTAATCCTTGAGGTTAAAGGGTTCCAGAAACACTCCGTGGACTGTCCAAAGTCACCTGATCTTCCCCAGAGCAATACTGTACAAAAGATTTCAGTAATTATTGTGAACTCTCATAAGCAAATAGAGTGAAATATGACCATCAAACTGTGACATTATGAAAAAACTCAAGGCCTTCGGAAGTCAAGCCCAGGAAATTGCAAATGAAATTATATTTAAAATGAATCAATGTTTTTTATTTCTGCTCCATTCAATTAGGAGCAATCAATGATTCACCTCAATGTACTGGTCTGGAATGAATGATGATGAAGTCATTGCACTGAACTAGCTTGGAGTAAATTTTACTTCAACCTATGATGAAGAAATTCTCCTCTTCATTGAAAATTCATGGTGGTAAATGTTATTCAATTCATCATGGAGTGCAAGGCAACTTAATGGGTTGAACTCAGAAGAGAAGGATAAGTGTGATGATACAAACCCTTGAATGAATAATCTTGAATTTTTAGATCTAATATTGTGCAGTTATTCTAAACAAAAATCAGTAGACACAACAAACTTGTATTCAATCTCAATACAAACATATATAGGAAAAGATAACGGGTGGGAAGATCTTGTTAAGAATCAAAATAAATGGTGCTTGATTTAATTTGGGTACAAGGATAACATGGAACAACCCATTAGATTTTGCAATGACCATTGTTGGTGAGTCTGATGGACAGGTTCAGGGTCTTATCCATAAGTTTGGGATGAAGGACTCTCTAGGTCAGTAGTTCTCAACCTTTTCTTTCCACTCACATACCACTTTAAATATTCCCTATGCCATGGGTGTTCTGCGATTAGTAAGGGATTGCTTAAGGTGGTATGTGGGTGGAAAGGAAAAGTTTGAAAACCACTGTTTTAATCATACTAAATTGACTCGTTATGTGCACGGTTTCATAACTCCAAAGGAAATGGGCCAATGACAATTTGTCTCAAGCAAAATACTTCAGTAACAATTGGGTCTAGAGCAAGGATTCTCAAACTTCCCTTCCCACTCACATACCACCTTACACAATCCCTTACTAATCACAGAGCATTTATGGCATAGGGATTACTTAAAGTGGTATGTGAGAGGAAAGAAAAAAAGTTAGAACCCCTGTTCTTCCATTTTACAATGGTGCCAGCTATTTGAATTCTCAAAAGTATTGTGTTCTAATCAGTCTCTTCATATTTTGTCTGTTTGCTATCAATGGCTGCTCTTAACCATCCAGTATTTTTGACTCTTATTTATAATGCTTGCAATGATGTTCCCTTATCTTTGTCTCAGTACTTTCTAGCTCAGAATTTGAGTGCATCTCTCAAGGTGAGTTATTGTCTCCTCATCTCTTTACGCATCAATCTCCCAGATGAAAAGAATCTTTCACAAATTGACATGTGTGTGAAATCTATTTACTCATTTTGTTGTTTCTTTGAGTAAGATTTTAAAATAGCATTTATAAATAGATGAATTGTCACCTAGTTTCACCTTTCTTTCTTGTCATATCGTAACAATACAGTATGGAAACAAGCCATCTCAGCCCCTCTAGTCCGCACTGATTTAAGTGATCTCCTCTAGTCCCACCTACCTTCTCCCTGTCCATAACCCTCCAATCCCCTCACATCCATACACTTATCCAACCTTCTCTTAAATGGCAAAATTGACCCTGCTGCAACCACCTCTTCTGGAAGGTCATTCCACGCAGCCACCACTCTTTGAGTAAAGAAGCCCCCTCTCACATTACTTCTAAACTTTTCCCCCCAACCCTTAACTTAAGACTCCTCGCTCCAATCGCATCTATCCTCAAGGGGAAGAGTCTATTCACATCTACTCTATCTATCCCCCTCATAATTTTAAATACCTCTATCAAATCCCCCCTCAACCTTCTACATTCCAATGAATAAAGACCCAGTCTACTCAATTTTTCTTTGTATTCTAGATACTGCAATCCAGGCAACATTTTAATAAATCTTCACTGGTCCCTCTCTACCTTATTGATATCCTTCCTATAATTTGGGGACCAGAACTTCACACAATATTCTAATTTTGGACTCACCAATGTCTTGAACAGTCTCAATACCACCTCCCAGCTCCTATATTCTCTGCTTTGATTTATAAAGGCCAACATATAAAAAGCCTTCTTCACCACTCTATCCACCTGAGAATCGACTTTCAAAGAACGATGAACTGTTATTCCAAGATCCCGCTGTTCCTCTGCATTCTTCAATGCCCTCCCCTTCTCTGCATATGTCCTATTTTGATTATTCCTCCCAAAATGAAGCACTTCACACTTATCAATATTAAACTCCATCTGCCATCTTTCAGTCCACTCTTCTAAGCAGTCCAAATTCTTCTGCAGTCCCTGAAAACCATCTTCATTATCCACAACTCCCTCTATTTTTGTATCGTCCGCATATTTACTAGCCTAATTTACTACTCCACCGTCCAAATCATGAATGTAAATGACAAACAAGGGACCCAACACCAATCCCTGAGGCACACAGCATGTCAGTGGCTTCCATCTCCATCCTGAGAAACAGTTATCCACCATGACACTCCGGCATCTACCTTCTAGCCACCATTGAACCCATCTGACTATCTCAACATTAATACCTTGCGCCTGAACCTTCCTTGCCAACCTTCCATGTGGAACCTTATCAAAGTCCTTACTGAAATCCACATAGACTACATCTACTGCTCTACCCTCATCAACCTTCCTAGTCACCTCCTCAAAAAATTCAACAAGATTTATCAAATTGACCTTCCCCACACAAACCCATGTTGGTTGTCCCTGATCAGTCCCTGCTCTTCGAGATACTTATACATATTATCTCTAAGAATATTTTTCATTAGATTACCAACCACTGATGTCAAACTTACTGGCCTATAATTGCTGTGCCTGCACCTGGAGCCATTTTTAAACAGAGGAACCACATTTGTAACACGCCAATCCTGCGGCACCATGCCCCTTTCTAGTGACTGTTGAAAAATCACTGTCAGAGCCTCCGCTATTTCCTCCCTGACATCCCTTAAGGTCCTGGGGAAAATCCTGTTGGGAACCAGAGACTTATCCACCTTTATATGCCTCAAAAGTTCCAATATCCCCTCTTTCCTAATCCCTACATTTTCCATAATCACCTCTTTTGCTTCTCTTATCCTAAATGGTTCCATAACCTTTTCCCTCATGAAAACCCAAAGAGAAAATGAACTTAAAGATAAAAAAATTAATAAAATAAATATATTTAACTAATTATCTACATTTCACAGTTTTACCATGTACTGCCATTTAGATCATTCAGCAGAATATATTTTTACTCTCAACGATTTGTTATGAATGAAAATAATGACATGATTGACAATCAGACGAATAAATCTTTTATTTTTGTTTTCATTATTTTTCATGCCATTTCTTTTATTGCCTCTCTAAGCCTCTGTTTTGTGCATGTCCTTTATGTAAATACCATCTGCAATGACATTAATGATAATGATAATGTTAAAATTTATCTTTTGCCAATTTTGCTTTCATAATACTCAAACAAAATTCATGATTGAAATAATTATGATAGACTTAGATCCGATTCAAATGGTTCATATGCCTTCTCAGTCAAAATATGTTGCTGCTCTTGGGAAATTAATCACAGTGTTCTCTCATCCTCTTTGTTCCTCAGATGTCAGAAAAGATTTGCAAGGGGGAACGTTGTTGTTCCTGGTTAGTGGCCTTTCCAATGATTGTGCCCATATCTTTCCCTATTGCTCCTTGCCATGTGTACTTGAATTAATTCCTTTTACTACATGGTGTCTGCTGTCCATTGGAAGGCTATTCTGATCTCCATGCATGTGTGGCAACTAGATACATATTTAAATGTGACAATTAGAATATGTATAGCATTTTGTTTATTTACCAGTTTTGTTCGCTCCCAGCTTGCTGAAATAGATTTGTTGTCCAAGAGCATATAACTGGCTGCAGATGGGATTATTTTCATGAAAACCTGAGCACACACAGGTCCGTCGGCAACCAAGGAAGAAGAGACACGTTCCTTGTCAGTAAGGTTTAATTGATCTGAAACATTAATTCTTATTCTCTTTGCACAGTTGTTGGTTGATTTGCTGAGTAGTTCCAGCATTTACTTTTTTTTTCAATATTTTACTTCTGTGTGACAGGAAGTAATTGATTTTAATTTCCCGAGTAGATGGACTTTTTTTTTTAAATTGGCATAATAATTCTGAACTGAGGGCAGATGTCATTGGAAGAAAAGCAGGAGAAGGAGGAGGGAACTAACTCCTCAGTTCTACTTTCCCTTTAGTGAGATCATTGATGATCCAATCTTGGCCTGCACTCCAGCTTTCTACTTCTCCCCCCACCCCTTCACTCCCTCATAGGTTAAATGGTCATCAGTCATCTTTGGCCACTGTCACTTGCCACATCCATGCAGGCAAATGGAGGAGTTAATTGCAATGCTTGAAGAATAGGTTACAGAACAAATTAATGGGGCAGATGATAATGGTAGAATATAGCATAGTACAGGACCTTCTGCCCTTGATGTGCTGACCCATATATTCCTTCCTAAAAGTACTAAACCCTCCCTATCTTGTAACCTTCTATTTTTCTTTCATCCATGTGCCTGTCTAAGAGTCTCTTAAATCCCCATAGTGTTCCAGCTTCCACCACCATCGCTGGCAAGGTATTCCAGGCACACACAACTTAAAACACTTACCCTTGATGTTTCCTCTAAACTTCTCTCCCTTAACTTTGTACCTATGTCCTCTGATGTTTGATGATCCTGCCCTGAGAAACTGGTGCTGGCTGCCTCAACCTCTCTATATGTCTCATAATTTTGTAGATCTGTCAAGTATCCTCTCATTCTTCTATGATCAAAAAAGTCCCAGCTCTGCTAACCTTGCCTCTTAAGGCTTGTTTACCAATTCAGACAGCATCCTGGTAAATCTCCTCTGCATCCCCTTCATAGCTTCCATATCCTTCCTATGATGAGGTGACCAGAACTGAACACAATACTTTAAGTGTGGTCTCATCAGAGATTTGTAGAGTTGCAACATAACCTTTCTACTCCTGAATGCAATCCCTCATTAATCATGAAGCTCAGCATCCCATTGCCCTTCTTAACTATCCTATAAACTTGGGCAGTGACTTTGAGGGATGTTTGGATTTATACTCTAAGGTCACTCCTAAGTAACCAACCATTAACCCTATACTTAGCCTGCTGGTTTGTCCTTCCAAAATGCATCATCTCACACTCATCAAGATTGAAATCCATCTCTGCTTTTCTCCCCAACTCTTCATCCTATCTATATCCTCTTGTAACCATCTACAACCTCCAGCTTCATCCACAACTCCTCCAAACTTTGTACATCTGCAAATGTACTGATCCGTCCTTCCACCTCTTCATCAAGGTCATTTATAAAAATCACAAGGAGCAGGGGTTGCAGAACCGATACTTGCAGCACTCCACTAGTCATCGACCTCCAGGCAGAATATTTTCCTTCCACTACTACTCTCTGCTTTCTTCCTACAAGCCCATTTTTTATCCACCCAGCCAAGGTTCTACAAATCCCATTCCTCATAACTTTCTAAATGAGTCTCTCATTGGGGACCTTGTCAAATGTCTTGCTAAAATCCATATAGACCACATCTATCATCTATCCTATGCTCATGAATTTATTTTGTTACTTCCTCAAAAAACTCAATTAGACTTGTGAGACATGACCTTAACTTCACAAAACCATACTGAATATCCTTGAGTTGACTGTACTTATCCAAATTCTCATAGTTCCTATCCGTAAGAATCCTCTCCAATAGTTTACACACCACTGACGCAAGACTCACCAGTCTATAATTCCCAGAATTCTCCCTATTACCTTTTATTTTAAAACAAAGGGAATATACTTGCCATTCTCCAATCCTCTGGCACATCCTCTGGGGGCAAAGAGGATTCAAAGATCATAGCAACTGCCCCAGCTAACTCTTCTCTCACAGCAACCTGGGGTATATCTCAACTGGCCCTGGGGACTTATCAACCTTGATGTTTTTAAGAAGATCCAACATTTCTACTTCCTTAATTTCCACATTGTCCAACACACAGGCCTGTTTTATTTTGACATCACAATGATCAAGGTCCTTTTCTCTTCTGAATACAGAAGCAAAGTATTCATTTAGGACCTCCCCAATCTCATCTGCCTCCAGGCATTTGTTTCTTCCTTTATTCTTTAGTGGCCCCACCTTCATTCATGTCAAACTTTTCTTCATGAATGCATAGAATACCATGGGGTTCTCCTTAATTCTACAGGCCAAGTCCTTCTCATCCCCCTCTTCAAGCTCTCTTAAGTCCTTTCTTAAGCTCCTTCGTGGCTACCATATATTCTCATGAACCCTTCTTGTTTCCTGCTTCCCATATGTAATATATGCTTGCATCTTCCTCTTGACTAGTTGACTCACCAGTTTCATCAGCTACGGTTCCCTTTTCCTACCTTATTTTGTCCCAGTGAGACAAAGTTTTCCTGAACTCCTTAAACTTCCTCCACATTACTCTGTGCTTTCACCCTTAAAAATCTGTTTCCAATTTACTCTCACTAGTTCCTGCTTCATCCCTTCATAAATAGCCCATCCCTAGTTAAGCATTTTCCCATTTTGACTGTTTTTATCCTTTTCCATAGCTATGTTGAAACTAAGGGAGTTGTGGTCCCTCTCACCAACATGCTCCCCCACCAAGAGGTGTGCCACCTGACCAGGTTCATTCTGCACAATCACATCCAATATGGTCTTTCATCTTGTTGGCCTGTCCACATACTGTGTCAGGAATCCTTCTTGCACACACCTGATAAATTCATCCCCCATCTATCTCCCTTTAGTCAGTTGGTGCCCATTAATATTCTTCTTCTTTCTTCTTTGGCTTGGCTTCGCAGATGAAGATTTATGGAGGGGGTAAATGTCCACGTCAGCTGCAGGCTCGTTTGTGGCTGACAAGTCCGATGACACGGTTGCAGCGGTTGCAGGGGAAAATTGGTGGGTTGGGGTTGGGTGTTTCCTCCTTTGCCTTTTGTCAGTGAGGTGGACTCTGCGGTCTTCTTCAAAGGAGGTTGCTGCCCGCCAAACTGTGAAGTGCCAAGATGCACGGTTTGAGGCGATATCAGCCCACTGGCGGTGGTCAATGTGGCAGGCACCAAGAGATTTCTTTAGACAGTCCTTGTACCTTTTCTTTGGTGCACCTCTGTCACGGTGGCCAGTGGAGAGCTCGCCATATAACACAATCTTGGGAAGGCAATGGTCCTCCATTCTGGAGACGTGACCCACCCAGCGCAGCTGGATCTTCAGCAGCGTGGACTCGATGCTGTCGACCTCTGCCATCTCGAGTACTTCGACGTTAGGGATGAAAGCGCTCCAATGAATGTTGAGGATGGAGCGGAGACAACGCTGGTGGAAGCGTTCTAGGAGCCATAGGTGATGCCGGTAGAGGACCCATGTTTCGGCTCCATTAATATTAGGGCAGTTGAAATCACCCATAATCCTGTATTTCCCACACTATACCAAGATTTAACTACTAATCTGCTCCTCAGTATCCCAAAGGCTATTTGGCGGCCTATAGACTACTCGCAGCTCAGTGAGAGCACCTTTCATATTTCTGACTTCCACCCACACTGACTCAGTGGACCCTCCCTTTCAATACCCATGATACTATCCCTGACCTGTAATTCTACTCCCTCCTCCCCATGTTTTTTTTTTAACCTCCCATCCTATTCTTTTTAATACACCTAGACCCTGGTACCTGCAATAGCCAATTTTGCTCTTCCTCCATCCAAGTTTCAGTAACGGCCACATATCATAGTTCCACATACTGATCTATGTTCTAAGGTCATCCCCTTTATTCCTAATAAACCTGGCATTAATCAAATGTGATAGTACAGATTCTATCACCAATGTGTATATGTACATATATACAGATTGTAGTATAGGCTGACTGTGATTGGCTGAGAGTGTAGCCACATCTACTGGCAGGTCTTAAAGGATTGCTCCAAGCCAGACCAGGTCATTCGGGACTTGTCAACCTACTTGTGATATGCTTAATTATGGACTTTCCCCACCCCCACACCCAGAAGGCACTCAAACGCTGCCTGGGTTTTTTCTCCTACTATGCCCAATGGGTTCCACACTATGCCAGCAAGGCACGGCCACTCATCAAGACCACCTCCTTTCCCCTGTCAATCAAAGCCAGATCGGCCTTCGACTGCATCAAATCAGACATTGCTGCTGCAACGCTGCACGTCATCGACGAGTCCATTCCGTTCCAAGTCGAGAGCAATGCATCCGACTTTGCACTGGCAGCCACTTTGAACCAGGCCGGCCAGCAGGTAGCCTTCTTCTCCAGAACTCTCCAGGGTCCTGAGAGCCGACACTCCTCTGTCGAGAAGGAGGCCCAGGCCATAGTCAAAGCAGCATGTCGTTGGAGATACTTCCTCACAGGCAGATGCTTTACACTGCTGACCGACCAACGCGCAGTCTCCTTCATGATTAGCAATACCCAGCGAGGTAAGATCAAGAATGACAACATCGCCATGTGGAGAATTGATCTCTCCACCTTTAATTAAGACATACTGTATCAGCCAGGTAAACTCAATGACCTGCCAGATGCACTCTCCAGGGAGACTTGCACCGACATACAACTGATCAGGCTGCAGAAACTCTACGAGGAGCTCTGTCATCCAGGGGCACTAGGTTCACGCACTTTGTCAAAGCTTGCAACCTGCCCTACATGGTCGGGGAGATTTGCTCCATGACCCAAGCATGCTCGGTGTGCGCTGACTGCAAGCCCCACTTCTTCCGACTGGAGAACACCCATGTCATCAAAGCCACCCGCCCCTTTGAGCGTCTCAGCATAGACTTCAAGGGGCCCCTACCATCAATCAACCGTAACACCTATATCCTTACAGCCATCAATGAGTACTCCTGCTTCCCATTCGCTGTGCCCTACTCGGACATGACTGCCTCCTCATTTATAGAGGCCCTGCACAGCATCTTCGGGTACCCCAGTTACATCCATAGTGATGGGGTCCTCATTTATGAGCACAGAGCTGCAGCAGTACCTTCTGGACCATGGTATTGCTTCAAGCAGGACCACCAGCAATAACCCACGCAGTAATGGGCAAGTCGAAAGCGAGAATGCCACCGTCTGGAAAGTAGTTACACTTGCCCTCCAGTCCAAAAGTCTTCCCACCTCTCACTGGCAGGACGTGCTCACTAGTGCCCTACACTCCATCTGCTCCCTCCTATGCACCGTGACCAATGCCACCCCCCATGAAAGGATATTCTCTTTCCGAGGAAATCCAAGTCAGGCTCACGGTTCCTGGTCTGATCCTCTTATGACGCCACGTCCAGTACTCAAAGAATGACCCCTTGGTTGACAGAGTGACTCTGCTCCATGCGAACCCGCATTATGCCTACATTGAGTACCCGGATGGGCGGGAGGACACGCAGTTTCAGTAAGGGTCCTAACCCAAGCCGGATCAGGCCCAGCAGTGCTTCCAACCCAACCTCCCCCTATTCCTTCTCCCCCAAGTCATGTGCTTGAACAGAGGGACCAGCATCACCCCACCAGCTCAGGCCAGACTGTCGACAACGCCATTGGGGAATTGAGCGAAGCAGTGGCTGCACCCTTACAGGCCTGCCGGCGACACAACTCCGGCGACCCCAATCCCAGAGCCACAACGGTCACGCCACATGGTCAGGCCCCCTGACACCCCCTAACCTCCATCCACCCTGGGGTCGGTTCACAAAGAAGGGGTGAATGTGATAGTTCAGATTCTATCACCAATGTGCATATGTATATATATATATATATATATATATATATATACAGATTGTAGTGTAGAATGACTATGATTGACTGAGAGTGTAGCCACACCTACTGGCAGGTCTTAAAGGATTGCTCCTAGCCAGACCAGATCATTCAGGACTGGTCGACCTACTTGTGATATGCTCCATTCTTTTAGTTAATAAAAGCCTTAGTTTGGATCAACAAGTCTTTGGTTCTTTCGACATGCACTGCAGACACATTTCAAATCCTCTAATTAGCTAGCTTTATGTTTTGTCCCTGGCCTGTCCTTCCTCACCAACTCTGAGCATGTGGCATCATGCTTTTTGTCCTTCTACTCTAATCTTTGCACTCATATTCTGATTCCCACCCACCTGCCAAACCTGTATGATATTGACTTTATTGTCATAAACATTGTACAATGAACCTATGCACCAAAATTCTGACTTGCTACAATTAATGGGATTACTCTTTGAGCGGCCTGAAATGCCTCATTCAATTCCATAAGTAAATATGAAAGACAATCACAGAAGAATACAAAATTTTCTAAAAATTTCTTCATACAGCAGCCTTTCCATTCAGGAATCAAATCAATGAGCATGCTCTGCACTCATATTTCAGATTTATTGTCAGAGTACATGCATAACAATGCTGAGATTCCTTTTTTTCCTGCAGGTGCGGCAGACTTACCACTAAATGGTAGTGCAAAAATAAACTGTACACAGCATAAACAGGTAAATAAATAAAAGTGTAAATAGATAATGAATGTAAATAAACTGACTGTGCAATATAGAGAGAACAGAGATAATCAATAAAACGCACAAGTAAGAGTCCTTAAATAAGTTTCTGATTGAGTTTGTCATTGAAGAGTCTGATGGTGGAGTCTTGAAGCACCTATCCCTCTTTTTTGATGGCAGCAACGAGAACAGAGCATGTGCTGCATGGTATGGCTATCTGATGATTGCTGCTGCCCTCAGATGACATTGCTACCTATAGAGGGGAGGGTTTTGCCTGTGATGTTCTGGGCTGTGTCCACTATATTTTGGAGGGCTTTATGCTCAGGGCTTTCCATATGAGACCATGATGCAGCCAGTCAGTACATTTTCCACCACACATCTGTAGAAATTTGCTGGGGTTTCTGGTGTCATACCAAATTTTCACAAACTTCTAAGGAAGTAGAGGCACATATGTGCCTCAAGATGCCATTGGTATATTGGGTCCAGGAAAGAACCTCTGAGATACTGACTTCCAAGAACTTAAATTTGCTCACTGTCTTCACCAATAGTTACTGGATTGTATACCCCTGGCTTTCCTTTCCCAAAGTCATCGATCAGCTCTTTAGTTTTGGTGATATTGAGTACAAGGTTGTTGTTGGTGCACCATTCAGCCAAGTTGTCAATCTCCATCCTGTATGCTGACTCATTTCCTCCCTTTATACCACCCACTACCGTGGTATTGACAGCAAATTTGTAGATTGTGTTATTGTCATACCGAGCGACAGAGTCGTAGATGTAAAGTGAGTAGAGCGGGGGGGGCTAAGAACACAAACCTGTGGTGCTCAGATACTGATGGAGATTGTGGAGGACAAGTTATTACTGATCTTCACTGATTATTGTCTGGAGGTTAGAAAATCCATGATCTAATTACACAGTGGAGTGTTAACCCCCAGGTCTTGGAAATTTGCTGATCAGTTTTGAGGGGATGATGGTGTTACATACTGAACTCTAGTCAATAAAGAACATTCTGTTGTATGTATCTTTGCTGTCCAGGTGTTCCAGGGCTTTGTGTAGAGCCAATTATATGAAATTCGATGTAGATGGGGGCGTGGCAAGATGGCATAGAGACTAGACATGTAATCCCTGTCCTCCCTGGTCAGACTTTTATATAACCTTTTTTTTAACCCTTTATTTTCAATTTTAAAATATTAATTTTTAGTTTGATATTTTGGTGAGCCATTATGGCTGCTAATGTAAAAAAAACTAAGTCTCAGTTACAAAAGAAAATACAGTTTCAAAGTGCAGAAGAATTGGGGCCAAAATGACCTGGAACAGCCTCGGACTTGATTTCAGTGATCTCCAAGCCTCAACGATCACCAGTGGGGACCAAAGTTAAAGTAGCAGCCACTCACCAATTTCAAGATGGCGCTGGTTCGACCCATTTTCTGGAGAAAGAAGCACGCTTCCGATAAGTTGGGCACAAGCCTGGAGGCTTGTTGCAAAAAACAACCCCATTGGAAGAGATGGAAGCATGGAGAAAGAGGACTGTGACGCAAGACACGCAGTCTATAGCGACTGTGGATGTGAGTAGCGCTGCTAATTATGGAGGATTCCGTAATTTTATTTAAAAATGGTCTGCGGGTGGAGGACAGTGACGACCCCCTGAGGAAGTCGGGGGGTCGTCGTTGGGTGCGCAGCAAGACTATTAGAATGCTGCCTTTTGATGTACAACCAGAAGACTTACCTTACTCGGCCACTGCACAGGAAATGGAAGAAGAGCTGGAAGAAAGTAAGTTACAAATTACGGAACCGGATTCTGCATTGCAAATTGCATCTCAGCCTGTTTATATGATGTTTGAAGGTATTGCTTCTTATTTGGATATCATTACTGGTCAATTGAAGCAGCTGGTACAAATAAATATTGATATGAACTCAGACCTAACTGTGGTTAAGGCAGAAGCTAAAGAAAATTGGGAAAACTTTAAAAAATTTGAAGCTTCCTTTTCTGAATGTAAACAAGTACAATCCAATACAGAAACAATAGCAAAGGTGGAAAAATCAGTTGAAGATTTAGGAGCCCGGGAAAGAGAATTCACAAAAAAAATAGACTATTTGGAAAATCAAAGCAGAAGAAACAATGTGAAAATTGTGGGTTTGCCAGATCCTGTCATTTTTTTTTAAATATTGGATTCATCAGATGTTAGGGGAAGAGTCTTTTCCTGATTGAATGGTATTAGAAAGAGCACCTAGAGCTTTAAGAAGAACACTCCAATCTAGTCAACCCCCAAGAGCTGTGATAGTTTGTTGTTTGAACTGTTTGGATAGAGAGACAATTCTTCGACTTGCAGTTCAAAATGCAAGACAAAGATAATTCAGAACAGTAGAGTTTTCTTCTACTCTGATTTGAGTCAAGATGTCATAAGACGCTGATGTGAATTTAATCCAGTTAAAGATGTTTTATGGCGTAAAGGTTACAAATTTACTTTTCGTTACCCTGCTGTGTTGAAAGTGTTTTATGGAAACTATCAGTTTCAATTCTTTGACAATGAGCATGAAGCAATGTTTTTTGCTAATTTGCTGCCAGATGTCAGAGGTCAAAGAAGAAGTCGACCATTATCTCCGAAAAAAAATACGACGGTCTTGGAAATGGGAAGAATGGCAGAAGTGGAAAGAACAGGAATGGAAAGAGTTCTCCTACTCTTGAAATGAGTTCACCATCTGGACTGGAATCTCAAGGCTGATTTGTTTTTGTAATATGATAATATTTTTGATTGGCTGGGAGGAAGGGATTGCACTGATTTCTTTGTTAGTCATCAGTCACTAGTGGGTAATCCACACCCAATTTTTTTTTGTAGGGAGTTATTACCTTTTGGTAGTTTTTTTTTTGTTTTTCTTTATTAACAAATATTATTTTTATTTGGAGGGCCTATATATTTTAATTTGAGGGTTCTATATATAAATAACAATTTTAACTATTATTATTAATTTTGTGATTATTTTTGGTATTTAGTAATTGTATTAGATATGTCAAATTTGTAATTTGCTACTTTTAATATTCAGGGATTAAATAACCCAATCAAGCGTAAGAGAGTTTTGGCATATATCAAAAAAGATGAAAATTGATATTGCTTTTTTACAGGAGACACATTTGAATGAAAAAGAAAGTATGAAATTGAAGAGGGACTGGGTTGGACATGTTTTTTTTTTCTTCATTTAACTTTAAAGCTAAGGGAGTAGCAATTTTGATACATAAAAATTTACCTTTTGAATTAAAATCAATGGAAATAAATGCAGGATGTATTCTTAAATTGAATTGTAAGATTTTAAATTAATTTTAGACTTTACTCAACATTTATGCACTGAATGTGGATGATGAAGTATTTATTTCGGATACATTTTTGCTTCTGGGACAAGCTAATGAAAATGTTCTGGTTGGAGATTTTAATTCTGCTTTGGAACCTTTATTAGATAAATCTCCAAAAAATGTTAAAAAATCTAAAATGGCAATTCAAATCTGAGCTTTGATGAAAGATTTTAATTTAGTGGATATTTGGTGACGTCTCAACCCAACAGAGAAGGAATTCTCCTTTTATTGATCTAAACATCAATCTTTTTCTAGAATTGATGTTTTTTTTTTAGTATCGGCACATTTACAGTGGAAAATATTGCAAGCAGAATATAAAAGTTGGGTAATTTTGGATCATTCCTTGTTGTATTTTACTTATGAGAGTTCTGAAAAAGTTCATGCAGCTTCTTGTTGGAGATTCAATACGATGTTAAAAAAAGTGGAATTTATTGAATTAAAAGAAAATCAATCTCTTGGAAGAAAATGTTAATTCCGTTCAGAGTAAATTCATATTGTGGGATGCTATGAAAGCTTACTTGAGAGGTCAAATAATTAGTTATATCTCTAAAGTTAAAAATAATTATTTGACCGAGAATCTTGAATTAGAGAAACAAATTGATGAATTAGAAAAGGAATTTCAGAGAGACGTGAGAAAAAAATAAAAAAATGGAATATGTTGCAATCTTATCAATTTGAATGCTCGATAAATAGATCTAAACAATGGTATTATGAATGGGGTGAGAAAGCACATAAGGTACTTGCATGGCAGTTAAAGAAAGAACAGGTATCAAGGGTTATAAATGCAGTTAGATGAAATTTGACTGTTACTTACAAACCTTTTGAGATTAACGATGAATTCTGTTTATTTTATAAGAAATTATATAGTTCCGAGGAAAAACAGGAGAGTGGATCGATTGACTCCTTTTTATCGATGTTGAAATTATCGGTATTAGAAGAAGATATATTGGAGCAGGAGGCTCCTATTACTGATTTAGAAATTAAATCGGCTATGTTGGAAATGCCAAATGGAAAATCACCTTGTGATGACGTGTTTTCGGTTGAATTTTATAAGGTATTTTATGATGATATATCTACAGTGTTTGGAGATGTGTTACAACAGATTAATGAACATTATGATTTACCTGAATCATGCTCTAGTGCCTTAATTACTGTAATACCTAAGAAGGATAGAGATCCATTTAAGGTGTCTTCATATAGACCAATTTCTTTGTTAAATGTAGACTATAAAATAATAGCTAAAGTATTAGTGAATCAATTGGCTAAATTTTTACCTAAGTTGATAAATGTTGATCAAACAGGTTTCATAAAGAATAGATATGCTTCAGATAATATTCTTAGAGTGATTAGTTTGATTAATAAATACCAACAATGCCCTGATCACCCGATGGTGATATCTCTCGATGCAGAAAAGTCTTTTGATAGAGTTGAGTGGAACTTTTTATTTAAAATTTTAGATAAATTTAAGTTTGGTCCTTCTTTTATTGGTTGGATTAAAGCTTTATGCAATAAACCAATAGCCAGAGTATTGACAAATGGTCAGATCTCGGAACCTTTTAAATTAACTCGTTCAACTCGACAAGGTTGTCCTTTGTCCCCAGCTTTGTTTGCATTAGTAAATGAACCTTTAGCACAGCTGATATGACAAAATACACAGATACAAGGTATGAGAGTTTTAGATGAGGAGAATAAAATTAATCTATTTGCTGATGATGTACTGGTGTATTTAACAAATCCAGCTCAGTCACTTTTACACTTGAAGGAGTGTTTTAACACAATATGGATCTTTGTCTGGATAGAAAGTTAGTTGGGAAAAAAGTGAAATATTACCGATAGGTGAAGGAGATTATTCAGTTTATAAGAATATTATCAATTTGAAGTGCACTGATCGAATTAAATATTTGGGTATAAATGTAGATGTTGATTATCAATCTTAATATAAATTAAATTATGTACTGTTAATGAAAAAGATCAAAGCTGATTTCATTAAGTGGAAGGATCTTCCTATAAATTTAATTGGAAGAATAAATACAATTAAAATGAATATCTTTCCACATATACAATATTTGTTTCAGTCAATTCCATATTTACTTAATAAGAATCTTTCCGAGATTTAAATAAAATGATTAGGGAATTTTTATGGAAGGGTAAATTTCTGAGAGTAGCTTTGAATAAGTTAACCTGGAAATATGCATTAGATTACGTTTACCACATTTTAAAAATTATTATGAGGCAGCTCAATTTAAATTTATTAGTTCTTTAATGGATTTGGAATGGCCCCCTAGTTGGGCTAAAATTGAGATGACGGATATTTTTGAATTTGAAATACATCAATTTTTGTTTCAGTGGAATTTAAATTTATTACAACAATATAATGTGCCTATACTAAAGCATTTAATGAAGTTATGGATGAGAAAAAATAGAACGATAGGTTCTAAGGGTAAATTATTGACTTTAACACCATTATATAATAATCAACATTCCTTTTTCAATGCATAATCAATGTTTATTACTTGGAAATCTAAAGGTATAAAAAATCTGGGGGGATTGTTTTAAAGAAGGTAAATTTTTATCCTTTAATCAAATGAGTGAAGATTTTTGTATTAATGAGAATTCTTTATTCATTTATTATCAACTTTGATCTTTAGTAAAACAAATATTTGGTAGAAATATGATTTTACCTAAATTGACTAAATTTGAATCTTTTCTTGTGACTGTACCAAAGAAGGGATATATTTCATTGATGTACCAAATACTATGGGGGAGTATGGAAAAAAAGGGATGGGATAAATCTAAGATTAAATCGGAAAAGGATATTAATTTTATTTTTTCTGAGGATGACTGGTTAGATATTTGTCATGAGAGTGTTACTAGATTGATAAATGTTTGTTATGCAATGGTTAATTACAATTTTTTTACATCAATTGTATTTAACACCTGAAAAGTTAAAAAAATATATGGTTTTAGTGAATCAGACTCTTGCTTTAGATGTGGTAATTTGGTTGGAACTTTTTTTCATGCTGTTTAGTTATGTGTACATATACAATCGTTTTGGAAAGCAATTCAATTGATTTTGGAACATTTGTATAAGATTAAAATACTTTTAGACCTGACAATATTTTTGTTGGGTAAGTTGAAGCCTTTGAATGATTTGGGATTAGATAAATTTCAAATTGCTTCTGTATATCTGTAGCAAAAAAATGTATTGCAAGTACATGGGAAAATGCTAATGTGATTGATATTAATAGATGGCATAATGAAATGAAATCTTGTTTGGTAATGGAAAAAATACTATGTTTTACATGATAATTATTCTTTTTTTCTTAATAATTTGTCTTTATATTCAGAATATTTACATTTAAATTTACTTTGATTAGATTTTAGTAAACACTTTTTTTGTTTATATCTTAGTTTTCTTTCTTTTTGGCTCTCCTAAAGAGAGTTGGCTGAGAGGGGGAGAGGAGGTTTCTTCTCTTTTTTATTTTATATATAAAAATAATTTTATTGTTCACAATAAGTACTTTTTCTATTGTATGTAATAACCTTGTTGAACAAATAAATAAAGTTGTGGAAAAAAAAAGTCCAATGTAGACCTATTAAAATGATAGGTAAACTGAAATGAATCCATTTCACCGCTCAGACAGAAGCTGATACACTTCATCACCAGCCTTTCAAAGCATTTCATCGCTGTTGATGTAAGTGCTACAGGTCGATAGTCATTAAGGAAGGTTACTGCACTGCCCCCAATATAAGTACATCATTTCCTGCATGAAGAGAACAAATTTGCATGCAATTCTCAAAGTGCCGGCTCACCAGTGTTCTCTAAATTGCTTTATTCTTTACAGACTCTATATTCCTTGTAATAAAGGTGAATGTTACATTAGTTAATTACTTCTTAATTACTGTCTGCATCAGCATACTATCTTTATGTATTTCAGGTAAAAGAATTCAAGACACTTGCTGGAACATCTTGTGATTTTACTCCATTTAGATTGTAAATTGCTTTTTAATTCCTCCTTTCAGAGTAAATAACCTTATAGGCATTTTGCATTGAACTCTGTCTGCCCCCTTCTTGTCCACTCATTGATCCTATTTAAATACTTTTACAATCTCATGATGTTTTCCACAGAACATGTCACCCCACTTACTTTTAGATCATCAATAAATGTAGCATTTGTGCTCTCAGCCCATCCAGAAATTAATATAAATAAAATATTTTGAAGTCCTGCAATGATCCAAAAATTATTTTAATTCCAAGTTTTCTGTAAGCCAGCTAATCATCAATTCATACCAAAAGAAATTACCCTCGACTATACATTTTTTTTTTTATTTTGAGAAATAACATTTTTATGGCACCTTATCAAAAGACTTGTGTGATTCAAAACAAACTACCTTACCTCTTGCTGTTAAATCCTTAAAGAACTCAAGCAAATCTGTCAAAGGCAGTTTTCCTTTCTTAAAGCAATGTTGAAAGTAGTTCCAAAGGTTTAATGGGTTGTTAAGAAGGCATTTGCCCACTTGTCTTCATTGATTATGGCTTTGATAACAGGAGTCAGGAAGCCAAGTGACAATGAAAGAAGATTTTAATGAGACCACACTTGGAATATTGTGCACAATTCTTGCCAAGCAATTCAGTGAAAGTTGTCATTGAGCTGGAAAGTTTCCACAAAAGATACATAGCATATTGTTGGGACTAGCAAGCTTGAGTTATAAGGAAAGACTGGGACCTTTCTCCATGGAGAATAAGAGGTTGAGAGGGTGTAGAATTAGTAAATAGTCACATTTTTTTTCTGTCCATAAGAAGTTTGTAAACTAGATGGCATGGATTTAAGGTGAAAGGAGATGATTTAAAATGGACCTAAATGGGCAATTTTTTTTAATACAGAGATAGAAGATATGTGGAAAGAGCTGATGGAGGAAGTGAAAGGGGTGGGTACAGTTAGACATTTAGACAGGGGAATAGATAGGAAAGGAAAGGTATTGGGAATATTGGGCAAATGCAAGAAATTGGGATGAGCTCAAGTAGACAACTTGGTAGATATTGAGAAATTAGCCCAAGAGGCGTAAAAGGTTTGTTTTGATGGTGTAAAACACTATAACTCTGTGACTTTGTCATTTTTATGATGCTCAGGATGTGATGCCTCCACTCCCTTATTAATAGATGTCAGCTAGATAGTATTCTCTGGAACAGCCATTCTCAACCCTTTTTATAGCTCTGACTCTACTCAAATAGGCCCCCTTCCCTGTGAAACAGTGAAATTCTGGTTTATTCTCTATTTCTCTCCTACCGACTACATATTTTTTTTTAAAAATTGTTACGTGAAGTGAAAAGAAAACAAAGATTTTAATTAAATGTCCTCTTTCCCTGGGGGGAATGGGGATGGAGGCAGGGGTGTAGCCCCCCAACCCCATTGCGAATGGTTGCTCTCGAAGAGCCCAGGTAAGATGGGCTAAGCCTCCTGATCTAATCACAGTTTCATTCTTAGAATCTACAAAATAAAAGCTTTCCTGCTATCATGGAGGTTGCCAGAGGAAGATATTTAATTTTTTAAAAACTTTGCAGCACATTAACAGGCCCTTTGGGTCTATGATCCTTTGCAGTCCAAATACACTAATTAACTCACAAACACTGTGGGATGAAACTGGAGCACTTGGAGAAAACCCATACGAACATTGGGAAAGTGTGCAAACTCCTTACAGGAAATGAGGTCATTGGTGCAGTAATAGCATTGTACTAACTGTTATGTTAACCATGCCACCCTTTGCAAGCTGAATAAATATTCCAGAGGGATTAAAACATTTTTTTTTGGATTTGTATTGAACCAGACACATTGTGTTTCAAAAAAGGTAACAATTGATCATTGTTAAATGATCCTTTCTGTTGATAGATAATCGGACAGCCACTTAGATACTTAGATATACAGTTGAAAACATCATAAGCTGGTACTCTTCACTTAGAATACCACCTTGGCTGACAGGCATAAAGCATCTTGTGTGCTGGTGCTTCTGCTACACTGAGGTAACTTTTTTTTAAATTTACTGCAAATATTACTTTAGGAATTACTCATGCAGTGATAGGTTTATGGACAGACAGTGAATTAGCAGTGAATCCTTTTATAACCTCACAAAAAAAGAGCTATGTTGAGACAGTGCAAACCAGCAGTCTCCTTCATTAATCTCCACAATCATAACCTGAAATGCTAAACAGTGATTCCCAGCCATGACAGATGAAAATGATGAAACTTGCAGAGAAATTAAGTAAACAAACAATTGTTTTCATTATGAATATCATGTTGCCTCATGTTGCAAAGCTAAAGAAAACTATTAATCTATGCTTCCAATTTTACAACATTTGTGGTATTTTTTTCATTAAAAAAAAACACATGCAAGTAACAAAAACAATATATTCTGCTCTTAAAATGTCCCCATTCACCGAATAAACAGATTCAGCTACTAACTCAATACAAAACATCCTGCTGTATGAAATAGAAATAGAAAGTGCGGAAAATATATAGCTCATTTCTATCCGATGAGAAATAGGGTTGCTGCTCACTGTAGCCTCATCAGAACTCAAAGAAAATAAAGATGTGACAGTTTTCAAGATAGAAAAAATGAGGGAAAGAACGAAAGAGAGTGAAGAAGGCATCAAATGATTGAAATTAAAGATCAGTTATGAGAAGACATAAATGGTGACAGCAGATTAATTATCTAAAATTACTGAACCTGGTGTTGAACGTGAAATGCCCAGATTTTGCTTCATCTGCCCACTGCCTGCCCTAATTTCAGGTGCTTTTGCAACACCCACATTCATTTACTGCTGCCAGGCAGCTTCCACTGAAACTGTGGGCCTGGTTGCTACAAAGCCAGAAGATTTACATTGACCCATTCAATCCAGGACATTGACTCCACTCAGATGACTAAGGCTATGCTATGCACAATATCTGTGGCTGGGTTTGCATTCATCACCTCTGTTCTGATCCTCTTTGCTTTCCCTCTGCACTCAGGACAGTGTTCTGATTTCTAACTTGTTCACTTAAGTGCACACTCACAGGGAAGGCTGACTCATGAAGAAGACTACATGTGCATCTCTCTACTGGACCAGTGTCAATGTGCCTTTGAATCTAATGTGCACAAAGGAAAGATGTGGTACTCTTCCTTGAGATTACTTTGAGCTTCATAGGAACAATGGTCTAGAATGAAAATTGAACTCTTGTGGGATGGAATAATCGAAAGAATAGCAAATGACACTTTGGCTTACACCAATGGATGAAACATCTCATTAAATGGTGAAAGGAATGGATCCAGATAGAAAAGAATTGTGAACTGGACATCGTGGAAGATTGGCAATCAAGCATGACTGCTTCAAGATGAAGTTAACAGAGAAAGACTTATAAAGCTTTTATTCCCTCCTCCACCATTGTCATTTGCCCTTTTCAACTTGCATCCATCTCCTTTAAACAAATCATCTGCCATTAAGTGAACTTCACTCTCTCTCAGCAAGCACATCAACCATTGTATTATTCAGACACTCTTCACATCTCTTCGCTCCATTCTCCCTCTTCTCCTTGCAACCTAAAGCATGTTTGATTTCAAACTTTATTTCCCCATTTTTTTTTGGCAGGATTGTCAACCTGAAGCCTTTTGCTGCTTTTCTCTTAATAGATGCTGTCTGACATTCCAGCATTTCTAAAATTTTCTTTTTTTATTTTAAAATTTGCTGAGAGGAGCATGGGAAGTTCAGGGTGGGAATGGAACCTGAATAAAGGGATCCAACTGAAACTTTTAATAAGACCTTATCATGGAGGTGAACCAGATGTCAGATTTTTTTTCAGGCAGTTTGTTAGTAAAAGTCCATATGATCATTTCATGTACCACTTTTACCTAAATGTTTTCTGAACCTAATGACCTCTTGCTAGAGATGCAGAGGAGAAGACATTTGCATTTTAATTTCACTGATAATCAGAAGCAACTTTCCTACCTGTAGATTCATGAATGTAGATTCTAAAACATATATGCTATGAAAAATATTATTGATGTCCATATCAAATTCAAGGGATATTACATTATTCCCATGCAGAAAATAAAATGAACTGGATCAGTTTGAAAGTGTGGTCTATTGAATTAGTTTTACAACAATGTCTGCAACAAATATTTGATGCATGATCAATTGCACAAAGATTGAAGTAATCAAAACTGAAGGCTTCTATTTGCCAGAGATGGACAGCATCCCTGTGTTGCTCACTTACACTGACCCAAGCTTGAACTGCAGGTAGGCTTTTGGCATGACAAGCTTTATGGGGGAGAAAGGGAGGAGTCACGAGCCAGCCAGTGAGAGCAGGGTCAAATAGGAAAGGTCATGTCATTTACATATAACAAATATGTACAACAGTGGTCTCACCACGTTCAGCCCTTTTTTTTTTTTAAAAAAAAAGTGTCCTGGGATGTGTGGTGTGGTCAGCCGACCCTCATAAGTCAGTCTGTCTGGCAGTCTTCTTTGGCAATGCGACTAGCGAGTCCCTATTGAGGGTCCCTAGTGGTCTCCATCAGTTTTAGCTGGTCCATCCCAGTAGGCCAGGCAGGGGTACTTAGCTGGACTGGGTTGGCTATCAGGTTGACAGGAGTGGTTGGGGAATAAAGCCTTGGACAATGAGCTGGTCATACTTGTCAGCTGGTCGGGGTGGTTCCAGATGCTCCCTCATGTGCCAGGTCCTGGATAGATACTGTGTCATCATGCCCATCTGGGAATGCCCCGAAGGTGTACTGTGAGTTTGTGTGGAGCAGCTGGACCCCGTTGACCAGAGGGTCAGACTTATGGGTCCTCACGAGCTGGTGCAATAGCTCAGGGAATGTCAGCAAGGTAGGTAAGGTGGTTCCTGATGCTGATCTTCTGAGGAATCTAAACAGTCTCTCATGAGCTGTCTCATTGGTAGCCGTACACAGGAGGGACTGGATAGCATGGGGTGCCTCTTGCCAGTGGGGGATGGGTAGGCCCTTGGACTCTAAGGGCAGTAGTATTGCCTTCCAGACCGTGGTCTTATCCTGCTCCTCCTGGCCATTACTTCTGAGGTTATAGCTGGTGGTCTGACTAGAGGCAATGCCCTTGGACAGCAAATATTAATGCAGCTCATCGCTCATGAAGAACAAACCTCTGCCACTATGGACATAGCAGGGGTGGCAAAAAATGGTGAATGAATTGTTCAGAGACTTTATGAGGTAGCTGCAATCATGTCCAATTGAGAATAATATACCAAGTTACATAATGGAATGCTAACAAGTATAAGCTAAAACTATATATAGAAAAAAAAACTAAAAACTAAGCTAAAAACAAACTAAAATAAACTAAAATTAAAGCCCCTCCTGTTATATATAGAGAATTTAGGTTAAAATGGCTTAAGTTAAAATGTGATGATTAATCATAAAAAGGGAACCCAGAACGGACAGGGAGCTTACTAGCAGCCAAGGACAAAAGGATCAGCTGGATATGTTTTTTTTAAAACATATCTTTTCATGGTCATAGTGAGAGACATGCAGGAGACAAAAGATTGATAAGAAGGGTGAGAAACAGAATTTAGTGTATGTAGAGTTCGCAGCGTACGTAACGAACGTGATAATTAAAAATGCAGTTATACTTAGAATGCTTTTGCAATACTAACCAATTAAAACAGTATTAATAAGAAGGGGAAGGGCAAACAATAAGGGTATAAAAATCAATGCACTGTATGTATCGGGGCTTAACTGGTGAGAAGCCAGTTGAGTCCAACTCTGCAGACTTGTAAATAAAGCTTGTCGTGTCATCAGTTTTAAAGAGACTCATGTGTGAGAAGTTTTATTTCTGACACCTCCCACTCTCCCCTCAAAAAACTATAATCGTCCCAGAACTAAAATAGAAAATATTTCATCAGAAACAATCACAATTGATTAATTCAGATGTGTTAGTATGATGATGTAATGGGGAGGGGGCATATTATACTGACTGCTTGCTATTAGCTATGGCTGTCGAGATACTCCACCCTACTGGTAAAACAGATGGAGAACATTTCCCACTGGCCAGTTTAGAGGTGGCTTTTCATCTGTTAATTAAAGCCCAGTGTTGGAATGATACTCGACGGGTTCTTGTCTATGGCATATCAATTTTATTAACAGAAGAACAATCATGGATACTTCCCTGAAACCTGGAAGACTCGAGATAGATCAAGATGCGAGCTGGAGAAATTTTTCACCACTGGCTCCAGTGTTTTAAAGCATACATGCAAGTGAACAATGTGGTGGAAGACGCAATGAAAATGGACCATCTTCAGAGAATGGCCCTCCTCAGAGAAGTGACCTACTCAGTAGTCAGAGCTGTCTACCAGTACTGATAGACCAGTACCCTTTTTCTCTCGGACATTACACGGGCCAGAGTTAAGACATTCCTCTATTGAAAAGGAAGCATGAGCTATCATCGAGGCCATTGGGCATTGGAGGTACTTTGTAGCTGGAAGGAAATTCACATTGCTGATTGGTCAAAAATCTGTCGCCTACATGTTCAACACTAAGTTGAGGAGCAAGATCAAAAACGATAAGATTATGTGCTGGTGAATTGAACTTTCTACCTATGATTATGACATACACAGTAAAATTCAATGACCCGAGGCACTTTCTTGAATGACCTGTGCAAGTCTGCAACTAGACCGTTTAAAATATCTTCATGATGAATTATGTCACCTGGGAGTCACTAGATTTAATCATTATGTGAAGTCTCTTAATTTGTCATACTCACTCGAAGATATCAAAAAACTAAAGATTGTCCTGTTTGTGCAGAGTGCAAACCACGCTATTACAAACCCTCTCCATCCACGTTGATTAAGGTGTCTATACAATTTGAATGCCTCAGTGTGGAGTTTAAAGGACCTCTACCTCCAACAATAAAAATATCTATTTTCTTAAGGTCATTGATGAATTCTCTCGCTTCCCTTTCGCTATACCATGTGCTGATGTTTCTGCTGGTTCTGTTATTAAATGTCTTGATTTGATTTTCAGTATTTTCAGTTATTCTAACTTCATTCACAGTGACAGAGGATCAGCTTTTATGAGGTCGAACTTTGGCAATATCTTCTTGACAGAGGTATAGCTACATGTCACACTATAAGCTATAATATTCGGGGTAGTGGTCAAGTAGAGCACAGTAATGGTACAATCTGGAAAGCTATCATTTTAGCACTAAAATCAAAAGGTCTCTCCACCAGCCACTGGCAAGAAGTCCCGGAAACTTTGAACTCTCTCCATACTTTGCTTTGTACAGCTACCAATGAAACTCCTCACCAACATCTTTTTCTTTTCCCTAGAAAAGCGAAAACTTGATTGACCTTGCCAATTTGGCTATCTAAACCCGGAGATGTTTTATTAAGAAAACATGTTAGACTCAGCAAGGCTGATCCGCTCGTGGAGCATGTACAACTGCTTCATGCTAATCCACAATATGCTCATGTTGTATTTCCCAATGGTAGACAGGACACTGTTTCCCTTAGGGATCTTGCTTTGCCTGGTCTGCTGCCTGTTAGTCCTTCCACTGACCTGTCTTCTTCCTTACCCTCCCCATCCCGAAAACCTTTGGAGCAACAATTCCCTCTTCATGGGAATCTGCAGACCGAAATCCTTCAGTCAACATCTGCCAACAAAAGTCTTTCAGTTAAAGATAAATCTTCAACATCTGTGCCTTTACATCATTCTGAATGTATATCAAGGCCACCACAAATACTTAGTTATGACCATTTCTAATCTTTGATGTGGTTTCAAAGAGTACAGTCGCATCATGTTTACTCAGGCTCGCAGCTGGTACATTATTCTCATTTATTCTGTTTGTAACCTTTTTTTTGCCCTTTCCTTTTTGCTTTTGCCATTATTGTATTTTCTTAAAATTAGTCAATTTTAAAGGGGGGGGGGAAGAAATATGCTGATGTAATGGGGAGGGGGTGTATTATACTGAATGTTTGCTATTGGCTATGGCTTTAGAGATACTCCACCCTACTGGTATAACAGATAGATAACCTTTTCCTACTGGCCAGTTTAGATGTGGCTTTTCATTTGTTAATAAAAGCTCTTTTTTAAAATATTAGTATGTAATTTAATTTATATAATTTTTTCAAATTAGCATCAATATGTATAACCAAATAATTAATCTTATCAGTCCATTAAAATAAATGGCTTCACTACTTTATGAATAGCCTGTTTTCACTAATTCCATCACATCATTTTAATTCCAATTTATTTAATATCCTGAAAGTCTCTCATAATCTAACAATTGTTGATAAAGTGTATTGATAATAACATCTGTGGATGAGTTAAATAACCTCAAATATCATCCGCAAATATACTAATTTTATGATGGGTCTGCTCTATCTCAAATACCCTTAATTGCTGATCATCCCTAATCTTTTATGCCAATAGTTCTCTGGCTAAAACAAACAGAACTGGTGATAATGGACATCTCCGTTTACTAGATCTATTCAAATTTTAAAAAACTGGGACCCCTGTCCATTTGTGGTCACTTTAGCTTTAGGACTTCTATATAAACCCTTAACCTAATTTATGAAGTTTATACCACAACCAAATTTACTTAACTCCTTAAACAAAAAGTCCTATTCCAACCTATCAAAAGGCTTTTCTGCATCTAAAGCTACAATTAGGCTCATTTTTTTTTCTGAGCTAAATTAATTATTCTTAATAACCTTACTATATTTTCTGAAGTTTGTCTATTTCTAACAAAACCCATTTGACCCATATTTATTAAATCAGGAAGATATTCAGTAATTCTATTTGCTAATGCTTTTTCTACAATTTTATAATCTACATTCAATAAAGGTATAGGTCTATAAGAAGTCAGTTTTAATAGATCTCTATCTTTTTTTAGGAATAACCATAATAATCGCCATAGAAAATGTTTCTGGAAGACAATGTTGTTCAAAAATAAAACCAATAAATCTTTAAACTATAAAATTCAACTGAGAACTCATCTTCACCTGGAGATTTATTGTTTGCAAACTGGAAAGCATATTGAATACCTACTGTTCAGTTTAAAAAAAAAATCTAATGCATCCTTACCTTCTTGAGTAAAACTCAGTAATGACAGATGTGACAAGTAAAATCATCAATAGCCTCTTCATCATGTAATGATTCAGAGGTATAGAGCTTTACATAAAGTTACCCAAAATCATTGATTTCTTGTGGTTTGTAAGTCACTTGATCATTATCCTGTATTGCATTAATTGTCCAAGAGGATTATTCTGCTTTTAATTGCCAAGCCAAAACCTTGTGTGATTGTACCCCCAATTCATAAGATTTCTGTTTAGAACGCAATATCATTTTCACTATTCTGTAAATTAACATTGTATTATATTGTAATTTTTTTTATTAACTAAAAATCTATGCTTATCCTTGGAAGATGATTTTTGAATTTCCTTGTCCAATAAAGTTATATATTTTTCAAATGTATCTATATCCTTCATGTATTCCTTTTTAAGTTTTGAAGAATAACATAATTTGTCCTCTTAAATAAGCTTTCAACGCATTCCAAATAACAAACATACCTTCAGTTGAATGCAAATTTTAGTATCACAAAACAATTGAATTTGTTGTATAAATTCAGTAATAAAGAATTAAATCTCCATCTATAAACTGAAAGTTGTCTTTCTGAAAATTAACTCATCAAAAGAGGAGATTATAGATATTAATTGAGATTTATAATCCACACCAATCACTCTTGATTGATTATAGGCAGAAAGAAAAAAATAAATTAATTGTAGAATATGTATCAAACTTGCTAGAATAAAAAGAATAGTCCCTGTCCTTAGGATGCATTTTTTGAAATCTATCAATTAAATTAAAATCTTCCATCAAAGACAACTATGTTTTAGCTGCCTTTGACTTCACTATAGTTTTTGAAGATTTATCCATTACAGGTTCCAAACAAAGGTTAAAGTCACCACCTAACCAAATATTTTCATGTATATATCCCAATTTTTAAAAAAAAATTTTTTAAAAGTATCCTGAATAAATTTCTGGTCATCCAAATTAGGTGCATAAATAGTCAATAAGGTCTATTCTTCAGAAAATATCTGACAATTTGGGTGAATCTGTGGGTTCAAACCACTTGCAGGTTTTGCCTCTTCAGGCAAAGGCTAGGAGAAGATAACTCTGACTTCAAATTCCCAGGCTCGGGTAGCTCAGCGTTAGTACCAGGAAAGGGCCCGAGCTATGGGAAAATAGCACATGTCAGTCTGGCAGCAGGGGCTGGCAGATATGACAGAGTGTGGGAAACAGTTTGTCTAGTGATCCGCAGCAGCAAACTCGGTGGGCGAAGGATCCGTAAAGACAACGGCCAGCGAACACGGTCTTGGAACAGACCACTGCAGGGCAATACCACATCACTCTGGCTGTCATGCCTTGCACTCCGCTAGGCCCAGTGGCATGGACTCCAGAGGAAAGTGTTTGTCCTGGGCAAGCACTCACCTCCAAGTCCTTGCCCCAGCACATGGTGCCTAGCACTCCATGGAAAACAGAACAAAAGTTCTGTGGGGACAGAAGAGCTACAAGGAACCATGTTCATCTTCATTTGTGAAGTGATGGGCCATGATGATGATGATGATTTGACAATTAACTATAAGATATCTTCCCGCTGATTCTGTAATTGCATCCTGGATTTTAATGGGTATTTTTTAAATTAAAATTGCCACTCCACTAGCTTTTGAATTAAATGTAGAAAAAACTGCTCGACCTACCAAATCCTTTTTCAATTTTAAATGTTCACTGTCTGTCAAATGGGACTCTTGTGAAAAAAATAGCCACTCCTAACTTCTTAATATATGACAAAACCTTATTCCTTTTCATGGGGCTGTTAATCCCATTGATATTAAAACTCAATATCTTGACTGCTTTATCCATCATTGTTGTAGGTATATATAATACAACAATAAATAACTCTTATACCTGTCCAGGAAGAGTTTCCATAAATTGGGTCCCGGCGTCATCATCATCTGCAATCCAATAACAATAGTTTAATTTAAAACTGAAATGACAATTTAAAAAAAAAAGAAAATAATAGTAAATCCCTCCTCCCTAAAATGCCAGATAAGCAAGCATTACAACCATCCATTAGATGGGTCGTGGTCAACCATGAAACCACACAAAGATGTCAGAGAATAACATGCCCAATCCCCAACTCCAATGGGAAAAAAAATAACTTTCTTATCATCAAAATATCAAGACGAACAGAAAAAAAAGGAGAGATTCCTACACCCATTCATCAACAAATAATTTCAACAAGTCCTCTGTGAGCTGAGCCTTGAGTAAATTTTAATCTAGTCTTCGGCTTGAATATAATTGGTGAAGCAAACACTCTGTTGATCTGTAATGAATACTTTCAACATAGCTGGATTACAAAGCAAAAATCATAGAACCTTCTTAACTGGGTTAAACTCCTTTTCTTCAAAAGAGCTCGACTCAAAGCTGGATAAAAAAGATTTTTTCACCTTCATAATTCAAAGGCCCATGTTCTCTAACTCTTTGTATTGCCAGTCCAAGTATCTTCTCCCTATCTTGATAATTAATAAATCTGATAAATATAGACTGAAGTCTTTGATTCGGTCCCCGCTTTGTTCGTGGAGCTCTATGTGCTCTTTCAATCAAAATGTTCTCTTCAAAATTGTCTTGCTCAAACATTTCAGGTATCCAATTCTGAAAAAAAAAATGAAATACATCCTGACCTTCTTTAACTTCGGACATCCTTACAATTTTAAGGATATTTCTTCTGCTATAATTTTCCAACATGTCAACTTTTTCTAATAACATTTTATTTATAGAGACAAAATCAGTAACAGAATCTTCAATGAATTTCGCTCTTTCTGCAGTACGCTGAACCTCTTCATGATTACCTTGCATTCTATCTTCTAGCTTAGACCTTTTGTGAAAAATTTATTGATTTAGTCAAATCCATTTTAACTTGTTGTAATTCCCCAGTTAAAAATTTGAAATTATTTTCCATAGCACTTGCAAGTTTGTCAATTTTATTTTCAATTTTATTCATTTTTTTATTAAAAAAACTTGGGTTTGCATTTAAATTCTTCCTCTTCTGTACAATTGTTAGAATCCTCTTCTATATCTGGAAAATTTTCTTCTTGTTCCACAGCTGAGATGGTGGACTGGACCTTTAAAAGGTATTGAAGATTTTTTTTCTTATTTTTTTGGTATCCCCACCATTCAGGCTCGAGGAGTCGTGCATGCAGTTTAGATCCAGTTTTTGAAATGGCACCATCTTTGCAAAGGGATGCAGAGGTGGCTCCGTGAAGTGGTCCCTCACTGGGGCTGGAGTGGTCCCAGAAGATACTGTCTTCGCGTTTTATTTTCGGTGTAATCTTCAAATATCTTTACACGGTGGCATTGTCCTTTTTTATCAACAGTAACTTTAGATTAACTTTAAAATAGTTTTGATGAGTTAAACTTTATTTAATTAGCACTTCTTTAGTTATTTCTCCAGAGACGTGAGTGTGTGCTGCATCCTCTATGCCATCACATGACCTCCTCCACCAGAGTACTGTTTATTTGTAAACAGGAGGGTGTTGGATAAGTTTATTTTGCAGCATTTGCCTTCGAACTTTGCAACTGTTTTGTAAATGAACAAAACAGGCATGAAATATCCATTTTCTGATTGAAGTTCATTTGCTTTTCACACATTCATGCACATTCATTGGAGAATATTGTGAAGCAGTGGAGGATTCACATGATGATTAAGAACCTGGCAGACTGCGAAAGATCTTTCTAAATGACTATAGAGGTAAGGATTAACATAAAACTGAAAGGAAATGCTTGTGGGATGCTCCATCCCCTACATAAATTCATAAAGTGGAAAAGTTGAAAATACAAATTAAACATGAAGATCTGCAGATTCCCGGGTCAAGTGCAATACACGAAAGTACTGAAGGAACTCAGCAGATCACACGGCATCCATAGGAAGTGAAAGATAACCTTTTATGTTTTTCACACAACTACTATGTTCCAGGAAATTATTGCCATTTTCACAGTACACATGCGATGTAAAAAGTCTGAATGGGAATTAGGGTGCCATTCTTGTTCTGATACTTTACATCCTCGATGCCTAGTAATTTTCCCAGAATGTCTGCAGTCTAAAGTGAACTGCAGGCATTCCGTGAACAACAGACTAAAGAATAGCACGTATCGATGATGCATGTTGTAAGTCCCGCCTCTTTAATTACCACATTGGCGGTATGCTGTCCAAACTTGTGTAAGGAAATAGAGATTTTGTGTTTTGGTTGTTTTTGTGTGAACAACCAATGCTGAGACATCAGACAATCTTCAAACCAGTAAAATCACTCAAATTCTATCTAAAAGAATAAATGTTTCAGACCTGAGCTTTTTGTCAGAAATCTGAAAAAGGTAGACTCCTGAATAAAACTGCAGGGGGAGGAGAGGAAAGGAGGGAGAAAGGGAAAGAATGCAGCCTATCAGGTAAGAGGATATAGGAGTGAAGATAGCAGTTGAGAAATGATGGAGGAGAGGACAGAGGGCTAAGAAAATTAGTTCTCTGATCGGAGAAAGAAAGCAAAAGGGTGGGAGTTGGAGGGAAAGAGAGAGACTGGGGAAAGGGGTTGATGGAAATTGGAGAAGTTGATGTTAATGTTGCCTAAAAATGTAAGACAGAGAATTAGTAAGCAGAGGAAATAAAAATGAGAAAATAGATAAGATGAATGGTATGAACTTCAATTCAAAGGGTCTCATGAATGAAGCAGGTAATCTGAAGACATCGACAGACAGAAAAGTTTCAAATCACATTCATTGCATATTTCAAAGGGGGACACAAGAATGACAAATCCAGGATTTTCTGATAAGATGAACGAGGATTAAAAAAAGCATGAGGTATGAGATAATGCTTACAGTATGTAGTGCAAATACCTAAGCTTTAATTAGCTTATAACTATGGGTAGGGTTTCACAGTAGTCTTTGAAAGGGTTCTGGGTTTAGGCACGAAACCAGGGCTATATGTGAGCAGATGGGGGTGGAGTCAGCACAACATATTACCAGTGACTCCCGGTTCAGTGTAGGGCAATAAGCAAAATCAGGAAGGAAATTATGGCCACATAGTTTGAACTAAAGAGCAAAAGAAAAATCAATCACATCGCTTTGAATCTACTATAAAACCCAGTCAAATGAATACAAAGAAAACATTAGCAATTTTTTGGGATGTGATACAACAGTGGCTAATTATATTTGAAGAATTTAGCTGTCTTAATTCCTCTTATTTGGAACAGAATCAATCTGCAAGGCCTTGGAGTTGAATTATTTTAAAATCTGTTCATAGGAACTTTTCAGCAAGCTCATTGCAAATGCAAGAAATGTCAAACTAATTATGGACCTTAGAAATGAAGCTGTGCAAGTGAGAGGCAAATTTAGTGGTAGATTTTTGTAATATCTATCCATTGAAGGTGGATCTTGCTGGCAAAACCTGAATTGAATGTCTGCTTCTAATTGTCATTGAAAAAGTGAATATTAGCCACCTCCTTGCAATCCTCCTAGTGGTTGAAAATGTTGGAACACCCTACCTAACATCACGATGCTGAGTTGCTAGCATGTCTCAAAATGAAGAAGAAATAGGAGTTCACCCTTTGTTCTTTCTCTGCCTGTCAATAACTCAAATGTTGCTTTTATTTCTCCACTTCAATGACACTTCACTGAGTTAGCTTCATGTTCCTTAATATCTAAAGATAAGTTCATACGTGTTGAATTTTCTGAAATAAATATTAATAATGCTCATTATTATTGCCAGATAGATTGTACAATCTACATTTTGCACCAAAATTCTTACATGCTACAGCTGAACAGGTAATTTGTAAACAAATAACTAAAATCTACAATTGTATATTTGATTAAATTTAATAAAAGGTAATAAATATATAAAAAAAATAATATGCAATTATAAAGTACTGGCACAAGGTGATGAATGATCAAGGTTTTCTTTTTTTTTACATTTTAGTTTAATCTAAATGATACAACATGGTAGAATGTCCTTCCAACCAATAAAACCCATGCAGCCCATTTACACCCTATTAACCTACTGACCCATTATGTTTTGGAGGGTGGGAAGAGACCAGGGCATTTGGAGAAAATCCACATAGGTCACAGGGAGAACATGAAAACTCCTTGCAGACCCCACTGGATTTAAACCTGGACCACTGGTACTCTAATAGCATTGTGTTAGCCTTTATGCTAACTGTCCAGCCAGGACACTATTGGTATGAAAAGATGGAATGCTTAGTGATGCTATCTCTACTGTCATGAGCATAAGAAACCGAGTCTGGTTAATGCTGTGCACGAGGCATTTCTGTCAGAGAAGATGTCATTTAATTGGCATTTGATCAGGATTTTGGCTCCAGGTGCTGCTGGCTGTTTGCATGTGATTTAGAAAGGGTTACAGGGTTCACTCAAAAACTCCAACTTTCACATGGAAGAAAGCAAGAGCGTGGTGCAAAATTGGCGGTTTTTAAGAGGCAAGATCAGAAATTATGTCCTGATCTACTTAACCAATTTCACTGGAAAATATTGCATGATCTAACCAAGTCAAAGTCCCTAATTAAACATACACCGAAATGCTGGAGGAACTCAGCCTGTTATTCAGCATCCACAAAAGACAAAGATATATAGTCCAGATTTCAGGCCTGAGCTATTCTGTGCTGAGTCCCTACAGTGTGTGAAAATCAACCCTTTATCAAGGGGCTAAATGATTTGTAAAGTTGATGGAAGTTGGCTTGTGACACCATACCTGTTCAGAAATTGATAGTTCCAATTTGGTTTTGAGGTACCAAGTTTGTATAATGCTTTTGCAATTATAATGTCACTTTGCACCAAATCAATTAAAAAAAAATTAAGTTAACCTGTGTTGAAGAATATGGCTAGATTACTCACTGCATCATTCTGGACCAATCATATAAATTTAATGTGGTTATCATAAACTGTAGAGCAGTGAATTTCAAATAGAGAAATTGGCTAAATCAGGAGGAAGTGCTCAGAGAGAGATGGACGTGTTATTTCACTAAAAAAATATTTATGGATGAATGGGTTTGATTTGTTTTACCTCCTTTAATACAACCTTTGGTTGATGATGATTTTATTTGATGGGTAGGATGTGCCTTCATTTAAAATGCAGCAAGTATGTATGTCAAAAGTATGTGTAGAAAATTTAGTGACTGCTTCACAGCTTCAATGGACTGTTGACAGAACAGTTGAGCAAAGTAGGGGCCCTTCAGCACACAATGTTGTGCAGAAAGATTCTAGCATCAATCTAACCCAGTGGTTCTCAACCTTTTTCTTTCCACTCACATACCACATTATGTATTCCATATGTCATAGGTGCTCTGTGATTAGTAAGGGATTGCTTAAGGTGGTATGTGGGTGGAAAAATAAAGTTGACTTGTTATGTGTAGTTTCATAACTCCAAAGAAAATAGGCCAAATGACAATTTTTCTCAAGCAAAATATTTCAGTAACAATTGGGTCAAGAGCGGTGATTCTCAACTTCCCTTCCCACTTTCATACCACCTCAAGCAATTACAGAGCACCAATGGCATAGGGATTACTTAAAGAGGTATGTGAGTAGGGAAAAAAAGTTTGAGAACCACTGGTCCATATCTTTAGCTCAGTGGTTTTCAAACATTTATTTCCACTCACATACCACCTTAAATAATCCCTATGCCATACGTGCTCTGTGATTAGTAAGGGATTGCATAAGATTTATGTGAGTGGGAAGGGAAGGTTGATAATCAATGCTCTAACCCAAATACTACTGAAATATTTTGCTTGAGAAAAATTATTATTGATGCATTTCCTTTGGGGTTATGAAACCATGCATGTAATGAGTCAATTCGGTATGATTAAAACAGTGGTTTTCAAACTCTTCTTTCCACTCACATGCCACCTTAAGCAATCCCTTACTAATCACAAAGCACCTATGGCACAGTGTTTATTAAAGTGGTATGTGAGTGGAAATAAAATTTTTGAAAACCACTGCTTTAGCTCATGGAAGTAAGGAAAGATTAATAGTTGAATTCTCCTCCATTTATCTGAATTCTATTTAATTGATGGTGGGATCCAGCTGTACATAGGATGAACTGCCTTTCTTGGATTATAACTATGATGTGTACTGTTATGATCCCAGAGGACCCCAAAACCCAGCAGCAACAGAAATTCACCAAGACAAATGGTTACTTAAACAAAAGTTGCTTTTAATTATCTTTAAACATGAAAACAAGATCAAACTCTTATTACTATCAACTTAACTAACCTAACAACCCCTTTCTAATTCTAAGCGCACGTGTATGTAATGTGTATACGTTTAGAAAAGTTCTTTAATTCACAGTCCAAACTCACTTCTCGTTCCTCTAAGTTCACTGGTTGTAGGCAATTCTTATACTGTGCAAAGAATTTAACATTTATGAATTTCACCAAGCTTTGGTGCTTGAAAGGTAAATGGTTACTGCTCAGGACATTCTTGTCAGTGTTCAGAGAGATATTGTTCACTGGACACAAACTGATATCTTCTAATCAGCCACGTCAGTATCATGCCGAAGAAAGTTGCCCCATCAGGGTTTTCCAGATGATAACCTGTCTTGCAGGCCATCATAGAGTTCGTTTTTGTTTCTCTTTTTTCAAGTGAAACATTAGGCACCCAGTCCTCTCCTCTTGTATAGACCACAAGGCTTTGACTAGGCTGAACTAAGCACTCACAACCCATCTTCAAAATGGGGTTTTTCCACATGCTTGACAGCTTGTCCTGTTCCAGTCCCAGTTGCTGCTACTGAACTGAATTTTCTCTCTCGCTCACTCAGAGAAAAAGAAAACATGTTTGATTCTCTCTGCTTGCAAAAACAAGCTTAAAACAGCAACCTGCACTCAGACAGCCTGCAGCTCTGAACCCAATCCTCTGAGTTCTTTCATCTGTTGCTTTTTAAAACAACAATCCATTAGTGAAGTTTCTATAGGCTCTCCCCAAAGCTTTTGCAAAGGCCCCCAGGAGCCACCCTGTCAGGCTTGAGCAGAGCTCCAGTATTTTAAATGAGATCTGTTTTGAAGTGTTTCCATGTAACCAGAAAATGTCAAATTATATTTTCTGTAACAAATTGTAATAATGACCTGCTCTTAGCCAAATTGAGTACCTGATTGTGATGTTTCAGATAAAAAATAAAGTGACATTGCATGTTTTTCAGCCAGTTTCTTGTTCGATTTCTTGTGTTCCAGAAAGATTTTTAGAATCACCTTGCTTATTGATTTGTGAGCAATGCTTGAATCTTGTAGCAACAGTAATAGGTTAACATTGAACTTCTAACCAATATCAGATTGGGCTTCTCTCTGATGTTACTTCAATTTGATTTAGTCCTTATTTTGCCACGTATATTTTTTCTCAAAATCGTCCTTTTGCACAATAGAACTATTCTTGGCTTCAAGTTTTTTTGTTACCTTAGAAGATGTGAACAATGTTAGTATAGTGGTTAGTGCAGCCTGGGTTCAAATTCAGCACTCTCTGTAACACGTTTGCGTGTTCTCCCCATGTCTCCACAGGTCTCCCATAGATCAGTAATTTTTAATGAGGGCCAAAGAATATTTAAGTAAAACTCGTGTTTTTGTTTCACCTCATGTTACAATTTCTTCTTTTGTATTTTATGGTCAGTCAGACAGAACAGAAGAAGAAATCAAAACTTGACTACTTCACAGGAAACAGAACATGACAACATATTACAGGACTTTTGGCCCATATTGTACTGACCTATATAAACAACTAAGGCTTCCCTACCATACACCCATAACCTATTGAATCCATGTGACTGTCTAAGTCTCTTTTATGTTTCTTTTTTATTAGCCTTCACCACCACCCCTGGCAATGTATTCCCTGCAGGCACTACTCTCTGTTTAAGAAACTTACTCCTGAAGTCTCCCCTAAACTTTCCTCCTCTCACTTTGTACAGATGTCCTCTGGTGTTTATTATCACTCTGGGAAAAAGGTGCCAGCTGTCCACCCTATCTATGCCTCTCATAGTCCTGTAGACCATTCTTCCAATTCACATACCACTTTAATTATTCCCTATGCCATAGGGGGCTCTGTGATCAGTAAGGATTGCTTAAGGTAATGTGTGCATGAAAATAAAATGTTTGAAAACCATTGTTTTAATCATACTTAATTGACTCGTTATGTGCACAGTTTCATAACTCCAAAGGAAGTGAACTCATGACAATTTTTCTCAAGCAAAATATTTCAGTAACAATTGGGTCTTGAGCAGTGATTCTCAACCTTCCCTTCCCACTCACATACCACCTTAAGCAATCCTTTATTAATTGCAGAGCACCGATGGCATAGGGATTACTTAAAGAAAAAGGTTGAGAACCAGGTTGTAGATCTCTATTAAGTCACCTCTGATCCTTCTTCGCTCCAATGAGAAAAGACCAAGCTCTGCTAATCTTGCCTCATATGACATGTTCTCTAATCTGGGCATCATCTTGGTACATCTCTTCTGCATTCTCTCCTTAGCTTCCACATCCTTTCTGTAATGAGGGGATCACAACAAAATTCCAAGTGTGGTCTTATCAGAGTATTATAGAGTTACAACATTACTTCACAACTCCTGAACTCAATCCCCCAATTAATGAAGGCCAGCATACCAGAAGCCTATTTAATTACCTAACAACCTGCAAGGCAACCTTAAGAGCTCTAAGGATTTGGACCCCAAAATCTTTCTACTCCATTAGAAATCCTGCCATTAACCATGTACTTCATATTCATGTTTGATCTTGAAAAATGCATCACCTCAGACTTACCATCTGCCACTTCTCTGCCCAAGTCTGAATTCTCTCTGTATCCTGTTGTAACCTACAACAGCTTCTATTACATCCATGACACCTACAACCTTCATGTCATCTGCAAAATTACTGACCCACCCCTTTACTTCTTTGTCCAGATCATTTATAAAAATCACAAAGAGCAGAACTCCATTAATTGATAACCTCCAGGCAGCTAATGTTCTATCTACTACTGTCCTCTATCTTTTGCAGGCAAGCCAATTCTTAATCTACACAGCTAAAGTTCCATGGATCCCATGAATCATGACTTTCTGAATGAGTCTTCCATTGGGGCCTTGTCAAATGCCTTAGTAAAATCCATATACACCTCATCTACCAGCCGACTTTCATTAATGTGTTTTTTTTTAAATTATTTCTTCAAAAAAAACTTGATTAGCATAGTGAGAGATGATGTATCCCTCACAAAGCCATGCTGACTATCCCTGACAAAGCCATGCTGACTATCCCTGAGAGGACTATTTCTCAAAATGTTCATAATTCTGTCCTTAAGAATCCTCTCCATTAGTTTTTCCATCACTGATGCAAGATTTAGGATTATGCCCATTACCTTTTATTAAACAAGGGGGTGACATTTGCCATTCTCCAATCATGTGAGCAGGGAGGATGTAAAGATCATCCACAAAGCCCCATCAATCTCCTTCTCACTTCCTGTAGTACCTGGGATACATCTTTTCTAGTCCCAGGGACTAAGCAATACAAGGGTTTTTAAGAAGATCCTGCACTTCCCCCTTAATTTCAACAAGGCCCCACTCATAATCTTGTTCTATACTGACTTCACCATGACCAAAATCCCTCTCTCTGATGAGCACTGAAGCAAAGTATTCATTCAGGTCTTTGCCTATCTCCTCTGCCGCCAGCCTTTTTCATGTGTAATCAGCCCTATTTTCACTCCCGCCATCCTTCTACTCTTCACATATGCTTGGAACGCCATGGGATTTTCATTAATCCAACTTTCCAAGAACATCTAAAACACCAATTCTCAATCTTTTCGGGCTGTGGCTTAGGATTGTGCTCAAACTTTCTGAGCCCCATTCTCGAAGGGAAGCTACAGATTTGGCTATACAGGTATCCAAGTGTTTGAATGTTTGGAGGGAGGGGGTATAGAGCTCGTTGAAAGAATCAAAGACTTGTTGATCCAAAACAAGGCTTTTATTAGCAAAAGACAGGAGCTCTTCACAGGTGGCCGACCAGTCTGGAATGATCCGACCTGGCTAGGGACACAACCCTTTAAGGTCCAGACAGTAGGCATGACTAAGCTCTCAGACAATCGCTGTAAGCACAGTCTAGATACTGTAATTATATACACTTATATACATTGATGATAGATCTGTACTATCACAGGGGGTCGAACAATACTTGTCCCCTTCAAGCTCTCCAAAGTCCTCAAGTTCCTTTCTTGCAACTATGCAATTCCCATGAGCTCTTCCTGCCTTGTGTTTCCTTTGTCCCCAGAACTAGCTGTCTTACTTATTTTGTCAACCACGGTTCCCTTATCCTATCATCCTTTCCTTGTGTCAGTGGGACAAGCCTATCCTGTAGCAGGGCCGCATGGTTGGCATAGTGGCTAGTGCAATGCTATAACAGTGCCATCAACTGGGATTTGAATCCTGTGCTGTCTGTAAGGAGTTGATTTCTCCCTTGTCTGTGGGGGTTTCTTCAAGGAGCTCTGGTTTCCTCTCACCCTTCAAAATGTACTGGGGTTGAAGGTCATTTGGGGGGTAATTGGGTGGCATGGGATTGTGGGACAGAAGTGTCTGTTTCCATGCTCAATATCTAAATGCAAAATTTAAACACCACAGATGTGTCCCTAAATGTTACTTCTCTGCTTTTCCCCGAGAAAATCTGTTCCCAATTTATGCTCTCAAGGTCTTACCATTGTAATTAGCTCTTCACCAATAAAGCCTTTTCCATTTGGTCTACTTGTATCCTTGTCCATACTTGTGCTAAAGGCCAGGAAATGATCCCCCTACCAAGACGACTGCACCTGACTAAGTTCATTACCCAGAATTAGATCCAGCATGGCCTCTCATTGGCCTGTCTACATAAGGTATCAGGAATCCTTCTTAGACATACCTGACAAATTCTGCCCATTCTAATCTTCTTGCAGTAAGAAAGTGCCAGTCAAAATTCGGGAGAGTGAAGTATCCCATAACAACAACTCTGATATTTCTACATCATTCTAAAATCTGCCTACTTTTTTTGTTCATTGGTGTCCTAAGGGCTATTTTGGGACCTCCAGACTACTGATTGCTCCCTTCCTATTTCTGATTTCCATGCACACTGACCCAGAAGACAATCTCTCCACAACATCCTCCCATTCTGCAGCTGTGATGTTATCCTTCATTTGTATTGTTAGACTCCCTCCCTCCAACATCCTAATAGCTGTATAGCCAAATCTGTAACTTCCTCTAGAGAATGGGGCCCAGAAATTTTGAGCCACAGCCTGAAAAGGTTGAGAATTGGTGTTTTAGATGTTCTGGTTTCCTCTCACATTCCATAGACATAGAGTTAGGGTAGTGGTTCTTTACCTTTATATTTCCACTCACATACCACTTTACATATTCCCCATGCCATAAGTTCTCTGATTAGTAAGGGATTGCTTAATGTGCTATGTGGGTGGAAAGAAAAAGTTTGAAAACCACAGTTTTAATCGTACCTAACTGACTCGTTATGTGGATGGTTTCATAACTTCAAAGGAAATGAGTCAATGGCAATTTTTCTCAAGCAAAATATTTCAGTAACAATTAAGTCTAGAGCAGTGATTCTCAACCTTCCCTTCCCCCCCACATACCACCTTAAGCAAACCCTTACTAATCACAGAGCACTTTTGGCAGAGGGAATACTTAAAGGGATATGAGAGGGGAAAGAAAAAGGGTCGAGAACCATTGGGTTAGATGATTAATTAGTCGCCTGGGTGTATTCAGGCAGCACAGGGTTGTGGACCAGAATGGCCCTATTACTGTATCTCTGAATTAAATATAACCTTTTTGTTTACAGAATATTTAAAAAAATCTTCAACAAGAGAGCAAAATTATTTGATGGAAAATTAATTTCATGAGTATATAATCCACAATCAAATAACATTCATTCTTTACACTGGAAATTATTATTTATTGTATCAACTACCCATTCTTTGTCATGCATTTTGATAGATTCTATGATATTGTACTGAATGAACTACGTTCAGTCAGGGCAGATTGCATCGATCAGTATTGAAAGTCTACAAAATCCCTCAAGCAAGGGATAAAACTAACCCTACAGTTCAAATTATGCAGCCATCAAAAAAATTAGCAATTGATTTCATGCCATGTCAAACCTCCACCTGGGAGTCAACATCAACAAATGTTCTTCACCCATGATTCAAACCTATCTCTTTTTTCAATGGGACAGAATTTCTCATTTATCTCAGCAGGATAAGAGCAGACAATGCCAGAGTGGCAGAGGACAAGAGGAAAATCTCCAGACAACACAAGTATTGCTCACATCCCACATGGCAGAATTCATGGTCATCAGCAGAACACAAATTGAGGCCTTACAATGACGCATGGACAAGTACTCTCAGCTTGACAAACTGCATCCATGTGAGCAACTCAGTTGTGAGAGAAAATTTATAGTAATAACTCAACGTGATCTTGCTCTGGCATTTCTAATTTAGGTGGTTAATCTCCCATAGGCCCTTCATACAGAAAACGGAACAGAATGGCAACTGAAAGATGGTTGTTCACTTTGAGCATGCCTACAGAACATCTACAGTCTTTATGCCTATGTGTGACCAGTTCAGATTCCTTCTCTTCAATAGATCTGGTAAGAACATGAGGAGAGGTTATTCCCTCTTCAAAGTAAGAGAAGGTGACAAAGACAGGGAGGAGATGAGAAAGTCAATGTTAGAAAGTGTGGAACTGTCCAATTTTTGTTCATGAGGGTACAGGTCAGAATGGTAAGATAGCAAGTCCAGAGGCAAGAAATGTTGATTTTCTTTGCTCATCCCTTGACAATGAGCTTGGGCCTGAAATGTTGGTCATAGTATGTATCTTTGCCTCCTATGGAGGCTGCAGGACCTGCTGAATTCCTCCAATATGTTTGTGTATTGACTGCAATCGCAGCTTCTGCAGACTTTGCTTCACTCAAGAGCCCTTCAGTGCCTTGGCTGCATTTTGTATGCTTGCAAAAATTGGACCACAGTAATCTAATGTGCCTGTAGGCTCTTGCCAAATTCTGACAGACATTGAATGCCACCTTAAGTTAGATTTATGATTACCTACCCACAGTTAAACTCAGGCAGAATGAAAGGCATGTTCCTGCAGTCATTGAGGGAAAAGAGCTGAAAGTGGACATGGAAATAAGGGTTTCAGCTTCCTTCCTCAAACTTGCCAATTGTCAAGACTGTTGCTTCATATTCTTGTTTAGCTTTTCAACCCGCAATTTAAACAACCAATGTATTTTCACATGAGGCAGAGAGAGATGCTCTGGTGATGGAAATGCTCTTAATTGTAACTTTGAAGTCCATAGAAGCTCCAGTGGGTTATTCAATTTGTTTCAAGTCCAAATTTGTTGTCAGAGTACATTCATCACCTTTGGAATTAATACACTAATTGTACCACTGGCCAATCAGCGATCTCCTTTTATCGAAAGCCATACCCCTGTTCAGCAACCAGCCAATCAGGTATGTGCCTGCCCACAATTCTGAGCACACTGGTTGGGCTGGGTCATTGGCTCCCTGCTCTGCAAAGCAGGAAGTTCAGGCACTATCACTGGTCCCTGGTCAGCAGAGTTAGCAGAGTCCTTCTCTCCCTCTTTCTTTCCTGCCATGTGGTGATGCTCCTGCTCCCTGCCTGGATTGTGGTTACTACAGAGGATGCTATCTGTGAGGACTGTAGGTAACGGGACATTGTGCTCTTTCAGATTAGCCAGGGTATCCCAGTGCATGGAGATACCACAGTCCTCCATATTCCCCAGGGTGGGAAGCTGGGAAATCCCTATGGGTTTCCCTGATGCAAGGGCATATATTTCCTTGGGGTTTAATAGAGAATCCTCCCCCATTGCTTCCCTCTGCATTGAGCCCCTTCCTTCCCCGACAGGTCCCACAGTTGGGTGCAAGTCAGCGCAAGTGTATGAGTGTGTGAATGGGAGAGCCATTGCACTGTTCTATTGTTTGACTGGTTATTGAATAAAGATCATGGGTTATTGTCGAGTCTTGGAGCTTGCTTTGTTACAGCCCACAAAACCTTCCATATAATATACTAATTAGTGTTTTATATCTTACTGTTAAAATCTGTTTGTAAATGTGTAACATTTTCTGGATGAACAACTAGTGATGACACAATTTTAACTCCCAACTTCATAGAATATTAAAGCATACCATTGATTGATAGCTTAGTAAATTAGAGAAAAAATACCTTGAACTTCTACAGTTGAATAATATATATGCATACATACACACAAAATAACAAGAATGCAATCAGTTTCCTTGATAGCTGAAATAAAATCCAATCTGAAAGCTTTTTAAATCTAATTCTAGATTTGAAATTATTTTTCACTATTCAGAGATAATTACAAGAACAGGGCAATTTACATTTCATAATTGCTTGAATGAAATCTAAATTCAATAATCCCCTCAAAATGTGCAGGGATTGTTATGCACAGTTGACACCTTTTGATGCAAGCAAAATGCCAAATTTATACTGCCTATTTGCACACAGAATTGTTGTGGCCAGCCAGCCATCATGGGTGTTGCTAGCTGTAAACTTCCAGCTGAGGCCATTTCCATGAGAAAATAGTGACTGTGCGGTTAGATGGGCCGAATCGCCAACCCTCCCATCCGACACAAGATGGCACGGGTTCCCTTTCCCTTCTGAGAAACCCGCGGTTGGCGACACGAGTTGCTCGGGGATGGTGCCGCCTCCGTGTTGCATGCCATGACACACTGACATTGCTTCCTAAGGCCAGCATGCCTCTCACAGGAAGTGGGCGGTCTTCTTGAGCAGCACAAGTAATTTAAAATAAAGTTCAGTTACTGGTTCACCTCGTGCTGTGTGGATGTCCCTCATTTCGAGAGCAATGCCATTAGCAGATGGTTCCTACGTGTTTGGAACCCACCTCGAACATGACAAAATGCAGGCTGCTACTACTGCTACAGTGGCAATGGCTGCGACCAATGCTGTGGGCGTGCATTTGCATTTGCCCTTCCGGACAAATAAGCACAGGAATTAGTTACAACTGGCCAAGTCACAGATCTGGATCAGAGGCATTGTCTCGGAGGATACCAAGTTCTGGCCCTGGATGCCGCTACCGCAGCAAAAGTCATCTCCTTCGTGAAAGATCCTCGAAGTATGAACAATTCTGGCAGTTCCTCCTCAATTCCCTGGAGCACGGGTGGCACGAGTGTGCCATCTGCATCCTGAATATGCAAGACCTGGGTAATAGGAACGCCTCTGAGCTGATGCACAAAATGGTGGCCTTAACAGACAAACACACAAACTGTTTCTTGCTCGAGGCCCTATTTCTTTCCAAGCAACTGGTTCATGTTTCCTCGGCAATATTCAACATGGATTTCAGTGTCCCATTCCTGGTAGCCAAGGAAGCAGACAGACTTTTCCGCACTCTGCAACAGAGCTCTATACACGTGCAACCAATCTACGCCATCAGTGCCGCCGGTTTTCAGCACACCCCGCCGGGCCCCCCAGCAGTAGCCATAATGAGCACTCAGACAAACAGAGCGATCACTATTTCTACTAGCACCACGGATGGGGCAGTAATGCCTGCAGTGTTTCCTTTATGCTTATACCCTAACACCAAGTCAAGCATGGTGGCGGAAAATGGACAAGCCAGCTGCCGATAGTGGCTTTGGAATTTGGCACACATGAAGGCCTACTCTACGTCAGGGACCAGTGAACAAAGTGAGATTTCCTATTTGGCATGGGCACAGAGATGAGCCACATAATGCTGATGTATTTCAAACTCAAACACAATCCCAAGGGCCTTCCCCTACAGGCATCCAGCAGTTCCTCTATTACGAGTTTCGACCCCCACTGGGTCAAAATCCATGCTGAGGAGATGGTTTTCCATTGGAAGTGTACAATTGCATCTGTGGGACAAGCTCTGCTCACAGTAGATTTCGTCTAGGCTCACGAGCTCATGGTGGACATGAACAGATGCCGTTTGGTCAATGCTACCATGTTCCAATCATGCCCCCTTACTCTACGGCAACATTCCTTTCTGCCATTAGGAATCCATGCTCTGGACTGTAAAGAATATGCTTGGTTACTGACCTGGTAGCCAATCGGCCCCCCAACTTTCATGATTCTAAACCAGCATATGGCATGGAGCACCACATCGAGATCACCCAGTTTACTCTTGGGCACGGTGCCTCCCGCAGGATAAACTCCTCAAAGCCAATACAGACTTCACTGCCATGGAGGAGTGGGCTATCATCTGCCATTCAAACAGCCACTGGGAATCCTCGTTGCACATGATCCAGAAGAACTCCAGTGTTTGGTGCCTGTGTGGGGACTACAGAAAACTCAACAACACTACCGTCCACCCATCTCACACGATCAGAATTTTGCCATAAGTCTGCAGCGCTGCCGGATTTTTCCAAGGTGAACCTTGTCAAAGTACCATCAGATTCTGGTGCATCCCAATGACATCATGAAAATCTTTTGGCCTTTTCGAGTTCCTTCGGATGCCTTTTCGACTAAAGAACACAGCCTAGACATTTCAGCATCTCATGGACATGGTTAGCAGGAAACTATTTCATTTTTGTCTACCTGGATGGCATCCTCATCACCAGCCCTGACACCAGCACACACAGGATGCACCTGACTCATCTTTTCGACAGGTTTCAGGAGTTCAGACTCACGGCTAAGTGCCAGTTTGACCTGGGAACTATCGATTTCTTGGGACACCATCACCTGAGAGGGGGCCACGCTGCCGCCAGATAAGATGGAAGCCATCCAACATTTTCCCAATTTGAGCATAATCAAAGGCCTACAAGATTTCCAAGGGGTGGTGAACTTCTATCATCGTTCCCTCCCAGGAGAGGCCACCCTCATGCACCCCTATTTGACCTCATCAAATTTGGAGACAAGGTGTTCCAGTGGACACATGAAACCATTGAAGCATTCCAGGCAACCAAAGCAGCACTAGTGGAGGCCACATCTTTGGTCCATCCAGATTCCTCCTCCCCTCCCCCCCGCTTTAAAACAGATGCATCAAACAGAGTGGTCAGTGATGTGCTCGAACTGTGGGTCGATGAACAGGGCACCCTCTGGCTGTCTTCAGCAAACTTTTCCGGACATCAGAACTCAAGTGCAGCACCTTTGACTGTGAGCTGTTGGCCATTCCTGGCAATAAGACATTTCTGGTACATGTTAGAAGGAAGAGTTTTTGTCGCCTATGCAGACTACAAACTAGTCACCCATGTACTCAGCAAGGTTTTGGACTAAGGGTCAGCAAGGCAACAGCAACATCCATCTTACATTTCCAAGTATACAACAGATATTTGCCACATCTCAGGCAAATCCAATGTGGTGGCTGACACACTGTCCAGACCAGCCATCGCTGCTACTTCAAGTGGGCTCAATGCCGCTCAGCTAACCAAAGAGGTTGCAGATGTCCAGGCTTACCAACCACTATCACCAGCCTAAAGGTTAGTGATTTTTGTCCTTTAACGGGGAGCCGGACTTTACTGTGCAACATGTTCACAGGTTTCCCCAGACCCATCCTACCCACGACCCGATGACAGCAGGTTTTCAACCAGATACACAGTCTGTCACATTCTTCCATAAGGTTCTGGTCCGCCTGCTGTCTGACAAGTTCGTGTGGCATGGCCTCTGCTGTGATGTAACCCTGTGGGCTAAGACTGTTTGGACTGCCAACACACCAAAGTGCACAGATACACCAAGGGTCCACTCCAGAGTTTAGATACATTGCAGTGTTGATTTGACCGTGGACATCGCCGGCCCGCTCCCCGGGAGCCAAGGTATGCAATATTTATTCACAGTAATCGACTGATTTGTCCGTTGGCCTGAAGCAATACTCCTTCCCACATGTGACACAGAGACTTGTGCTAGAGCCTTCTTGTCCACTTGGGTCGCATACTTTGGAGTCCCGACCGATATCACCTTGGACCGAAGGTGGAGTCCCGACCGATATCACCTTGGACCGAAGGTGGAGTCCCGACCGATATCACCTTGGACCGAAGGTGGAGTCCCGACCGATATCACCTTGGACCGAAGGTGGAGTCCCGACCGATATCACCTTGGACCGAAGGTGGAGTCCCGACCGATATCACCTTGGACCGAAGGTGGAGTCCCGACCGATATCACCTTGGACCGAAGGTGGAGTCCCGACCGATATCACCTTGGACCGAAGGTGGAGTCCCGACCGATATCACCTTGGACCGAAGGTGGAGTCCCGACCGATATCACCTTGGACCGAAGGTGGAGTCCCGACCGATATCACCTTGGACCGAAGGTGGAGTCCCGACCGATATCACCTTGGACCGAAGGTGGAGTCCCGACCGATATCACCTTGGACCGAAGGTGGAGTCCCGACCGATATCACCTTGGACCGAAGGTGGAGTCCCGACCGATATCACCTTGGACCGAAGGTGGAGTCCCGACCGATATCACCTTGGACCGAAGGTGGAGTCCCGACCGATATCACCTTGGACCGAAGGTGGAGTCCCGACCGATATCACCTTGGACCGAAGGTGGAGTCCCGACCGATATCACCTTGGACCGAAGGTGGAGTCCCGACCGATATCACCTTGGACCGAAGGTGGAGTCCCGACCGATATCACCTTGGACCGAAGGTGGAGTCCCGACCGATATCACCTTGGACCGAAGGTGGAGTCCCGACCGATATCACCTTGGACCGAAGGTGGAGTCCCGACCGATATCACCTTGGACCGAAGGTGGAGTCCCGACCGATATCACCTTGGACCGAAGGTGGAGTCCCGACCGATATCACCTTGGACCGAAGGTGGAGTCCCGACCGATATCACCTTGGACCGAAGGTGGAGTCCCGACCGATATCACCTTGGACCGAAGGTGGAGTCCCGACCGATATCACCTTGGACCGAAGGTGGAGTCCCGACCGATATCACCTTGGACCGAAGGTGGAGTCCCGACCGATATCACCTTGGACCGAAGGTGGAGTCCCGACCGATATCACCTTGGACCGAAGGTGGAGTCCCGACCGATATCACCTTGGACCGAAGGTGGAGTCCCGACCGATATCACCTTGGACCGAAGGTGGAGTCCCGACCGATATCACCTTGGACCGAAGGTGGAGTCCCGACCGATATCACCTTGGACCGAAGGTGGAGTCCCGACCGATATCACCTTGGACCGAAGGTGGAGTCCCGACCGATATCACCTTGGACCGAAGGTGGAGTCCCGACCGATATCACCTTGGACCGAAGGTGGAGTCCCGACCGATATCACCTTGGACCGAAGGTGGAGTCCCGACCGATATCACCTTGGACCGAAGGTGGAGTCCCGACCGATATCACCTTGGACCGAAGGTGGAGTCCCGACCGATATCACCTTGGACCGAAGGTGGAGTCCCGACCGATATCACCTTGGACCGAAGGTGGAGTCCCGACCGATATCACCTTGGACCGAAGGTGGAGTCCCGACCGATATCACCTTGGACCGAAGGTGGAGTCCCGACCGATATCACCTTGGACCGAAGGTGGAGTCCCGACCGATATCACCTTGGACCGAAGGTGGAGTCCCGACCGATATCACCTTGGACCGAAGGTGGAGTCCCGACCGATATCACCTTGGACCGAAGGTGGAGTCCCGACCGATATCACCTTGGACCGAAGGTGGAGTCCCGACCGATATCACCTTGGACCGAAGGTGGAGTCCCGACCGATATCACCTTGGACCGAAGGTGGAGTCCCGACCGATATCACCTTGGACCGAAGGTGGAGTCCCGACCGATATCACCTTGGACCGAAGGTGGAGTCCCGACCGATATCACCTTGGACCGAAGGTGGAGTCCCGACCGATATCACCTTGGACCGAAGGTGGAGTCCCGACCGATATCACCTTGGACCGAAGGTGGAGTCCCGACCGATATCACCTTGGACCGAAGGTGGAGTCCCGACCGATATCACCTTGGACCGAAGGTGGAGTCCCGACCGATATCACCTTGGACCGAAGGTGGAGTCCCGACCGATATCACCTTGGACCGAAGGTGGAGTCCCGACCGATATCACCTTGGACCGAAGGTGGAGTCCCGACCGATATCACCTTGGACCGAAGGTGGAGTCCCGACCGATATCACCTTGGACCGAAGGTGGAGTCCCGACCGATATCACCTTGGACCGAAGGTGGAGTCCCGACCGATATCACCTTGGACCGAGGGTCCCAGTTCACTTCCTTGCACTGGGCCAACCTAGACACAGTTACACCACACCACAGCTTACCATCCTCAGGCAAATGGCCTCATCAGACGTTTCCACTGCCATCTTTAAGCAGCCCTGAAAGTTCAACTACAAGGTCCTAATTTGTTGGGCCAACTCCCATGGGTGCTGTTAAGAATTCGCACAGCAACAAAAGAAGACCTATCAGTGTTGTCAGCTCTGCACTTACCATCCCAGGGGACATTCATTTCATCCCTCTCAGCCACAAACCAGTGCTCTAGACATCCTCCAGCAACTGAGGGAGGAAACGGGTAAACAAAAACCTCTGTCACCTTACCAACATAGTTCTCCATCCTACCATGTCCTGATGAACCTGCAGTCCACCAACTTCATTTTCATTCAGAGAAGACAGCAAGGGACATCTCTACAATGTCCCTACAAAGGCCCATTCAGGGTGTTGCAGCAAGACAGTGTCGTTTTCACCTTGGACATTGGCAGGTGGCAGGACAGGATTACCATCAACCCTCAAACCAGCACATCTAGACTCAAACCAGCCCACACACCCAAAGACAGTAGAGTAACTTGCTTAAAGGGTGGCAGTGATTCTGGGGGGGCGGGGGTGATATACTGGGCTGAGCAACCGCGTGGTTAGATGGGTCAAATCTCTGCCCCAGTTGTCGGTCACAAGATGGCACGGACCCCCTTCCCTTCTGAGAAGCCTGTGGTTGGCAACACTCATTGCCTGGGGCATGGCACTGCTTCAGTGTTGCGTGCCGCTAGATGGGGAGTGATGCCATGATGTGCTGACATCACTTCCTAAGGAAGTGGGTGGTCTCCTCGAGCAGTGCAAGCAATTCAATATCAAGTTCAGTTACTGATTCACATCATACTGTGTGGCCGTCCCTCATTTCGGTAGCGCTGCCCTTAGCAGATGCTACATTGGTTCCATTTAAAGAAGACCTCAAATGCTTAAATTGAAGGGTAGTGTGGTGCTGCAGATCTTCCCTGTTCTTCTAATAACAGATAGAAAGGCTAGCTGTGGAATGGAATGTGATAAAATAGGGTGCAATTTTTGATTTTTCACTTGACTGAGTGGAAGGAGAGATGTTTGTTCTAACTGCAGGAGTGATTGCATGCAAGTTGTCAAATTTAATAAATGTATCTCTTTAACACAATAGTGCAAACTGACCACTACCTGTTTAACGTGATCTAAAGGCTGCAATAAGCGTCCACTTCCAGTCAGTCCCTGAATGGGATCATTTCAGTGAGGAAGTTTTGGTCACCATTGTCAACTTCAAGAATCTAAGATTACTATGAAATTATCCATTTACATGTGTAAATTGGAAACCAGAAATCAGGAAGGCAGAGAATAGACACTGTCATTTCTCTGTCTTTAGGAAGAGGATATGCAAAATGTAAAACATAAGCTGTAGCAATACCTTCAAAGAAATGTTATCCAATTTGTATGCAGGAAAATACCTTAAATATTGTACCCTGTGACTGTATTCTTTGAATGAGACCAAACAGTCTTAGTGAGGTGACCTTGTCTATCCGACAGTACAGGCTGCTCATTCTCATGAGCGTTATTTGAATAAAGTCTGCTTCAATTGTGCTGTGTGACTTGGTTGTACTCTGTATCTTTACAGGAGCTTGACTTTAACACAAGGAGCTGGTTTCAAACTAAGCTATTGACTGTTTAAACCTGGGGTGGGAAAGGTTTCCTCTCCAGATGACAGTGAATCATTCCATTTATCTGCCCCAAAGCAGTATGGAGACTCCATCATTTGAATTAATTTCTTGTACAGATGTTTAGCCTCACTTGCTGCAATTTCCAAGGTACAAACAACATTTCATAACAGAAAAAAGATAAGACAAAATGATAGTTCAATGAACAAATAAATGTTCACAGTTGGAATAAGTTGTGTAAGGGAGTCTCTTTTTGAAATTATTCTGCCAGAGGAAGGATCTCAATAGCAAGATCCTCAGGAATTGCTTCAATAGTGAAACTTTGGCAACCTATATCCCAGAGCTGGTGGAGGCAAAATCACTAGAAGTATTTGAAGAGGTAGATCATTTTTTTTTGTAAGATCAAAGAAATGGTGTCCACACAGAGTGGAATTGGCACAAAAGAGGACAAGCCTGGGGCCAGATTAGCCACAATCCTATTGAATGGTGAGGCTGCCTTAAAAAACATGGCAGATACTTCCTCCTGCTTTCATTTTTTTCTGTTCTTGAGTTCTTTCTGAGAAGATAAATTTATTCATCCTCTTAAAGAAAGCAGATCACTGAGCCCTGCATTACAAAGATATTGTAAATATCTGTCCACCCTGTACCAAATCTTGTGATCAGTGTACTTGGCAGCCACTCACACTGCTCAGAGAATGGCTGAAACACATGAAAGATTTTACTCAATAGATTTGAGCCATGGACATTTCACATCCCATGACTCATGAAGAGACTCGTACAATTGCTCACTGAGCATTAGTCTTATGTCCTTTCCTTTGATTCTTTTAATTCCTTGCTCTGGTCTGCATGGCATTTATTCATTCTCCCCTGTAATCACATTCCAATTGAAATGTCAGGTGATGTACCTTGAAGCCAAAACCAATTTCTTTAGCACCAGTAAGACCACTCCAACTCTAGCAATTAAAGGGAATGTGTGAATGCATAGAAACCTGTTAGTTTGCAGCAACAGTCAGCAGAAATAAAGTAATTTAAGTGGTAGAGGATACCTTTTAAATACTGTTAGCCCTGCTTAAAAAGTATTTTATCTTTGTTCAGCTGTGCAAGATTGAGAGAGCATCAGATGAACAACTGAGCACCATGGTAGCACTGTGCAAATCAGTGTTTGATGGTTACTAGCACAACCAGCGGTGCCAGCTGAAGCTCTTTGGTGAAAAGATTCTGCAAGAACGATTAGGTCCAGACATGTATTATTCAGATGCCACTGCTTGAGCACACACACCAATGGTTGCATCATTCTGGGGACCTCCATGATTCACACCACTAGTGTGCACAAAAAGTGAAGGCAGGTTGGAACCATTTGATATGTGTACGGCTCAAAATAGTGGGCTAAAAGTACTTCCATCCATCTCGTTCAATCTCAGTTGAACGTGAGAGATTAGATCAGAGTTAACAATAAGTATTGGAGACTGCTTAAATAGAAGTCATATCTTTCAAACTTGAATATTCAGGAACAACTTTCCAAAATGTTTGGAAAATTATGATTAGGTATAAAATCAGCATGCAGATATGTTTTGTGACAATGAGTGTGGAAAAAAATTTCAATAATTTTTGTGCATATATTTAAAATGATACTGAGAGGGGATGTACCGAACACAATCAACTCTGTTATTTTACATTATTTTCCATCATCCTTGTTTTGATATCAGGCTTTCATGTTCACTGCAGGAGAATCCCCAAGCTGTGCACTACCATATCATTCAATTACTGTAGCTGCCATGATTCCATCTTGAATGGATTTCACATCCCATCACCGATGGGTGCAGTGGGCAAAACAGCCTCCATCTTTACTACAGTGAATTCATGGTTCAATGGTCTTGGAGGAATCAGAATTTATCATCATGAACATGTCACAAAATTTGTTGTTTTGCAGAAGCATCACAGTGCCAACATTTATAGAAACCACCGTACAAAATAAATAAAAGTTGTGCAAGAAAGAGTCAAAGTAAGGCAGAGTCCTTGGTTCATTGATTATTCAGGAATCTGATGGCAGTGGGGAAGAAGCTGTCCTTGTGCCACTCTGTGGTTGTCTTCAGGCTCCTGTACCTTTTTCTTGCTGGTAGCAGAATGAAGAGGGTATAACCTGGGTGGAGGTGGACTTTGAGGATAGAGGCTGCTTTTTTAAGGAAGCACCTATAGTAGATGTCCTCAATGGAGTGAAGACTAGTGCTTGTGATGTCACAGGCTAAGTTAACAACCCTCTGGAGTTTTTGTCTTGTCCCCAGCATTGGCACTTTCATACCAGACAGTGATGCATCCAGCCAATATTATCTCCATGGTACACCAGTAACAGCTTTTGAAAGTCTTCAGTGACATACCAAATCTTCTTAAACAATAATTTGTTTGTCCTCTGGTGATCCTTTTCATGATTGCATCAGTTTAGAGGCTCCCGGATGGATCCATGGAGATGTTAATGCCCAGGAATTTGAAATTCTTGACCCTCTCTGCAACCGACCCTTCAATGAGGACTGGGTCATGTTCTCCTGATTTCCTCCTGAAGTCCACAATCATCTCCTTGGTTTTGCTAATGTTGAATGCAGGGTTGTTGTGGTGACACCACTCAACTAGCTGCTTCAACTCCCTCTCGTACACTTCCTCATTGCCATCTGTGATTCTCTCAACAATCATGATCTCCTCAGCAAATTTGTAGAGGATATTTGAATTGTTCCTAGCCACACCGTCATGGGTGAAGAAGTGAGTGGACCAGTGGGCTAAACACAGTGAAGAGATCAACACAGGCACTGTGGTCTTCTGATATGGAAATCAAGGATCTAGTTGCAGAGGCCTAGGGTTTAGAGTTGTTTACCAGCACTGAGGGAATAATGGTATTGAAGGCTAAGCTGTCGTCAATGAAAAGTAGCCATATGTAGGAGTTGCTGTTTTCTAGATAAAATTTTAAACATACAACATGGTATCAGGCCATTTCAGTCCATGACACCCAATTCACACCAAATTAACCTACATCCCAGTACATTACAAATGGTGGGAGGAACTGGAGCCCCCAGGAAAAGCCCACGCTGACACAGGGAGAATGCACAAACTCCTTACAGACAGCGTGGGATCTGAATCCAAATCCTGATTGTTGCCACCGTAAAGATGTTGTGCCATCCTTGTTTATCCAGAGCTGAGTGGAGAACCAGTGATATTGTGTCTGCTGTGGATTAACCTCCAGTAAAATATTGGTAATAGCTACAAAGCTGAGCCGAAAAGAAATCTTAGAGTTAAATTTGCACTGAATATTTCAAGAAAATCAATTGATAGTCTCAGCATGCGAGGAGATCAAATTAATGAGAAAATGAATTTAACATTTTCCTTGCTCTGGTCAAATTTATTTTTCACATTAATTTCAAAAACTGAATGGATATTAATAGAAGCAGTTCTTTCCAGGCACAAGGGAAAACAGAAAAGAACTTGTGCTGTACTCTGCTTGACAGAATGCACAGTACAGTTATTCATTCAGACCTTAGTCTTCACTAGAAAACCTCGGTTCACGTTCTACAAAACCTGACTGATGAGATTCATTAAATGTGGGAATTGTTCTCTTGATCTCAAAAATCTACATCAAACAGGATAAGGTCTGTTGAAAAGTTAGTCATTTAAATGTTGAACATGCACCATGCACAGTAAGAATGTTGTTTTCCAAAGCAGTCTTAATATGAATGTTTTAAACATTTTTTACTGCCATTTCTCACTACATTGTGATAATATTACATCAAAAATGCCAAATTTGTTGGAAAGTGAAGCAGGAGAAAGAACTGGATGAACTCAAGCTGAACAGAATCTTAGTGAAAATGACTTAAAAGTAAAAGAGCAAACCAATTATTGTCGCACCATTGGGTGGTAATAAAGTAAGATGACATGCTGACTATGAAGGGAACCTCAACCAAGTAGTCAAAAATGAGTGGTGACCACTGCAAACAAAGCAAACCATTCATTCTGAAATGGACGGATTTGATTCTTCATGAATTTACTCACATCACAAGTATATGCTAAATTAGTTGTGGACAAATGGATTCATTGTCAACATTCATTGCAACCAGAATGGCATAAACATTACAATACTACTAGGTAGGCAACCATGTGAATTCCTCCAAATATTTGTGTATTATATTTGAGAAAATGTAATCAAATAATTTAATCAAATTACTATGAAGTTCATGTATATTAATTGTCTTTGTTGAACCAGATAATTTTACATAAACTTGAGATTCCCTGTTGAAACCGCGTCCAATTTTACACTAAATTTAGATAACAATGGTTTACAATTTGACAAGGACAAGGTTGAAATGTGAGAATGAAGGTATCAGAAAATATGGCAGAGCTCAGATCTTTTGGAAATGGTTCCAAATTTCTCTAGATTTTCACAAGATTTAACAATAGTGTTTATGCACTTAAAAGGAGGAATACAGGAGATAGACTGAGGATCAACATAGAGCACAAAACTAGTGTAAACAGTTTGACAACAAGGCATTGATGTCATTGAAACTCATTATGATCTTGCAAACAATAAAGTTGGTGCTATCGGTCACATTAGGACAGATGACCAGAAATAAAGTTAATTGCATTTGTTTGGCACTTGAAAGGAAAGTGAATAGAATTATGTACAGTGTATAAAGGTTTCATTATTGTCACATAATATTCCATTTAGACAAAATAATTTTATGTATGTTACATTCTATCATAAGGAAGAGAGCTGCCACTTTGTCAAGAGCCCTTCACAGAAAAGAGCCCCAGCAAGGAACAAATCCCCAACCTCAGGTTTACAAGACCAGTGCTCTAACGACTGGTCTTTTCGAGCCTCATATACAGGCAGGAATATCACCTTCTCTTTAGTCTTGATAAAGGGTCCCAGCCTGAAGGGTTGACTAACTAATTCTACCTACAGTTACTGTCTAACCTGTTGAGTTCCTCCAGTAATTCTATGTTTGCTCAAGATTTCAGCAGTTTTTGTATTTCTGCAGCTTTTGTATTTCTTTTACATTTTGTGTTGTTAGATATAAATTCTTACCCCAATAACAGTCTCCCATCAATAGTATATTGCAGAGACAGATTTTTAAAAAAAAATCCCAATACAATGGATCATTGTTACTCTTTTTAAAAAATAAAATACAATTGATGATCTTATCCAAACTACTACAGCTTTGTTGCCCTGTCAAACGAGTCAGAACATGAGGGTCCAGTGGAGGAATGCCGTTGTCCTCAAAAGGGTATAGATTCAGGAAATTGTTTCACTTGCAAATTTCTATTCAATTATGTTAGTAATAGCTAACATAAAATGTTATATTAACTTTACTTTCAAAAAAACAACTTTGAATCAGAGATCAGAGCTTGTAAGTATTATCACTATTTACAAATATATTTATTGGCAGCTTTCAAAACAAACTTGCTTAGTACTTGAAAGAAAATCAGTGTAGTAAAACATGATCACTGAGCATTGGAGTGATTCAAAAAGGGTTGATCTGTGAATGAGCTGGCCAGAATTCATTGAGTTAATAATCTCCTTCTGTTTGGTATTTGCCTGCGATTTTGATTGCAATTTTTTTCTTGTGATATGTACCCATTGAACTCTTTATGGTAAACTACATTAAAGAAGCCCCTGAAAAGTTTGCTCTAGTGCCAAACTAATTTTAAGTACCAGACTGATACTCAGAGAATCTGCAATAAAAGCGATAATGGTGGATTGTTGAGCTCAAGGGGAATCTTCACTCCAATTCTGTCAAGGATCATACTCTAACCATGCACACAAGATCACAGAGGCGTAACATTTTTTTTTGTTGCCTGCAGCTCATTTCAGGATTTGAAATGGACACTGCTGGCATCAGTGCCACCATATCATCTGAATTGCTTTTATTAGGAGAGCAAACCATTATATCCTTTGCTAACAGACACGCTGATAAGCAATGGAATTGGAGTGCAGTGAACTATCAGATCCAGAAGACTGCCTGTGTTATGGAATGAGTAGTCCAAAATAATTTTTTTCAGCTGAACCTCGGCACTACGTTTGCAGATGAGTGAAGCCAAGTTCAAATCTTTCCACATTCTCATTAATTTTTCTTAAGGCACAGCACTTTTGTTTTCCTTCTTGCATTCTTCTATGACTAAGCTAATTAAATGCAATAGATTCCTTCAAGTGCCAGTTTAGAGAGACTCGCTGATAAAGATAATGGCAAGATTTGCATCAAATTTGCTCATTTGCATTTTTTCCTCTCAAAAATTTGAGCTGCTATTTTTAACCAGAGGCTCCTGCCCATTCATTGTCTCAGAAGTGCATTTGTGGCCTCTCTCGCCCCTCTCTTTATCCCCTCCCTCTCTCCCCCACTCCATTAATAACACCAGTCTTGTGTTGCGGCTGTAGATTCTGACACATGGTTAGCACAGCAATTAGCACAATGGTGTTAAAACACCAGCAACCTGGGTTCAAATTCATAATTGACTGTCAGAAGTTTGTACGTTCCCACCCTGTCTGCATGGGTTTTCTCCCACATTCTCAAGAAATTTGAAAAGTGGTTATATTTACTTACAAGGATGGTGTTCCATAGGTTAATTAAACACCAGTGTATTTGGGTGGAATAGGCTTGTGGGCTGGAAGGGTGTGTTATGCTATAGATCTTTTTTTTTTCTTTGGCTTGGCTTCGCGGACGAAGATTTATGGAGGGGTAATGTCCACGTCAGCTGCAGTCTCGTTTGTGGCTGACAAGTCCGACGCGGGACAGGCAGACACGGTTGCAGCTGTAGATCTACTTTCAATTTAATCATCCAAAGACTTGTATTTCAGAATTAAAATCATGATTTATTGTCATTAAAGAGTCACAAAATTTGTCTTGTGTCACTATCACAAGGCAAAACATTTGTTTAAACCACCTTACAGCAATAAATAAAAATAATGCATGAAAAGTCAAAGTAAGGCTGTGTCTATGATTCATTGATCATTCAGGAACCAGATGGCAGAAGGGAAGTTGTCTTTGTGTGGCCGATTACTCATCTTTAGGCTTCTGTACCTTTTTTGCCTCCTCCCCCCCAATGGTAGCAGAGTGAAGAGGGCATGGGCTGGATGGTGGGGTCCTTGAGCATTGAAGCTGCTTTCTTAAGACACTGCTTCATGTAGGTGTCCTCAATGGAGTGAAGTCTGGTACCCGTGATGTTGCAGACTGAGTTAACAACCCTCGAGAGTTTTTTTTTGTTCTTATCATTGACACCTCGTACCAGACAGTGATGCAACCAGTCAGGATGATCTTCAGGGTGCACCTGTAGAAATTTTTGGGAGTTGTCTATGACGTGTTAAACCTCATTAAACACCTCACAAAGGTTAATGCTGGCAAGCCTTCTTCATAATTGCATTGACATGGAGATTCCAAGAGAGATCCTCAGAGATATGGACACCTAGGAATTTGAATTTATTGACTCTCTCCACTATTGAGCCTTCAATGAGGACTGGATCATCTTCTCCTGACTTCCTCCTCAAGTCCACACTCATCTCCTTGGTTTTGCTAACGTTGAGCACAATGTTGTTGGTTTGATGCCACTCAATGAGCTGTGTGCTTCCTCGTTGCCATTTGTGATTCTGCCAACAACTGTGGTGTCATCAGCAAATTTGTAGATGACATTGGAATTGTGCCTGGGCAATAGTCATGACTGTACAGTGAGTAGAGCAGTTGGCTAAGCACAAATCCTTAAGGTGGACCTGAGTTGATAGTAAGCAGGAGATGCTTTACCAAATGTATAGATAATGATAATGAATAAAGCAATTAAGATTGAGTTTTAATATTAACAGGTCCATAAAAAAGAAAGATGTTATCTCATATTAAGAAATTGGGAGTCGATATTGCTTTTTCTCAGGAGGCTCTTAATTGAAAATGAAGATTTGAAATTGAAAACAGATTGGGTAGGCCAGGTAGCTTTTTCTTCATTTAATTCTAAAGCTAAAGGAGTAGCAATTTTATTTAAGAAAAATTTACTAGTTAAATTTTAAAGTGTAATTACAGATCCAGCAGGAAACTATGTAATGGTAAATTGACAAATATTTTCTGAGGAGTGGACTTTGAAGTTAGAAATCGATGGAAATTGTTTATCATTAAAAATGCCATTAATTAATCCTCTATTAATTTTCTCAAAAAATAATCCTGTTTTAAATATTTGGAATAATAAAGGAATTTCCAAATTGGGAGATTGTTATGACAATGCTAGATTGATGTCTTTTGACCAATTAAAAATTAAATACGACATTCCTTGCAACACATTACTTTGTTATTTTTAATTAAGAGCTTATTTAAGAGAGAAGTTAGGATCTGATGTGATTTAAAAAAATCTAAGAACAAATTATAGTAGATTAAGTGACTAAATTTTTTCAATGGCATATATCTTGTTTAATTCAAAAGAAAAATGGGAACAAGATTTAGCTACAACAATGGATCAACAGGTCTGGCAAGATTTATGTAAAGAAGTTATGTCTAATACAATTAATGCAAGATACAAATTACTTCACTATAATATTTTTATATCAAAATTGTACATTACACCTCAGAATTTGAATAGATGGAGATTCAATACATCAACTCAATATTTTAGATATGGAAAAGAAGTTAGAACTTTTTTTCACTCTACACGATCTTGTTTGAAGGTTAATTCTTTTGGGTTTCTGTTAATAAGTTTCTAATTCAAACTATAATTGTTGCTTTTCTGTTAAAACCTAAACTATTGTTAGGAAATTTTGAAAGTATTACTCCTAAATTACCTTCATCATACTCTCAATTGAAATTTGTTAAGTTGGCTTTAGTAATGTCTTGCTGCTACATGGAAATTAGATGTTTTATTAACATTAGAAAAATGACATACAGAGATTCAAAATTGCATTTCTTTAGAAAAAAAAACATTTTTAAGGGCTAAATATTCTGTAATTCTATAAATTTGGGGGCCATATGCTAGAATAGAGAGATTAAAACTATAATTTTCTTTTATTTTGAATCCTCCTGATCAATGAGGTTTTCCCTGAATGAATAATAATTTTTGGAACAATATTTTTGGGATTGCTGAATGTCATCTGATGCAATCCAAATTAATATGTAGCTATGCTATTATGTATTTTATAGTAGATTTAGATTGCAGAAAGATGCCATTAGATTGGGATTAGATTAGGTTGAGGGGTTGGGGTGTTAGGGATTTTCTTTTAGTTATTTTAGTTTTTAAGTTTTAGTAGTTTTTTTTAGTTTTTTCCTTCTTTTTCTTTATATATTTTTGACATATATTTGTTAACATTGTAATATTATGATTTGTTATTGCTTGTTATCATTATCATACATGTTGATTTCAATTAAATATACCCTATCTGCATAAAAAATATAGTACAATTCTTACTGGGTAAACAATACTACAAAACAGTAGAATAAACTGTTGATTATGCTGCATCAACTTCAACAGTTCAGACAATTTTTCTCATGGAAAGCAATTCCGCACACTTGGTATTAATGTTTTAGTTGCTTCTTCTTTTGGTTTCTGCATTTATTTATTTCTGTGGTAATCTCAGTAAGAGTTACTTTTCATTGTTCCTATATATTCCATAATTTCAAATTTATGGTGACAAAGAATAATCCCATTATAGGACATTATCCCTATGTCTCGTGATTCTGAAAACCAAACATTTATTTACAGTACAATTTCAGGTGTTCAAGAGAGAGCAAGGAGAGCACATGGCTCAGGTGGCAAGCGGGGAGAGAACCTGGCTCAGGTATCTTGTAGGGAGAGAACAGCAGCGTGACTCATGTACATGAAGGGTGTACTTCTATACGCCACTGGGTCCAGAGGGCAAAGGGATCCAGGTGCTGAGCTCCACGTCTGAGAAGGAAGAGGAGAAATGAGCCGGCACTGATAAGGGATGTTAGAGGGAGAGAAGCCAAGGGGCAGCAAGAGCCAGGTCTGAGGGAGAAGCAGGTGATGGGAAGCCCCTTGGCAGCCAAGTCAGTGCAGAGGGACAAGATGATAGGAAGCAGCCCAATGGCAGTCGAGCCAGGCCAGAATGAGGCAGGCAAGAGCGCAACAGAGCCCAACAGGGTGAGCCTCTTTTTTTTGTTTTAATATGACATCAATGATGCTCACAATCTCCCACACAGCTGTGTTTCTCAGAACAGTTCCAGCTGTGTGGGGGATTATGGGTAGCAAGGACGGCCTTTGCTCCTTGAGCCGCCTTCAATTTGGTGTCACTCCATAAAAAGGAATTATGTTTTGTATGAACCTATACCACCACCATTTTAATTCCATAATCAGGAATAATCCAAATACTGAGAAGTGTCTGGTTCTAAGAATCTCAAAAAGGATAAGGACCTGTGCTTCACTTGCTTTCCATGCAATCTATTTTGTATGTACAGGAACTCCCTGGGTAATGAATGACATAACTTGCAAAATCTCACATGCATGTTACGTTAATTTAAAATTTTTAGACACCCAACACAGCCCATGAGCCAATGCTGCCCCAAATACACCAATTAACTTATAACCTTTGCATGTTTTGGAGGATGGGATGAAACCAAAGCACTGGAGGAAAACCCATGCAGGTACAGGGAGAACATAAAATCTCCTTGCAGGCAGTGCAGGATTCAAACCTGTGTCACTGGCACTGTATTAGTGAGGAGTTGACCACTACTATGCTAACCATGTCACCCGATATTCTCCCATGGACTTGGAGATAGTAATAGTAGAAATAAGAATAAAATGTTTCATGGGATAGAGTTTATATTTTCCAGTAGTTTAATTCTGGTTAATGTCAGGGTGCACATTTTATGAAATGAAATTATACCAAGCCTATATGACCAATATAATTTAGGTAGCAATAGAAATGATGTCTTTGACTTGTGGAGATTCTGCTGATGAATAGTTGTCAAAAAGCAAAACCCTTCTGCAAGCAGGGGACTGACTAGCTGCCTCACCTGTACTGGTGGTAATCCTACTGGAAACCCATTTGGACATAGGGATAACATCACCACCGCAACAGTGGCCATGAATGAACATAGGTCATTGAAGCTGTGAGGCATTCACTTTGGTAGCTGTGTCAGTGTCATCCAGTTACATTTTTATTGCTTGCAGACAGGATTGAGAATATTTGGATCATACTAAATATTGTTCAAGGACTCAAAACTGTTTACCTCTCATGGCAGGTTGGTGGATTCAGCACATTGTGAAAGTCATCAACAGACAGGAAAATGACAGGCTGTTAGACTGATTTCTTATTATTGACAAACAGATTAAAGTTGATTTTTCTGTCAGAGACACAGAACTGGTTTTACTGGTTTTCCTCCCCCCCCCCCCCTCCCCACCCACGAGGCATTTATGGTACCCAGATCTAGATCAGTTATTTTTCCCTCTTCATTTGATGAGAAGGCAGGTATTAGTCAAAGAGCAAGAATACTTATGGCCAAATATGAACAGAACATTTCAGTGAATGTCATCATTCAAGACACTGACAACCAGACAAATATTTTCCAAGATCTTCATCACTGGCTATCCATACAAACTCAGACTCTAAACTGTACATCAAGTAAGGACATGTTTTCCAGCTTGTCATGACAGGGTGACAATGCTTTGATTCCTGAGGCTAATTTTGACAAAAAAACAAGAAATGACTTTGCTGAAGAGACTCAGCAGGTCAGGTAGCATCTATGAAGGGAAATGGAGAGCTGATGTTTTGAGTCAACATCCTTCAAGGCAGGATCTTGACCCAAAACAGTGACTCTCCATATCTCATCACAGATGCTGTCTGACCCCTCCAGTAGCTTGCTTTTTCCAGCATCTGTGGTCATTTGTCTCTTACTTTAAAAAAAATCTTATTTGCCCTTGCTAACAAATTGTATCTATTTTCCTGCTTCTGACAAAAAAGGACAAACAGACTTGTTCCCTTACCTTCATGCAGGAAGCAGAATATTGAGGGTGGATAATTAGTGGCAGCTACATTTAAAATTATGGGACTAGGCTAATCTAATGGAATAAATGAGCAACTGCAATACAACATCAGTAGTTGATAATTGATAATGCAAGGAAAATTTTGACCTGGCATTGCAACAAAATTCAACAATAAATAGCAGCACCTCTGTATTTGCATTTTTAGTACTCCCAGGTATAATAAATACCCACCAGACTCCATTTCCAAGATTGGTTTTCCTTTTTGATCAGATTTTAGGCCTAATTTCAACTGTAATATATAAATGTAGACAGGCCCCTCTCCTGGGGTCCATGTAAATTCTTGTATGTAGTTTAAATGTCAACAAACTGAAATGGTAATTGTTGCACTGTTGAAGGAGTACCTGACTGTCAGTGTGCTCACCCAGTAGCTTCAGTGGGAGAAAGACTGAGCTACTTTATCTGCTGGTGCCAGCACTGCTGCCTTGACAGCAGGTTGCAACACTCTGATACCCAGAGTGTGTGTGACCGACCTGAGCTTCCCCAGTTCCCTTCCAAGAGGAGAACTTAATGTAACAGGAGTCACTTGACGACTCAAGACAGGGTGTTTAAAGGGGAAGACTTGCGTGACAGAAGTTCACTTATTAACCCAAAAGTGGGCTTCAGAGGTGTAAACCTCATGTAGTGACTAAGAGGTCTCTAGGTGAAAATTCCCATGTGAAGAAATCAAAGGTGGTTTTTGCCACATTCAAAACTCAGGAAAGTCACAAGTCTACAGTGATCATGGCCATCTGTCTCCACATCCAACAAGAAGACCAGCATGCAACCAAACTAAGAATCCCAAGCCTGGAGACCAGATTCTGTGAGCTGTTCCTTTTTGACTGACAGACTTGTCATGACTAACTTGAGGCTTTGTTTTGTGAATTTTCATATGGGACATTTTGAGCTTGGACTGTAATAGTCTGGGTTTCCCCCCCCCCCCCCCCCCCCACCCCCACCACATATACCTTATCTGTTGTTAATGAGGAGTTGCCATAAAGGCTGATGTTTGGGGATTAAATTTATTGAGGTAATTCCATTATTGTTAACTTGTTAATACATTTTATGTGAAACTTAATCCATCTGTTTATGCATCTCTCAATTACTGCTGGTGAGGCGTAACATAAATGTACAAAATAAAACTATCTGAACTGCAGTGTGAATTGTTTCTTTCAAGTATTTGTTTTTAATCAGTTAACAAGGATTGTGGCTGAGAAAAATATAGGTCCGTACTGCTTTTTTTCAGTATTTTGTGTTCACTTTTTTTTCCCTCCCCAAGTTGTGAAAGTCCACTGAGGAATCACGTGGCAATTATTGAAAGAGACTGGCTCTAATTCAAAATTTGCACACACCTGTCATTCCTATTGGTAAGCATTCACTTGCAATAAGCAGGATGGAGAAAATTAATGGAGGCACTGAAAAGAGAGGAGAACCACCCTGAAGTTAGATTCACCAGTTACTTTTGGAGAATGGCCATCACTCTACTGAAGACCAGTCTGCTGGACATCCTATCTGCAGCAAGATCATTCTCTCTTAAATGAGTCAAGTGCTCCAACAACAAGGCCAGCCTCTCAGCAGGGCAAGGTCTGCATGGACTTTGCTTATAATGATCACAATAGCCAACATATATATTTCATGTTAAAAAAATAGTGAATTATGGCATATTGTGAGCAGTCACCATTATTTTATTCTTTGGTGGTCCACAATGTCATCTGCATTTGAGTTGCTAAGACAACCTAAAATTTGGTTTATGTGTTAACAAGAAGCAATCCATTAATGGCATAACTCACAACTTCAGTATCCTCTGTGCCCGTGTGAACAATCAGCTTTTTAAACGATTCGATAAAAAGAGACTATCAGAGCAGTTAAATTATGGTTGTGCTGTGAGGATTAGTCTGGAGGAGTTTTGCATCAGTTACCAGGTGCTCAGCTAAATGCTGTACATGCTCAATGTCATGATGTCTAAGCGATTGTTATCTATGTAGCAGACCAATAGAAGGTATGAGGAAGTAAGGAACCCAAGCATCTTTACATTAGCTGCTCATACTTTACTGGTGCTTTTAAAAAAACCTGTCCTTTCAGTTACTGTCCAACATTTTGGTGTTCTGCTGTAACTGGAGGTAAGCAATAAAATTTGCAGAAGCTGGGGTCCAGGGCATGACACAAGATGCTGGAGAAACTCAGTTCACTGCACTAAGTGATCTGATGAGTTTCTCCAGTTCAATTGTCTACTGACCACTGCAGGATCCACTTGGACACAAGGGGAAAGTCAAAATAAAATTTACATGAAACAATTGTTAATTTAGATCAGTTTAATTCTATTTTTACTGCAGTAATGGAATAATTCATATTTTCCCACTTTACACTCTAATTGTCAGCTGTCTGCCCATTCACATAGCCTGATTATATCTGATTACTTTTAAAGATAAATCAAACAAGGTGATGATGAGATGAAAGGATAGAAGAATGTGGTTCCATCTTTGACTTTATGGAAGTACATAACCATGAATGACCTGGATAAATAACAGTATTTTCTCCAGCGTAAGAGAGTTTAAAACTGGAGAGCATAGGTTAAAATTAGTGTCAAATGACTTAAAATGGACCAGACGGGTAACTTTTTCTACACAGAGGATGGTGGATGGAATGAGCTGCCAGTGGGAAAAAAAATAAATTGATACAATTGTGACATTAAAAAAAAATTGAACAGGTACTTAGATACAAAAGGTTGAAAAAGGATGAGATAAATGCAGGAAAATGCATCCATCTTAGGTAAACAAATTAGTCAGGACAGAAAAGTTGGGCCAAAGGGCCTATTTCCATGCTCTACAGATCCATTACTCAGATTCAAACTGTGTCTTAAAATAGAAGAGACTATAGAATTAGGAAAAAGATACAACAAGGATTCAAAGTAATTAGGGAGCAGGCTGAGATCTCCAAAGGTCTTTAGCTTGCTGGGAATTTTGCATGATTGCTTTCTGAATGGGAATGATTGGAGCAAAAGTACTGGAATTTTACAGAGGACCAGTGTATTATCCTGACCCTCTAAAACCAGACTAATAACTTCAAACTTGCTTTTGTACCACTCTGATAGCAAAACTAATAAGAAACACACAGCATGCAATTCCTTTCTACAATGGCAATTAGGGATGCATATGTCAGACAGCAGTTTGAATATTACAGGAGTAGCTTTCTTTTGAGCCTGACACTACCTATCTATTCTTAAGAATCTGCTACAGATGTTCAGTCACCATAACATAGATATCTCTCATTATGCAGTGGAACACAATGAGGCAGCTGGATTAAATCTTATGTTAAAACTCTATATTTGTACAACTCAGAAGAGGGCATAAAGTTTAATTTAAGAAAATTAATAATTGATTTTGAATATGCAATGAATATAAATTTAATTATTGCAAATGAAGAGAATTGCTGACTATTTCATTGGGCTTGGATCAGTGTTCTACAAATTGTAGGCGGCAGTACGGTGATGGGAATAATATCCTCTGCTGAAGGAGTGATTTCATTGCAGGATATTCTAACACAATTAGTACCAAGCCATGCTGACCCAACAGTAATGAATTATGAACACTGTGGTATACAAGTACTGAAATATTTATATTTTAATTTCAAAATTAAGTAATATTTTGAAAAAAATGACCTGCTTACTTTAAGACTACTTGGCAATTTAAAATGTGAAAAATAGTTTGCCACTTAAAATTTTAGAATCATATCACAAATGATATTGAGACACCTGCCTGCTTTTTGTTTATGCCATGAAAAAAGCTCAGGCCTGAAATCCATATTTGTCCTTGAGATAATGACAGTGTCATTATCATTTTTAAAAAAAAAGGTTGGAGCCTTTCCAACGTATGGATCCTCACAGCACTTCTGGGATTTAGACCAGTCAGTTATGTGGGATTGGCAATATATTTTCAAAGAAGTGAGTTTTTTTTTTAATGATGGAGGAGACGCTGCCTATGGTGGTGTTCCAAAGCATCTTATCCTTCTTAATGTGGTATTTGTTTGTCCCATGCATACTACAGCAAGTTAAGCTTCAAAGACTGTTTTCATCACACATTATTTGTGAGAGAAGACTGTGAGCATGCCCCATTTTCTTATCTGGATTATATCACAATATGATTTATGATCGCAATGCAGTACTGGATTGCTGGATACTTTTATCTTGAAGATTTTGTGTCCTTAAGCCTCCACAGGCTACTCCCAGCACAAGTCTCAGCTGCATGTAGACTCAAAAATGCAGGTTCATGGAAATGTTATCAATAGCAGTCTGCATGCTAAATGTTGTTCCAGGGCAATCTGAGAACAATGTTCGAAGCAATTCATAAACCAAAGGTTTCATCCTGTGCTTTGTATCTCATTCATAAAACATGCAATTTCCAGGTAGGTGAATGCAATACAGTTGACTGACAGGGCAAGGCTACTTGTAATTAGCCAGTAAGCCCAAAAAGCTGTATTACATTCAGCAACACTAACCTTGAATATTTAACCTTTGTATCCATCCAACTTGTAAGCATATGTGAGCTGATTTTATTAAGAATATATTTTTTCCGAACAAGCTATGGAGTATTTCAACTGGCTGTTGATCAACTTGAACATACAGCACAGTATAGGCCCTTCAGCTCATGACATTGTGTTGACCTATACCAAACCTAATCAACAATTTAAACCTTCCCCTCCTCATACCCATAACCTTCTTTTTACCTGCATCTATATGCCTGTTTAAGTGTTTTTTTTTTAAATATCTCTATTATTATCCCTGCCTCCACCTATACCTCTATCAATGTATTCTAGGCACCCATTACTGTTTACAAACCTACCCCGACGTCAAACATTTGTCCCCTCAGCTTATGCAGATGTCCTCTGTTATTTGTGCCTGTTGACTTGGGAGAAAGGTGTAGGTTATCCACCCTGCATCACCAAGTGTCTGTAATGCCCACAACATTGCAATTCCATGTTCTGTTCCATGTGTGAAGTTAATCTCCCTTATTCCCAATACTTTGTGTGCTAAAATAAACATATTTAAATTCTTTCAACTGACTATAGTTATACTCCCTCATCAGCATGTCCATCTTCAATCTCACTAGATTTTCACCATCTCTGCCCAAACATTTTGGTTCATATCTCTCTGCCATACTAGTTGAAACAAACACAACTCCTCCCTCCTCCCTCCTCCCTCCTCCCTCCTCCCTCCTCCCTCCTCCCTCCTCCCTCCTCCCTCCTCCCTCCTCCCTCCTCCCTCCTCCCTCCTCCCTCCTCCCTCCTCCCTCCTCCCTCCTCCCTCCTCCCTCCTCCCTCCTCCCTCCTCCCTCCTCCCTCCTCCCTCCCACCAACACTTCTAGCAAACTTCTCTGCCAGGATATTGCTCACCTTCCAGGCCAGGAAAAAAATCCCAATGATCAAGAAACCTTGAACACTGCCCCCTGAAGTCATTATAAGCCATGCAATGATCTTTTATATCATCCTATTCTTACCCTCACTGATTCATGGCACAAGAGGCTGTACTGAGATTACCACCCTTGAGGTCCTGCCTTTCAGCTTCCTGCCAAGCTCCCCACACTCCATCAGCACTTCATTAATTTTCCTACCCATTGATATCCAATATGTACCATGACTTCTGGCTTATCACCCTACCTTTTCAGGATCCATTGACCCAATCAGAGACATCCCTGAGGCAACAAACCATCTAGGTGTCTCTTTGGATTTCATAGAATCTTCAATCAGCTCCTCTAACTATTGGATCCCCTCTCACTACCAGTCTCAATTTTGTCCCTCTTACTCTTCTGAGCCACAGGACCAAACTCAGTGCAAAAGACCAGGTCACTGGTGCTTTGCATTGGTCCCCTCTCCCTCATAATCCTAAGTGGTATACTTATTATTGGAGAGAACAGCCACAGCAATACACTGCACTACCTGTGCTTTCTCTCTTCTGACAGTCACCCAACTACTTGTCTCCTGCATCTTTGGTGTGACTGTCTCACTGTAGCTCAACCTATAAACTCCTTGTTCTTCCATACAAACTGAAGGTCATTGAGCTGCAGCTCCAGTTCCTTAATTCTGTCTGTAAGGAGCTGCAACTCAATGCACCTCATGCAGAGTAGATATCAGAGATGAAAAAAATCTCTCAGGAATCCCACATCTCCAGAGATGAACATCCCACTATCCCTGTTGCCATTCCGATTATTCTATAGGGTTCTAGAATACCCAGTCAAGTATCCATTCTATTGTAATAAAATCAATACAAGTAAAAAATAATCGACTCTCAGAGCCTTACTTTTGTCTCTTTCTCTTCATGCCAATATTTCTGGAGCTAAGCGTCAACAACCCATTCTAATTCCAGCCCACTGACACAATGGCCACTTCATTTCTACCTCTCACATCATTGTCCCACTCTCACACATGCTTGCTCCAACTGTATGTGTGGGGGAAAAAAAACATGGAATATACACTCAAGTCAATCTATAGAAGACAGCCAAATCACTGCTGGCACTGTATCTACCAATAGTTAAAAAGAAACAAACAATATTTTACATGTTAAAACATTTGGAGAGAAAGCGACCTGGTGGCAAGATAAGAGGTCCTCTTTCATAGAGACTTATGGTTGAAAGTGGATGTCTTATCAGAGCAATTCTGAAATGAAAAAAGTCTGAGTTACATTTGTGCAAAATCCTTGTGGCAGTTGGTAATTTGTAGTTGAGAATCAAAATAAGGATGATTTTACACAGAAGATTACCTTTCCTTATTAACATTAACAATTGTGTAAATTTCAGTGATCTGTATTGATGTCCATCCATTTTAATTAAACATTGTGGTCTGATACAAACATAGTGTGTAACCTTTACTGGTTAGGTCACTGAGTTACGTGGACTAAGAAAGTCAGCTGTTAATAAGAATTATGGATTTTGATGTTTTATCACTGACATTTTCATTTCCCATTTCTGGGTCAAATCTTTCACTTGAGTTACAAGGTGAGGCTGGATAAGCTTGAACCATGAGCTGCACGGTTGGCATAGCAGTTAGCATAATGCCTTTACAGTGCCAGCAATTGGGACCAGGGTTCGAATCCTGTGCTGTTTGTAAGGAGTTTATATGTCCTCCCCTGTCTGTGTAGGTTTTCCCTAGGGGCTCAGTTTCCTCCCGCCATTCAAAATGTACCAGGGGTTGTAGGTTAATTGGGTGTAAATTGGACAGCATGGATATGTGGGGCAAAATGGCCTGTTACTCTTCTGTATGTCTAAAATAAAAATTTAATTTTGGAATATAACTTTAAATGTAAACTTATTTTCCCTGTAGCATAGGAGGCTAAGGGGCATCTTGTAATAGGTATAAAAACTCATGAGATAGGTGAATAGCCTTTTATGCCTAGTGCAGGAGAGCCTCAAAATAGATGGCATAGGTTAAAGGTGAGAGGGGATACATATAAAAGGGAACTAAGGAGCATTTTTTTTATTTCATGCAGAGAACAGTGAGGATCAAGCTGTCAAGGGAAGTGCAGAATCCAGGTTCAATGAGAGCATTTAAAAGACATTTGGGCAGGTCATTGACTGCAAAATGTTCGAGGAAATGGGCCAAGAAGCAAATTGGACTAGACCAGATAGAGAACTTGGACATTAGGATGTATGGCCTTTTTTTTAAACTATATAGCTCTTATATTGCTTCAAAACTCTACAAATTGAAGATTTATAATAGAAGTAGTGAATTGGATTCAATAATGGATGGACAGGAGAATCCAGAGAATGGTGGTGAATGATTGCTAATCAAACTGGAGGTTTGTGACTAGTGTTGCGCCTCAGGGATCAGTGCTGGGACCATTGTTATTTGTCATCTATATCAATGATCTGAATGATAACTTGATAAGTTTGCAGATGACACCAAGCTTGCAAGGGGATTTGGACCAACTGGAAAAATGGGCTGAAAAATGGCAGATGGAATTTAATGTAGACAAGGGTGAGATGTTGTAGTTTGGAAGGGCAAACTAAGAAAGGTGTTGTGTGTAAGGAAACAAGTTTGGTAGGTCTCAAAGGCAACGACCCTGAACACAGTTTTGATGTAGGGAAGAATTTTATTTACAGAAGGCAAGTGTGGGAAAATGGCAACTGAAGCAACACACACACACACACACACAGACACAGACACACACACACAGACACAGACACACACACACAGACACACACACACACACAGACACACACACACAGACACACACACACACACAGACACACACACACACACAGACACACACACACACACACACACACACACAGACACACACACACACACACAGACACACACACACAGACACACACACACACACAGACACACACACACACACAGACACACACACACACACAGACACACACACACACAGACACACACACACACAGACACACACACACACAGACACACACACACACAGACACACACACACAGACACACACACACAGACACACACACAGACACACACACAGACACACACACAGACACACACACAGACACACACACAGACACACACACACAGACACACACACACAGACACACACACACAGACACACACACACAGACACACACACAGACACACACACACAGACACACACACAGACACACACACACAGACACACACACACAGACACACACACACAGACACACACACACAGACACACACACAGACACACACACAGACACACACACAGACACACACACAGACACACACACAGACACACACACACAGACACACACACACAGACACACACACACAGACACACACACACAGACACACACACACAGACACACACACACAGACACACACACACACAGACACACACACACACAGACACACACACACACACACACACACACACACACACACACACACACACACACAGACACACACACACACAGACACACACACACACACACTACAATGCCCAACCACCCCTTGACTCAGTGCAGACACAGCTCTATGCTACAAGGGACATTAATTAAATGCTCCCAACCCTTTTAACAATGCACATCTTACCAACAGTTTTTTTCCAGCACCCTCCACATTTCTAGGCCTGGAATGAAGCAAGATGGTCTCAAGCTGGCAGAGAGAACAAAGAGCACATGGGACATTTATAGTGCTGGAGGGACAAGCCCAGATCATTTACTGGGGGCCAATAGCTCAGTGGCAGGAGAGTTAATCTAATTACAACAGCCAATGGCACAAGGCCAAGTGCAGGCAGGCTGGAGAGTGTAGTCCATGTAATTTACATGGATGCAACAGCAAGATGTGCACCAATGGGTGGAGCAGAACCCAAATTTGATTGGCAGCTGGTGTATCCTCTGACAAGTAGGGGTCAGTGCTGTCACATGACAGCCACAAATCTTCCCAATACAATCCACTCCTTGGAGGTCACACCACTTGCCAATCATGAGTAACAATAACTATGTATATTACAAGTCAAAACAGGTTTTAATAAAAAAAACAATACAGATCAAGTGGGTCAATAAATACACTACTTCCTTCCGAATGCTGGACAAGGCACATCATCAAATTCAATGACAACACCTCAGCAGCCCCTCTCCCATCCCTGACCAAACAGTGTCGCTGAGTTACCGATGGACCAGCGTGCTCTGGGAGCTGCTCTCCAGTGCCAGAGGGGTGGGTAGAAAAAGGAATTTATTTTGTAACCAACTCCTATGCCTGGTTTCTCTGGCTTAGCTGGCAAATGTGAGCACCCTTTTCACCAACATCTGCGAGGCAGGCAGTAAAAGGTCAATTATCAGATGCCAGAACCCTCTCTTGGCTTGCGTATACCGCGCCATGGCCTTATGCTTGGGTGTTCCCCAGGCACAGAGCCAGATGCATTTCCCTGTGCCCCCACCTCCACCATGGTGAGGCAGGGGGCAGGCCAGCAGGTATAAATCCAGGTTTGGATGTATAAAAATCTGCTTTGCTGGGCTGAGGTTTGACACCAGGATGCTTTCCCTCTCACATTCTCTTTCAACAGGTGCCCCAAGTGCCTGTGTTGGATTCCTGTAATGATAGCCAGGAGGAGTCAATTTAGAGTAAATAAAGGCTCCCACCGCCCCCACCCCATGGGGAGTTTTTCTGTTAATGGGAGTTTCTGGGATGATGCTGTCATTGTGAAACAAAATATATACAATGTTTCTTACCATGGTCAACTCACAAACTAACTTTGCAGCCACATTGCAATTATACATCTATAATTTCAGCTTCTCTGAGTGTGCTTAGAGACATTATGATAATATAACAACAATTAAGCATGCCATTTAAGAAAATCACTATGATGTCCCACCACCCATTGACTCAGTGCAGACACAGCTCTATGCTACAATGGACACTAATTAAATGCTCCCAACCCTTTTAACATTGCACATCTTACCTACAGTTTCTCCAGCACCCTTCCACATTTCTAGGCCTGGAGTGAAACAGAGTGGTCACAAGCTGGCAAAAAAAAACAAAGAACACATGGCACCTTTATAGTGCTGGAGGGACAAGCCCACATCATTTACCAGGGGCCAATAACTCAATGGCAGAAGGGTTAATCTAATTATGCAGCCAATGGTGCAAGGCCAAGTACAGACAGGCTAGAGAGTGCAGGGCAGGTAATTTACATGGATCCAACAGCAAGATGTGCACTAATGGGCAGGGCAGAACTAAACTTGATTGGCAGTTGGTGGATCCTCTCACTAGGTAGAGGGCATTGCTGTCACATAACAGCTACAACCCTTCCCAATACAAAAGGACATACACAGTAAATAGTAGGACCCTGAGGATTGTAGTAGAATAGAGGGATCTGGGAATACCGATTCATAGTTCCCTGAAAGTAGTGTCAGAAGTGGATAAGGTTGAAAAGAGAGCTTTTAGCATATTGGCCTTCATAAATTAAAGTATTGAATGTCGGAGTTGGAATGTTATGCTAAAGTTGTATAAGATCTTGGTGAGGTCAAAATTGGAATATTATGTGCAGTTTTGGTCACTAAACTACAGGAAAAGTATTAATTAATAAAATAGAAAAAGTGAAAAGAAGATTTGCATCACATTCTTGAATAATCAATGAACCAAAGACGTTGCCTTACTTTTCGTGCACTATAATTTTAACTTTTTTTTAAAGTAATGTTGTAAGATGGTTATAATATGAACGTTTGCTCTATGATGCTGCCACAAAACACTATATTTCATGACTTGTTTATGACGATAAATTCTGATTCTGATTCTGAATATCATTCTGTAGCTTCAGTTTGTGTGTTTGCTACAAATGTACTAATCTTACTTGCTGCATTCATCTTCAAGTAGTTAGGAGAATTTTGGCACTACTCTCTGACCTCTTACAATCACAAACGAAACTCTCCACCACCAGCCGCTGTCTCTCATCACCAAACCAGCTTTAGATCCAATTTCCCCAACTTGTTCTGGGCCTAACTATGGGATATTGTCTTACTGAAGTCCATGCAAACTGCTCAATGGTATATTATATTAGAGAATTTTAAACTACCCTAAAAATTAGTTAGACAGGACTTTCCACCAAATCCATGCAAATATTCCTGACCAATATTATCTTGCTAATTGTCATTTAATCTTACCTCTCAAAATCCATTGCAATAACTTGAAGTTCAAATTTATTATTATCTGACTGTACATATACAGCCAGACAAAAAAAAACAATTATCCAGACAATAGAGCACATATATTTCTACAGATGTTTGATAAAAGATTTAAATGTGCAAGTTGAATGGATAAAGAAGTGGAATAAAGACCTGCTTTGGAAAAGTAGATTGATTGAGTGCAATTATGTGATTAGATGGCAACGTGTTCTGATTTCCAGATTACTCTTAATGTTTTGAAGTTCCAGGACACAAATATCGTTTGACTTAAATCTTCATGAACAACAAATATCATTGCACTTCAGGTATTAAAATAACCAATGACCAGATAGCAAAACATTTTTAAATGTATCTCATCTGCCTTTGCCAAGTTTAAGTCTTAATGCGCCTCATTTGCTTGACTGCATCATATAATTGGCCTCCATTCTCAATTGGTTCATTTCGGGCAAGTGCAATTATTTGTATTTTTTACTGACTTGCATGAAAACACAGCTCTTCATTGTTCAAAGAAATAAATATTTGCATTTATATAGCAATTTTATAAGAGTTGAGATATTCCCATTAACTTTTATATTCAATGCTGTTACAGTGTAAAGTGGGAAATGTGGATTTCTATTTGTGAATATCAAAACAGCAATGGAAAAAAATCCAGCTCATTTTGGTTTTCAGATTGGTGTTGATTGAGGAATAATAATTGGTCAATATCCAGGGGAGAATACATGTGCCCTACTTTAGAAAATGTTTTCTATTTATCTGGGTGAATATATTTGTATATAAGTTTTACTTCCCAAGTGAAGGATGGTGCTTTTGGCAGACAAAACTCCTCTAAGATACACATACAGATGAAAGTCCTTTCAAATCTCAGGAATAGGACTAACCCACAATACCTTTGTCTCCAAAGTGAGGATATCAGCTCCTGATTGGGGAAGGTCTTATCAGGCCTATAAGGCTTTAACTAAAAAGATAGGGAAAGAGCAGGAAATGTATGATTCTGTTCGAAAGAAGGTAATGGCTGGCACAATAAGGGAACCATGGGTTGAGGCTCTGCATAAAAAAAAAGGAAACGTTGATTATAGGCAGGTGAAATCAAGCAATAGAGCTTGAAAACAAGCAAGGGCTATGAGATGACTCTCGGCGACAAGGTAAGGAGAATCCTAAGAAATTCTATGTATATTAAAGATAATCAAGTAACTAAGGAAACCAAAGGGCATCATCAAAAGAACAGTTTCATCAGTGAACTCCCAAATGTGTATTTTTTATGTGTGTTTACCATGGAGAGGAAAAAATGGGTTGTGAAAAGGGGAAATGAATAGCAATGACTGGAGAGCGTTCCAGCTGGTTGCATCTCTGCCTGGTATTGGGGTGCCAACTTTCAGGACAAGAATAAAGTCCAGAGGGTTGTTAACTTGGCCTTCCAGAGGCCAATGTCAGGAAATATGTTGAAGGTCTTAAAATACATGAAGTCAGATAAATCCCTTGGATCTGATCTAGAACTTATGGGAAGTTAGGAATGAAATTACAGAAGCTTTGCATTGATATTTGCATCATCACCAAGCACAGATGTGGTGCTGAAGACAAGAGGGTGGTTAACCATAATCTGCTGGAAGAAATCAGCAGGCCAAGCAGCATCAGTGGGAGGAAAGAACGGTTGATGTTTTGGGCCAAACCTCTTCATCAAGACAAAAACTTTGGGTTTCATCCTGAGCTGTTAACAATTTTTTTTTCACTCGCAGATGCTGCTGGACCCCTAGTGTTCCTCTAACAGATTATCTTGAGCTTCAGAATTCAACATCTTCAATCTCCTATGTGCAACCAAGACCAGGTTAAAATACGTCTCTTCATTTAATCAAAAAGGCTTGAAGGTTAAAGCAGGGAACAACTAGCAGGCAAGATTAACAGAGGAGATTCAGAGACACCGGATCTTCTTGCATTGGGAAATGCTGGTACAAATGAGGGATATTTACATTGTTTGTAGGGTATCAGGATTTGAAGAAAAGGTTGGTAGACATTGTCTAGCAGGACTTTAACAAGATCTTGCATTGCAGAGTAGTCTAATTGCATGGCAGCTAGCCAGTTGAATACAGAATTGCCTTGATGACATTTGGTTATTCAGATTGTAGGTCTGTGACCAGAGGTGCTCTGCAGGTATACTAATGACATGGATGACAATGTAGTTACCATACTTAGCAAGTTTTCAGTAGCCACCAAAACTGATGGTACAGTGGGCAGTGAAGAAGGTTGTCTGAGGTTACAACAGGATCTGGGAAAGTGAGCCAAGGAATGGCAGTTGGAACTAGTAGGGTCTTAGATATTGTTATAAAAGGGCAAAACTTGAGTTTCTCATTGGAAGATAACAGTCAGTGTGAATTAGAAACAAAATCTCCTCCTCACTGATCATCAACACAGGCACACTCCAAGGTTACGTGCTAAGCCCACTGCTCGACTCATTATACATACAGGATTGTGTGGCCAGGCACAATTCCAATGCCATCTACAAGTTCTCTGATGACACCACAGTTGTTGGCAGACTCACAATCAACAATGAGAAAGTGTACAGGAAGGAGATAGATCAGCTTATTGAATGGAGAAATGACAACAATCTTATATTCAGTGTCAGCAAGGAGATGATTGTGGACTTCAGGAGGAAGTCAGGGGAACGTGACCCAGTCCTCATCGAGGGCTCAGTAGTGGAGAGGGTCAAGAACTTCAAATTCCTAGATGCCTTCATCTCCAAAGATTTGTCCTGTAGCCTCCACGTTGATGCCATCACCAAAAAGGCTTGCCAGTGGCTATACATTGTGAGGTGTTGAGGAGATCCAGTATGTCACCGAAGACTCTCGTAAACCTCTACAGGTGTACCAAGGATAACATTCCAGCTGGTTGCATCACTGCCTGGTATAGGGGTGCCAACTTTCAGGACAAGAATAAAGTCCAGAGGGTTGTTAACTTGGTTTGCGACATCATAGGCACCAGACTCCACTCCGTTGAGGACATCTGCATGAGAAACTGTCTTAAAAAAGCAGTCTCTATCCTCAAAGACCCCACCACCCAGGCCATGCCATCTCCACTTAACTACCATCAGTGAAAAGCCACATGAGCCTAAAGACGAACATTCAAGGGCACAAGGACAGCATCTTTCTCGCTGCCATCAGATTCCTGAATAATCAATGAACCAAAGGCACAGTTTACTTTTCATGCCCTGTTATAGTTATTGTTTTTTTTTATATAGTAATGTCATAAGAGGGTTATAATATGATGTTTACACTATGATGCTGCCCCAAAACATTTAATTTCATGTCTTATTCATGACATTAAATCCTGATTTTGATTCTGATTCGGATTCTGAAATATAGGTACATAGCTCCATGACATTGATGTTGCAGATGGATAGAGTAGTGAAAAAAGGCTTATAGCCTCTTTACCTCATCAATCAGGGCTTTGAGTATCGGAACATCACATTAAATCTGTACAAAGAGTTTGTGACAACACGTTTAGAGTATTGTGTGCAGTTTTGGGCGCACAATTATAGAAAAGGTATCATTAAGCCTGAAAGGATGAGAAGAAGATTTATGAGACTGTTACCAGGACTGATGTGCTTGAATTACAAGAACAGACTGGGTTTCTTTTCTCTTGAGCATAGATGACTAGCAGGCACAATGTAAACTCTATATAAAGGTTTATAAAATCATGAAGGTGACTATTAATGAAAATAGTATTTCTCAGATAAAAATAAAGCTATGGGATTAGACTGAAATGACGGGTTTTGGGGTGGGGGGAAGGGGGTGTAGATTTAACAAGGTTCCGAAGGGCAACTTCTTCACATAGAGAGTGACGGATCGAGCCAGAGGAAGTGGTAGACAGAGCCTGTCCTGCTGAGAAGGCACGTGAGGAGGAGTAAAACTGACCCACTGGCTGAGAAGGTGCACCTGCTGCACGCCAACCCAACGTATGCCTATGTGGCATCCCCTGACGGCACAGAGAACACATTCTTGATCAGAGATCTAGCACTTTCAGTGACTGAGGATCCAATGCCCCAAACATACCAGGAACCACCAGATTCCCCATCCAGAGTTCCAGACGACGAGAAGTGGGTCAACCCAATTAGTCACGAGAGCCAGAGCCCTTGAGGCACAGTAACCCAGGACCAGGAAGCTCTGGAAGCTCAAAGTCCACCAGCACAGAGGCATTCAACCAGAATAACTAGACCTGTGGACAGACTCAACTTGCAAATATTTGTAAATTATTGTTGTCCTGAATGTATGGTCTTTGTTTTTCACCCGCACGTTCCCTTCTGAAGGAAAGGGTGAATGCAGTCAACAGGAATTCATTGTCTGTGTGTAATTAAATGGCTGGCCCCTCCTTTGGCTCCACCCCAACCTATTCCAATATAAACCCCAGTTTTCCCTCCTTACCTCAGATTGACCTGAAGATACCAGCCATTGACTGTCAGCTAATAAAAGTGTGTTTGTACTCTTTAAAAGTCTTTGAGTACAGTCAGTCGTATTACAATTGCCACACAGAATTTCCAGCCAGGAACTTGTCAGGATATCTAAACATTACATTTTATCTAGTGGTGAGAGATTGCAGAAAGGACCATTTTTGGTGTTATGAGATAAGGCAGAAATCATTTTCTGAAACAGAAACCAATCATTTCCAAAGCAAGGATACAAGTCAAAGGTTGTTCTTTCAAGTAAAAATTGATTTATAATAGACTGCAGTATAAATAATTAATGTTTGACTCAGAGGAGGAAGAGGAGCAGAAGTCGGTCCCTTTTACACAAATAAAAATATATGTCCCAAATATTTATGCAATACACAATAAAAGTGACAGATTTATAGCTCAACAAAATATAAAGGTACCTAGAGTGTATCAATAATACAAAAGCACATCTGATAAGAATTTTATCAAGAATATCTGTGCCGCTGAACCTCATCTCTATACCAATTTTGTATGGCTATTAAAAAAAGTACTTTGTTCCTGGATTAAAACAGCAAAATACTGAAATTCAGGATTATATTTTGCTTAAAGGTTGTGAAAATAATTCAAGAATTATCCTTTAAAACATTTGAAACTTTATATTTAAGCGATTAATTGAGTAATGAATCTTTTCTCAATTTAAGCAGGACATAATGTCCCTCAGCCACTGAGCATGTTTCGGCAGGGCAGCATCCTTCCATCTAAGTAGTATCGTACAACTGGCCAAAAGAGAGGCAAAGTCAGAGTACAACATTTGATTGGAGTTACCGAAAAGAGAGACAAACGATTAGGCTTTAAATTTAAATTAAGGTTTAAGGATAAAGTTTGAAACACATCATTCCAGTATTTTTCTTTCTTTTTCAATATTTTTATTTACATTGAAGTTTCACATCCGAAAATGCACATAAGATAACATTCAAAAAGATAAAAAGATAATTTTATCTCAGGTGCCCCACATTTTAATCAAACAGACTACATTGTACTGATATTACATTATTTTATGATAAAAAAACAAAATTTTAACCTACAACCAAGAAAGAAGCTGTTTGTCTAAAAAAAAGACTGAATACTTCTTCTTCTTTTTCTTTGGCTTGGCTTCATGGACGAAGATTTATGGAGGGGGTAAATGTCCACGTCAGCTGCAGGCTCGTTTGTGGCTGACAAGTCCAATGCGGGACAGGCAGACACGGTTGCAGCGGTTGCAGGGGAAAATTGGTCGGTTGGGGTTGGGTGTTGGGTTTTTCCTCCTTTGCCTTTTGTCAGTGAGGTGGGCTCTGCGGTCTTCTTCAAAGGAGGTTGCTGCCCGCCGAATTGTGAGGCGCCAAGATGCACGGTTTGAGGCGATATCAGCCCACTGGCGGTGGTCAATGTGGCAGGCACCAAGAGATTTCTTTAGGCAGTCCTTGTACCTCTTCTTTGGTGCAACTCTGTCACGGTGGCCAGTGGAGAGCTCGCCATAGAACACGATCTTGGGAAGGTGATGGTCCTCCATTCTGGAGACGTGACCTACCCAGCGCAGTTGGATCTTCAGCAGCGTGGAATCGATGCTGTCGGCCTCTGCCATCTCAAGTACTTCGATGTTAGGGATGAAATCGCTCCAATGAATGTTGAGGATGGAGCGGAGACAACGCTGGTGGAAGCGTTCTTGGAGCCGTAGGTGATGCCGGTAGAGGACCCATGATTCAGAGCCAAACAGGAGTGTGGGTATGACAACGGCTCTGTATACGCTTATCTTTGTGAGGTTTTTCAGTTGGTTGTTTTTCCAGACTCTTTTGTGTAATCTTCCAAAGGCGCTATTTGCCTTGGCGAGTCTGTTGTCTATCTCGTTGTCGATCCTTGCATCTGATGAAATGGTGCAGCCGAGATAGGTAAACTGGTTGACCTTTTTGAGTTTTGTGTGCCCGATGGAGATGTGGGGGGGCTGGTAGTCATGGTGGGGAGCTGGCTGATGGAGGACCTCAGTTTTCTTCAGGCTGACTTCCAGGCCAAACATTTTGGCAGTTTCCGCAAAACAGGACGTCAAGCGCTGAAGAGCTGGCTCTGAATGGGCAACTAAAGCGGCATCGTCTGCTCTGAATGGGCAACTAAAGCGGCATCGTCTTGGTGTGAGCTTGCAGGCACCTCAGATTGAAGAGACTGCCATCCGTGCGGTACCGGATGTAAACAGCGTCTTCATTGTTGAGGTCTTTCATGCCTTGGTTAAGCATCATGCTGAAGAAGATAGTAAAGAGGGTTGGTGCGAGAAAGCAGCCTTGCTTCACGCCATTGTTAATGGAGAAGGGTTCAGAGAGCTCATTCCTGTATCTGACCCGACCTTGTTGGTTTTCGTGCAGTTGGATAACCATGTTGAGGAACTTTGGGGGGCACCCGATGCACTCTAGTATTTGCCAAAGCCCTTTCCTGCTCACGGTGTCGAAGGCTTTGGTGAGGTCAACAAAGGTGATGTAGAATCCTTTGTTTTGTTCTCTGCACTTTTCTTGGAGCTGTCTGAGGGCAAAGACCATGTTAGTAGTTCCTCTGTTTGCGCGAAAGCCGCACTGTGATTCTGGGAGAACATTCTCGGCGACACTAGGTATTATTCTATTTAGGAGAATCCTAGAGAAGATTTTGCCTGCAATGGAGAGCAGTGTGATTCCCCTGTAGTTTGAGCAGTCTGATTTCTCGCCTTTGTTTTTGTATAGGGTGATGATGATGCCATCACGAAGGTCCTGAGGCAGTTTTCCTTAGTCCCAACAAAGCTTGAAAAACTCATGCAGTTTGACATGCAGAGTTTTGCCGCCAGCCTTCCAGTCCTCTGGGGGGATTCCATCCATACCTGCTGCTTTGCCACTTTTCAGTTGTTCAATTGCCTTATATGTCTCTTCCTGGGTGAGGACATCATCCAGCTCTAGCCTTAGGGGCTGTTGAGGGAGCTGGAGCAGGGCAGAATCTTGAACTGAGCGGTTGGCACTGAAAAGAGATTGGAAGTGTTCTGATGATCGGTTGAGGATGGAGTTCTTGTCGCTGAGGAGGACTTTGCCGTCTGAGCTGCGCAGTGGGCTTTGGACTTGGGGTGAGGGGCCGTACACAGCCTTTAAAGCCTCGCAAAAACCCCTGAAGTCGCCAATGTCCGCGCTGAGCTGGGTTCGCTTGGCGAGGCTAGTCCACCACTCATTTTGGATCTCCCGGAGTTTGCGCTGAAGATGGCTGCATGCGCGACGGAAGGATTGTTTCTTCTCTGGCCAGGACGGCTTTGTAAGGTGAGCCTGGTGGGCAGCTCACTTCTTTGCCAGCAGTTCCTGGATTTCCTGGCTGTTTTCGTCGAACGAGTCCTTGTTTTTCCTGGAGGAGAAGCCCAGTACCTCTTCAGTGGATTACAGTATGGTAGTCTTCAGCTGATCCCAGAGGGTTTCAGGGGTCGAGTCCGTGAGGCGGATTGCATCCTCGAGCTTTGCTTTGAGGTTTGCCTGGAAGTTTCCTCTCACTTCGTCTGACTGCAGGTTTCCAACATTGAACCTCTTTCTGGGGGATTTACTGTTCCTGGGCTTTGGCTTGAAGTGAAGGTTGAGATGCAGCGAACCAGCCGGTGGTCAGTGTGGCATTCCGCACTGGGCATGACCCTGGTGTGGAGCACATCTCATTTGTCTCTTTCTCGCACCAGGACGTAGTCCAGGAGGTGCCAGTGCTTGGATCGGGGATGCATCCAGGTAGTCTTCAGCTGTCCCTCTGCTGAAAAAGGGTGTAATGACAAGCCGCTGTTCTGCGCAGGGCTCCAACAGGAGGCGCCCATTGTCGTTGCATTTGCCGACACCATGGTTGCCCAGGATTCCTGGCCAGGTTTCTGAGTCTTTGCCGACGCGAGCGTTGAAGTCGCCAAGGATGACAACCTTGTCGGCTGTAGGGGTGCATTGAATGAGGTTGCGCAGGTCAGTGTAGAACTTGTCCTTTTCTGATGGTTCCGCCTGGAGGGTTGGAGCATAGACACTGATGAGTGTGATGCGATGCTTGTTTTGAAGGGGGAGTCGCATGGACATGATCCGGTCCGAGTGGCCTGTCGGGAGGTTTTCGAGTTTGGAGGCAATGGAGTTCTTGACCATGAAGCCTACACCAGATAGGCGTCGTTCATCCATAGGCTTGCCAGACCAGTAGAGTGTGTAGCCCGCACCGCGTTCTTGGAGGCTGCCTTCACTGAGAGCGGCTATGTCGATTTCAAGTCTGAGGAGTTCATGTGCAATGAGGGCAGACTGACATTCAGGTCGGTGGCTGTCAGCCTTGTCTAGCATGGTTCTGATGTTCCAGCATGCTAGCTTGAGTTTGTGAGCATCTTTTGAGGGGGAGGACGTGGAGGGGGAGGACGTGGAGGGGGAGGACGTGGAGGGGGAGGACATAGAGGGGGAGGACGTGGACCTGTCCTCGGGCCTGCGCAAAGGAGCTTTTAGGTGGAGCGCAGTGCACGCAGTACTGGCCCCACCCTTTACACCCATGGTTCGTGTGCCGTGGCCAAGCAAGCTGGGACATGGCAGCAAGGTCCTTGGGTCATAGGTTTTATATCGGAGTGGCCTTCTCCTATGCAGGTTTCTTACCCGGGCTGGAGGGGTCTGCCTCCCCTCCTAGGTCGGTCCATACTGCCCGGACCGGGGCCAAGGCCGCTGCTGCTTTCCCTGTGCCTGGCCTGGGGCCGCCGCCTCCTACTTTCTGCCCGGACCGGGGCCTCCGCCTGTCTCACTCGACCGAGGCTGGAGCCGCCGCCTCCCCTTTGTTCTTGCCCGGATCAGGGCCTCCGCCTCCCCTTTGCTCTTGCCCGGATCGGGGCCGCCGCCGCATACCCTCTGCCCGGACCGGGGCCGGGGCCGCCGCTGCTTTCCCTGTGCCCGGACCGGGGCAGCCACCTCCTATTTTCTGCCTGAACTGGGGCCTCCGCCAGCCTCACTCGACCGAGGCCGGGGCCGCAGCCTCCCCTTTCCCTAACCCTAACCCTAACCCTAATGTGCAGTTAGGGTTAGGGTTAGGGTTAGGGTTAGGGTTTGTGTTAGGGTTAGGGTTAGGTTTACCTGAGTGATAAATCACCAAATTAATCAACATTTCTACTTTCATTACCAATCAAAGATTATAAAAGTAACTCAAAAAGGGTCCCACAGTGTTTACATTCAAATCAGAACTTGAACATCTAATCTTCTCTAAATTTAAACGTGACATGATGTCACGTAGCCATTGAGCACGATTAGGTGGGGTAGTGTGGCAATTTGAATTAGTAAGTATGCAGATGATACTAAGATTGGTGAGGAAGTTTTTCAAAGCTTGCTGTGGGATATGGGCCAGTTAGAAGAGTAGGCAGAAAGATGACAAATGGAGTTTAATATTGATAAGTGTGAGTTACTACATTATGGTAGGAATAATTAACAAAGGTCATATTTGTTAAATGATAGATAATTGAAGAATGAAGTAGTACAAAGGGGTTTAGGAATTCAGGTACATAATTCCCTTAAAGTGGAGTCACGTGTAGATAGGATGGTGAATACCTTTTGGTATTTTGGTCTTCATTGAGTACAGGAGTTGGGATGTCATGTTAAAGTTGCATAAGACATTGGTAAGGACAAATTTGGAATATTGTGTATAGTTTTGGTCACCGAATTATAGGAAGGATATCAACAAAATAGAGAGAGTGCAGAGAAGATTTACAGGAATGTTGTCTGGGTTTCTGGGTTTGACCGAGAGGGACTTTATGGAGGGACTTTACTCCATGAAGCATAGAAGATTGAGGGGTGATTTGATAAGGGCTTTTAAAATTATTATGAGGGGACAGATAGAATGAATGTGGATAGGCTTTTCCCATTGAGAGTGGGAGATTGAAAGGGGAAAGTATAGGAGAAACATGATGGGGAATTTCTTCACTCAGAGTGTGGTTCAAGTGTGGAATGGGTTTCTGGCCAAAATGGTAGATGCAGGCTCAATTTTAATATTTAAGGAAATGTTGGATAGGTATATGGATGAGATGGGTATGGAAGATTATGGGGTCGGTGCAGGTCATTGAGACTAGGTGGGTAAAGGTGTTCAGCATGGACTTGAAGGGCTGAACTGGCCTGTCTATGTACTGTAATTGTTTTATGGTTATATGGTAAGGTCCCTCGATCTGAGCAACACTGCCCGCCTGGCCAGAAGAGAAATAAAAGCTAATACATGTAACTCAGATGCTATTAAAGCTATGTCACTTTCTCCAGCAATACCAAATAAAGCACTTAAGGGATTAGGTTTAAAATTAACCTTAAAAAATGTAGAGAAGGAGTTTGAAATACTTCAATCCAATGTTTCTCAAGACTGACATGTCCAGATACTCCAGTATTTTTTAAGGCTAGGACACATTCAGAACATATGGATTAAAGAGGCCTCTCTTCTCTTACATTTCCACAATTGATTTAACTTTAGACATATGGATCCTATGTACCACTTTAAATTGTAACAAACAATGACGAGCACTCAAAGATGTTGTATTAACTAACTTATAAATTGAATCCCAAACCATTTTTAAAAATTTTACCGAGAAGGGCATGTCTCAAACCTTTGCAAAAAAAGTTGTCAATTAGAAAATTCATCGATAATCACACCAGGTGGCCCAGGAAAATGCCTGATTTGCAAATAACTGAAAAAAGAAGAATATTTGGTAAATTGAAATTTTCAGAAAGCTATTCAAATGATGCAAAACTTATCAATAAAAAATATCTTTGAATCTTGCAATATCCAATCTGTGCCATTCATGAAAAACAAAATCATGCAAAAAAGGTTGAAAAAGATGATGGATAGAATAGAAATCAAGGGAGAAAAACCATGAAGTCCATAGTGTTTTATGAACTGCACCCATACTCTCACAGTGTGCCTGACAACAGGATTATCAATTGATTTCTTTAAAGAGAAAGGAAGATAGGATCCAAGACATGCTGAAATGGAAAAGTTTTTAGCAAAATTAATCTCCATTGCTACCCATACTGGACTGTCCACTCGGATATGAAAATGTAACCAAAACATAAGGTTATGTATATTGGCTACCCAATAGTAAAATCCAAAATTGGGTAGCACCATTCCTTTTGGATTTTGAAGATTTTTATTTAGGCAAGAGCAGTTACCCTTCCATATATAAGACAGCATAGCTGAATCAAGTGAATTTTAAAAAATAATAATTTGGGAATGAACAAGATATAAAAATTTAGGTAACATTCATTTTGAAAGAATTAATATAGCTAACCAGCGACATAGACAGGGGCGACCATGGTGTTAAGGATTGTTTCACATGCTTTAATAAAGAAAGGAAATTTTCATTAAAATACTTATGATTCTTTGTAGCAATAATACTAAGATAAGTAAATTGATTTCTCACAATCTTAAAAGGAAGACTAGTGTACACTGATTCAAAGGGAGAAATTTGCTTTTTTGCAGGTTTAATCTATCTCCTGAAAACTGACTAAATTGGGAAATTAATGACAGCATGGGAGGTAAGGAGGTGTCAGGGCTTGATATGAAAAGCAGAAGATCATCCACATTAAGGGAAACTTTATGTTTATTTCCCTTCTTACAAACGCAATCATTAATGGCTCTATGGACAAATCAAAAAGTAATGGACTTAGAGGAAACCCTTGACATTTTCCCCATTGGAGATTGAAAGGTTTTGTCTGTTGAAAGTGAGAATTTAAGCCATAGGGCATGAATACAGTAATTTAATCAATGTAATAAAAGATGGTCCAATACTGAATTTTTGTAAGATTGCAAATAAATGCATCCACTCCACTTGATCAAATGTTTTCTCTGCATCTCAGGAAAGAACACAAACAGGAACCACACAGAAGGTAAGCATCAATCTGATTTAAGATAACTTTAAAATTGTCAGCTAATGACTTTCTGTGCTGATCCAGTAGCTCAGAAATAACCTCCATAGTCAGATAAGTTGGCATTTCTTATTTCTACCCTGATTTACCACTTCTTATAGCAATTTTAATGCAAATATCGATAAATGGAAAAAAAAGTATATAGTTTGAATCATTTTGGTTGTAAAATAAAGAATCAAATAGCTCGAAGAAATGTAAAGTAAGCACGAGCATCTGACTGCTGCTGCTACACCATGCTGCAGCCATCTGGACGTCAGTCCCTTTGAAGTCTATAGAAGAGCAAAAAGTCCAAATATACATTCACACAGCAGGAGTAAGAGAGACACAAGAAGAAAGCAGGGTCATGAACCAGAACAGAACTCAGTCTCAAGAATTGTTTAACAGCCACAAGTGACAGGGGTGAATAGATCAGTTGTACAATTTACCACCTTCATCACAAGCACCTTTATCACCATCACAGATTTTGATTTGGTGTTATAAACTTTTCTAATCTAAACAAAGCAGCCAAAGTAAGAAAGATCAAGCATGCCATTCAAAGGGGCATTATGGTGAGCATCACAATTAGTACAACTCTGTTACAGGGCCTGCAATGGAGACCTGCATTCGAATCCCGTGTTGTCTTTCAGGAATTTATATGTACTCCCCTTGTCTGTACAGGGTTTCTCCCGGTGCTCTGATTTCCTCCCACCATTCAAAACGTATCAGGGGTTGTAGGTCAATTATGTTTAATTGGACAGCAGGACCTCATGGCCGAAAGGGCCTATTACTGTTCTGCATGTCTATATTTAAAAATATATATTTTTACATTACTTCAGTTCATTAATACCTACATGGCAGAACAATGTGAAACATGCTCTAGAATTTCTGTACTTGTTTCCTGCAACATTGAGAGTAGACATTTGTCTATCGTGTGACACTGGCTCAGAGATCAATCTCGCTCTCCTACTAACGTTCCCTGCGATCTATTCTCCCTACCTATTCATCTTTTGAAATTAATAGACAGAAATCTGTGACTTGTTAAATGCTATTTCCCAATACAAGTTCTATGTGTTACCAGGAATATAGAAAGGGAGATTTTATCCTGTACTTTCCTAAGATAGTCAGTCAAATAAAAACCTTGCTTCATGAAAGATTAAAATGTTTACTTTGCTCACTGTCAATGAGCAAGAGAAAATTTGAATGTTGACACCAGAACATTTTCCTTTGTTTACTCTCAAATACAATCTCCATCTGGCCTCAATGGTATTATGCACGCATTTGCAACTACAATTGATTAGCTTCATGTTGACATCTAGGTTTACTTCATTGTACCTTGTCATGACTAAACAAATAAAACTAATTTGAGGAACATTTTTATTGTACAAATATAATTTTGTAACTGCGAATCAGTATCATTTCTCATGCTAATCTTTTATTGGAAGTAATATGAGGGCTGTGTCAGGCAGCAAAACCCATGCTATTCTCCTTTGCAATGAAAGCAAACAAACCGATGAGGCCCCACTGAATGCGACCCAGCTGACAATTCAAAAAGAATGCAGTCATTTACACTCACACAGGCTTGAGAAATAGCGATTACCCTGTGTGGGGGAATCCATTGGGTGTTAAACAGAGCTTCCATTACCACTGGCACTGGACAAAGATATACAAAGAGGAAAATGTTTCCCCCCAGTGGACAGTTGAGAAAATCATAATTTCCATGTCCAAAATAAAAGATTTTTCAGAGCAGTGAACATAGGGTGGTTGCAAATGATGTACCAAATAAAGTAATTTGGAGAATTGAGCAAGGTTCTCCTGAGGCTTTAGTCCATCTACATTCTGCTGTGCAACTCCTCTCTGAATTTCTACTTCCAACACTTATAGTTGGGGGGGGGAGTGTGACATCCTTTACCCCATGGTCAATCACTAGGCCATCATAACTCCTGTTATCACTCACCGCCTTCCCCTTTATTTCAAACATTTAACACCCATAAGTATCCTGTCCAGATAGAGAGTGTCCTGTCTAGATGTAGGTTGGGATGAGAAATGGTCCGTACGAGACTGCAAGGAATTGCAGAGATGTGAATTCAGCTGAAACAACCACAAAAACCAACCAACCCTCCAGTAACTCTTTTCTCGCTTCCTGCTGCCTTGAAAAGTACCCATCCCACTTCAGCTATATGCTCTTCTCCCCTCTTCAGTTGGACAAAAGATACATGAGTTTGACTTCATGTATAAAGGACAGTTTCTTTCCTGCCATTATCTGACTCTTGAAAAGACCTCCAATATGCAAAAGAGGATATCCTATACTCATAAACCACCTCAATGCAGACCTTGCACTGTTTTAACTACATTTAATCTTGTTCTTTTCTTCTTTGGCTTGACTTCACGGACGAAGATTTATGGAGGGGGTAAATGTCCACGTCAGCTGCAGGCTCGTTTGTGGCTGACAAGTCCAATGCGGGACAGGCAGACACGGTTGCAGCGGTTGCAGGGGAAAATTGGTTGGTTGGGACAAGAGTTTTCACTATGCATTTATGCTTATAATAATAACAAAACACTTTAGTCACCCACAGTCTCAAAGGCTGATGAAGACCCTGCATGTGAAATAGCCCCTTCTCACCAAGTGGTCATTTGATTATTGAGTGGTGTTTTCAGTTCAAAATAAGCTTTAAAAAAACCAATTTCCTGAAGATCAGGAAAAAAAAAATAAGAGTTTGCTGCAATTCATGGAAGTTACAATCAGCTACCTCCATAGGTATACCACCTTGGATACCACTGTTTTGTCCCCAAGTCATGGATTCTTTTGCTCTTGTAAAAGTGATGACACACATTCTGGAGATTATAAATGTTGGGGTGAAATGAGGCTTCTTTTATTTATTTAGAAGAATTGCCAATGTGGACAATAATTTTATGTCAGATTTGAGAATTAAGCACAGGTTGACAGAAACAGACAGCTGCAAAGTCCCAAACATATGACATTGGAAACAGATAGCAAAGGCTGGGATGAGTTAAAGCATATGCAGATTGGGAATGAGCAAACCAACAGGATGAATGCTGGAGAAGTTAATCATAGAGTGATGAAAATATTAACCAGAGTTTGAATATGCAAGATATGCTCAAGGAGTCGGTAGTCAGCAATGATTGGATCAACAATACTGTAAGTAGAAGATCATTGAATTTGAAACATACAAGGCCAATCAACAACTTTCAGATTCAGCACAAAGACAAAGTCAAGAAATTCTAGAGAGTCTTTCGACTGGTGCCAAGCTATTAATATACTGTAAGTGCTTTAACTAATCCATGACTTGATTTTGGGGATGAAAATGCAAGAAATGTAATTACATCACAGGAACATGATCGTACAACAAATAGTTGTGAAGAAGTAATGCAATATGCATATTCATAAGGTTTTTAAAGATAGACATTAAGATGCAGTGGAGAGGCCAACAAATTTGATCCATTCCAGTGAAATGGTATGGAAGCAGCAGGAGTATTGAGACAGATAGAAATATAATAGTTTGAAATACTAGAGAGATAATGATGCTATTTATAGTCCATAATGATAGTATAGATGAGTGCACCATGTGCAAGTCATTTAATTTTAATGATGAGCCTATCTCAGATAACCATTTAAGCTGTGAGGACAAACCAAGGAAGTGACAGAGGAATATACAGTCAGGTTATGCAAGTTGGCAGATGGAGGGTAGCATGGGAAATGCAAATCATCCACTTTAGTAGATAAAAAAGGAGAGTAGATATATTTTAAACTGGTCAAAGTGGTAACGTTCCACAAATAATTTCTCCATTGCTTTATCTCTGTTGTTGAAGATGCATGAAACTGATAGCACCCAGTCTACCTTATAAGATTTGGCATAAAAGCCCCCTTGGGCATTTTCTTAAAGCCAATCATCTTCTGCTGATATCACCAACCAACATGAAAGGCAAATAATCAAGCTATGATCTCATTGCTGTTTGGGGCAGAAATTTAGCAGTTATGTCCATCAAGCAATATTCCATTGTAAGTAAGATGCATTGACACAACAGAATGCAATAAAAGCATGTCTTTGTCTAACAATGGCAATGAAAGGATAGGGAAACAGAAATTTAATAGTTGGGGAAAAGTAGAAACTCAGAGAGTTTGGTAAGGTAAGGACCACAAGATCATTGGTCCAAGCTAAAAAAAAAGAACTAACATTCAGAAACAGTCCAATTAAGACTAAATTGAGAGTGAATTTCTGCATTTGAAAGAATTTCATACTTTTGCTGAGATGGGGATGAATGCTCAGTCAAGTATGTTTGTTTATTTGGAATTTAATGCAATCATTGTTTCGAGCAATTAAGAAAAAAATATCTTGCTCTATTAAATTAAATACAATTCTTATTGTCCCCTAGCTAGAACAAATACAAGATACATCAATAGCCCTTAGTAACACTCACAACCACAAATCAATAGGGAAGTCTGTTCAATTGATTCACGAAACCATAGTTATCAAGGAAAATTGTTTCTTACCTTTCTTCAGCCACTCTAGAAGCCTGGCAACAGCAAATAATCCAAATATCTCTATTTGTGGCCCTCAGCACTGCTCACAATCCTGTTCATCTGTGGAAAAATCTCCTTTGTATATGCACATAATCAAACAACGTTCTCTCATGTGAGAAGTACAGTCTTGTGACAAGTCACTTCAGCAAACAAGATTTAATAAAATTGCTAACATATTAAATATCATCAAGCCATCAGGTTTTAAAAATATTCATAGCACATAACCCAAAGTGTTATAAAATGCTTAGAATATGCTATTTTTTACAGTGTATGTGCTACCGCAAAGTGTGGAAAGAATGACACACACACCAAGAAGTCAAAGTTGTAGACTGATTTATTGCACTGGCAACTCTCCTTATATTTTCTCCCCACTGCTGACGACAGGGATGATGTCACAGCGCCGATGGCCTCGGATTTGTTGGTGTTCCTGCTGTTGGTCGTTGTTTCCCACCATGCAGGTTGACACCTGGGACAAAGGTCATTGGCCCCTGTGGGGTCTGGACTGTTGCTGCATTCATCTGCCATCTTGTGTATCAGTTTGCATCCTGGTTAGTGGGCCACTACACGACCCTCCCCAGAACCGGCGATTGGAGCGCTGTTTACTGCTTTCAGTGATCTACCTCTGCGTCGCAGGGGCTGAGTGGAGACCAGTTAGCTAACATCCAGATGAGCTGGCTTGAAGTGGTTGATGGTGAATGTCGCTTCCTTATCACTGATATCCAGCACACATGTTGACCTGTTATGTTTGTCTAATTTATATGACCTCTCATAAGGCCGTTGCAGATTGTTTGGTATGCTCCCCTCCAAATGAAAACATATTCACAGGTCTCTAAATTTTGGGGGACTTAAGACTTTGCCTGGCCATGTGGTGGAGGATGCAGAGGAGCTAGAGTACCCAGTATTTCCCTCAGCTCAGTCAATGAGGCCAACGGGTCCTCTGAATGCTTGGCGGCAGCCTATAACTCCCCTGATAACACTAATGGTGCACAGTACACCATCTCCGCTGCTAAGGCATTGAAATCTTCTTTCAGTGTGGTGCGGATCCTCAGGAGGACCCTGGGTAGTTCATCTGCCAAAACTGGGGGGTAGCCACCTTGATAAGCCAAAATATGCCAGTAATGATTGGAGAAATGATCATTGACCTGCCAGGTCAATATGTATTAGTTAATTGTCAGCTTTATCTAGAATCCTGGACATTTTTAAACCTATTAATACTTAGCTATGATGATGAATCCTTTATTCAAGATATCTTCCTTAAGGTATCTGGGGACGACAAAACATACTTTAATTTTTGTTTGGACCCTATCCTGGACAAATCAATACAAACAGTATCCAAAATAAAAGCAGCCTAACCACTAGCTTTTATGAACGATCTAAATCTGATCAATGTGTGTAGGCAAATACATGTTCGAACCAGGGACTACTCACTTTATTCTACACCTCACGACTCCTATGTTAGGATTGATCTCATTTTGTTATCAATACAGTAAATCCACAGATCATTAAAATCTGAATACCTCTCTATAACCTTGTCGGATCACTCACCTCTGACTCTCTCTATTCTGATGCCAAAAAAATCAATTAATTCATACAGATGACATCTGTATCCTACCTTACTCCTAAAACCAGAATTTTGTAAATGCATTAGAGACTAGATAAAGCTTTTCTGCAAGATAAACTTCCCCTCTGAACCCAATAGTTTTATTCTGTGAGACACAATAAAAGCATATCTTAAGAGACAGGTAGTATCATATATAAAAGGCATTAAGAAGAAATAAATGGCAGACATTGAAGAACTGAAAACATAAATTTTGCAATTGGAAAAGGAGTTTCAACAGTCTCGCTCCAAAGAAGCATATAGAGTGCTTGAGAACAAAAAAAAACTCAAGTACAACACACTGCACACTTATAAAATTGAAAAAAAAACATACTAAGGACTAAACAAAAATATTATGAACTAGGAGGCAAAGCGCATAAAGTCTTGTCCTGGCAATTGAGGGCAGAGGAGAGTTTGAGAACAATAAATTAAATCCAGACAGAAATGGGCTCAGTTTCACATAACCCAATAGAAATCAATGGTACATTTAAACAGTTTTATAGAAACCTATATAAATCAGAGTCCCCAGAAGACCTGCCTAAGATTAATGAATTTTTATCCACTGCTGAACTACCCAAACTTGACCAAGAAGATCAAGTAAATTTGGACTTTCTCTTTACTTCAAAAGAAATTCAAAATGCACTGGGCTCACTACAGGCCAATAATTCACCTAGAGAGGGCAGATTCCCACCTGAATTTTAAAGACAATTTAAGGATATACTATACCCCTCATTATGGATATAATTAACTTAGCTTCTAAAACCCAAACTCTCCATGAATCATTTTCTGCTGCAATAATTACTGTGATTTATAAAAAAAAGAACAGGGCCCATTTAAATGCACCTCATTTTGACCCATTTAATTATTAAACTCAGATTACAAATTGATTTCTAAGACCCTGGCTAACAGGCTTGGTCACTACTTTCTGAAATTAATAAATCCAGACCAGAGGGGTTTATTTTGAAATATCTGTCAGCCAACAATCTATGTAGGCTCTTCAATATTATCCACTATGTAAAGTCTAAGTCTGAACCAAGTGGTACTGTGGCTCTGGATGCTGAGAAAGCCTTTGACAGGCTGGAATGGCTGTATTTATTTAGAGTCTTGGTCAAGCTCAGATTTGGGCAACTGATTGGTTAAAACTCTTTATTACATAACAAAGCTAGGGTTGCCAGTAATGGACATATCTCAGCAGTGTTTCCATTGAGCACATTGAGCCATCAGGACTGCCTCTTTTCTCTAGCACTTTTTGTCTTAGCTATTGAGCCCTTGGCAGAGGCAATTAGACCAGACTGGAGATAAAGGTTTTTATGGTGTGTCAGACAAGCCACAAAATTAATCTTGTGGAAGACATGTAATCCTACATTTAAAAGATCCGATCAATTCCCTTACTATATTACAGATTCTATTAAAAGCTTATAGTGAAGTTTCAGGATACAAGGTGAACTGAGAAAAAGTGCAATCATCCCACTAACAAATTTTGATCACACTGAATACCAGCGAACAAGTCTATTCAAATGACTCTTGGATGTCATCAGAAACCTTGGAATAATAGTGGATGATAATCTTCAGAATTTATACAAACTCAGTTACCACCCACTACTGAGTAAAACTGAACAAGACTTGAGTAGATGAATGAACTTACCCATCACTCTAATTGGCTTTGTCACTGTGTAAAGATGAATATATTGCCAAGATTTCAGTATCTTTTCCAGTCCTTGCCAATTTAACGACCTCAAACCTTTTTTAAAACCTTTAATAAGCATGTTGGGAAATTTATTTGGAACTGTAAGGTATCTAGAATACCCATAGAAAAGTTAACATGGGATTACAGGTTAGGAGGCACCCAATCACCTAGTTTCAAAAAGTATTATTTGGCAGCCCAAATATGACGGGAATTCGAGAATCATAGCCAGCGGATAGAAAACGCCATTTTAAAACACTTAGTTAAAATATGGAGTCAGACCTGTGGAGGCTTTGGACTGAAAAGAGAGAGGATTGTCATCGGAGACACCTTTAAGAAAAAATGAACTTCTACCCATGACTTTGAACAATACCATTTTGGAAACCCAGTATCATAAGGGGGCACAGAGTCTGGAGGATTGTTATGAAAAATAAATTTTCATGCCATTTGATCAGCTGAAGAATAAATATGATTTAACCTATAATACCTTTTTTTTTTTACCTTCCACTGTGATTCTTGCTTTCGCCCAATTTGAGCCCTAAAATGACTCTACTGGAACTCACTGAAAAGGAGAAACTACTCCATGAAGAAATGTATACAAGTTTATTTCTAGAATGTACTTTTTATTGATGAGTGAGAACCCAAAGCCAGGTTTCTTTAAGTCTAGGGTGAGATGGGAGTCAGACTTAGACACAACAATTGATGAACAACTTTGGTCAGATCTGTGTCATGGAAGTTTGATCAATGCTAGGTATAGATTTGTCCATTATAAATTTTCTCCATCAATTGTATCTCACTACAGCATAGATAAAAGCTCTCACATGGCTGGAGGGAGAACAAATGCTTTCAACAATGGGTAGGGTTCACTAGTAGGCTTCAGAGGGGTTCTGGGCTTAAGCAGGAAACCTGGGTTATATATGAGTAAATGGGGGCGGAGCCAGGAGGCGAGCCCTGTCATCAATACAGCACTCTCCCAGAGTTTCCCAGTTCACTGCAATCACCCCATAGAAATTGCACCAATATAAACCTGAATTATCAGAGATAATTATCAGAGGTGTGGTATAGAAGTGGGTTCCTTTTTACACTCTACTTGGTTTTGCCTAAAGGTTAGGCCCTTCTGGACACCCTAATTAAAATCACAGCAGTCAGCTTCCCATTAGACTCAGAGCATTGTCTTTGGGGAACTTTACCAAGGTTGATAAATTACTAACTCATTATCAAATTATTTTATTTTAAATATTTTATTTTAATTTTTCCAAGACTCATATAGAACATTATTACATACATCATTTAAATGTTGTTTTAAAATTACAGAATCTCATATAATTGCCCAAATCTCAACCCCCCTGCCCTCCCAACTGCTAACATTAAAAAAAAGTACTAATTCTCAAATCAAATTCACAGAAATTGCCTTATGTGTGGCCAGAAAGTGCACAGCAGTAACATGGAAATCTGACACCCATCTTCTCATGGGCAGGTGGTCTTCGGAGATGAATAGTTACATTTCATTTGAAAAGGTTACATGCAATCTTAAGAAGGGATATAACACCTTCCTAAAAATCTTGCAGCATTATTTAGTGCATAAAGGTATCTCACTGGCACCAATATAGAGTTATGATCATTACTGGCTAGTCAGTAGACCTCTAAAGATTTTAACCCTATGGTATTATTGTGTCTCCATATTTTAATGTACAATGGGATAATTTTTTTTCTTTTTTTTGGCATTCTCTTTTTAACAGGAATTATATAGAGGGGAGCAGGGGTGGAGGGAGGGAATTTCTTGATTTTTACATTTGGTATGATTGTTGATTGTTAAATATATTAAAATGATAAATAAAATATATTTTAAAAACTGATTTAAGAAAGGAACAACATCCTTAGTCCCTCAGATGGAGTATGTTATGACCAAATATTTATCTCCTCTTTACAAGTGACTTAATCATCTGGTAAAATAGAACATTTGGATCTCTTAAACATGCACTATAATTCAATAAAATTGTGAAGTACCTTAACCTTTGTGAGTATATAAGACATTTGAAACATTTTTTTCTATTTTGAGTCATGATATTGTAACGGCCCACTAACCAGGGCACGGCCAGGTAACAAGATGGCCGACGAATGTGGCGCCTGAGCAGACCCCACAGGGGCTAACGCCCTTCATCCCAGGTGGCAATCCTGCATGGCAGGAAACAACGAGCAGCGGCAGGAATGCCAACCAATCCAAGGCCGGCGCTGCTGTAACATCACACCTGTGTCATCAGCAGTGGGGAGAGAATATAAGCAGAGCTGCCAGTGCAATAAATCACCCTCAACTTCGACTTCTTGGATGTGTGTCATTTTTTCCACACTTTGCAGTAGTGTGCACATTACATTGGTGACCCCGATAGGTCCATCCTCCAGTTAGACCTGAAGATGACGGGCCAAACAACTTTTCACTGTTTCATTGAAACTCTGTTTCATTGAAGCTGCAATGTTTTGGATGTCACAGCCACACATGTAGTTTGAACAGGCCGAGGACCAGTTCCACCTCCAGCAGATCACTGCTGACAACACACGATATTCAACAATATTGTTACTACCACCGACGATGGGGTGCAGGGGCCCGTGGATGTTGTCCACCTTGTGTGTGTAGGGGAAATGCCATGGTCAACTGTCATTAATGGCTGCAGCAGTTGGCCAACGTTATAGCCTCCTCCACGTATGGGACTCTTATCCGGAAGATGCTTCCTTGTTTACACTGGCAACAAAATCATTGTCCTTCCCCTCCCCAGCAAACCAGGCCTGGCACAGAGGGCAATGAATAGCACCACCATAGGAATGTTCTGCACCAGCACCGTCCCGCTCCATTTCAGCAACAACCGGTTCGTGTGGACATTCATGATTGCAGTTGTCGTGAAACTGCTCCTGGGAACAGATTTTCTGTATGCCCACTTCCTGCTGGTGGACCTTAAAGAACAGCATTTGGTGGACACCAGATCTTTTCAAATATTGCCCCTGGGGGAAGCCAAGTTATCTGCCCCCCAACTTCGACTTTGTCTGACAATGCATTCATGCATCTCCTGGCAGAGTTCCCTTTGATCGTGGTGCAACAGTTTTCCTCTGCCAAATCGAAGCAAGGAGTCAGGCACCACATTCTCACTGAGAGCTCCCCGCTCCACAACAGGGTCCACCACCTTCACCATCCCCCCCACCCCCGAGAAGCTAACCCTTGCCAAGGAGGAGTTTTAAAAAATGGAAGAGCTGGGGATAATGCGGTGCTCCGACAGCACCTTTGCCTCCCCTCCTGCACATGATACCGAAGGCAGCAGGAGGGTGGAGGCCATGTGGTGACTATTGCTGCCTCAATGAGGCCACCACACCTGACAAGTACCCTGGGCCCCATATCCAAAACTTTACCGCTAACTTACAAAGGGCAGAGGTATTTTCAAAAGTCGACCTCATCAGAGGCTATCATCAGATCCCAGTCCATCCCAATGACATCCCTAAAACGGTCATCATTAGCCCTTTTGGACTGTGAGTTCTTGAGAAGCCCTTTGGACTAAAGAATCCAACCAAGACCTTCCAGAGGCTGAAGGATGCGGTAGGCCTGGATCTCCCATTCATGTTCATCTATTTGGATGATATCCTCATCACCAGCTGCAATCATACAGAGCATGCTGCCCATCTAAGGTGACTGTGTGCCTGGCTGCAGGAATTCGTACTAACTATAAACCCAACTAAGTGCCAGTTTGGTTGAAAACGATCAACTTCTTGGGATATCAAATCAACAGGCATGGAGTGAAACCCCTGCCCAAAGAAGTAGATGTGGTTTGGTGCTTCGCCAAGCCCCACACAGTTGCAAGAATTCCCCAGTATGATTAACTTTTATCACTGATTCATACCGGCCGCAGCCCACATCATCAACCCCCTCTTCACACTCATGGCGGAGAAAGGTAAAGACTTTACCTGGGTCAATGAGGCCTCAAAGGTTATCCAGAAGGCTAAGGATGCACTGGCCAATGTCACCCTTCTGGCACTCCCCAGGCCAGAGGAACCAATCGCTGACACAGTAGATGCTTCCAGCACAGCTGTAGGAGGTGCTCTGGAGCAATTCAGCGAAGGGCAATGGCAGCCGCTGGCCTTCTTTAGCAGACATTTCCATCCCCTCCCTTCCGCCCAACTCAAATACAGTGCCTTTGACCAGGAGCTATTGGCAGAGGTCGACAGCATCGAGTCCACACTGCTGAAGATCCAGCTGCGCTGGGTGGGTCACGTCTCCAGAATGGAGGACCATCGCCTTCCAAAAATCGTGTTATATGGCGAGCTCTCCATTGGCCACCGTGACAGAGGTGCACCAAAGAAAAGGTACAAGGACTGCCTAAAGAAATCTCTTGGTGCCTGCCACATTGACCTCCGCCTGTGGGCTGATATCGCCTCAAAACGTGCATCTTGGCGCCTCACAGTTTGGCGGGCAGCAACCTCCTTTGAAGAAGACCGCAGAGCCCACCTCACTGACAAAAGGCAAAGGAGGAAAAACCCAACACCCAACCCCAACCAACCAATTTTCCCCTGCAACCGCTGCAACCGTGTCTGCCTGTCCCGCATCGGACTTGTCAGCCACAAACGAGCCTGCAGCTGACGTGGACATTTACCCCCTCCATAAATCTTCGTCCGCGAAGCCAAGCCAAAGATTGGCTTTGTACCTGGCAGTAGGTACTCTTTGGTAGGTAGACAAGGGTCTTCACGGACCTTTGTCTTCCATAAAGTGTTGGACCCATAGTTAGCCAGGCAGTAGCGATGCCTTTCATATGTGTCTGAGTTTACCATGGACATTCAACACATTGCAGGTAAAACCAACGAGGTGGTCGATACACTGTCCTGCCCTGTGATCGAGTCTGTCCAGGCTCTATCCCAGGGAGTAGATTATTCAGTTCTAGCCAGGGCACAGCAAGAAGAACCTGAGATCTTGCCATTCAGAACAACAGTTTCCTAGCTCATGCTGGAGGATGTTGCCAACGGCCCTGATAATCAGAAGCTCCTCTGCAATGTCTCCACTGGCAAATCCCACCCTATTGTGACAGCATCATTGAGGTGGCAGATTTTTAACACAGTGCACAACCTGGCACAGCCAGCCATCAGGACTTCTGTTATAATGGTGGCCAATAGGTTCGTCTGGCACGGCCTCATGAAACAGGTCATTCAGTGGGCCAAGATTTGCACACTTTGCCAGATGTCCAAAGCGCAGACATACATCAAGCCACCGACCCCCCCACCACCCCACCGACCCCCAGAGTTTTGAGTCAGCACGATGTAGGGCCACTACCTGTCTCCTACAGGGAAAAATACCTCCTCACCATGACTGACTGCTCCATGAGGTGGCCGGAGGTGGTCCTGTTGGCCAATACAACCGCCTAGATGTGCCAGAGCACTGATTAACACCTGGGTGTCGAGATTCAGAGTCCTGGAGCGTATAACCTCTGATAGAGGTACACAGTTCACTTCGGGACTCTGAGTGGCGCTGGCCAATTTGCTGGGAACCCATGTCCACCATACCACGGCTTACCACCCTCAGAACAATGGGTTGGTAGAGCAGTTCCACAGGCACCTAAAGGAGGCCTTGATAGCTTGGCTCATATTACATGTCCTACCCACTCTCTCCTTAATTTCTTATGTTCTTGTGTAGTAAGGTGGGTTTCATGTATAAATGCAATATCAGTTTTCTTTTTTTTAAGTGTGTCAAGACTCATTTCCTTTTAACCTGTCCATTCAGCCCATTCACATTAAAGCTAACAGATTTCACTACCTTTATATATATATATATTACACAAAACATCAAAATGTTATGACCTCCTGTAAAATCTCTATAAATTAAAAATGTCTCCTGTGACAAAGTTGACAATTTTAAAAATAAGACTAACAAAAATAAATATAAAAATCCCTCCCTCCCCACATCCAATGCCGACCTCTGAGCATCCAGCAATACCTGCCTCATTAAGCTGAGATGTGCATTCAGCACTAACAAAGTGCTGCATATCTAATTAACTCTTAAACATTATACAAGATTGTTCAATTTTACAACATTAAGATTTTTTTTAATGCTAAATCAGAAACAGTTACTGTGAAAACTAATCACCACAAAAAAAAACAAATCTATTTCCATTGATTTAGATTGAAACTCGCTTATCTATTATAGGTGGGAAAAGTGACTACAGTTTAAGGCACATATCCTCAGCAATTTGTAAGGACTACGACTGCCTATCCAATTTACCTGCACCTGCTCTTGCTCATGTTTTCATTTGCCTCCTGACCAATTCCACAAGAGTGTCTTTCTTCCATCAGGGAGTGCAATCGTCAGTGCTACCAGATGAAGCAAGGCAAATGGGATATTCTTAGACCAGAGCTCCTTCTTTACCTGGTCAAACTCCATCTTCTGCTTCATTAGACCCACACTCAGGTCAGCAAAAAAGTAACACTGGTCTGTTGTCATCCATAATGAGGCCCTTGTCCTCTCTTGCTTGTCACATGGTGGTGCATAGGATTTTATCCTGGTCTTGATACCTCACCAGATATATAAAGGTATATCTTGGTCTCTGGCCCACAGACGTGCCAGGTGCAGAGACTTGATGGACCCTTTCAGTCATTATTTGTTTACTAAAGTATTCTCATCCCAGAATATCTGGGATCCAACTTTTAAAAATTTCTACAGGACCCTTGTCCTCAGAGCTTTCCTTCAGCGTAACAATACGGACATTATTATACCTGCTGTAATTTTCTAGCTGGTCCACTTTTCCTTCCCTAGCATCTCAAGAGTGGAGTCCATCTCTGTTAGTTGGTCCTCTACTGTCCCAACATTCTCCTCCTTGGCAGCCAGTTACCTGCTCAACTGATTGAACATGACTTTAAGTCATGAGATGGACTGGTTAATCTCCTCCGTTTCGGCATCTAATTTATTAGAGAGTGCTTTGAATCTCCTCAAGGAAGAATATGTAAATCCCCCTCCTTCAGTGGTGCTCCTGGGCTGGCCATCTTGCTGTTTTGCCAATGTCCCTTTGCTGAGATGGATTCCAATATCAATGCTGGATTCTGGTCAGTAATTGTATTTCTTTGTATAATTCTTCATTTTTTGCACTCGCTCCAGGTAAGTAACTAGTTCAAATGAGATTTTAAGTGTTTTGATGATTTTAAACAGCCACCATCTGCCCTTTTGCTGGGATGAACTTCACTATTAAGGTTGAATTCTGGTCGGTACCTGTATTTCTTTGCTTGATTCTTCATTTCTTGCTTGTGGTTTAGCTGTTCAGCTAGTTTAAAGGCAATTTTGAGCATTTTTAATGGTGTTTAATGGAATTTGTATGAGGAGCCCAGGGCTCATATCCTACCTCCACTACATCATGTGATCCCCCTTAAATCAGTTTTGTTTGCAGGGCTAAGCTGAAGGAAGTCAAGAAAGATATGAGGCATAAATATAAACACATTTTGTACATGTGAGTAACTGAGAGATGGAGCACTATTTGAAAAGGTTGGAGAGCTCTTGTGAGCAGAATTGAAAAGTTAAACCAGGATCATTAGGGATATCAGTAAAAGTCAAATATTTTAAGAACATTGCTTGTTATATAACATCATGACACAAAAATTAAAAACATCATTAACAAAAGGCGGGATGCAGTTGGCAATGCTACACTCCAGATAATGGCGAACTGGAGACCCCATTAATGCCGGCACTGCTGGAGCTGCTGGTAATGTCAGCACTGCTGCTGGTGAAGACTTGGAAGGGTGGGAAGCGGAGACACAGTGCTGCTCCGCAGATGCCTACTGCGCTATCCTAATGCTGACAGGTCCATACAGGCATTAAATAGTTTGTTTTTGCTGTTTAAAAAAAAAATCCTGCAACCATGGTGTCTGAGTCTAAGATGGCAGCACCTGTGCTGGGAGCAGCCTCAAAGGGTTGCAGGCCCCGGGGGAGTAGTGGACCGGCGCAGGGCACCAGAAAATGGGAGAACACCCTCTGCACACCCCTTACCCATTGAGAAGGGAAAGCATACAAGTAGTCCCTACAAAACGTTGACAGTGGCAGCCTACCAATGAGGGGCTTGAAGGACCAACGCAGGATATGAGCTATTGGCAAATTGTAGTCGAAGAATCCAGACATGTGGTGGAATGTTGGAGACTGTCTCATGGGAACAAGTTATCGGAACTAGAATTAGAGAGGGTGTGAGGGCAGGATGGGTTCCTGTAAGGCCACAGGTGCTGGACTACCTGATCATATTGGAGATTTGTATCGGGAGTTCAGATTGCTGATGGTTGAACTGGTGTTTGTGCAGCTGCAGAGGCTGTGGGACTGCTGGAGATGAATTCACGAACACTCAGTGTTCACAAGATCATAAGACCACAAGATATGAGCAGAGGTAGGCCAACTGGCCCGTTGGGTCTGCTCTGACGTGATCCTTATCACTCAGCCCCACTCCCTGGCTTCTTCCTGATGCCCTGACTAATCAAATCCATGTCAAATTCTGTCTTAAATACACCTAACAACCTCACTTCCACTGCCACCTGTGGAAACAGTTCCACAGACTCACAGCCCTTTGGCTAAAGAAATTTCTCCACATTTCTGTTTTAAATTGACATCCTTTTATTCTGAAATTGTGGCCTCCACTCCTAGACTCCCCTACCATGGGAAACAACTTTCTAACATCTACTCTGTCCAGGCCCTACAGCATTTGAAATATCTATGCAATATCCCCCTCATCCTTTTGTACACCAATGAGTACCATCCACGAACTGATACATGTCCCTCATATATTAACCCTTTCATTCCTGGTATTATTCTAGTAAATCTTCTCTGAACCCTCTCAAATGCTAACACATACTTTCTCAAATAAGGTGCCAAAAACTGTACACAGAACTCCAAGTGAGGTCTCATCAGCACCCTAGACAGTCTCAATATTACATTCCTGCTCTTGTATGCTAATCCTCTAGAAATGAATGTCAACATTGCATTCACTTTCTTCACCACTGACTCAACCTGGAGATCAACCGTTCGGGTATCCACCTCAAGGACTCACAACTCCCTTTACAACTCCAAATTTTGAATTTTATCCCTATCTAAATAATAACCTTCCTGACTATTTCTTGTACCAAAGTACTCTACACTTGCCAACTTTAGATTTCATCTGCCATCTTGTTGTCCATTCTCCTAATCTATCCAAGTCTCTCTGGAGCCTTTCCATGTCCTCAGCACCACCAGCTCTATTTTAGTGTCATCCACAAATTTAGCCACAAAGCAATCTATTCCATTACCTAAATCATTTATGTTCAACATATAGTCTTATGGCAGGAAAACACTGAGGTGTATCATGTAAATTACATTTTTAATGTATATGTGCCAACGGAAGGAGCCTTAAACAATCATGGGATTGTCAGAGAAAGGGTTTTTTGTTCTTAAGTTATTTTACTTTGAAAATACGTTTTAAAAATTAATGGAGATATTAAACCATTGATATGTTTGTCATTATTAAATATCATTTGAATATTTTACAACATTTTCAACAGCTTTTACAGTGAAATAAATGACAATGACCTACCATTCATCTTGACGCCTGTGTCAGTATCAGGGTGTTCTGGAGCAGGACCACAGCTCCATACTACCTCAGGCCAACACATGTAACCCTGAGTAACCCTCAGTAACCCTGACCGCCTGAATCTCAGGTACGAATAATCAGTAAGATAAGCCCTCTGCATCAGTAAGAGGTAGGTTCAGATAGGTGGGGACTGCCAAATGCCTAATCAAGGGAATTGAAACAAATAAAGAGAAAAAGGCAGTGCTCCATGGAGATGTGTTAAAGACACACCATATCATTGCCAAATGCTGTCTTTAAAATATATCTCTTACCTCTTCCCTTGCTTGCAAGCAGTAGATGCAATGAAAATGACAAATATATCATTTCTATTCCATTTCAGTTTGACCTAGGATCAAAATTATAAACTGAACAACAAAATTGCTGCTTTTTCCAACAGGAAATATTGCCTATTTTAATCAAATAAATGTAACATTATTTAATTATTAATAATTAACTATTCCAAGTTATGCAATGACCTTTCTGATTAATATTACTGTTTCTTTTCCGATTGACTCATATTCTGCACCCTATGACAACGTCAAAATGTTCTTCTGTAAAATATAATAAAAACTTATCAGGGAGATCTTAGCCAATCCATTGTACTTTTAAATATGAATGGTAATCATGAGTTTTAAGAAGACTGGTGCATACATGTCCTGAATACCAAATGCCTTGAGAAAATTAATGGGCAGGAAAAGTCATGAACCAGCAGTTACAAGTAATTTGGTTTGACCTTGCTACTCATGCCGTGTTTCTAAAGGTAAATGTTTTAATGAGGCAATTTATGAAACAGAAAGGAGCAGAGATGAGTGAAATGATATGCTTGCATTCAATGGATATTCCTCATCTTTTATGTGCTACACGTAGTCATATGTGTAGCCATACCTTTTCCAGGTATTCAATTTAATGACTCATTGTTTAATGTGAATTAAATGCAACTTTACAAGAGATTCCTGATTTGGAATACGCAGGGGTGCAGAGCTAATTTTTTTTTAGGTGCTGGAGCTCATTAAAACAGTGACAAGGAGGTCTCATGAGACCTGGTTTTCGTGGCCACCATATTGTATTTGACGCTGTATAATTGACAGCGAACTGTAGGACTACGAAGTAGGATGACTGGTCGTAGAAGAAACAGGTATGTCCTGAAATAGATAATAGCGCTGCTCTAAGAGGGTTAATGAGATGTTGGAGTGGCGCCCCAGTGACCTCCGGCTGCACTGCACCCCTGGGAATATGGAACAAAAACAAACTGCTGGAGAAACACAGCAGGTTAGGTAACTTCTTTGGAAGAGAAGAGCGAGTTAATGCTTTGTGTTGAGACCCTGCATTAATTCAACTTTATACCAATGGAGTGGTCATTGGAGGTCAATCGATTCTAAAGCAAATGCTGTCTTCTGCAGAGCATGTTACACTTTTTCACTTCACTGGAGTCAGCTCAAGATCTATTCTTGGACTCAAGCTACACCTGCCCCACAGGTAAGATCTTTCAAATTCTTCTCTATCCCTTGGTTTCTCAGCTGCTGCAATTGAAAAATAAAAAATCTAATGTGCAATTTTACAATATGTATTGGAATATAGGTGAGGTCAAGAGGAATCATGTTTTGTTGCATTTAGGGGTAGAGAGAGACAGGGCAGATGCATGGAAAATGGAAGAGATGCAAGTAATGGCTCCATTTATTGGAGGTAGAGGGGAAGCTGCATAAAACCCAAACTCACTATCTAACTTTGCCGAGACTAGGTGATAGCTGGTAGATATTTTTTCTTACTTAGCCCTTTAACTGACCCCATCAAAAAAACAACAGGGCACCATTTCATGAACAATCTCTAACTTCATCACTTCTGATCATCTCCTTCCATGGCCTCCAACCTGATTGTTTCCCATCCTTCAACTGCTCGGATCTACTTCCTACCCTAGATACACAAATCCAATTTACCAGGTAAATCTATTGTTTCCACATGCTTCTGGCCCACTGAACAAGTATCATCTTACATATGTTTTCCCCTGGTCTAATCACTCCCTACCTACATCTGCGATACTTCGCATGCCCTTCTTCTCTTCAGTAACTTTCAATTACCTACCCTTGACCACCTCATTTTCACTATGGTTGTCAAACCTCCTCTCTAGACCTCTATCTCCTATATAGAAGGTCTCAAAGCCCTTCATTTCTTCCTTAACAACAGACTGAACCAGTCCCCTTCCACCACCACTTTCTTCCACCTGGCATAACTTGTTCTCACCTTCAACAAATTTCTCCTTTAACTCATCCCATTTCTCGAAGTCAAAGGAGTAGCGATGGGTACCTGCATAGGTCCCAGCTATGCCTGCCTTTTTTTGGCTTTGTGGAGCAGTCCATGTTGCAAGCATACACAGGCAAGGCTTCTCGACTTTTCCTCCACTACATTGATGACTACTTTGTTGCTACCTTATATACCCATAATGAGCTCATCAACTTTGTTCAATTTTCTGCTAACCCCATCCTCAAATTCACTTAATCCATCTCCAACAACACTCTCCCCTTTCTTGATTGGTTTGAGAGACAAACTTTTTACAGAAATAATACACGAGAGTCTGCAGACATCGTGATTGAAGTAAAAGCACAATGCTGGACAAACTCAGCAGGTCAAACTGATAAAGATACATTACTGATGTTTCAAGCTTGAGCCTTTCATCTAGGTATGGAAAATATTGGCAGGCATCTGATAAAATGGCAAGGGGAAGGTGTTGTCACAAAAGCACGAGATAATAGATGGAGAAGGAAGGAAAGGCACAGCAGCAACCAAGGGGAGGAAGATTGGCTGGGTGAATAGAGAGAGAAGGGGTGGAGAGCTGACAGAGGAAGGGAAGGGAGGGGTAAAGGAGAGCAGATTAGCAGAAACTGGAAAGGTTAATGCTAGCTGGCTGGAGAGTGCCCAGACAGAAAATCAAGTATTGATCCTCCAATTTATGGGTGGTCTTGGTGGGATAGTACACAAAGCCATGGACAGACATTTGAGTATGGGAGTGTAATACAGAATTGGAATGATTGGCCACTGATGGGACAGTCAGACACGTGGAGCCAGCAAATATATTAAGACTGATGTGTACAAGTTTCAGCTTATCAAAGCCTTTTATACAGTCTGTGGATTTGCGTCAGAATTAAATAATAATGGGCTTAAAGGACATCCTTGTCTGGTACCACGAATCAACTTAAAAGGTTTGGATTTAATTGAGTTAGTCAGTAAAGAATGAAGCTGTAAGAGAAACAGTTTAATCCAATTTAATCAAATTTAAATTAGGGACCAAAGTTAAATTTCTCTAACACACAGAATAAGTATTCCCATTCTATTTTATCAAAGTCTTTTTCAGCGTCTAAGGAAATAATACATTCAGAGGATGAAACTCTAAGAGATTAAAAAAATATCTAACAAACGATGGATATTAAATTGTAAGTAATGTCCCTTAATTAACCCAGTTTGATCCTCACAAATGACTAGGTGCGTGATATTTTCTAACCTACAAGCTAAAATCTTTGACAGTATCTTAGTGACAATACTTAAGAGAGAATTTGGTCAGTAAGAGGGACAGTCTAATGGGTCCTTATTCTTTTTAGCAATAACAGAAATTGAAGTTTCATAAAAAAATATCTGGCAACTTTCTACTAAGGATTGAGTAAAGACAGAACCCAATTCAGGTATCAGTGAATGGGAAAATAATTTATACTACTCCACTGGGATGCCATCTGGAGCAGGGGCCTTACCGGACTGCAAAGTGCTAATGGCTGTTGCAATCTCCTGCTCAGAAATAGGCTGTTCCAGCTTTAATTTGTTCTCTGAAGAAATTGTAGGAATAGTCACTCTCCAGGAATTGCAATATAGTATTTTGGTCTTTGATCAAATCAGAGCAGTAAAACTTAGAGTAAAACTGAAAGAAAGAAACATTTAGCTGTATAATTTTTAATTTGGCTAGCTGAAAGCTTTCCTGCACGCAAAACTTAGATTTACTCTTTAAAAGTTGAGTATGTATAAAATAATTAAAAAGTAAGCTGTGCTTAGTGTTAAGTTTGACCCCTTTAAAAAGATCGGGTTATGGAATTAAGGCATATTGCTAGTTAATACACTTCATCTGATTGGACATATCATCTCTCTCAGAATTAGCTTTCGTTTTAATATTAGCCATAAATGAAATTATTTGATCTCTAGTATTAGCTTTAAAAGCATTCCAAATTACTAAAACAGATATTTCCGAAGAGAAATCTTTACTAAAAAATTTGATCTTTCATGAATTTCTAAAATCAGACTTCAAAAAAAAAAGGGTATTCAACTGCCATGGTTTAGTAATTCTAGGTAAATCCAGGATATTAATAGACAAAATCACTGGTGATAGGTGAGAAATTAATTTGCTTTCATAAGAACAAAAGTCACCAGAGCAAATTAATTGTTGGTCTGACCCAAAATATTGACGGACCATTTCACTCCATCAAGGATGTTTGATCTGCTGAGTCACTCTTGCTTCTATTTAATTGTCCAATTGGGAGCTAAGTCAATGCAGAATAATTTTAGAAATATATTACCATATTATCCATGGCAGTCAATGCAAAAAGCTGTGTTTAATGAGACATTCCTGCTCTTGAACCTCAGCCCTGTACTTTAAGATTTTTAAGGTGCTCCTTCAAAGAAAATTTGAATATCAAGAGTTTTTTTTTCATCTGCCACCCTTCTAGTGCTGGGCCTGCATTATTCATTGAATGAAAAAGAGTTCCTCAGTACCCTTTCAATCATTTTCATCATTCCGGTGCCTTTCTGTTCAACGTGGGTGATGATGTCTCTCCATCCATCACGGTCTCTGACATTCCGATTTATAATTGTTGCCTCCCATATTCTCCCTCAGAGAAGGCTCCATCTTTTACCTGAGACAGTAGTCAATGTTGAGTTTATGATTATTCATGTGAAAAAATACAGAAGCATTTTTCTGTTGCCTTCTTCAGTTGCAGTGTCTCTATTGGATGGGTAACCCTGGCCATTATCAGCAGATTCATCTGCCTTATGTTTTTTTTTACAGCCATATATTTCAATTTGTAGAATCTCCTTTTAAAAGCCATTCACCATCTGCAATCCATGGCTTCACATGACCCTGATTGGGAGGCTGAACAGGTACTACACCTTGCCCAAGGGTGACTTGTAGGCTATCAGACAGAATGAGCGCCTTACACTTCTTTATGCTGAGTAATTTAATTTTACCAATTAATTTAAATATCTGTTCCGAACTATTGAATTGTCTGCTAAAGGAAAGTCGTTCTTTCGTTTTCTCTTCTTGAATCCTAATTAAACTTGTTTTAGTCTATATGCCCATTGACAGAAAACTGCCTGGCAATTTAATTTTCTTCTAAACATCTCCCTTTTTATGACCATGCACTGTTCTAGATTGAATTCCACATGTCACTTAAGTGCCCACTGAACCAATCCCAAACCCACTTTACAAGTGTGTCTGAAGACTTCTGTCACTGGAACGTCTGACCTTTATGTCAGGAAGTGATAGATATTCTATCTCCAATAATAGATACCCACTCCATCCTAAAAGATGTCCATGGTAGCAACGTGTTAACAATCAACATGATCCTCAGATTTATAGATCAGTTCCTCACTAAGTCTTCAAAAAAATATTGCTCACTCTGTAGCTTGGGATAAACTGTTCAGATGTTATTTGCCAATGCCATTGTGCTTTTTAATGTGTGAGTGCCTTATCAATCAATACCTGCACAGCAGAAGTTACAGCCATTGGGGAGATGAGACCTCATGTAGGTCATTGTCAAAGAGATAATCTCTGAATAAGAAGTCAAGACCCTCTGATTAGAGTCACGTCCTTTCTTTCTTTTTCAGTCTTTACATTAATCATATTATCTTTCTTTCTTTGGCTTGGCTTCGCGGACGAAGATTTATGGAGGGGGTAAAAGTCCACGTCAGCTGCAGGCTCGTTTGTGGCTGACAAGTCCGATGCGGGACAGGCAGACACGGTTGCAGCGGCTGCAGGGGAAAATTGGTTGGTTGGGGTTGGGTGTTGGGTTTTTCCTCCTTTGCCTTTTGTCAGTGAGGTGGGCTCTGTGGTCTTCTTCAAAGGAGGTTGCTGCCCGCCAAACTGTGAGGCGCCAAGATGCACGGTTTGAGGCGATATCAGCCCACTGGCGGTGGTCAATGTGGCAGGCACCAAGAGATTTCTTTAGGCAGTCCTTGTACCTTTTCTTTGGTGCACCTCTGTCACGGTGGCCAGTGGAGAGCTCGCCATATAACACGATCTTGGGAAGGCGATGGTCCTCCATTCTGGAGACGTGACCCATCCAGCGCAGCTTGATCTTCAGCAGCGTGGACTCGATGCTGTCGACCTCTGCCATCTCGAGTACTTCGACGTTAGGGATGAAAGCGCTCCAATGGATGTTGAGGATGGAGCGGAGACAACACTGGTGGAAGCGTTCTAGGAGCCGTAGGTGATGCCGGTAGAGGACCCATGATTCGGAGCCGAACAGGAGTGTGGGTATGACAACGGCTCTGTATACGCTTATCTTTGTGAGGTTTTTCAGTTGGTTGTTTTTCCAGACTCTTTTGTGTAGTCTTCCAAAGGCGATATTTGCCTTGGCGAGTCTGTTGTCTATCTCATTGTCGATCCTTGCATCTGATGAAATGGTGCAGCCGAGATAGGTAAACTGGTTGACCGTTTTGAGTTTTGTGTGCCCGATGGAGATGTGGGGGGGGGGCTGGTAGTCATGGTGGGGAGCTGGCTGATGGAGGATCTCAGTTTTCTTCAGACTGACTTCCAGGCCAAACATTTTGGCAGTTTCCGCAAAGCAGGACGTCAAGCGCTGAAGAGCTGGCTCTGAATGGGCAACTAAAGCGGCATCATCTGCAAAGAGTAGTTCACGGACAAGTTGCTCTTGTGTCTTGGTGTGAGCTTGCAGGCGCCTCAGATTGAAGAGACTGCCATCCGTGCAGTACCGGTTGTAAACAGCGTCTTCATTGTTGGGGTCTTTCATGGCTTGGTTCAGCATCATGCTGAAGAAGATTGAAAAGAGGGTTGGTGCGAGAACACAGCCTTGCTTCACGCCATTGTTAATGGAGAAGGGTTCAGAGAGCTCATTGCTGTATCTGACCCGACCTTGTTGGTTTTCGTGCAGTTGGATAATCATGTTGAGGAACTTTGGGGGACATCCGATGTGCTCTAGTATAACCGGCTGGTTCGCTGCAAGCTCAACCTTCACTTCAAGCCAAAGCCCAGGAACAGTAAAGCCCCCAGAAAGAGGTTCAATGTTGGAAACCTGCAGTCAGATGAAGCGAGAGGAAACTTCCAGGCAAACCTCAAAGCAAAGCTCGACGATGCAACCCGCCTCACGGACCCGTCCCCTGAAACCCTCTGGGATCAGTTGAAGACTACCATACTGCAATCCACTGAAGAGGTACTGGGCTTCTCCTCCAGGAAAAACAAGGACTGGTTTGACGAAAACAGCCAGGAAATCCAGGAACTGCTGGCAAAGAAGCGAGCTGCCCACCAGGCTCACCTTACAAAGCCGTCCTGTCCAGAGAAGAAACAAGCCTTCCGTCACGCATGCAGCCATCTTCAGCGCAAACTCCGGGAGATCCAAAATGAGTGGTGGACTAGCCTCGCCAAACGAACCCAGCTCAGCGCGGATATTGGCGACTTCAGGGGTTTCTACGAGGCTCTAAAGGCTGTGTACGGCCCCTCACCCCAAGTCCAAAGCCCGCTGCGCAGCTCAGACGGCAAAGTCCTCCTCAGCGACAAGATCTCCATCCTCAACCGATGGTCAGAACACTTCCAATCACTTTTCAGTGCCAACCGCTCAGTCCAAGATTCCGCCCTGCTCCAGCTCCCTCAACAGCCCCTAAGGCTAGAGGTGGATGAGGTCCTCACCCTGGATGAGACATATAAGGCAATCGAACAACTGAAAAGTGGCAAAGCAGCAGGTATGGATGGAATCCCCCCAGAGGTCTGGAAGGCAGGCGGCAAAACTCTGCATGCCAAACTGCATGAGTTTTTCAAGCTTTGTTGGGACCAAGGAAAACTGCCTCAGGATCTTCGTGATGCCACCATTATCACCCTGTACAAAAACAAAGGCGAGAAATCAGACTGCTCAAACTACAGGGGAAGCACGTTGCTCTCCATTGCAGGCAAAATCTTCGCTAGGATTCTACTAAATAGAATAATACCTAGTGTCGCCGAGAATATTCTCCCAGAATCACAGTGTGGCTTTCGCGCAAACAGAGGAACTACTGACATGGTCTTTGCCCTCAGACAGCTCCAAGAAAAGTGCAGAGAACAAAACAAAGGACTCTACATCACCTTTGTTGACCTCACCAAAGCCTTCGACACCGTGAGCAGGAAAGGGCTTTGGCAAATACTAGAGCGCAATCATATTATAGGTAAACAATATATGAGGAGAATAGGAGTACATAAATTTAAAGGAAAAAAATCACAACAGACATCAGTAAGTTACAGGAAAGTGGAGTCCGGGGAAGTATGTTGTCTTACAGGAGGCAGAGAGTTGGGATAAATGGGAGTTTTTCAGGTTGGCAGAGAGTGGCAAGTGGGGTGCCGCAGGGGTCAGTGTTAGGCCCACAACCGTTCATCATTTACATTGATGACTTGGAGGAGGGGACAAAATGTGGTGTAGCCAAGTTTGCGATGACACCAAATTGAGTGGAAGAGCAAAGTGTAATGAGGATGTGGAGAGTCTGCAGAGGGATATAGTTAAGCTGGATGAGTGGACAAAGGTCTGGCAGATGGAGTACAATGTTAGTAAGTATGAGGTTATCCACTTTGGCAAGAAAAATAAAAGAGCTGAATATTATTTAAAGGGTGAAAAACTACAGCATGCTGTTGTGAAGAGGGACTTGGGAGTACTTGTGCATGAATCGCAAAAAGTTAGGTAGCAGGTGCAGCAGGTTATTAAGAAGGCAAATGGAATGTTGGCCTTCATCACTAGAGGAATTGAATTCAGGAGTAGGGAGGTAATGTTGCAACTGTATAAGATACTGATGAGACCGCACCTGGAGTACTGTGTCCAGTTCTGGTCTCCATATTTGAGGAAGGATATACTGGCTTTGGAGACGGTCCAGAGGAGGTTTACTAGGTTGATCCCTGGGATGAAGGGGTTGACTTATGATGAAAGATTAAATTGTCTAGGATTGTATTTGCTCGAGTTCAGAAGAATGAGAGGAGATCTTATAGAAACATATAGGATTATGAAGGGTATGGATAGGATAGATGTAGGAAGGTTTTTTTGAGCTGGCCGGGGAAACTAAAATGAGAGGACACAGTCTCAAGATTCAGGGGAGTAGATTTAGGACAGATATGAGGAAAAATAGTTTTTCTGAGAGAGTAGTGAATGTTCGGAATTCTCTAACCAGGGAAGTAGTTGAGACTGCCTCATTAAACATATTGAAAATTCGGTTAGATAAATTTTTACATGATAGAAGAATTAGGGGATATGGGGAGAAGGCAGGTAGGTGGAGTTAAGTCATAAATTAGATCAGCCATAATCATATCGAATGGCAGAGCAGGCTCGATGGGCCATTTTTGGCCTACTCCTGTTCCTACTTCCTACGTTCCTATGTTCCTATGTATATCACATCATATGATAGAACATATTGCATTACACCACAATTAACGAATATGTTCTCATCTCAAACTGAAAAAAAAAATTATCTAAAGCCCCACGTAATCAAGGAAATAAAAACAAAAATAAAAGACTAAGTAGCCTATCGTGAGATTAATAAAACATAATTTTCTGGTCTTCACTAACATAGAGAAAAGAAGTAAAATATAGTCAGGAAGGGAAAATAATTTTACTGATTAAGTCATGTGGAAATAGTTTATAAATGTTCATCAAGTCTCTTCAAATTTAACAGAAGTATAAAATATACAACTTCTAACTTTCTTTAAACTTAAACATTACATAATTTGAGAGAACCATTGAGTCAAAATAAGTGGATTAGAATCTTTCCATTTAAATAAAATAGCTCTTCTAGCCAAAATGTAAAAAAATGTATGGAAGTAGGAACTCATCCCACTTCTGGAAGTATAATTACAAAAATAGGTTGCAAAATACCCAGTATAGCTGAAAAAGTCTTAAAAATATCTATTCAATACTTCTCCAATATAGGTCATGACCAAAATATCAGAGAAGCCACTTCTGATTTAGATCAATCACACATAGGACCAATAATCGAAGAAATACAGGCCTATTTGCCTTTTGATATATGAGCTCGATGTAGCATTTTAAACTGAATCAAGGCATGATGAGAACATATTGAAGAGGTAGTAACCAATCCAAAAATCTTCTCCCATGATTCCTCTGGAAGATGTAACTGAAGTTCCTCTAATTTTGTCATTAGATTGAAATCTTAATAACATTCTAAATATTGCCTATTAAACCCTTATGAGAAAGTTCCAAATGAAAAAAAAAATGTATCAATCAAATCCTATTGGTACAACATTTGAAAGTTAGGCAATAAAGTATTTAGGAAATTTCTAATTTGGAACTATCTAAAAATACGTCTTAGGTAAATTATATTTATTTGCTAATTGTTCAAAAAGCATTAAGCTACCATCGATAAACAAATCTGAAAAAGAGATGATTCCTTTAACTTTCCAAAAAGAGAAGGCTTGATCAATTAAAGATGGTGAAAAAAAAATAAGTAAGATAAATGGTATTGGATAAAATCAAAGAACGTCCAAAATTGAAAAGAAATCCGTAATGTATGTTTAATTATTGGGTTGAAGGTATGCCTACTAATCTTGGAAAATTTAAAAGAAAAAGCTGCTCCCCATAAAAAGGCTACTGAATACCGCTGCGTGGAATTCAATTCCAGATCTACCCAATAAGGACATTCAAATTTATCAGAATAGTAGATCCATAAAATTATAAAATGGATGTTAACTGCCCAATAGTAGAGTCTAAGATTAGATAAAGCCATTCCACCATTTTTCTTTAATATCTACAGATAGAATTTACTCAGTCTGGCATTCTTTTTACTTCAAATATAAGAAGATATATTAGAGTCAATATTATCAAAAAGGATTTTGGAATAAAACCTGGGACTGCTTGAAATAAATAAAAACATTTAGGTAAGATTATTATCTTAATAGCATTAATAGGACCTATTAAAGGAAAAGCCAATGGAGACCATTTAGAAAGAGAATGAAGAACGTTAAATTTATATTGATCTTTAAATGTTGTGGTAATTTTAACTCCAAGATAGGTTAAATGATCTTTAAGCATTCTAAAAGGCATGTGGTTATAAACAGGTATAGGAGAGTGTAAAACATGCATGTTTTATTGGGAATAATACCTCTTATAAAGATTCAATTTATATTCAGAGAAACTACCAAATTGGGAAAGAAAAGACAACACTGGAGGAATACATTTCTTAGGATCTGAAATATATAATAAATGATCATCTGCATATAGATATACTTCAAGCATTCTAGCTCCTCTCTTAATTCCACGAATGTTACTGAAATTCCAAAGTGATATTGTTAGGGGTTCCAAAGCTAAATTATATAATAAAGGGCTAAGTGGAAAACCCTGTCTAGTTCCTTGAAATAGCCTAAAAAGTAAAGATTTTTGATTATTCATAATTACAGCAGTGGCTGGAGCTTGATAACTCAGGTTAATCCAAGAGATAAAACAAGGGCCAAAATTAAATCTTTTCAAAACTTCAAACAGATATTTCCATTCTACTCTATAAAAAGCCTTTTCTGCATCTAACAACACTATACATTCTGGCTTTTAAGCAATGATGAATAAATTACATTCATTAATCTACAGATATTAAGATGTGAATACTGAATCTTTATAAATCCTATTTGGTCCATAAAGATAATCTGAGGAAGAATACTTTCAAATATATTAGTTAAAAAAATCTTGGAAAGAATTTTAGAATCAACGATCAATAACAATATTGGTCTATAGGAAGCACAATCAGAAGGGTCATTATTCTTTTTTAGGAATTAAGGAAAATGACACTTCATAAAATGTCCATGGCATTTCTGAAAAAGATTAGAATCACTAAATACCTCACAAAGTCTGGGGGTAAGTATATTAGTAAAACATTTAAAAAACCCAATGGTATAACTGTCTGGATCTGGCACTTTGCCAAACTGAAGGGAGGAAATTGCTTTAAAAATTTCCATCCCTAAAAATGGAGCTTCCATTAGTAGAAATTTTAGTGATATTCAACCAATGCAGGAATCTATCCATAGGGTCAGAATTGTCAGGAAATTTAGATTTATACAATTCAGAATAGAATTCCTGAAATGTCTTATTAATTTAAACATGATCAAACACAATGCTAACATCTTTTTTATGAATTTTAGTAATCTGTCTTTCAGCCATAGCTGATTTTAATTGACTAGCTAGCAATTTACTGGATTTATCCCCATGTACATAAAATTCACTATTGAGTTTAATAAGCTGGGTTTCTTTAGGGTAAGTTAAAAGTAAATCATGTTACGTTTCAAGTTCTACCCTAAGATCATATTTAGGCATCCTTGAATATACTCTATCAATTTCTTTAATCCTATTAGTAGTAATTATTCTTCCTTTGTATGTTATCTTAACCCAGCTGAATGGGAAATTATTGCTTCCTGAAGGTATGCCTTAAATGTGTCCCAGACAGTTAAAGTCATTAAGAAAAAAAAAAGAGACTTACTCCTTAATAAAGTCCCCAATTTTTTTTTATCTTGAAGTAAGGTCAAATTAAACTGCCACTGTTGGGCTCTGGAAACGATATCAGAGAGTGTAAAAGAGAGTTTCAGAAACAGGCAATTGCACCGTAGGCACAACCCATTACCAAGGGTACTAATCAATTATCTACAAATAAATAATTAATCCTGGAATATTGATGATAAACATGCGAAGAAAAAGAAAATCTTTATCATTAGGGAATAGAAAATGCCATGTATTAACAAGTCCATAATATAACAAAAACATAATTGATAAAGGTAGCAGATGTATTAGGCAGGATCGGATTTAAAGAAGATGTGTTAATTCATGGGTTAAGGCAGCAGGTTAGGTCTCTGCCCATAAGCAGCATGCATTCATTCAAATTTGGCAAGGAAGCAAACACCCACTTAAAAACAACTCTGGTTCATCAGCATTCAGAGCATACATATTAATCAGAGCAACTTTCTGAGTACTCAGTGCACACGTAACTATTAAAAATCAACCAGTAGGATCTGTGATTCTATTAAAATATGAAAATGGAACATTAGAGCCAATAAAAATTGCTACACCTCTAATTTTATACTGAGATGAAGAGTGCAATTGCAAATTCTTCCAAAACTTTAAAAACAATGCTCATCCTCTTCACAAAGGTGAGTCACCTGTGCAAAAAATAATTTTATTTTATAAATAAATAATTTCTAAAAATTTATAAATAAATCATTTCTAAAAAATTATAAATAATTTCTAAAAAGGTATAAATAAATTATTTCTAAAAAATTATAAAATAATTTATAAAAAAATAATTTCATGCAACATTTTAAACATTTTTAAAACTTTTTTATATTTAAATGGGTGATTCCATCCATTAATATTAAGAGAAACCAAATTAAAAGTCTTAACATCCATATTTAAAATAATTTTAATAACTATAAAAAGAACATATTTAATGTGCATCTGCAGACTACATTCAAAAGGAGGCAGTAAACTGTAGTTGAGACCAGAACATTGAAACAATGCCTATAACAATATCTTCTTAAGGTGGCCCAGTGAAACTAAATCTCTCAATAGCCCATCCCCTTCCTCCCAAACCCTGAAAAAAACTATCCTGGAGAAGAAAAGCATGCTACAGCTATTAACCCTTAGCCTATGTCTCCAACTGGCAGGACTCCAAGATTAAAACCAATATGTGTTCCCACAACAGTAAAACGAAACAAACTAATTGAATTTAAAAATAAGAAAAAAGACAGGTGAGACTGTCTAAAAAAAACAAGATGACGAAACACAGCTTCCCTTTTGAATTCATTTAATAAACTTGAGCAAAAGGAACTATAATCCAACAAACTGATAAACATTAAAAAGTAAAAAAAAAACTAATCAAACTGTACTGCATTTAAATCTGGTTCAATTAAAAAAAAAACTAAACAAAGAAACAAAAGAAATCTAATAGCAAGGTTTGAAAATAGATTCACTTTCCTTGATCACCGTGCACCTCCTGGGTCAGCTGTGCATTTGAGAGGAATTTTGTGCTCTTCACAGAATCCTGAAAGATGAAGAATTTTTAAGGTACCGGACATGTTGGTACTCAGTGGTTTTAATGGAATAATTTGATTGATCCATTCATAAGAGTAGCCTGTGACATTAGCCACTCTGTGATGCAATAACCATCTACAAACTCCATCAACTCCATTTTGAGGGATAATTATTACATCACATGTTCTCTGTCATTCTCCACTGTCTGCTTCCTCAAGGATACACTATGATATATCTGCATCCCGCTTTTGGGGAGGGTTGTACACTCTGATATCATTGATCCACAGCTGTCCGTCATCTGTTCTTGTTCACTTGTGAAACACAGGTCACCATCTAGGAAACTTAAGAATTTGCCTTATTGTTTCAATAATATTGATTAGAGAATATAATAGCCTGAATCAAATTAAATGAATGGGGTACATTAGATTGACATTGATTATGAGCTATGAAATGTATGCAGGTCAGGGTAAGCAGCCATGACAGATGGGTTGAAGCATAATGGAAGGACTGAGTTCAATGAAAGCACTGGCAGCACTGCTAATGTAGGTTTAGAAGATAGAGTAAGGCATTGTATGTGCATCAATATTGCTGAAAGCACTTCCCTGCTTTGTTTTGGTCATTGAACTGCTCTGTGCTTTGAATCCTCAAGTGTGAATCTGCTCTAAAACACCTGAGATTTTTGAGAGCTCACCCCACATCTAATTTGGTTTATCAACAAGCCTTCAGAATCAGAATTTATTGTCATGAACAAGTCATTCAATTTGGTGTTTTGCAGCAGCGTTATAGAGCAAATATTCATATTATAACCACCCTACAACATTACCATAAAAAATAAAAATAATAGTGCAAGAAAAGTAAGGCAGGTTCCAAGGCAGGTTCAGGAATCTGATGGCAGCGGGGAAGAAGCTGTCCTTGTGCACTGAGTGCTTGTCTTCAGGCTCCTGTACTTTTTCCCCAATGATAGGAGAGTGAAGAGGGCTTGGCCTGGGTGGTGGGGATCTTTGAGGACAAAGGCTGCTTTTTTAAAGCCTGTGATGTTGTAGGCCAAGTTAACAACCCTCTGGAGTTTATTCTTGACTTGAGAGTTGGTGCCTCAATACCACTCAGTGATGCAACCAGCCAGAATGTTCTCCACGCTACACCTGTAGAAGTTTACAAGAGTTTTTGATGACATACCGAATCTCCTCTGACACCTCACAATGTATAGTCACGAGCAAGCTTTCTTTGTTGACACCCAGAAATTTGAAGTTTTTGACTCTCTTCACTACTGAGCCCTCGATGAGGACTGAGTCATGTTCCCCTGACTTCATCCTGAAGTCCACAATCATCTTCTTGTTTTGCTGACATTGAGTGCAAAGCTTTTGTCGTTACACCATTCAACGAGGTGATCTATCTCCTTCCTGTATGCTTCCTTATTTCCAATTGTGATTCTGTGTGTGTCTGGTCACACAATCATGGATGTATAATGAGTAGAGCAGTGGGTTAAGCATGCATCCTGTGGTGCATCTGTGTTGATGATCAGTGAGGAGGAGATGTTTTTTCCAATTCATTCTGACTGTGGTCTTCTGATAAGAAGCTCAAGGATCAAGTTGCATAGTGGGGTACAGAGGCCTAGAGTTTGTAGCTTCTTGATCACCACTGAGGGAATAATGGTAATGAACCCTGAGCTGTAGTCAATGCAGAGCAGGATGAATTGTTATTTTCAAGGCGATCCAGGGCTGAGTGGAGAGCCAACTATATTTCATTTGTTGTGGAGTGACTGTGGTGATAGGAAAATTGCAGTGGGTCCATATCTTTTCTTAGGTACATGTTAATTCTGACCATGACAAGCCCTTTAAAGCATTTCCTTTGCCCACGTAGCCCAGGAAAAGTACTTCCCTTAATACTGGAAAAAGAGTATCCATCCACAGTGGGCAATCTTCACCCATTTAATAGCATTCTAGCAGTTTTATTGTTATCTTAGCAACTTCCAATTACCTTTGTTTTCACATGTGAATCATCTCTTTAAACATAACCCCCTTTACTGCCTATCAGTCACAAAACCTTGGAAGTAAATTGTAAAGAGCCAGAAAAGTTAAAACTCTATGGAGAGATGTGCAAAATGCATTTTCATGTTTTTCTAATGTTATTAAGGTTAGGTACCCAGTCCATCTGCAAATTAAAATCCAATTCTGTGAATATGCAGTACGTATAGTAAGGTACCAAAGGAACATATATTAAATAATAAGGAAAATGTATCCATGGACATGCCATCAAGGCTTTCCTGCTGCTCTGAAGCTCTGAGCTGAAAATTGTGTGCTCTAATTCGACCACAATATTTTTATACAGACAGTATTTTTTTAACTTTTTTTTTCCTGCTGGCTCTTCCATATGAAGTGAGATTCTGGAAACATATTTCAACAGGAATAACTAAGAGAGTTTCTGAATTTTCATATTATAAACCAACTTTGACAGCTGTACAACAATTTTTCACTTTTCCAACAGGTGAATCTGCCTCTGCCTGCCAGTTTTCAGGTGCAGTTTTCTAAAGTGTCTTGGGATCATCCTATAACAAAATTCATCAAAGTGGCAAACTATCCTTGGAAGAAAAGAAAGAACATTGACCAATCTTTTCCTTTCCCAGGAATCTTTTTAATAGAGTCAGGATAGGAAGTCTCTTGCATTGAAATAAAATCTGTACATAGTTCTGATGAAGAGCTTACATGTAGTTGGTTAGCCTGTATTTTCTCTTTAAAAGAGCGAAAAGATCAGGTGTGTACTGTCAAAACTTTTATTTCCTTACAGATTTTAAACTTTCATAGATATTTACACATCTCTAATCCTTGAGTTGTTTCCAATGTCTCTTAATTTTGACTGAGTGTTATATTCATTGCCGGCTTATCTAGCTGGCTGACTGATGGACAGCAGTTCCTAGCAGCACAATAGGTCTTCTATGTATGTGCAATCAACTGTGGAATTTGAGATGCCCTAGAGCAGTGGTTTTCAAACTACCCCCAAACTTACTTTCCACCTTAAACAATCCTTAATGCCATACGTGTTCTGTGATAAGTAAAGGATTGCTTAAGTTGATATGTAAGTGGAAAGAAAATGGTTTGAAAACCAGTTTTAATTATAGAACCATAGAAGGTTACAGCACAGAAAACAGGCCATTCAACCCTTCTGCTCTGTGCTGACCAATAAAGCTAGCTAGTCCCACTGACCTGCTCTCATTCCATAACCCTACAGACCACAGCTATCCATGTATTTATCGAATTATTTTTTAAAATTCAAGATTGAATCTGCATTCACTACATCAGATGGTAGCTCATTCCATACTCCTACCACCTTCTGAGTGAAAAACTTTCCCCTAATGCCCTTTTCTGCCTAAAGCTGCAACCTCTTGTATTTACCTCCCCCAACCTAAGTGGAAAGATCCTACTCACATCTACTCTATCCATACCCCTCATAATCTTATAAACCTCTATTTAGTCTCCCTTCATCCTTCTTGGTTTCAAGGAGCATAGTTCTGACCGGTTTAATCTTTCCTAGTAACTCAACTCCTGAAGACCTGTCAACATCTTAATAAATCTTCTCTGCCTCTTTCAATCTTATTGATATCTTTCCTGCTGCTGGGCGACCAGAACTGCATGCAATATTCTAAGTGTGGTCTCACCAATGACTTGAATAACTTCAACATAACATTCCAACTTCTTTACTCAATATCTTGATTTATAAAGGCTAAGATGCCAAATGCTTTATTTACAAACCTATCCACATGTGACACCACCTTCAGGGAACAATGTACAGTATATGTATTCCCAGATCTCTGCTTCTCTGCACTCCTCAATAGCCTACATTTACTGTGTATGTCCTACCCTGATTTGCTCTTCCAAAATGCAACACTTCACGCTTATCAGCAGTAAATTCCAAAAGCCATTTACTGGCCCAATTTCCCAGCTGGATCAGATCCCTCTGCTATCTTTAAAAATTTTCCCCACAGTCTATAATACCTCCTTTCTTTGTGTCATCAGCAAACTTGCTGATCCAGTTTACCACATTATTATCTAGGTCATTTATACAGATAATAAAAAAAAATAATAGCCCCAACACAGATCCCTGAGGCACACCACTTGAAACAGGCCTCCAGTCTGAGAAGAAACCATCCACCTTTACTCTCTGGTTTCTTCCGCCAAACCAATTTCGAATTTAGTTTGCAACCTATTTATACCTAGTGTCCTAACCTTCTGAACCAACTTCTCATGTGAAACCTTGTCAAATGCCTTACTAAAATCCATATAGACAACATCCACAGCCTTTCCCTCATAAATATTCTTGGTAACTTACTCAAAAAACTTTACAAGATTTGTTAAACATGACCTACCATTCACAAATCCATGCTGACTGTCCTTAATCAGCTGATGACGGTCCAAATAATATCTATCCTAACTCTCAGAAATCCTTCAAATAGTACTGGCCTATAATTCAAGCTCACTGGCCTATAATTGCCGGGTTTAGTCTTGGAGCCCTTCTTAAACAGTGGAATAACATGAGCCACCCTTCAATCCTCCGACAAAGGGCATTTTCAATATATCCACAGGGGCCCTGCAATTTCAGCATTTGTCTCCCTCAAGGTGATGGGCAGTGTCCAGGGATTTGTCTACCTTTAATCATTGCAAGGCAGCAAGCACCTCCTTCTCCTTAAACTCCATATTTTGCATCAGACTTATATTGGTTTTCCTTCCATCCTTATTCACTATATCAGTTTCTTGTGTAAATACCGATGCAAAAAATTTGTTTAAGATCTCCCCCATTTCACGAGGCTCCACACCTAGTTTTAAAACATAGTACATTTTATAGTTTTATTTAAAGATTTGTGTTGTTTTAATGTTTTAATTTTATATTTAAACTTATTATTTAACAGCATTGACTGGTTTGCAGCCATGCTGTCAAGTCTTCAGCAAGAGATCCAGGAGCCGAATGGCATGATACGGGAAATGTTGTGCATGATGAGCTTTACTATTCCAGCACATTTCCCCCACCTCAATTCGCCTTCTACCCTTTGTCCACCCCCACTCTTCCTATGTCTCCTCCCCAACAACATCCATCCACCTATTGTACCCAAGACAGCAACTCCCCCAGTACCCTCTTGCCACCCCACTGCAACAGTGACTGGGGAGGGCAGCAGGCTTCCTTCTGGGAAAGGGAGCAAGTCTTTCAATCCTTCCTCTTCCTCTTCATAACTGCAATAATTGCAGGAAGATTAAGTCAGGTCACTACATGGTTTTGCACTGCCAAAGGTTTACTAAGGTAATGGTTACAATTTTTTATTATTATACGTGTTCAACATTTTGTAAATGGTTTTGTACTGTGAAATTTTGTTAATGCTGCTCAGATATACAAATTTACAAGGTAACTGTTACAAATGTTTATTATTTTGTGTTCAACCTTTTCCACATGATTCTGTATTGTGAACTTTTTTATTGCTGCATAGTTGTACATTTTTTTACAAGAAAACGGCTAAAAATTTTTATTATTGTAAGTGTTAGATCTTGACATGACTTTTATGTTACCCACCCCTTTTATCTGGTGATGGTTATACTTGTACATTTGTCATGTGCACTAATTGTCTTGTTACATAAAGTTGCACACTAAAGTTGCACACCTTTGTACTGGTAGAAGTGGTACCTCTTTTACAATGGTGATTTACACTATGTGAATTGTTAAATTTTGCGATAAAATTGAACTTGAAAGCTATATTGTTTGCCTGAGTGGACATAATAGCCTCATGAATTGCCTGGGGAACACATGATGTTGAACCCCGATAAGTAACTCTCTCTGGCTGAGGAAGAACATTGATGTTCCACATTGACAAGAAGTGATCCTTATTACTCTCACATATATAATGCAGGACGCAGCAGGTAATAACAACGTCAGACACAGAAGGCTCTCTCATGCCAAACCTCCGCCTGATATAAACTAACCTTTCAGGGAACAGCCCTAAAAGGCTGTTTTTGCATCACATTCATGTTGAGCGGCACCTCATAGAGCCCTCTGGAACTGCTGGAAGCAGGATGACTAGTGCCGTGGCAATGCCCATCATAAATACGCAGCAGAGCAATGACCGTCTTCCCTAACTATTATCCTCCACACAGCCAGAACTGCTCTGTGTTTCCCAGAAAGGTTCCAGCTGTGTGGAGGATTATGGGTAGGGAAGATGGCCATTGCTCTGCTGCGTTTTGAGCTGCTAGCATTGACAAGCGGCCCTGAAGGCCAAAGCGGTTTAGTGAGGTGCCGGAGTGGCAGTCAGGGCTGTCACATCCCGCACCAGCCACATCCTGATGGTCATTGCAGTCACCCCTGCCCTGACAACTCTGGACCTGTCAGCCCCTGCTGGCCACTCCTGCCCTGATGGCTCCCACCCGTTGCCCTTTCCGTGATGACCCCTGCCCTAATGGCCTCTACTGGTCACCCCTGCCCCGAAGGGGTCATGGAGAGAAAGAGGTGAGTGGATGAGAGAGAGCGAGAGAGAGAGAGAGGAGATGAGTTTCGGTCTGACAGTGTCATTGCAATGTCATCAGCCTGCCCCTAGCCAGCTGCTGCGGTGGATATACATTCATGCAATGCACAGTTCTCCAACAATGATCCTTTCCTAAGAGGGATTGCAGCCACAGCCACATTCATGGAGGTAAACCTCCTGACGTAAGGGCAGAGAATCTCTGTCTTTACAGTCAAGCTTTTTCACTGCATGAAAGGGCCTAGATGTGGTACTGATATTCAGTCATATTTTGCTTAAATGCTTGCAGCGACATTTGAGATGTCTAAAGGCATTCTTGACCATTATCTGTGCCAAGCTCAAGCAGTTGTTGAATTTGTGCTTCTGTTGATTGAGAGCGTGGTGATTTGTGAACCCCCTCAACAGCCAATTCCTGAGGGGGTAAGCAGGGTCCCTGACCAGATGTGCAGGGATTTACACTCCATCAAAGTTCATGGCCAGACCAATGAGCAAGGTTAGGTATATCATACAGCCCATCCGCAGGTCTATACATTAACACATTTGTGACTATTCTGTATGCATCTTGCAAGGAGGAATATTGTTAGAGTTATATGCACATCACTGTCCAGTGCAATATATTTACTTACTTCATGACGGCATCCTCAGCCTTCCTGTAATTGGATGAGTTGGCTAAAACTCGTGCATCATGAGTGCGGCCAGGCCAACCCACATACTCATCTAAGAAGCTAAAACCACAAAATTGGTGCAGACAGACAATTTTAACCAAGTAAAGATGTTCCTCAATGGTACTCGTGGTCAACAGTAGCTTGAAGAATAATGGAGTGCCATCTTTTATGGTTGTAGTAGAATGTTGCATCATCTTGTGGGTGATGATGGGAATTTGTGTGCTGTTGATGGCACAAGCACACATTGGATCATCTTTTTCTGCAAATCCATTGATTGTTTCTTGGAGGCATGCACCATTTGGCAGGTAGATGAAACATTACATAAGGGTCATCCTCAAAACGATAGTAACTTGAGGTACCACTGTACACACAGTTGATATATCTGCACCAAAGATAACACTAATGGATCGATATTCACGTGTGATGGCATACTACCACAAAGTGATGGCAAATTGGACCCGAGGTTCCAGATGCCTTCGGAAGTTTGTCATCCTGTGCCCAAATTCAGGCTCGCGGAGCTTACATACAAAGCTGAAGGTGCTCTTAGACATTTGAAAATGTGCCCACCATTGTTCATAATCAAAATTACATTCAGTATTTGCCCAGAACATGAGCCCTTGTGGTGTATCTCTCTTCCACATTACTCGCTTTAAATGGACATTCAAAATGCCTCAGAACAGCCAACAATTTGTGTCTATGACTGGACAACTCAGCTGGCCTTTTCTCATCATACTCCTCCACACTTCTCCTCATTTACTCCATGAACAAGTGGTCTTCTTCAGTCAGTGTCTGCATCATACCACTGATGAAACTTGTCTGTTTTGTAATAGAGACACAGAGGTGCAGGGCCAGCTTCCGAAAATCATTCCCATTCGCCATTACAGACTGCGCGATTAGACATCCAGCAAGTTACATAACGTGTCACACGTGACATCACCGCTGGAGGTGGGACCCACCCCCCGCTTAAAATGCTGGGTTCCCAATGAACCAGGTAAATCATGGTGCACTAGGAAAGGCTCCCTTGGTGTAACATGCCTGGTATGTTTACATGTTCATAGGAGGGTTGGTAGTGTGAAAGGGGATAATGTTGTCCCTCATAAATGTCTCTGAGTATGAATGTATAGAAATTATTTTAAATTATAAAAACAATAAATGTGATTAAACATATCAATAAAAAGCCAATGAAAAAATATTTAGCACAAGCAATTTTATTTTAAAAAATGAGGTTTGTTTGTCAATCCCAGTCATATGAAACAATAGAGTTGAACACCACAGAGCTCGGCAACCAAGCAATCCATTCCACAGCCCCTCTCAGACCTGGGATTTATTTGAAATGGAAGGACTCAATAAATGGAGAATCACAGATCACCCCAAACAAGATTACACGTGCAATATTTTGTGGTATTTCCTTATGCCTAATTAACTGCATTACGCAATGAATGACCGCACTGAAACTTACAAAAACCTGCTCAGAAACTGTAGGAGTGGATTTGTAGGTTATAGCAGCACATTGGAAAAGATGAGGCAGTGACACAACAGAAGATAAAACCCATGCTGTCTCTACATGCAGGCATCAGCGATATATTATAGGTATTAAGGTGCAGAATATAGTATAACAGATGTATTTGATTTTAGTTGGAGTAACAATTCTGTTGGGTTTCAGCAAGCATGTGACTCTTGTCTAAATTAAAAAGGTATGTTCTAAAATATAAATTAGATGCTTTACAATGCAACGCACATGTGTAGTTTTTTTTAGGAAAAAGATCCCCACAGCTGTCTCAGCAGCAGAAGAGCACTTTGCACACAATTCCAGGTGGGCACATATGGTCCATTTATATGGTCCATCAATAGCAAAAGAAATGCTTGGTTCCCTTAAAAATGCTAGAACTATCTTTATCTACTAAAGGTACATATTTAATTTTTTTCTTCTTCTCTGTGCAATTGGCTCATCTCATATTCTCAAGGGGGTCAGCATAAAACAGTAATTAAGGAATAATCTGACAAGACACATACATCATCAGAGAAGGTTTTTTTTAAATTTCCTTCAGTCTTTATTAGAACAAAGAAAATATTTTTGCACAGGATAGAGTCTATCTTTAGACAATTTCCAAAACAAACTCTTGGCATTGGATGTGTCTTCAAACTTTCATGAATTCAAATTTATATTAAATAAGAGGCTGTGCTCTGTACAATTATCAAGATAATTTCCCTTTGGGCTTCACTTACCTCAGGGACAGTAAATAATAAAGAAAGGAGTCCTCTGCCTGATGAAAAAGAAATGATATCAATGAGAATAGTTGGTTCATTTTCTCAAGAATGGCCACTCTCATTGGCTAATAGGGAAATGCAAGTAAAAAATGTAGAATTAAAAATAGACACAACTGGAAAGATTCTGGCAACAAAGTGGCAAAAGGAATAAAGATAACATTTTTCGGTCTTCAGTTTTTCAATAAAACTGAGAAATGTTAAGAGATGTAAGCAGGTGAAAAACACATAAAAGGGGGAAGTGTAAGAAGAAATAAAAGTGATATTTTTTGACAGGCAGGAAGACATAAGATATTAAATGACAAAGGGGATGATAATGCAATGAAAATGGGTAATAATACCACAAATAAAGAAATAGTTGAAATCATTATTGAATTCCGAAGGATATACTGTAATGACTTGGAAGACGAGATACTCTTCCTTTGAGCTTCATTGAAGAGAAAGTCAGAGAATGGAGCAGTGATAAAGATCAGCTCATGTCTTAACAGCAGAGCAGGCCTGCTGGGCCGATTGGCCTACTTCTGCTCTTGTGATTTTGTGATGTTGAGGACAGAAGGAGAAAATGGGAGAATGAAATTTGAAATATATGTTGTGGTGCTTTTTTGTGGAATTCCTTTTCTGTCTCCCTAATTTTCTTCCCCACCTTTCTTTTTTGTAGTAATATATTGATATTTTGCTGGAGATTGGTTCTATGGACACTGGGAGTTATGAGGTTTATTCTTTTATTAGTCACTTATCATAGATCATCCATAAAAATATATTTCAATTTCCTAAATGTTGTGCAGATGCACATTCATCAGGAATTGCTCCTCAGGCAGAGGTCAGCCATTCATAATGTGCCTTCTATTCTTTGTGACTATGATAGATGATATCTAATTCAATCAAGATAGAGATTACACACTGTGGGCTCTCAGTGTATAAGACCACTCTGTCACAAAAAATGTCACACCTGGCTTCAATTCATTATCAAATATGTAGGACTTGGCTGCATGAAAATTCCCACAATATAATACTCAACACAACTACAAAATAATGCTGGACATCAGCTTGTTATGAAAGGTATTGTAAAACTGTGCCCTCCTGCTTGTCTGTTGAGATCTGGACTATCTAGGTACCAGGGTACATGTTTTATCACCCCAGCAGGGAGATTGAAAACTTGGATGAATGATGCACCAACAATAACCTTGCATGCAACGTCACCAAAACGAAGAAGCTGAATCTTGACCAGGAGGGGAAAACCAGAGGTTTAAGATCCAGTGATTCTGGGGGATTAGAGATGGAGAGTGTGAGCAAATTTAAATTCCTGGAAGTCACTATCTCGGATAATCTTTCTTGGAGCCAACATGCTAATGTCAATGTGAAGCAAGCACATCAGCGTCTTTACTTCCTCACGAGTTTGCGGAGGTTTGGTATGACGTCAGAATCCCTGGCAAATTTCTACAAATATATGGTGGAAAGTGTGCTGACCGGCTGCATCACGACTGATATGGGAACATCAATATCCCTGAACATAAAGCCCTCCAAAATGTAATGGACGCAGCCTAGGATATCACAGGAAACAATCTCCCCGACATTAAGAAAATTTCGATGAACGCTGCTGTCACAGAGCAGCAGCAATCATCAAGGATCCGCACCACCCAGAATTTGCTCTGTTGTTGCTGCTGGCATCAGGAAAGAGGTATAGTTTCCACAAGACTTGCATCACCAGGTTCAGGAACAGTTGCAGGTTAATCATCATCAGATTCAAACCATCAGACTCCTAAACAACAAAATCAATCAGAGACTCATTTAAGGACACTTACTTTGAACATTATTTATTCATGAATACAGTGAAACTCTGTTATAACATGATGATTTGGGTTAAAAAAAATCACATGGCAAAAGAAATGGAGTTGCACTAAATCGGGGGTTTCAATAAATCGTTGTAGTTATAGTTGAAATTAAAACACAGATTAAATTTTAGTAAACTCACCATCCCCGTTCATGGCACCCTGATGTTCCCACTCCTCGTGGCAGCCTGACATCCTCACTCTTCGTGACAGCCCCAGGTCCCTGCTTCTCGCGGCCACCCCAAGTACCCACTGCTCGTGGCAGCCCCAGGTCCCTGTGAGGTGCAAGAACTTGTACTTGCTCCAGGTAGCAGCCCAAAATGCGAGTCCAATGACTAATCTCTTTATATCCGAATTGGCGTTAAATCAGGCCGTGTTAAATCAGGGTTCCACTGTATTTCTTTTCTGTATTACACAGTTTGCTTACATTTCTTTCTTTCTTTCTTTACATTTCTCCCTTTTGTATGTCTGCCTTTTCTTGAGTACAGATTTTTGCATGATTGATAAGTAGAAATCCTGCCTGACCCACAGAGAAAAGAATCTCAGGGTTGTATTTGATGTGTATATACTCTGATAATGAATCTTAAGTTTGAACTTTGATTTTGCTGCATTGATGATGAGTGCAGCAATGAGCACAACATTATTTCAGTGCCTAAGACTGGGGTTCAAATCCAACACTGTGTGCCAGAGTTTCAACATTCTCCCCATGTCTGTGTGGGATTCCTCTGGGTACTCTAGTTTTTTTTTCCATCTTTCAAAACATATGGGGCTGTAGTTAATTTGGGTAAAATGGGACAGCGCAGGTTTAAATGTCTGGAATCAGTTTCTGTCGGTGCTGTAAATATTTTTTTAATAATTAAAATTAAAATTTATTGCTATTTATATTGTACAATGTTCATATGCACTGCAATTCTTACTTGCCGAGGATGAATAGATACTTTGTTTTAAAAAAAAACAACTACAAAACAACTAAATAACAGCCACATGCTAAACCTTAGTTGAATTGACAAGTCTCTAAATGTATGGTAACAGTGAGATGAGGTTGATGAGGTTCCCTTCTTGAAGCAACCATTTATGTTCTAGTTCCTGAATATACAGTATGTGTTGGTTTGGTCAACTACTTTTGAATTTTATCACTTCGGTGCACATTTTATAAGTGTAAGACTGAAGCGTCCAGAGATTGAACCTACTGAAATCATTCAAGAGAATTGACAGCTGGGAGATCATTGAACAGATGATTTATTTGATTTAACTCAGCAAGTTTTTTTCTCCAAGAGTGTACATTTATTACACTTTAGCATTTTCTTAATAATTATTTTTTTCTTGAAATATCACATTTTAGTTTTCAAATATACTAATTTTCTGCTTTTCTTCCTTTTAAGAATATGATGTTGAGTTTCCAACTTCCATAGCTACTCTGGAAGTGAAGTCAGCTACTTCATGTGAGATGTGGTTCTTCACTGTATAATACCAACCTCCAAAAATAAAAAAATTCCTGGAACAACAGTTGCAGAAGTAGATTTGGCCAGGGGTGGAGTGATGCCAGAGCTCAGCAGGGCACTGCTCCAGCACCTCAGGGGGCAGCTCTGGCACCTACTTGTCACCATTTTTAGTGAGATCCAGCACTTAAAAAATTAGGATTTGGCAACAAGCAACTTCAGGGTGAGCAGAACATCTTCCCCATGAGAAATTGCAACATGTTCTCTATTGTGGCAATCTAATAAACACAATTACACTGGAAAAGACTGTGTGCTCCTCCAACCACCACCAACTTGCTCCCCACATTGTTAAGCTGATGATTATTTTGTGATTCTTAACTTCTGCTTATTATAATCATATCATTTTTACAATGGGCACCTCTGAGAGAAGTCTCTCCATGTGGGCAGATAAACGTTGAAGGATATAGCATATTCAGGAAAAACATTCTCATTGTGCTAGCTTCCTCTCAGTGGAGTCCTCATGCAGGATTGCCTGAAGATAAACTTGCATGTTAAGTTGGTGGTGAGGAAGGCAAAGGGAATACAGGGATTCACTTCAAGAGGAATATGAAGGTAAGAGCAGGGTGGTAATGTTGAAGTTTTATAAGGCAGTGATGACACCTCACTTAGAGTACTGTGAGCAGATTTGGGCTCCTCATTAAAGAAAGGTTGTGCTGATATTGGAGAGGGTTCAGAGAAGGTTCACAGAGTAATTCCAAGAATGAAAGGGTTATCATATGAGGAGCCTTTGGCAGCACTTGGCCTGCACTCATTGGAATTTAGGAGAATGAGGGGGTAATCTCATTTAAACATTTTAGATTTAGAAAGGTTGTTTCCATATACTACAAACCCTATAACTCCCACAACTACTTGGACTACACTTCCTCACACCCTGTCCCCAGCAAGGATTCCATTCCCTTCTCTCAATTTCTCTGCCTCCACTGAATCTGTTCCAAAATGAGGACTTCCAGTCTGGATCTTCCGAAATGTCTGCCACAAATGTGGCTTTTCCTCCATCATCAACATTAACTTATCCCTCATCCACATCTCCTCCATTTACCACTCATCTATCCTGGCCACCTCTGCCACCACACACAACAAACATAGAGTCTCCTCAGCCAATCCTACCATCCCACCAACCTCTGCATCCAACGCATCATCCGACAGAATTTCCTGCACTTACTACAGGATCCCACCATCAGACACATTTTTCCCTTTCCTCCCCTCTCAGCCTTCCACATGGATGGCACCCTCCGCAATTCCCTTGTGCACGCATCTTTCCCCACCCATTACACCCCTGGCACATTCCCCTGTGCCTGCAAGATGTGGAACAATTGTGCCCACACATCCTCCCTCACCACACTCTGGTGCCTCATACAAGCCTTTCACATGAAGCAACACTTCACTTGTACATCCAGAGCGCTTATTTACTGCATCCAGTGCACGCTTTGTGGCATTCTCTACATCGGAGAGACTGGTCACAGAATGGGAGCTTGCTTCGTTCAGCATCTTCTCTTTGACTGCAACCACAGCAACCACCCAGTAGCCAACCATTTCAATTCTGGGTTACACTCCTGTGCTCACATGTCTGCCCATGGCCTTATGTACTGTCCCACCCTGACTACCTCAGATTAGAGGAAGAACACCTTATTTTCTATTTGAGCACCCTCCAGCCACATGGCATGAACATTCACTTTACTGCTTTCTACTAAACCTCCTTGCCTTTTCTTTCCCCTCCCCCTTTCCTGCCTTTCCAGTTATTTCACCCACTCAGTCCTACTATATCCCCACCCCTTCATTGCTGCTGTCCCCTCCCTCATTTCTCACCTATAATCTCCTACCTTTGGCACTCCTCCCCCCTACTCTTTTGTTCAGACGCTTGCCGGCATTTTCTCATACTTTGATGAAGGGCTAAAGACCAAAATGTCAGTTATGTATCTTTACCTTTGCTACATAAAGGACACAGATTGACCTGCTGAGATTCTCCAGCATTGTGTGTCTATTTATTTATTTATTTTTAATACTTAATACTCAATATTATTAGTAAAAATTTATATTATATGTAAATGTGTGTGTGTGTGTGTGCGTGTGTGTGTGTGTGTGTGTGTGTGTGTGTGTGTGTGTGTGTGTGTGTGTGTGTGTGTGTGTGTGTGTGTGTGTGTGTGGGTCATTCTTTGCTTCAAAGAAGTGAGGTCTTCAGAGATTCAATCATACATGCAAACCAAAATTTTGTAAATAAGGGTTTCATATTTTCCAAAAAATATGATATTTATCTCACAAATTATAAGTATTTTTTTCTAATGAAATACAACTACAAAGTTCAGCATTCCATCTTTCCATGTCTAAATCTATTTCTGACTTCCATAATATTGCTATACATTTCCTAGCAACTGTTAAAGTAATTAACACAAATTCAATTTGATAAATATTTAAATGTAATTTAGGCCTTATAACATTAATATTACTCAGTAAAAATAACATCAGGTCCTGTGGGAATTTGACCCCAGTAATTCATCCCAAAAAATTACCTACCCCAACCAAAGTTGTCTAACTTTAAGACATTGCCAAGTTGAATGAAAAAAGTTCCAACCTTAGTTCTACATCTAAAACATAAATCTGATACTTAAGAATTGAATGTATTAAATTTTTGCAGAGTCAAATTTAACTGATGTAAAAAGTTATATTGAACTAACCTATATCTTACATTTATAAGTTTAGTCACATTATTCTTGCACAAATCCATCCAATCCATTTCACTTATTTGAGTATTTAAATCTAATTCCCAAATTAATCTTGATTAATGCACCCCATTTTTATTGCCTTAGTTTGAAGTAACTTGTATTTTACTGAAATAATTTTTTTAACAGTAGTGTTAGAAATCAGTAATTCTAATTCACTGTAGCAAAGGTAAATTAAAAATAGAACCTATTTTACCAGATAAAAAAGATTTAACTTGGATTTAACAAAATAAAGTATTGCATTTTTACCTCATTCTTTCAAATGTTATAAATCTTCCATTCTCAAAACAAATTTCAAACCACTTAATACCCTTCTGTCTCCAAATCCTCAAAATAGGCTTATTTATTTTTCAATGGATAGCCAATTTGTCCAGATATTAAACCTTTCATATCAATGTCATTATCAATATTATTCCACATCACAATCAAGTGCTTCAAAATACATGACTCCCTATTTCCAAGAACAGCTTAGAAATCCATTTATAAATAAAATCTTGAGGATCTATATCTCCTATGGCATCAAATTCAACAGAAGTCCAAGCTGGAATACTGTCTAGGTTAAACAATACATTTATAAATCTCAATCGAGCTGTTTTACATTAATTCTTAAAACAAAGAAGACTCAAACTCCCTAAGTCGTATTTCCAAGTCAATTTATCCAAAGAAACCTTTGGCATTTTATCTTTCATAATATTTTTCTAACCGCCATATTTAAATCATTAAATAAAATTGAAGGAATTGGAATGGGAATTGATTGAAAAAAATATTGAATTCTAGGGAAAACATTAATTTTGACATAGTTTACTCTACCAATTAAAGTAATAGGTAAATTGCTCCATTAAAAAATATCAGCAACAATTCTATTAAGCAAAGGTAAATAATTCAATTTAATTAGTTTTAAAAATCATTATCAATTCTATTACCCAAATTCTTGATAGCTATATCCGGCCACCTAAATTTTGTGACCATTTTACAATCTGTATAATTACCCACTTTAATTTTCCTAATTAACTTTATAACCAGAAACATCCCCATATTCTTTCAATCTAATTGGGCGGCCCGCATTTGTGTGTCAAAAGGGCCTGTTACTGTGTTGTATGAATACATATTTTAAAATTATATATTGCAATAGTACCATCAAAAATGGATACATGTGACAAATGATTGATACTCATTTACTTAAAATGAATATACCAGGAAATAAATAATATTTATTCTAAACTACATTTTAATGTCACATTAATTTTTTTTTGAATGAAAAAATTATGCCTTCCTTTCATGAATTTGATTACTACTGGAAATGATTACTGAGCTGCATCTGATTTAAGATTTATTGTCAAAGGGTACATAAATGACATCACATACAACTCTGAGATTTTATTTCCTGCAGGGGCAGCAGAATTACTACTAATTGGTAATGCAAAAAAATAAACCGCACATAGCTTAAACATGAACAAATAAAGAACTATAAATAGACAATAAATGTAAATAAACTGACTATGCAATAAAGAGAGAATAAAAAAAGAAAATCAATAAAGTGCACAAGTTAGGTCATTAAGTGGCAGCAGTGAGAACAGAGCATGTGCTAGATGCTATGCATCTTTGATAATTGCTGCTGCTCTTCAATGGCAGTGTTCCCTGTAGATGTACTCAATAGTGGAGAGGGTTTTGCCTGTGATGGTCTAGACTGTGTCCATTACCGTTTGGTGGGCTTTACACTTGGGGGTATTGGTGTCTCCACACCAGACCATGATGCAGCTGGACAACACACTTTCCACCAGACCTCAGTAGAAATTTGCCAGGGTTTCTGGTGTCATACCAAACCTCCTGAGGATGTAGAGATGCTTACGTGCTTTCTTCATGATGCCATTGGTGTGTTGGGTCCAAGAAAAATCCTCCAAGATAGTGACTCCCAAGAACTAAATTTTCTCACCCTCTCCACCTCTTATCCCACAATGATCACTGGAATTTATACCTCTGGCTTTCCCTTCCTGAAGTCACAATCTCCTCCTTAGTTTTGGTGACATTGAGTGCAAAGCTGTTGTTGGTGAGCCATTCAGCCAAGTTTTCAATCTCCATCCTGCATGCTGACTAGTCCCCTTCCTTTATACAACCTACTACGGTGAAATTGTCGGCAAATATGTGAATGATGTTATTGTTGTACCGAGCCACACAGTCGTAGGTGTAAAATTAGTAGAGCAGAAAGCCCTGTGGTGCTCTGGTACTGATGGAGATTGAGGATCAGGAGTTCTTACCTATCTTCACTGAATGTAGTCTGGAGGTGAGGAAATTAATGATCCAATTACACATTGGGGTATTAACACCCAGGTCTTGGAGTTTTCTGATCAGTTTTGGGGGATAATGATGATCATTGAAGCAATGTAGTCGATAAGGAGCATCCTGATGTATCCTGATGGACCAGGTGAGCAACAGAGCGACAAATATTAATTTTCATCTCTTACTCGGATTGCAAACCCAAAGTGAAAGTAACCTCATAATCACTTGGTAAATCATATCCCACAGGTTAGGGAGATGCTGACGATCATTACTCAATATATGTATGCAAGAACAGGAGAAGCCCTTATGCACATCAATTTGAAATCCATTTGCTGTTTAATAGCCTATAGATTTATGCAATCGAAGTATATATCTGAAAGAATAGACATTTGGAGAAGGCAAGTTGACATGATAAAGTCAGAGTTCACAAGTTGATACACAAACATAATTGAAGAAAATATTGGAACAATTTGATCCTGATTCTAAGCATAAATATATTTGAAACTTAAAGCAATGGCGGCAGCAACAAAATGAATCATCCACTTTTAACATGAACTTTCTCCAAGATTCTTCCAATTGCCAAAGCATTTACCTGTTATCTACAATTATTTGTACTTTTATTTGCAAATCTACTGCAACCTATATTAATCAGTAAGCTATAGTAAGCTATATTAATCAGTAAGCTATATTAATCACTAAGTATCAGTAAGCTATAGTAAGCTATATTAATCAGTAAGCTATATTAATCACTAAGTATCAGTAAGCTATAGTAAGCAATAAGAAAAATAGTAACCAGTAAACAATAGTAAGTAATAGTAATCTGTAAGTTATAGTCATCAGTAAGTAATCAGTGATCAGATTTGGGGGAAAAAGCTCTTGGAAATTCCAAGCTGAACACATTCTATTGGAGGAACTTAGTGAGTTGAGGAGCAGCAGTGGGAGATAAAGAAGAGTAGTTGTTTTGACCTCTCACCCTGTATTGAGGTTGGCAAAATGTAACAGAGAAGCCAAGGTAAAGAGAACAGGGTGGGAGGGGTGGGAGATGGGCCCATGTAAAAATGGTGAATCAGGTAGAGATGAAACATGACAGACAGAGGTAGAGGACTGGCAGATGCCAGTCAAAGGGAGAGAGAGGCAAGAAAAAAACAAGAAGCCATATGAAGGAAGATGAATCACATAGGCTGCCAGTGCAGGATCTGATAAGAAGAGAAGATGGTGGGGGGGGGGGGGGAAATGACTCAAAATGCTAATATTTCTCTTTCTCCCACTGATTCTGCTCAACCTGGTGAGTTCCTCCGGCAGTCGTTGTATTGCTATTGTAAAAGTTGATTGACCATAAGGTATAGGAGAAGAAGTAGGCCATTCAGCCCATTGAGCCTGTTCTGTCATTCCATCATGAGCTGATCCATTCCCCACTCAGCCTCACTCTCCTGTCTTTCTCACATAACCTTTGATACCTGACTATACAGATACATATCAATCTGCCTTAAATACACTCAGACACCTGGTCTCCACAGCCACCTGTGGCAGCAAATTCCAGAGATTCACTACTCTCTGGCTATAGAAATTCTGGTTTTAAATGGTATCCTTCTACCCTAATGTTATGTCCTCTTGTCCTTGACTTACCTACCTACCATGGGAAAGAATTTTGCCACATTCACTCTGTCCAGGCCTTTCAAAATGAGTTCCTCCTTCCTTTTTTTTCTGTACACCAGGGAGTACAGTCCAGGAGCCTTCAAGTGTTCCTCAAATGCTAATCCCTTCTAAGATGGAAGAGATTTTGCAATATCCAATTTTGAAATTCATATCCGTCCAGTTTAATCCTTTTTTTAACCTTTCAACATAATGGTTATGATACTACACTGAGTGGCTACCTGGACATTGTAAGAGATGGTCAAGATTCAAGCACATTACTGTGTGGCTTAATCACATGAAGGCGATCTTTTTCCTTGAAGCACAATGGTGAACCAAATGAGTCATCAAGCTATTTTGTTTAAAGCTCCAGTGTATTTATCAGAAATTATATTCCACAGCTTCCATAGTCTGATTTGAATTTATTTATCGAAACAGTACAGTTCTCCGAAATACTAATCTGGTAAATTAACCATTCCAACCTATTAGAAATATAAAAGCACAAAATTAAGAAAGTTTACTGACACTTAACTCAACAATTGAAGTTTACTAGTTTTTTCAGCTGAATGTTGTTGCCTTACACACACCAATACTCATGTTGTGAAGCCCAGCACCATTTGTAAAACATTCCCAGGCTCGAGCCACTGTGGGACAGTAAATCCTCCGCTGGCATCTGACCTCCACTTTGATCCTCACTTCCATGTAGCAATGAACAGACACAAAATTCTTCGGCGAGCTACCGTTGACGACAGTTCGCAGAACTGCTGACCTGCAAACTGCACACTCCAGCCCTTCTTTAACATCTCTCTCCATCAAGTACTTGTCATGTCTGATGCTTATTGCTGGATATCTCATGATCCTGTTCCATGACCTCCCAGGCATAGTTAAGCCCTGGAGGGGAGGCAGGCAACTTGAACAAGCAAGCTCCTCTTCTGGACACAACTCTCCACAGTTTTTACTTAACCTGCAGAGCGATAACAGCACATTGTGTTTTTCTTTCAAGATCATGTTGATTTATTGACACTGTCTGAGATTATAATTAGCAGCAAAGGAAGGAAATAAATAAAAGACAGCTAGTAAGTATGCACAGATGGCATGGGACAATCATCAAAGTGGTGGAAAGTAGTAATGAAGTTTTCTGCTTAACATAAGGTGGTGGAAAGTAGTAATGAAGTTTTCTGCTTAACATATAAAAAGGAGTCAAATTTGAATGAATATGCCACAGCTGTCACCGACTTCATCAGGATTTGTGTGCATGAGTGTGTGCCCACGCATGAGTATCCCAACCAAAAGCCATTGATGAAACAAAGGATTCGCAGCCTGCTGAGAGCCCAATCAATGGTGTTTAAAACCGGTAATGCTGAACTCTGTAGGAAGACCAAGTATGTCCTGCTATCTTGAAAGCAAAAAAATCCATTCAAAGTTGAGTCAGAAACAGAATCAGATGCATGCCAGTTATGGCAGGCTTGCAGGCCACTCCATCCTGCAAGGCAGAGCCTAACATCATAATTAGATGTGATGCTTCACTCCCCAATGAGTTGAACACCTTTATGCTTGCTTTCAGAAGGGGTACTCAATTGTACATGTCAGAATCCCTGCAGAAGATGGTGACGCTTTGAAATCTCTTCTCAGAGACCAACTCCAACATTTTTCAAGAGAATAATCTCTCGCAAGGCATTAGGCCCTGACGGCGAATCTGTCAGGGTACTGAAAATCTGTGCTGGAGTGTTCGCGGACAATTTCAACCTCTCACTGCTGCAGTCAGAGGACCCACCTGCTTCAAAAGGGCATCAATCATTTCAGTGCCCAAGAAGGAGCAGGGTGAACTGCCTCAATGACTATCACCCAGTAGCACTTACATCTATTGTGATGAAATGCTTTGAAAGGTTGGCCATGTCCAGAATTTACTTGTATGCAAGAAAGGGCCTGGACTCACTGTAATTTGCCTCTCACCACAATCGTTACACAGCTGATACAATATCACTGGCACCCTACTCAGCCCTGGACAACAGCAACACCTGCATCAGGCTGCTTTTCATTGATTGCATTCAGCTTTCAACATCATCATAGCCCCCAGAAATAGACATAGTCATAGAAGATAGGAGCAGGAGTAGGTCATTCGACCCTTCGAGCCTGCTCTGCCATTCAACGAGATCATGGCTGATCTTAAAGTTCAGTACCCCGTCCCCAAGCTTAAAAACCTGGGCCCCTGTGCCTCCCTTTGCAACTGGATCCTTCACTCCCTCTTCAGAAGACCACTGACAGTGTAGATTGGTAACAACATCGCCTCCTCACTGATGATGTACACAGGAACACCTCAAGGATCCATGCTTAGCCCACTGCTCTACTCTCTCTACACCCATGATAGCGTGCAACTCAAATACCATTTGAAAATTTGCTGAGTACACCACTCACCACTGTTGTAGGCAGAATTATAGATGGCAATGTGGAAGCGTACAGAAGTGAGAAAGATCAGCTCATTGAGTGATGTCACGGCAACAACCTTGCACCAAACATCAGCAAAACTAAGGAATTGAATGTGGACTTCAGAAAGGGGAAAGAAAGAAACGGGAACAATAGTACATGCAATTTGGGCATGTGAGAAAGTGGAAAAGTTTTGGGAAGATCTAAATCAGGTATTAAATAAAATCACAAAAAGCAACATACCAAAAAATCCAGAGATCTTTCTTCTAAGTAATATAAGAAGTAAAGAATTAGGCTTTAAATTGGATGAAGCGCAAAAAATATTTATTATGATAGCCTTAGCTGTAGCAAAAAAATGTATAACGTCAGCCTGGGAATCAGAAGAGAGCCTGAGAGTACAGCAATGGTGCATAGAAATGAATAAATGTATTCCATTGGAAAAAAAATAACATGTAATTTAAAAAATAAAGTCACAGTTTTCAAACAAATTTGGGAACCGTACATGGAACACAACAGAGAGGGCTTACCGTGGACATCCAGCCCTAAAATGATAGAATGAGTAGAAGATGAAATGAACTGACCCAGTGTATAAAAGTAGATGACACAATTTTCTTGTTTATTTTCATTGTGTGATGACATTGTTTAATGGGTTTATTGTGTTGTATATGTTGAACGCTTAGTGGATAGGGAGGGGGGTGGGAAGGAGGGAGGGAAGGGAGGGGGGGGAAAGGGGAGAAAATGACACTGTGTATATTCAAGAGGGAAATGTTTGTGTGTATTTTGGTTAATATGGTTCATAGTGTGAAACATTTAAAAAATAAAAAAAAAGGAAGGGGAAGCCAGGAGAACACCAACCAGTCCTCATCAAGGGGTCAGCAGGGAAATGTGTAAGAAACTTCAAATTTTTTGGGTGTCAACATATCTGAAGACCTATCCTGGGGCCTTCACATCAATAAAATCATGAAGAAGACATGCCAGCAGCTATATTTCTTTCAGAGTTTGAAGAGGTTTTGCATGTCACCAAAGAATCTTCAAATTCTACAGATGTACCTTCTGACTGTTTGCATCACTGTCAGGTATTACGTTGGACAGAAACAGGCTACAGAGGGTTGTAAGCTCAGCCAACATCATTATTGGTGTTAGTCTTCACTGCAGGAAGGACATCTTTAAGAGGTGATGCCTTAAGAAAGCAGCATTTATCATCAAGTTACCCTTTTCTGATTGCTACCATCTGGAAGGAGGTACAGGATAGGAGCCTGAAGACATCCACTTAATGTTACGTCCCCCCCTTCATCATCAGATTTCTGAATGGACGCTACCTCACTTTTTCCATTTTTTTGTACCAGTTTTTTTTTTCCATTTTGTCTTCATGGAATTGTAATTAATAGTCATTCTTCACCTTGATCTGCACAATTACTGCTGATTCAAAACGACAAATTTCATGGCAATAAACCTGATTCTGAGATGGGGTTCTCAATTTAGGATGCGAGTTGTCCCTGTTAATTAACTTTGAATGCTCTCAAGGTGCAATTAACATTCTAGGTCTGAACATATTATGTATGGGTCTTATGTTAGATAACGTAATAATGTACAGATTATGCTAAATTCATAACAATTCTCGAAGGTATCCATCAATTGTTCATTTAGATGAATTTAGATGCAATGATATTTTAAACATGATTTTAGCTGCAAGTGGTTTGTGGGCACCATCTGGCAGATTGGTAATTAAAAATATTCAACACAAGATCAAATTGTATCTGAGAAAGCTCAGTTCTCAACCGACACTAATATGTTTTATTCCAACACTGGTGATTAGCCAGGTGCATCACATTTCTAACAGGACTAGTCTCCATAAATATTTCAGAGGCTTATCCTGAGTCATTATTAGGGTCAACCTGCACCCAAGCTGCAATAGACAATAGACAATAGGAGCTGGAGTAGGTCCTTCGGCCCGTCGAGCCAGCACTGCCATTTTACAGATCATTTTCTCATTCCCTCATCCCATGAGACAGTCTGATATTCAATGTTGTGCCACATGAAGAACATGTTCGTAATCCTGGAAAAACTGTGAAATAATGTACCCAAAGATACATAGTCAAGGTGTCAACAGAGAACCCAATATTTATCAGTATGGTTACATGACCCATGCTTCAGTCCTCTGATGTTCTTGGTTGCTGTTGTCAGGATTTCTTGTTATAGCCAAAGCAGCTTTCCATATGTAGGCACTTTGTGTAGTCTGCTATTAGTTAAACATGATGCTCAAGACTTTACTGAGCCTTGCATTCCAGAACTATTGTACAAACACACTGAAAAATAATCTAGCCATGACTTGCATTATGTATCTTCCATTGCTCATTCAAAGATAACTGGGAAAGAACAGGGCAGCACGATTAGCTGTTACAGTGCCAGGAATCAGGACCAGGGTTTGAATACCGTGCTCTCGGTAAGGAGTTAGTGTCTGTGTGAATTTTCTCCGGGGTCTCCAATATCCTCCTACATTCCAAAATGTACCGGGGGTTGTAGATCAATTGGGTGAAATTGAGCAGCACGGGCTTGTGGGCCAAAATGACCTGTGCGGTATGTCTAAATTAAATTGAACTGGTCAAGTATTTGATGATTGTTTGGACTCCTTGGTTTGCATGGATACCATACATGTTAAAAGGCTAAAACCTGCAGCTTCACGTGAACATCAGGATCATAAATTCCATTGTGAAAATGCTGAAAATATCCTTAGATTAACTGACTGACCAGCAAAATGCATATAATTTGGCTAGGCACCCTACAATATGGAGCTTTTTAGATTTTCAACCATCATTATGATTCAGCTGGTTACATACAGTAAAAACACTCTACCAATGCATTGCTAATGTTTCTTGCCGACTTAATTCCTCTCAAACAAGTTTGATATTTGTCTCAAAAATAATATGAGCAAAGTAGTCACATGGAGAAAATATCTATTAATACATTTATGGCCAGCAGTAATTTCAACTCAGAAATGTAATTTGCACGGAGAAAGCTTAAGCCACTATTTTGAAGAGAAGGATAAAATAATGCTTGCTAACGGAGCATAAAAATCACACGGTAAAACTTAAAATTACACAAATTAACAGGAGGAAAGGATTAGAATGAGAGTTGCATTTTCACTTTACGACTGATTTACAGTGCAATGATTTGAGACGATCTTGAGCAATATTAGTTTGTGAATCCATAATGTACTTGTATGATTTATTCTCTCTGCTATTTTAAAATAGCCATTACCCCAGACTAAAGGAGTTTACAGGAAATAGATAAGTATTTTGACATTTTTCTCACATAACTTAATTTTAAGGCATTTGTGTTCTCAATGATGAACAGATTCCGGTTCTCCTCCCTTCAGTATTGAACAAGTTATATTTTGCCAAATTGCATTAGCAAGCAACTACTTTGGATAGAATATTGGAAAAGAATTAAAAGAATCTGGCATGCCAATGTTATGACTTGAATTGGACTGCAAATAGACAGGTTTACATTGGCTAACACCCATCCTAGTAACATACCCATTCAAGTCCTGATGATTTCCAACGTGAGTGAATATTTTGGGGCAGCACTCATGAAGTTAGGTCATTGAGAAACATCATTATGATGGTGATATGATTTTCACACTGAAATAAGGAGAGGTAACATTTCAGATTTATTGTGCAAGAATTACGTAGAGAAGCAAGATGTCTTTCTCACCGAGCAGAGACAGTTCAGGAGCTGTTCTGAGGGCTGAATAGCCAAAAATGTCCTCTCTGGGACTCAGTAGCAACTGGCAAACATCACTTCCTGGCAGCATCATTTAAAGTAAGCTGTTGGTTAAATTCAAGATCATCTCCCTAATGGAAGTTGATCTAAATTCAGCGATTCTCTGATTGCTGTGGATGCATTTTAAGTGATTTATATTTATATTTATTATAGCATGACTATAATATAAGCTGTCAAACTGAAGTTCAGAATCGGAGCAGGGAAAATTGGCAGATTGTTGGAAAGGAAATCATTCTATGGCCCTCTAGCTGATGGGTTGGAAAAACTGAATAGGATTGTGCTTGCATTGGTGGGAAAAAGCTCACAGCCACACACTGGAATTGTGTTAGGAGATTGGAATACTGTTGGGAGATCGTGGATATTGAGAGGGCAGAGCATAGTACAAAGGAACAGTGATAAATTTGGAAGAGAAAATCAAAGAAAGCTGAAGTTGTTGGAAGTGAAGTGAAACCAGCATGTACTCGAAGAGCTAAGCAGGTCTGACACCAGTAGAAAAATAAACAGTTAATGCTTCAAGTCAAAAAAGGTGAAAGGATGGAGAGAAAGGAAAGGTAATTTTTCAGTGGCAGAGAAGGTGGTGGGAGGAATGAATGATGGAGGAAGTGACAGTAATCGGCAAATGGTGCATTTAGACAATTTTCTTTCTGTGGCATTTTGCTCATCATGGATGGTAGCACAGTTGGCGTAGTGGTTAACACAACACCTTTACGGTCCCAGCGATTGGGACGGGGTTCGAATCCCATACTGTCTGTAAGGAGTTTGTTCGTTCTCCCCGTGTCTGCGTGGGTTTTCCCTGGGGCTCTGATTTTCCCAACTCGATTTATCCCACTGGAAGATAGTAATGCATCATTAACCTCTTTTAAACTGCAGCCCCTGGGTAGCCCGCCTGGGACCCAGGTACGCACCTTTTAAATTGCAGGGGGATCTACAAACCTGGTGATTTAAGGGGAATCCCTCCCCCACAAAAATGAGTCACGTACTCACTGGAAGTACTGTCAGATGTTTGGATGCTGGCTGCCAGGTGATGCATGCATGCATGCAAGCTCTGATATCACTGGAATAAGCAATTCGGCTATTTTTGTTTTCAAATGACCTGTGGATCTGACCTAGGTAAGTTTAAAAGGGTTCCCTGACTAGCTCTGATGGGGTTGACCAGGTCAGACCCTTTCTAACTCCCATGTAACTGGGGCACCAACTGTGTTAATTGCCCAGTTAACCCCATTTTACATGGTAGTTTGAAAGGGCTTTATCGTGTCCCCCTGGAGAAGATCACCTATAACCTCAGAAACAGGAATGATGTATTTTCAAGAATATCGAATTCATACCTAAGGTACATCAGGGTAAATCTTTAATGATTTCCTTCTCCTGTATTGTGTCCCCCCCCCCCCCCACCCCCCACCCCCCGGTGCTGGCAGCGCTGAGGACTCTAGATAAGTCAGGTTGCTTGTCCCATGATAGGAGTGGCGTTTATCCCAGGTGAAGCCAATCTTTATCTTATTCTTTCTCTTTTCTTTGGTGCTCCACACGTGTGGGCAAAATTCTGACTTGCGTCCATTTCAAGATACAACCGATCCTTCGGTCCCAATTATGGTCATAAGTCGGGTAATGCCTGTACTTACTGTAAGTATGAGTTAACGTGCCTGGGCAGCATCCAAAACAGAGGTTTTGACAGTATCTTGTTACGAGTGACAATAAACAATTTAATTAGATTTAATGCTAGAATCTTAAGGAAACAATAAGAAGCTCTAGGGTCACAGCAGACTAGGCTGCACCCATCATGAGAAATGGACAGTTGATGTTTCAGGTCAAGAGCCTTTCTTGAGATTAGAATGAGAAGGGGACATATCAAGCATGAATAGTTGAGGGAAGGTTTGAGGAGAAATCAACAGATAATTGGATACTGGATAAATAATAGGGAAATGGAGAGACAGGTAGGGGAAGAGGCAATTGAATTTGAGAGAAGGGCAATACAACAGTGGATAAAGTAGAGATGGAAAGTGAAACCAGATAGAGATTACTTGAAATTGGAAATCTCAGTGATTCAATGGAACATCAGGATTTGGCAGTGACAATTGTGGTATAAATGACACTTTCCTTTCATTTCCAATAACCTCAAAGATTACAAAAATGAAAGATACAACCTAGGCTTTAATCACTTGGTTTTTATTTTCTCATAAAGTCAAGATTAATTACTGTCCTGTCATTACCTCACTAAACAACATCACATTTTTTTCTTCAACATAACATTTTTTCCCCCTTTTTATTTCTTTCTGAACCTTGTATGAAATTGGAACTTGATTGCTCATCCCTTTTCTTTGTTTGGGCTTTGGTGTGAAAATCAGCAGATCCCGGACTAATGCAGGCAAATGGGATTTGCATAGACAGGCATCACAGAAATGACCAAGATAGGCTGTAAGGGCCAAAGTTTACGATTCTATCATTCTATATCATGAAATTTCCAATTCTTTCATTGAAATCATCTTCCTTTAAAGCTGGTGAAAAAGGACATTTCCCTCTCCACACTGTGAACGTTCATTTAAGGATGGGATCATCTGAGTTATCAAAGTTTGCCTTGGAAATATATTTGAGGAGTACGGCATGCATTTAAAAACTCCTTTCAAATATATTTTCTTCTGGGCATTCATGAGAAAAGAAGTAACCAAATATTCTTGAACTCTGTAAATCTAATTCATTGGTTTATTTTCAGAGAATTATATTTGAATAATGCTGCCTCAATTGTAAATATCTAATTTGTCTACGAACATATTAATTCTTGAACTGCTTGTCACAGGAAGAATCATCATTAATGCAAAGGTTTTGGCCATTTTATTCAACACTAGGAAATAACATGTGATGTTCACTTGAATTCCAAGAGCTACCGGGGATGTGAGTTAATGGGATTTAAATTTGGCGGCACTGACTCATGGGCCGAAATGTCCTGTTACCCTACTGTATGTCTACATTAAAATTTATGAATTTCATGCTGATAAGATGTACCATACAGGAAAATTATATTCTTTGTGTTCTGGATGACAGCTGAGTAACCTGAAACACCATGCTCTGTATTTCTGGGGCATTATCAGCTACCCACAAGTTTTGACATAACAAAATAATCTTGCATTTCAAGCAAACAATGGTAGGTTCAAGTCCCATTCTAACATCTTGAAGAAAAATAAATCAGGGTGGATTAGGCAGTGTGCTACTTAAGGAACATTAGGATGTGAGTCTCATTGGCAAACCTAGCACCATGGAATTTCAACAGACACATTCTGTAAGGGTGGCACAGTTACCAATTAGTTCAACACTGCAATAGTACCAGTGATCGGGACCTGGGTTTGAATCCCATGTTGTCTATTAGCAGTTTGTATGATCTCCCCGTGTCTGCATGCATTTTCCCTGAGAGCTCTGGTTTCCTTCCACCATTCCAAACATACCAGGGTTGTATGTTAATTGGGTGTAAATGAGGCAGCATGGGCTCATGGGCTGAATTTGCCTGTTACCTTACTGTGTCTAATTTTTTTTAAAACTTGAAATTGTTTGGGCTTCATGAGCCAATAGATAATGCATGTAAGAGTCAGAATCAGAATTTAATATCTTAAACATGTCACAAAATGTGTTATTGTGCAGCAAGTATGTTATAAATTACATAACAAAATAAATTAAAAATTTTAAAAAGTGCAAGAAAAAGTAAGGCAGTGCCTTTGGTTCATTGATTATTCAAGAATCTGATGGTGGCAAGGAAGAAGCTGTCCTTGTTCCACTGAGTTCTTGTCTTCAGACTCCTGAACCTTTTTCCTAATGGTAGCAGTGTGAAGAGGACATGGCCTGGGTGATGGGGATCCTCGAGGATAGAGACCGCTTTCTTAAGACACCGCCTCATGCAGATATCCTCGATTGAGTGAAGACTGGTGCCCATGATGTCGCAAGAAAGGTTAACATCTCTGTGGAATTTTTTTCCTGTCCTGTGCATTGGCACCTCCAGACAGTAATGCAACCAGACAGAATGCTTTCCAAGGTACAGGTACACAATCCTTTATCCAGAACCCTTGGGGGCCAGTGTGTTGCGAATTTTGGATTTTTCCAGATTTCAGAACAAAATCCAGCTGCCACAGATTTAAGCCCACACAAATTGTGCTGCCGTATCCACCCCCTTCCAGTCCCTCTGGCATCTCTTTTCCCCTCGCCCTTCCAGACACGCTGACGTCTCTCTCCTCCTCGTCCTCTCGAGTCACACTGCCATCTCTCCCTCCCGCCCACCTGTCACGCTGCTGTCACTCTCTCCTCACCCTGCCCACCCGAGTTGCGCTGCCAACTCTCTTCCCTCCCCCCCCACCCAAGTCATGCTGCCATCTCTCTCTCCCCTCTCCCCCCACCCCACCTCACCCGCCCGAGTCACACTGGAAAGTATCAGGTAGGTCTGGATAGTTTCAGGTGAGATCCTGGAAGTGACAACCTTAGGAAAAGTAGTAAGGGAAAATAAATGTCACTAGAGTATTTCAAGTACTTTGCCTACATTCTCAAAATATCCATATTTGATCCTAATGCACCTTTACAAAAAGAATAATTCAATATCTGTAGGTGGCACTTTCATTTATAAAATTTTAACCTTACAATATTAAAATAATGTGATGTAATAGAAAATATTGATTTCAAACCTTCTGGAAGTGATAAATTAGTTTATGTGAGCATTTAATTAATTACATGGGAAAAATAGTATAACAGTACTCTGAGGAGGTTAATTCAGCCAAATGCAAGCTTCATGTCTGTACATGCAAAGATTGTTCGTTAAATTAAAAATACATAAAGCAAGGTTTTCTAATGTTTATCTACTGAACATGTCCCCCATAAGCCAATTGGGGAAATTCCAAGTCAACATTCCAATTGGGAATCGCCAGCCATCGGTTGTTTGGCCATATGTCCCACACAGACCTCTGGATTTAAACTCTTGCGTCTACACTGGGTTTGCCATTGAGTCTGAAAAGCAGTGGATCTTCAAGTGATCGCTAATTTGCATTTTGCTTCAAGGACCTCAGCTTCATGATGAGGGTTCCATAGTGGAGAGGGTCAGGAACTTCAAATTCCTGGGTTTCATCATCTCCAAGGATCTATCCTGGAGCTTCCATGTTGATGCAATCATGAAGAAGGCTTGCCAGTGGCTATATTTTGTGAGGTGTTTGAGGAGATTCAGTATGTCACCAAAGATTCTCAAAAACTTCTACAGGTGTTCCGTGCAGAACATTCTGGCTGGTTGCATCACTGGTATTGAGGTGAAACCACACAGAACAAAAAAATACCTCAAGAGGGTTGTTAACATCACGGACTCTATATTTCACTCCATCAAGGACATCACAAGAGGCAGTGTCTTAAAACAGCAGCCAATAACCTCAAGGACCCCCACCACCAAGGCCATGCCCTCTACACTCTGTTACTATCAGGAAAAAGGTACGTGATCCTAAAGGCAAGTACTCAGCGGCACAAGGACAAATTCTTCCCCACTGCTGTCATCAGATTCTGGAATGATTAATTAATTAAAGACTCTGCCTTATTTTGATGTATTATACACTTTTTTTTAGTTATTTTGTAAGGTGCTTTATATGAATGTTTGCACTAATAATGTTGCTGTAAACAACAAATTTTGTGACTTGTTCAGGACAATAAATTCTGATTCTAATTCTGAATCACCAACCTTATGGGATAAAAGGTAAATGGTAGCTGAACTATTTTAATCATTTTAATTATCTGCTAGTAATTTTAGATGCTTTTAGATATTTTTATTTTCATTATTTTAAATCATTTGAAGAGTCTTTTGTGTCTTATCAGAACAAAAACCCTTGACAATGGTGAGCTCCCAACGTTTTCCCTTGGAGGGCTCCTGCAGCAGATGTTTAGGCAGTGGACTGGATCCAGGATGAGCCAGCACTTTGAAAACGTTTGATGTTAGTGTTACTTTTGTCATCAGGACTGATCAGAATACTCCGGATAGATGGAGTCCTTAGTCTAATGTAGCTTTGAAAGAGATACTTGGTCATTTCATTCCTCTTAACTGATTTGGAAATCTCAGAGGTTGTGCAGAACAAACAACATGCAGGGTACCCTTTCAAAATGAATCTGCTAATTCTGCAAGGTACATGTTGTGAACCTATCATCTGCTGAAAGTGAAAATGGCCGAATAGTTTGATTTCTCCCAAGTCCGACTGAAGTAAATCTACAAATTAAAATGATAATTTAGAGCATTTGACCATTCTTCTCAGTAGTGGTGCTGAGGGAAACAAACAGTGTTACCTCATTTATCTTGATTCTGTTTTATTACAATTCAAATGGTGTCATGAATCTTTCTGCGTGGTATGGGATTGGGGAACCCATTTTTCTTCCATCTGTTTTCTCAGTGATCTATGAACAGACATCTGGCTCTCAAGCCGAGGTGCCAGAAAACCTGCTCACAAAAATTGAATGAAGCTGTGCATGACCATACACTCATACAAATGCTGACATCAGTAGGCAGGCTTAGCAGCTTGAACATTTGTGGAATTAATGAAACCAAACAACTGTAAATGAGTATGCAGTGAATACATGGAAAATTTGCATATTATAATATTATTCAGTCTACACCTGAATCTAATATTCATTTACTTTCCATTTAGAAACATCTGCATAATAAATCTTTGTCTTCTGCATCCATTTCTCTCCTAGTTTGTTCTCTTGTGAGACAGAATTCTAAGCAGGGCACAGAAAGGATTTGTGTCCATGTAGTTGTTTGATGTCACAAAATGGATATTATAAAAACAGATTCACTCATGTGTGCTGTTTGAAACTTCTGGGCTTTGTCTGTCCCACAACATCAGTGAAATTTTTGAAGGGCACTGTTATAGATGTACATGATATTGATGCCTGGCCTCTTGTTTTAATATTCAGTTTGTGACAGATATGACAGTTTTATTCTTGCCCTTGAAATGTGTAACTTATTTAACCGGAGTGTTATTCAGCTGAGCTAGCCATGAGGACTGGATTTAAACTCAAGCACCCCAACACATTATGTGCTAATACATTGAATCCACAGCAGATAAATGTTCATAATTAACCATTCTGTATTGGCAGAAAAATATTTAACTAGAAACATTCCTTAACTTCTGTTTGATCTCTAGTTAAAGAGAAGTACATGATGGTGCAACGAGCTGCACTGATCCTCAAGCGAACTGGATCACAAAGGTGCAGGCTCGCTCTGCGTGTTGCCACAATGGTCCTGGTGAGAGGGGTCACAAAGGATTATGGGAGTAGTGCTGATAAACTCCCGGAGAGTTCCAGTAAAGTCAGTTGGTTGGTTCAAATCACTCCCAGTTTCTATGTGTTTTTCCTTCGTTCGCTGCACAGCACACTGATGACCATGGTGACCCCAACGGTCCAAAATGGCAATTTGGACCCCACGATGAATGACATGATTGCACATAACACAGTTTTGCTGAAGCTGCCGACATTTTGGACCTCACAGCCGCTAGTCTGGTTCGAAAAGGCTGAGTCCCAGTTTCAGGTCAGGCAGATCACCACAGACTCCACAAGATATGTAGTCAGTTTGCTTGAGCCATCCAAAGCCACACTTCTCCATGAAGTATCCACTGGCTGATCTAGACCTATTGTTCCCACCATGTGGAGGTGCTGTGTTTTCGACTCACGACATGGATTGGCCCACACATCCATCCAGGCATCAACTCAAATGGTTGCAGAGAGATTCATGTGGCATGGCTTACAGAAGCAGGCACAAGGCCAGAATTTTCCTGCATTGTCAGACATCCAAGGTGCAGAGGCAAGTCAACACCCTCTTCAGTCCTTCTTGCTGACACACAGACAATTTGACCACATCCACGTGGACATTGTCAGGCCGCTGCCGGTTTCCAGAGGCACCACATACCTGTTCACGATGGTAGACATGATCACTAGATGACCAGAAGCTGTCCTACTCTCGGACATCTCCATGACATCCTGCACCAGAACCCTCAGTGCTAACTTTTTAGCCCACTATGGCCTTCCTTCCAACATCACATTGGACACAAGGATGCAGTTAATGTCCAGCCTATGGGTAGTGCTGGCACAGCTCCAAGGGACCCAGTTACATCACACTTCGGCCACCCACAGTCTAATGCCCTGGTGGAAAGGATCCATCGGCATTTGAAGGCCCTCAAGATCCAATGGGTGGATGAGATATCTTTGGTGCTCCTTGACATCCGTACGGTGCTGAAGGAGGATTTGGGCATGTGCTCCACTGAGCTCATCTATAGGGCCCCACAGGCAGTCCTGGGAGCGTTTGTGCCAGCAGCTCGTGGCCAGGAGGAAACACCTACAGAACTGCTAATGTGACTTCACAAGAACGAGGGCACCTTGGCCCCCATACCAAACTCATGCCACAGTCTAGCTCCACCTTATATGCTGAAGGATCTTGAAGACTGCAAATATGTCTTCATAAGTAGAGATGTAGACCGCATGCCCCTTCAGCACCCAGACGAGGGTCCATTCAAAGTGGTACAACACGACGGGACTATGTTCTTTTTGGACTTGGGGGTAGGCCACCTCAAATCAGCACACCTTGACCTCAATCAACCAGCCCTGCAGCAGAGAGATCAGTCTCCCAAATGTACGAACTATTTACAAACTATGTACTTGGCACCTATGAACACCAGTTCTGGGTAGGGGGATGGGGGTCATGTAGTGGGCTGCACTGATCCACAAGCGAACTGGGTCACAAAGTTGCAGGCTCGCACTGGCATGATGTCACAATGATCCTGGGGGGGAGGGGGCGCAAGGGCTCATGGGGGTTCGTGCTGATAAGTTCTTGGAGAGTTCCAGTAAAATCAGTTGGGTTGGTTTAGCTCACTCAGAGCTTCCGTGTGGTTTTGCTTTTGTTCGCTGCACAGCTCAGCGTCACAGTGGTATTTTTTTTTCTCTTTTAATGGACTTCCTTCCTGGACTGGAGTTGATCATTGTAAAATTTGGATTCAATACTTTGTACCAATGCAGGATTGCAATTAGTAAATGCACATCCTTTAGATACTGAGTTGTAAACAAAAGAGAATTGATTATTGTGAGGACTTTCCAAATTGTCTGTACTAATCCTGATGAGTCTAAATAATTAGCATATTTTCTTTATTTTTAACCACCAAGTTGTTTCCAGGCATCAATGTAAATTTAATTAAAGTGAGTTCCACCTCTAAAATTGTTATCATTTCAAAAAGCAGGATTAATTATCAATACTATAGGGCTAAAACAGGATAATTAGACCAACAGAAGAACTGAGGCATTATGTCTGAAAGTGAACCTGAAGTCCCAGACAGATATATAATAACTTACTTTGCATGAGATTTCCAATAGAGTTTTTTTTTTAATCTATAAAGCACAGTAAAAGGCTCTTTTGGCCTTTTGAGCCCATTCCGCCCAATTACACCCAACTGACTAAAACCCCCAGTACATTTTGGTGGGTGGGAGGAGACCGGAGCCCCCGGAAAACCCATGCAGATATGGGGAAAACATGCAGACAAGACAACGCAGGATTCAAACCCCAGTCCAGATAGTGGCGCTGTAACAGTATTACGTGGACCACTACGCCATCCGTGCCACCCTAAATTTATACATAGACACCATCAATCAATATGTGTCATTGACAGGATAGCAAAATATTGAAAATTAGCAACTGATTGTTTTTCCAGTTTGATTACTGTTGTCATAAACTGATTGTTGTTTTAAATCAAATCTAAATTTGTGATAGATATTCCATTTCAGGGAAGTAAAATAATTGACATCATTTACTTGTTTTTTTACTCTCTGTTTCAACCCTCAAGTTAATCTTCAATTATCAGTAATGATTTCTCCTCAGTAAGTTTAAGATTTAGATTTTGTAAGTTGTTAGCCATTACAATAAATGATTGTTAACAATATCTCATCTCCAAGAAATATTGAGATCAGTAAAATCAAAAAATATGTAAAGAAGATCAAATTAAATATGCTGAAAAGCTAAATCACCCAGTACCAAATCGTAATCCAGCATGTAATCAGACATATTATGAAAAGTAAAAGATGAATGGTAATTAATCATGAAGTCTTTGTCTTTTGTTTTGGGTTCCTCTGTGCATCTGTTAATTATTACAAAAGGAACCTTATATGTAGAAAGTTGATTCCAATTATCCATGTCCAGACTCAATTTCTATATTTGAGTGGTCTTTGCCATCCATAGTTCACTCCAGCAGACAGCAGCTTCCAACAAACCTGTGAAGTTTGTTCTGTTGGACAAATATGTCTTCTCCAAATATGTTGTGGGCAGGGGCTGAGATTCCAACAAAGGAAAGCTATGTTTTTAATCTAACTTTCTTCTAAGACACCTATACAGTGACCATCCATCACACTAACAATGCTTACCTGGTCGCACAACTCCCAGTTCACCTAAAAGATCTGTTTGATTCCTTAACTTCCAAGCCAACTCAATGTCAACTATTTTTGTAATTTCCCCACCAATAGCCAGTCATGCACACCAATCCATTCTCCCAAATTCTATCCACACCTTGACCAACAATCACAGGAAGTCAACCTATAAATTGGAACTCCACCCAAACCCAGAACTCTTTCATAAGTCATAGAGCAGGGGTAGCCAACCTTAGTTTAGACATACAGCACAGTAACAAGCCATTTCAGGCCACGTGTACATACCATATGTACAAACATATGGACACATAGGCCAATATGACCTGTTACTGTGCTGTTTGTCTAAATTAAAAATGTAAAATTAAAAGGTTGGCCATCCTTGTCATAGAGCCACACAACATGGCCTTTCTGCCCAACTTGTCTTAAGTTGACCAAGTTAACATTCTGAACTCATTCCATTCCCTACATTTTGACCATATCCTTCTCAATCCTTCTTATTCATATATCAGTCCAAATATCTTTTAAATGTTGCAGTGGTATCAGACCTTAAGAGATGCTTTCATTATTTAAAATATGATGTTTGATATAATTTTTACACCAACAATGGCATTATTCTACACAATTCCAGAGGTTGGTCCAAAACAAGATTTGCCAATCCAGTTCCCTGAAACATGGTTAAAACATATTTCCTGGTGCAGATAATGTTCCAGACAATGGAATTATACATCTGAAGAGGAGGCAATGTGAGATTTTTGAAAGGCTATTCAATTTGTACTATTTCTCAATTCCTTCAAGTACCTATATTTTTTTAGAGAAAGAAAGAAAGTCTGATGTTACTGGCCCAGAGGTCCTCAAAACCAAGCAGCAATAGAAATTCACCAAGACAAATTGTTATTTAAACAAAAGTTGTGTTTAATTTTCTTTAAAAATAAAAACAGGATCAAACTTTATTACTATTAACTTAACTTAATCTAAGTTAACCCTCTCCTAATTCTAAGCACACGTATATGTAATGTGTGTGTAAGGTCAGAAAAGTTATTTGATTCACAGTCCATTCTCATTTCTCACTCCTCCACGTTCATCGGTATCACGTAGTGCACAGAATTTTACATTTTTGAATCTTCACCAGGCTTTGGTCCTTGAAAGGTAAATGATTACCACTCAGGAATATTCTTGTTGGTTTTCAGAGAGAGATTTGTTGCTCATTGTACACATACAACTGATTCCTTCTTATCAGCCACTTCAGTGTCTTGCCAAAGAAACCTGCCCCCTCACGATTTTCCAAATGCTAACCTCTTTCCTCCAGGTCACCACAGAGTTCCTTTATGTTTCCCTTATTTCAAGTGAAAAATTATACAGCCAGTCCTCTCCTCTTGTATGGACCACAAGGGCTTTGAACAGGCTGAACTCAGAACTCAAAACCCATCTTCAAAATGAGGTTTTTTTCCACAAGGAACCTGGACTATCTGGCTTGAGCAGAGCTCTGTCATTTTAAATCTGATCTGTGTTGTGAAGTGTTTGTTTTTGTATGTGACCTACACAAAAATAACACATAATTTATCTCCTTTAAAACATATCTATATACAATATAAAATATAACATAATCCATCACACTGAACTGAGAATAATATATTCTTGCAATGCTCACACTATATTTTGATGATATAATAATGTTTCATGAAATTATATCATTGGATCTCAAATATTAGTGACTTTAAGTACTAATATGTGAATATCCTGCACTCCTGCACAAGTTTTTATTGCCTGGTGCGGTTGGATAGAAATTTCCTTCATCATTCTTCTGCAAGTTTATGTTCCAAGAAAAGCCATGGACACATCACAACAATAGTAGAGAATGTATGCTATCATGGAAATCAAAACAAAGCCAAGATCACAGAATATGCCACTATGCAACACTCCACAGTGAATTAATCATGCTCTGTACTCACTTTGACATGGAGCTGGGAGGGAGGTGACATCCACATCAATGACAAGTGAGGTCATGGCCATGATCACTGCTGCTGCAGACTGGGCAGCATTCTACTGTGTGAACCCATGAAGAGTAAATGGCCCAGATGGAGTCCTGGGATGTGTCTCATGCAAAACATCTGGTTGGCGTATTCACAGACATCTTTAATCTCTCCTTGAAACAGGCTGCAGTCCCAACTTGCTTCAAGAAGGCAACCATTATACTAGTAACAGGGAAAAGCACCCAAATGAACCTAAATTATTACTGATCAGTAGCTCTGACCTCCACCATTATGAAGTGCTTTGAGAAGCTCACATCCACTCTAGCCTCCCAACCAGCCTTTTCCCACTTTAATTTGCATTTCTGCTAAACAGATGCCATCTCCTTGGGTCTCCACTCAGCTCCAGAGTGTCTGGGCACTGAGAACATCTACCTTTCATAGACAACAGCTCTGTCTTCAATGCCATAGTCCCAAACAAATTCATTCTTGGAATTAGGCCTCAACACCTAGATCTATGACATCCTGTCTAACACTACAATCAGTAAAGAAGGGGAACAACATCTCATCCACAATTCCACTCAACACTGATCCTCCTCAGTGTTGTACACTAAGTCCCCAACTATATTCTCTCTACATTCACAACTGTACAGCTAAATATATTTCCATCTCCATCTTCAGATTTGTGAATAACACCACAATAAAGGATTGGGTATCAAATACCAGGAGTCAGAATACAGAAAAAGTGGTTGAAAGTGCCAAGATAGCAAATCTTAATGTCAATAATAAGAAAAGAATAACATTGCAGAGACCTGGACAGCTTAGGAGAGTGAGCAAAGAAAGGGTTATGATGTTATGTTAAAGTTGTATAAGATATTGGTGATGCCAATTTGGAGTATTGTGTGCAGTTTTAGTCACCTAACTACAGGAAAGATATCAATAAGATAGAAAGTGAAGAGAAGATTTACTAGTTTGTTGCCCGGACTTCAGGAACTGAGTTACAGGAAAGGTGAAACAAGTTAGAACTTTATTATCTGGAGAGTAGAAGATAGTGGCATACAAAATTATTATGGGTATAAATAGACTAAATACAAGCTGCCTTTTCCCACTGAGGTTAGGTGAGATCCAAACCAGAGAACCTGGGTTAAGAGTGAAATGGGAAAAGTTTAGAGAGAACATTAAAAGGAATTTCTTCACTCAGAGAATACTGGAAGTATGCACTTAGCCTGCCTGTTGAAGTGATGAATGCAGATTCAATTTTAATATTTAATAAAAATTGGCCAGGTATGTGGATGGGATATGGAATGGATACAGGTCAGTGGAACCAAGCAGAATAAGAATTTGGCACTGAATAGAAGGGCTGAAAGGCCTATTCTCTTTGCTTTAATGTTCAAGGGTTCTATTCTTTACATATTCTGAAAACAAATGCTGCAAACTCAAAACATGCTAGATCTCAATTGAAAACCATATCTCATTGTACCAGGTAGAATGTATTTTTTTTCTTTTTATTTTTTTATATAGTTGTCTTAATTTGGAAAATATGGGTTTAACATTGTCATTATAGATTAACTCAATGACTTGTTTCTTATGTTGTTCAAGGAATTGTCGATGTAGTTTTATCATTTTTTTCCCCTTTTTTGTGCTTTCGTGTAAACAAAATGATTTCTCATGTACTTTTCTTTAAATTCTGTTTGTAAGTTTATGTGTCAAACTCAATCATTTTTTAAAAAAAAAGAAAAAAATGTGTGAAGGTTTCCCATGGTTTAGTATGAAACTATGTGGACAATAATTTCCAAACCCTTTGTCAGAAAACATTAAAGGTGTTGAATAGAAACAGAGGCCTACAGAGCATGGAAAAACAAGCCCTTTGTTCCAACTTCTCCACACTAACTAGATTGTCCATTTAAGATAGCCTATAGGCCTATCCAAAATGTTTTCCTCCAAATACCTGCCTAAATGTCAGTCAAATGTCAGAATTATACCTGCCTTTATAGATTCTTTAAGCTGCACATTCCATACGCACACTAGGTGTGAAAAATCTTGCCCCTCAGGCCTCTTTTAAATCTTACCCTTCTCACTTTAAATCTATGCCCTTCAGTTTTGGACTCCCTCACAGTGGGAATAATACTGTGACCAATATTTATGCTTCTCATGTTTTACATACCTCTATAAGGTGATTTTAGCCTCTTTCACTCCTTGCAGGACAGTCCTCATTTATCCAGCTTCTCCTTATAACTCAAGCCCTCCAGTTTTTTGGGAATGTGTTCATAAATCCTCTCTGCAATCTTCCCAGTTAATGTCATTCTTCCTATTGCTGGATCCTTTGCTTCTCTCTCTCTGACTGTAAGTCTGACTTTAATAACTGTAAGAGGCGCTGAGGCAATACCTGCCAGTGCCAAATCTGCTTTGCAGCAGGCAAAATGAAATTTCATGCAATATGACACTGTTTTATTACTATGGTAATAAATTGAATCTTGGAATCTTGACCTTAATATGACCAAACCTTTGTGCAATACTCCAACTGTGGCCTCATCACCATCTTATACAGTTGTAACATGACTTGCCATTTCCTGATTTTCAAAGTCAAAGTTAAATTCAAATTTATTTTAAGCATATATACATGAAATTCTTTTTTCTGCAGGCCAGGCAGAATATCTTATTAACCATAACTGGAAACTGTATTCCCAGAAAGAAAGAAATGTATACAAAAGAAAGAATTGCGTACTAACTAACTGTGCAAATGCAGAAGCAGAAATATTCAGCAATAAACATTAAACATACAGGTCCTTAAATGAAGGTCTGAATATGTCCATTGTTCAGGAGTCTGATACTTGAGGTGCAGCAACTATTCCTGTATTGGGTGGAGCACGTCCTGTGGCACCTATACCTCCTTTCTGATGGCAGCAGCGAGAACAGAGCATGTCTTGGGTGGTATGAATTCTTGATAATAGCTGTTGCTCTCTGTCAGGAGCATTCTATGCAGAAGCTCTTGATGGTGGGGAGAGCTTTGCCTGTAATGTTCTGGGCTAAGTCCCATTACATTTTGCAGGATTTTTTTACTCAGAGATATTATGCACCTACAGCAGATGGTGATGCAACTGGACAGCACACTTTCCATTACACATTTGTAGAAGTTTGCCAAGGTTTCTGATGACATACCAAAGCTCTGTAAACTCCCGAGGAATTAATTCAAGAACTGAGTTACAGGAAAAGGTTAAACACATTAGGACTTTATTCCCTGGAGATTTGATAGAGGTATTTAAAATTATTATGGGGATAGACAGAGTAAATGTAGATAGGCTTTTTCCACTGAGGGTAGTTGAGATACAAAACAAAGGACATGGGTTAAGGGTGAAAGTGGAAAAGTTTAGGGGGAATATTTGGGGGACCTTCTTCAGACAGTGAGTGGTGGGAATGTGGAATGAACAATCAGCTGAGGTGATGAATGCCGGCTCAATTTTAAAATTTAAGAAGAATTTGGACAGGTATATGGATGGGAGTGGTATGGAGGGCTATGTACAGGGTGCAGGAGAATAATACTTTGGCATGGACTTGAAGGTCTGTATGGCCTATTTCTGTTATGTATTGTTCTATGGTTCTATGAGAATAAAATGAAAGGGCCTTATTCAGGCAAAAAGGATCTGAGAAATGCTCTGATAGCAAAGCATTATCACCTGGCATGGATCAGAGAGAGATGGTTCTTAGAAAATCTTTGTCTCCACCATCAGGTAATGGACTAACTATTTCCTGAGCATAGCTACCACTTTCCCTGCTATGATGGTGACAGCCAGCTAACACTTTTATTCAAAAGGCAAGGTCAAGGCAACCAGTGGATGTTCTGATGTTTAAAAATGGAAGGGCAATCTCCTCAGAGTTGCTGACCATTCTTTTGCGTTTGTCTCAAAGATCAGTGTTTAATGTTAAATGTTATTACATTTTCAATGAAAAGATGCACAATCTTTAATTTTATTTTTAATGTATACATTTAGGACAGAGCTGGAAAAAAATGTCTATTGGATCTCTTATTGTACAGCTCAGCATTTGCTCATTATAACATAAAATAAATAAATGTATCCAATAAAATTAATTACATTACTGCCACTCAGCTTTACAAACAGCTTTCTCTGACACAATGATTTATGATTGATTATTGATTATGGTTTTCTGGCAGCTTAACTGGTGGTTTAAGCCATTCATTTATTCTTGCTTCTTTCCACAAGTACTTCAACTGATCCACCCTTGTACTCTGCAACCTGCACAATGCCTGTAACTTTGCAATCAAAGAAATTGCTCAGATTCACTCTGAAAATTCACCTCAGCATTATGAATTGGTAAAATGCCTTAAATGTCAAATTGATTTAGTTGGTCCAGGTATACAGTATGTGCAATGTGCTTCATAACTGGAAAGGTTACATAGTCTTTAACTATTTTACAAAATAGAGATTAAACATATGCACAAGATACCACTTGGACAAAGCAGTTATTGTGTGCACCCAACCCCAACCAACCAATTTTCTCTTGCAACCACTGCAACCGTGTCTGCCTGTCCCGCATCGGACTTGTCAGCCACAAACGAGCCTGCAGCTGACGTGGACATTTTACCCCCTCCATAAATCTTCGTCCGCGAAGCCAAGCCAAAGAAAGACGAAGTTATCCTACATGCTTTAATTGTTCAATGTTTATCCCTCACAAAACAATATCTTTTTTTTTTGCATTTAGCACTTCCAAAATATTTCCAAATTTGATTGACAAGCTGGCCTATAATTCATGCTATGAAAAACACTAAATAGGAGTTTCTGAAATCAACACCTAAAAATTCTTGAGCAATCCAAACCCAAACATACAGAGAGGCTACTTATGTTGGAACCTTACTGCATACGCAACATAGATGATTAGAAAGTTTTAGGCTCCAGTTTAAGTCACAAAACCAATCAAATTTGGGACGAAACGTTCTCTCTCTGCCTGCATGTGCTTTCCATGGGGGCTCCAGTTTCCTCCCATCATTTGAAAGATACTGTTAATTGGGTGTAAACTGGACGGCACAGATTCATGGACTGAAATGACTGGCCTGTTACCGTGCTGTATGACTAAATTTAAATGTAAGCATTCACAGAGCAAAAATAAAGCCTCACTATAATTATATACTGAGATCTTCAAGGATCATGATCAAAAGTAAACTCTCAATGCTTGTATCCACATAAAGAAAAATATAAGGACCATTAAGTGAACTGGAATTCACTGTCTGTGTGTTGTTCTGATCATTGGCTCCTCCCCCACCTGCCTCAATATAAACTCTGGTTTTCCTGCCTTACCTCGGATACACCTGAGGACTATTGTGTATAATGGCCATTGATTGTAAGCTATTAAAAGCGTGTTTGTACTCCTCACTTGTTTCTGAGTGCAATCAGTCACATTGCAATTTTAATAGCTTAACTTTGAAGCAGGATGGAAGCCCTGTTGAAGCCAGGCATGCTCCAGGTCAACCCTCTGTCCCCAGAGGCCCTGGAGAAATTCATCTACTGGCTGGAGTGCCTGACGGCCACACAAGGCATCTTCAAATCCGATAGTCTCCGTGGATCTGCACTTCTCTCTTGAGTCGGTCCCAAGAGATTTGCTGACATCAGGGACTGTGAAACTTACGAGTTGGCCAAAGAAGGTTTGAAGGCCCGCTACATAAGGCCTCAGAACAATGTGCTGGCGAGGTACTGGCTCTCTTAACATCGGCAGTGTCCAGGTGAGTCACTGGGCAATTATGTCCTTGAACTGTGGGCTCTGACTAGAAAATGCCACTATGAAGTGGCCACTGCCCAGGTGAAAGGGGAACAAATCTGGGACACCCTCATAGCAGGAGTGAAGTCAAAGTACATGAGGCAGAGACTGCTAACTTTGGGGGGAAAAAAAAGTTAGCCAGCACCCTGGAGCTGGTGAAAGCACTTGAACAGGCCCAACTGGGAGCTGACGACATCACGGGCGAAAGCGGGACCACATCATTGGGGCACCAGCGACCCTCAAAACCCCAGCACTAACTGTTGAGGCTACTTCTGTTGACAGGCACAGCATCGCTGCGCCCGATGCCCTGTAAAGGAGGCTGTGTGCTCAGGATGCAGCAAGTAAGGGCTAAAGGGAACCCAAAGAGGGTTAATGATTGCATGTGCAACCCCCAAATCCATGTTCGACCCATGCCCGAGTCCAAAGTGCTGGCCTCAGCCTCTCCATGCTGCTCACCGCCAGCATCATGCTGTGTCTTCTGGCGAGACCCACCACAAAAAGTAAAGGATCACGGGAAGCAATGGTGGCCATCTTGATGCACCTCGTGGTTGATGCCACCTAGTCTTCCTTCTGATTAAGACTGAGGGTAACACCATTTTGTCTGCCCACGGCCAAGATGAGAGAGGACAGAGTGGACATCGGCAAGGGGAACAAAGGGGTTTTCAGAGCACTGGCACTGGTCATCCTGAATCAGGCAATACCTCACCGATTCAACAACTCGACAATGGAGATGAGGGTAAACAGACACTTAACTGATTGCTTAGTAGATACTGGCTCCACTGAGAGCTTTATAAACTCTGCAATGGCCCTAAGGTACAACTTAAAAGTGTAACCGATGGACCATTGTATTTTCCTAGCATCGCACTCGCACTCTGCGAGAGTACAGGGGTATTGTATAGTATATCTAGCTGTAAAAGGGTGGGGGAGGGGGGAGTTTTGTAAGTTCCGATTGTATGTACTAAAGAATTTGTTTGCTTCTGTGTTGCTGGGCCAGGAGTTCCTGTGTCACCTTAAAAGAGTGACCATGGAGTACTCTGGCCCACTTCCTCCAATTAAGGTGTGGAACGGAAGATCCCGAAAACCAGACGCCACATGGGGTCTCCACCCTAAATATTGACTCCCTCCTCCCCCCCCCCCCCCACTCACTGTTTCTGAACCTGAATCCAGATTGCAAACCAATATCCACAAAGAGCAGACAATAAAGTGCAGGGGATCAGTTATTTATTAGAACTGAGATGCAGTGGCTGCTCAAAGAAAATATAATTAAACCTAGAAACAGCCTATGGAGAGCCCAGGTGGTAGTTGTGAAAAGGAGAAGAAAAGTCCAGGCTAGTGATTGACTATAGCCAAACAATCAATCGTTTCATACTCCTGGGCGCATATCCCATCCCTTGAATTTCGGACATGATAAACAAAATTTCACAGTGCTGGGACTATTCAATCATTGACATGAAAGCTGCATACCAGCAGTTACCAATCCATTCCAAGGAACACCACCCCCCCACCGCCCACACAGCATTTGAGACATATGGACCTTTATCAGTTCCAGAGGTTCCCTTTTGGTATCACTAGTGGGGTCTCAGTCTTCTAGAGACTAATGAATAAAATGGTTGACGAATACAGGTTGAAGACCATCTTCTCTTATCTTGACAACGCCACTATTTATGGACACTCTCTGGAAAATTATGATACCAACATTCAGAAGTTTCTCCATGTGACCAAGGCCCTGAACCTCACATACAACTCCAGTAAGTGTGAGTTCCAGACTAAATGTCTTGTGACTCTAGGCTATGTGATGGAGAACGATGTCATTGGTTTTGACCCTTATTGAATCCACTTGCTGTTAGACCTCCCAATCTCGAAGACCATGAAGGCCTTAAGGAGGGCTTCTTCTCCTACTATGCCCAGTGAGTTCCACATTATGCAGATAAAGTCCACACCTTCTTAAAATCCACCTCCTTCCCATTATCGGCTGAAACCCAGGCGGCTTTTGACTATGTTCAGAACTACACCACAAAGGCCACTGTGCATGCAGTGGACGAGAATGCACTCTTCCAGGTGGAAAACAATGCCTCTGGCATAGCTCTGGCCATTACTCTTAACCAGGCAGACAGGCTGGTTGCCTTTTTTTTCCCACCCTGCAAGTCCATGAGTTTCAGAACCCATCAGTGGAGAAAGATGCCCAAGACTTTGTAGGGACCATCAGGCACTAGAGGCATTACCTGGCCAGCATTAAATTTACACTGCTCACTGACTAGCAATTGGTGGCATTCATATTTAGTAATATAAGAAGGGGCAAAATAAAGAATATAAGATTGCTAGGTGGTAGATCGAACTCTCCACCTATAATTATGATACAGCACACAAGCCAGTTACTCTCAATGAACCTCCAGATGCCCTGTCAAGAGGAAGTTCGGCCTCTGCACACATCGGCCAGTTGTGGTCACTGCCCAAAGAGCTTTGCCACCTGGGCATCACTCACATGGCTCATTTCATCAAGGCATGGAACCTACCCTATACCATTGAGGATATCAGGGAAATCACCAGGTCCTGCCAGGACTGCACTGAGTGCAAACTGCACCTACCGCCCCAACCAAATGCACCTGATAAAGGCATCTCACCCCTTTGAATGTCTCAGTGTCTATTTCAAGGGTCCCCTCCCTTCCACCAACAGAGACATGTACTTTCTCAACATCAGCAATGAGTATTCACGTTTTACTTTCACCATCCCCTGCCCATACATGACCACCACCATGGTCATCAGGGCCTTGCACTCTATTTTATCCTTGTTCAGGTATTCCAGCTACATCCATAATGACCAAGGCTCATCATTTATGAGTGAAGGGCTATGTCAGTATCTGCTCATAAGAGGCATTGCCTCAAGCTGGATGATTAGTTACAATCCCCAGGGGAACAGGCAAGTTGAAAAAGAGAATGCAGCAGTATGGAAGGCCTTGAAACTGGCTCTCTGGTCCAAAGGCCTTCCATGGCAAGAAGTCCAACCCACAGTGCTCCACTTCATAAGGTCGTTTCTCTGCACTGCAACCAACACAACTCCGCATGAGCTCATGTTCACTTTCCAGAGGTAATCCACTTCTGGGACGACTCTCCCAGCTTGGCTAATGGCAGCAGGGCCAGTCCTGCTGAGGAGGAGCAAGAAGCCCTTGATCAAGAAGGTACAGCTACTGCACACCAACTCAATGTATGCCTATGGGGGTTACCCTAATGGCAGAGAGGACTCTGTCTCAATCAGAGACCTGGCACCCACCAGAACTGAGGACCTGATGCCTCAGATACCTCGCCCAGGGTTCCAGATGACTCTACTTGGGAAGTGGGCCAGTCCACACTGTGACCAAAGCCAGAGCCCTTGAGACCCAGTTACCCTGTACCACAGGGTGTCGGGGAACTTCTGAAGCCCAAAGTCCACCAGTACTGAGGTGCTCATTCAGAATAACTGACCCTCTGATAGACTTGTAAATATTTGTAAACTATAGTTTTTTTTTGAATGAATGTTCTCTATTTACACCCACAGGTTCTATTATGAAGGAAGGGGTGAATGCAATGAACTGGAATTCACTGTCTGTGTGCTGTTCAGATGGCTGGCTCCTCCTTTGGCTCCACCCTCACCTACTGCAATATAAACCCTGGTTTTCCTGCCTTACCTCATATTCACCTGAGGACTATTGTATCTACCAGCCATTGATTGTAAGCTATTAAAAGCACATCTCTGAGTGCAATAGTCTTATTTGCCTGTCTTGTCTCATATCCCTCTAAACCAGTCATTCTCAACAGGGGCCCCATGGCCTCCCCTGGGGGCACCAGCTCCTTTAAGTAAGAGCCTTATTTTCACATCACTAAACATTTTTTTTATGCAGTTGGTAGAAGTGCAAAAGAAACCAAAAATTTACTGCTTCACAGGGAAGGGGGACTCGTAAACTTTGAAAGAGACCTCATGGGGTCATATTCAAAGAAAGGTTGATAATGGCTGCAGCCATTCCAATCAATATACCCATCTAATTTTTTTTTTGTATGTAACAATAGTCTCCACTTCTACCACTTCCTCTTGCAGCTTGTTCCATGTACCCACCACCATCTATGTGAAGATGTGCCCCTCAGGACCCTTTAAAATCCTTTCCCTCTGATGCTAAATCTATAGATTCACCTACACTGAGAAAAAGAAGGCTAGTTACCTAATACATGGCACACACCATTTGATGAACCAACATTAGTTAGCTCTTAGCCTCCAACATTCCAGGGAGAAATGTGCCAGCCTGTCCAACCTCATCATATAATTCAAGCCCACCTGTCTTGGCAACAGTCTTGCAAATATTTTCTGCACAGTTTCCAGCTTGAAAATATCTTTGCTCTTGGCCAAGTGACCAGAAATCCACACAATTCTCCAAGACGTTCCCACCAATGTCCTTTGTATTTGAACCCTCATCTCTGACCTTGTGTACTCAGGGCCATAATCGTTGTATGATTAAGAAACTAGTTTGAATTGAAATTTTATTTTAAATGTTCGAAATGCTATCATTGTCAAATGTATAATTTAATCTTTGCAATGAAGCAATATTGACCTTGAAGAATAATGATTATTATCTTCAAAAGTTACTGTGCCTTATTATCTTAAAGGACTAGGAAAAATAATGCAAGTCTCTCTATCTATTCTTCTAAAGTCACTCCTCCATATCTCATTGAACTGAATAATTTTTATATGATCCATGGTATAATTTCCCAGCTTTCAAATCATTAGTAGAACATCCACATGTATCATAACTGAGTATAATGCCAATTACTCTAGTTATATTGCTTATCATGGACAATTGATTGTTGGAAGAAGGACTGATACAATTGAATGATATAGATGGGGCATCACATTAAAATCTAGTTTAAATGTGCTTCAATTAATATGATGGTTTAAAGAGCAGAATGATTTTCTAGTAAAACCCTATAAAATTTGATGGGAATAAGATGGATCAATTCAGTCCCTGTGAATATGGTATCTGAATTGGTTAAGCAGAAGCAAAAGACAAAATATAAGGCACTTAAACTTAGAACTAGACCAAGAATTAGGGTGATAGTTGATCTGTGCAGGAGAGTTCTAAGTATTTAAGAATTTGGTGTGGTTGAGCAGTATGTCAGGGAAATCTCTGGAGTTGCTGGAACCCTTAATAACATTTTCCTTGGTAAGTCATATTAGAGATAATTAATGTAGGCTCTGGGCTTCCCACCATAGTCTTCTAATGAGCAAAACTTCTATATATTCATTAAAAAATACCCTCCATAACAGAATAGAGCAAATAAATATAAAGCAGGCGACAGAGATTAATATTATTGAGGTCCCTGAAAGTGTATGAAAAGAAACAATTGTGGTAGGGTTGAAGGTTTATAGACCATGCTCACAAAATTCTTTGGTCAACTACTTTTCTCAGTTTCTTTATTGAGTGGGAGAAAATTAAACAACTCAAACAGCTCCCTGCTGCAAAATATATGGCTCATGTACTTCTACAAATAAAACAAAGGTGGTGGGCTACCTTAAAACTGTAAATCTGGGGACAGCACATGATGCCGTGAGGAGCAGCACCTACACTAACGACTCCCGTGCGATTAATTTTTAAAAAAGGTGTATATTAAGAAAAGCTTTTTCTTTAAAAACTATTTTAAAAAATAATATAAGGTGATTAACAGAAGAAAGAAGATGTTGCCCAAGAAAAAAAAGACACCTAAATTAACACCTACCAAACAAATCAGAAGAGAAGAAGAAGTTGGGCCTACTTTAACAATAAAGCAGGCTGCTGAAGTTCTCTCCAGATCCACTGGCGAGGACCCTGATGAGGGACCTTCCTCTGGAGCCTTCTTGGTGGAGACCCATAAAGATGGGGCCAGGGGGAAAACTAAAGCTGTATTGCATATGCGTGAGAAGTCGGGCATGTGCAGCAAAGAAGAAAAAAAATTGGAAAAAATGCAAGGTCTCTTATATTGGATGGTATTGTTGGTTACATTAAAGATTCCACCCCCTCACCTTCCCCCCCCCCCCCCCACCTCTGCAGGGGTCAGGGGTGTGTTAGGTTGCTTTCTGATGGTTGTATGTGTTTTTGTGGCTTGGCCATGACCCATAAAATGGAGGGAGGTAGTGCTAGTTCTTCTAGCACTTGGGAAGGAATTTCTGTTCTCTTTTTTTTCTTTTTTCTTCCTTTTTGTGGTAATTAAATATATTGTGTTTAGTTTGAATAATCTTAATTTTTTTTGGATTCCAGATGATGACGTTCAGGACTAAATAATTAATTCCATCTTCTGAAGCAATCCAATTCAATATATAACTGTCATTATATATTCTAGTAATTCTTTTTTTTTTAGTAGGGGTAGTAGGGTTTAGGGTCGGAGGTCGGGATTAGTTAGGGCATAGATAGGTTTCTTATATTATTTTGGATTATTTTCTTTTTTCTATATAATTCAACATACTTCTGTAATAACGTGATTTATGATTTTACTGATTGTCATATATGTGTTGATTTCAAATTAAATATTAAAAAAAGAAACTGTAAATCTGTGTGAAGTGATTCAAACTCATGTGTCCAGGTCTACATGCAGTCCTCTGGTACAGAAGTCCAGTAAATTAACCACTCTGCAACATTGTCTTCTTTTAAGCTCTCAGTAAAGGGAACAAAAATAATTCAATTGCATTGCCTCATCAAAAAATGTGAAATGTTAGTCTTCATCTCAAGAGCCAAAAAACATAAGTGTAGAAAAAAATTATGCTCTAGTTGCCGAGGGCTTCAACTTGACAACAGCATTCCGTTTATATTCTGTGCCTTGAACTATTTTTGCTAGTAGGCGATTCCAGAACCCTAAAATTTGAGCTGTCAACTTAACAACATGATTAGGAATCATTTCATCCACACAAATGACTGCTGTACAGTTTTTTTTAAGTGAAAACTGTCGATGCTGTTCCATTGAATCTTTTAAGGTTTATTGAGGGGATATTAAGTTAAAAGTGGTAGATAAATTTGAGGTACAAATCAGCATAATCTACTGAATTGTGGAAAGAGGATTGAGGAGCTGAAAGGTGCATTTCTGCTCAATCGTTCTTGGTATTTGAATGCAGTCATTCTACAATGTTCTTTCTTCAATAAAAAGAGGTTTACTTCAAGTTCAAGTAGTCTATTGGAGGAATATGTCCTGAATATTTCTTTCTCATTAATTTTGACTCTTTCTGGTGCAATACTTTTAAAGGTTGCATTTGAAAGTTGTGAATAATGTATTTTTCCACTTGAACATAGTGATGTGGAAATAGTATTGAATATATGTCCTTCCCATTACATTCAATCACATTCTGTGGCTATGAATGTCAACTATAGTAAAATATCCCAAGATGGACAAATAGGTTTCCTCTCCACTTAACTTTGATAGATCTCCTGCACAACAAAATACATTAAAATAATTTATCATTGATTTTAATGGATGTGTATAGTATTGTGCCCGTTATATCATTGATACTCAGATATCAGATTTATTGTCAGAGTACATGTATAATATCACATACAACCCTGAGATTCATTTTCCTGTGGGCAAGGCAGAATTACCATTTATTGTTTAGTGCAAAAAAAAACTATATCCAATGTACACATGTAAACAAATAAAGAAATGTAAACAAACTGTGCAACACAGTGATAAAAATATCAATGAAGTGCAAAAGTAAGGGCTCTTAAATGAGTCCCTGATTGAGTTTGTTTTTCAGGAGTCTGATAGGGGAGGGGTAGCATCTGATCCTGAACTTGGTGGTGTGAATCTTGCAGCATGTATACCCCTTTCCTGATGGTAGCAACAAGAACAGAGCATGTGCTGGGTGGTGTGGATCCTTGATGATTGTTGCTGCTCTCCAAAGGCAGCATTCACTGTAGAGGAGGGTTTTGACTGTGATGTCCTGAGCTGTGTCCACTAACTTTTGCAGTACTTTATGCTCAGGGGTATTGGTGCTCCCATTCCAGACTGTAATAAAGCCAGTCAAAACATTTTTCATCTCACATCTGGAGAAATTTCAGAATGTTTCTGCTGTCATACCAAACCTCTGCAAACTCCTGAGGAAGTAGAGGAACTGATGTGCTTTCTTCATGATGCCAATAGTGTGTTGGGTCCAGAAAAGATCCTCCAAGATAGTTACACCCAGAAACTTAAATGTGCTCATCCTTTCCACATCTGATTCTGCAATGTTCACTGGATTGTATACCTCTGGCTTTCGCTTCCTTGACAACAATCAGCTCCTTGATTTTTGTGACATTGTATGCAAAGTTCTTGTTGGTGCACCATTCATCCAAGTTGTCACTCTCCCTCTTATATACTAACTCATTACCCCTTTTTATACAACTCATTACTGTAGTATTATCAGCAGATGGTTTTATAGTTGTACCGAGCTACACAGTCAGAGGTATAAAATGAGTAGATTAGGGAGTTAAGAACACAGCGCTGTGGTACTGATGGACATTGTAGAAGAGATGTTCTTACCAACCCTCACTGATTGTGGTCTTGAGAATCAAGGATTCAATTATACAGTGATGCGTTGAGTCCTAGGTCATAGACTTTGAAGGGATAACGGTGTTAAATGCTGAATTGTTGTCAATAAAGAGCATCCTGATGTCTGCATGTTTGCTGTCCAGGTGTTCCAGGGTTTTGTGTAGAGCTAGTGAGATGGCATTCTCTGTAGACCTGTTGCCAAGATAGGTGAATTAGAACAGATCCATGTCACTACTCTGACAAGAACTGATATGCTTCAACACCAGCCTTTCAAAGCACTTCATCACTATTTAATGATCAGCCACTGGTCAGTTGTCATTAAGGCAGGTTACCACACTTTTCTTGCGCACAAGTTTAAAACAGGTGAGCATCACACCCTGCTGGAGTGAGATGCTGAAGATATCCATGAGTACCTTTCTAAGATGGTCAGGACAGATTTTTAATACTTTGCCTGGTAATATGTGTTAATAAACAATCCGCTGGAAGAAATCTTGCAATGAGCAGGAGCAGTGAGAGGAAATTGTGGCTGTGACAGGATAGTCGCTGTTTTGGATCAAGGCTGATCATGGAATGGGGAGATAGGGTGCCTGCAGGACAATTGATAAACCAGGAGAGGGTACAGAATGATGAACAAATAGGATGGGTGAAAATGGAAATAGGAGATAAGGGAAGGTGTGAGGTGGAAACAAAGTGAGGGTGTGTGTGCGTGCGTGCGTGCGTGCGTGCGTGTGTGTGCGACAAAACCAAAACGATTACAGTTCAGGTATAATTCTGAAGAGATGATTTTAAAGTTCTGTCAGTTTTTTTGGAAACTCAGATTCTTTAAATTGTTGCTCGAAGCAATTCTGGAGTAGGTGTGAGGCATTAGACTTCTCAAAACTCACAAATTTCTTGTGAGGTAGTTTTGAGGGAATTGTTTCTTCCTACAAATGAGTTCCCCTCTTTCATGGAGGTTTCAGTACTTGTTTTTCTTCCACGATGATGTTTCAGATGCAAGATTTTTTTTGTGTTCTTAATCAAAAGTGACAACTTCAATGGAGACTATCTTCTCTCTTTTAAAGAGACAGTTGGAAGTGGATAAATTCTTCAAAACCACATTTTCGGTGTTCCTCCTTTTCATAAGGAGAACACAGTCAGCCTTTTGTTACTGCATTTCAATCCTGAGTGACTTACTGGATGGTCAAACACCTTCTTCAAACCTGTGTTAATACAGGATGGTAAGGCACCTTCTACTTCAGTTTGAAATTTGTTCCTTAATATTCAAAAATGATATCTGTCTTGAAGTGTCTTTATCATATGACTTGACATCTTTCCTGTCTTTTGTAGTTTTTTTTTCAAAGTTACTTCATATCTATATACTAAAAAGCGCATTACTTCATCTCTTCGAAAAGTTTGTTGACCAAGCAAAAGCCTGATTTTTTGTTTGAATAGATGCCATCTGAGTCTCCATTCTAATTATATAGGTAAACAAGCAAAAACCTTTTAATTAGATGTTCTCCTTGAGCAACCCCATTGTCCTAGATCTTCCAGTGAACAAACACATCTAGTTTTATTGGGGTTGCTTACAACATTTTGCAACTTTGAAAATGGCTCCTCTCTGAGTGCAATTGTATTTCTGTGTGGGACCCTGTCCAAACCCACAAAATAACTTTACTTAAAATATATATATTTTATAACTAAATATCAATAATAACAATAAATATGTCACAGTGTACATAATGACACTACTTCCAGAGTTGCTGCAATAACAGTTCTCTCAATGGTGTGGACTTGGGGACCAGAGACACAGCACTCCTCTGCAGGGCCCAACTGCCCAATCCTAATCAACAAAAAAGAGATTTTAAAAAAAATATATATATTTTTTTTTAAATTTAGACACACAGCACTGTCACATTGTAGACTTGATCGAAAGTAGCATGTTCCCTTGTAGGTTCAGTAATATGCTGTTCAAGAAAGCCATCAAGTATGTATTCTATGGAGTCCTCCTCAAGGATGTTTTGACCAACCTGATTCACCCAATCTACATGCATTTTAAAGTCCCCCATGATAACTGCTATTCCATCCTTACATGTCTCCAATATTTTTTGGTTTATTGCCTGTGCCACTATAATGTTATTATTGGATGGACTATAGACAACTTCCACCAGTGATTTTTTTTCCTCTTTACTGTTCCTAATCTTTGCCCAAATGGACTTAACATTTTGCTCCTTAGATCTCTCACTATTATTCTGATCCCATCCTTAACTAAGAGTGCTACATTACCTCCCTTACCTTTCTGTCTGTCCTTCTTGATTACCTGATATCCCTGGATATTTAATTCCCAATCCTCTCTACCCTGCAACCATCTTTCAGAAATGGCCATTAAACCATACCCCTTTGTACTGATTTGTGCCAACAAGTTCACTGACCTTGTTTCAAATACTGTGAGAATTCAGATAAAGTACCCTTATACCCATTGTGCTTTTAAAATCTAGTCATCTTTGCCTCTTTTGCCTCTTGACTTTTATCCCTTCTCCTCTTACTTTTCTTTTTTAACCTTTGCTTTTACTTTAGCTACACTCTTCTCTTTTACTTTATACATCTCTCTCCAGTCTTTTGAACCCAACCCACACTATTTAGTTTAAAGCCTAAATATGCAATTCGCCAGGATCCAGGTCCCACCATGATTTAGATGGAGCCTATTCCTTTTGAACAGTTCCTTCCTTCCCTAATACTGTTGTCAATTTTCCATTAATTGGAATCCATTCCTCCCACACCAATCCTTGAGCCATGCATTTAACTCTCTAATTTTCTGGACCCTGTACCAATTTGCACATGGCTCAGATAGTAATTCAGAGATTACCACCAATTTTGTTCTGCTTTTGAATTTGGTTTTGATCTCTTCAAATTCCTTTAGTAGAACCTCTTTCCTGGTTTTACCTACATCATCAGTACTACTTGGACCACAACATTTGGATCTTTCCCCTCCCACTGCAAATTCCTCTGCAGGTCAGATAAGATGTCCAAAACCTGGGCACCAGGCAGATAACACAGCCTTTGGGATGCTCTACCCTTGTAACAGAGAACTTTGCCTGCTCCCCTAACTGTACTAGCCCCGATTACCATGGCATTTGTCTTCTCTCCTCCACTTTTCAATGGGTTTTTGAACCATGGTGTATCATCCTTCATACAGCCCCTATTCATTCACACAGGGGGCAAGAATCTTGTACGTGAGATAAAATCAAATGGCTGAAGCTCCTCCAGATCTCTCTCTTGGATTTGGATACCTCTACCTGCCTCATTCGTAGTCACACCCTCTTGTCCATTACCATAGGCTGAATTTGAGGCAGCTGTTCTAATGGGTGTGACTGCCTACTGAAACAATGTGGCCTGGTACCTCTCCCCTTCCCTGTTGTGTGGTGGTGTTTGAAGCTCAGATTCCAGGTCATCAATTTGAAGCCTGAATTTTTCGAGCAACCAACACTTGCTCCAGATACAGTCATCAGGAACCACAACATGGTCCTTCTGCTCCCACATCAGGCAGCTCCAACACATCACCCAATCCTTCATGCCTACTTTAATTATTTATCTCTAATTTGACTTATATTTAACCTCTACAAAACCTGTACCTGCTCCTCAGCTGGGCCTTGTCACCTAAGCCACTCGAGACAAAGCCTCAATGTACCTCTCCTTTACACCAACCAACACACTGGCCACTCCTCTGTGCTACCTCTCTTTTTATTTGATAGAGCTGATTAACTAATGGAGAAATTTAGAAGACAACCTACTATTCCTGGTTCCTTTTAGAGCCTTCTGAGCTCAAGTTGCCTTTTAACAATCCTGCAAACAAAGTTCAGCTCCCTACCCCCATAAGTGGTTGAGCCTTGCCTCTGTTGCAATCACCTTACATTTTAAATGTCCTGCAAACACAAATGAGCTCCAAAAACTCACCAGTCACTGAGTCCTTAACTCATAAGATACATTTTCTTAAACAGGCAACATCCTAATAAATCTGCTCTGCACTCTCTATATGACTTCTACATTCTTCCTATAATGAGGTAACCAGAACTGAGCACAATATTCTAAGTGTGATCTCACCAGAGATTTATAGAGCTGCAACACTAACTCATGAGTCCAGAACTTAATCCCCCAGTATTCCATAAGGCTTCTTAACTGTTATATAGTCAGAATGATGTGAACTATTTTGTAACCGTGTAAGAATACACCAATATCACCATGGTAACTGCACTGCCCCACTGTAGAGCATATGTATATGTATATGTGAGTGTGTGAACCTTTTCCTGAGATGGTGGAAGGTATCAGTAAGTAAATTCTCTTTTGTTATATGAATCTTGCATCTCTAAGTTATTTAAGAAGCCTTCCAAGTAACACAGAGACATAATATTAACTATCATATTAACCTTACCTGTCAGGGGAGAATCAGTGGTCATAATGGCTGATGTCCCAGGTCGAAGCTATCCATTGTGGTTGGGTGTGCTGATGCCTGCAATGTCTCTAAATGCGGGATATTCGACAGAAGAATTTATGGTAGTGGTGTACTGCATCTCATTTTCTTTTGGGTGGTATAGTTGGAGTAGTGGTTAGCGCAATACTATTACAGCACTAGTGATCGGGACTGAGGTTTGAATTTTGCGCTGTCTGTCAGGAGTTTGTATGTTCTCCCCATGTCTACGTGGGTTTCCTCCATGTGCTCCGATTTCCTCCATCAGTCAAAATGGGGTTGTAGGTCGATTTGGTGTCATTGGGCAGCACATGATGATAGGCCAAAATGGACTGTTTCCATGCTATATGTCAAAATGTGAAATTTGAACCTATGTGATAATATTGAGAGATCAATGGATTTGGACCCCAGGTCCCTCTGTTCTTCCAAATTGTTAAGTACTGTACCATTAATCATGTTCTCTGCCTTCAGGTTTGACCTTCCAAAATACATCACCTCTCACTTGCCTGGATTGAACTGTATTGGACAGTGCTGGAAAAGTTCTTCAAATGGAAATTGGCAAAGATGGAGAGGGCCAGGAACCACCTCACCACGGGTAATCTCTGGTTTCTCCTGAGAAGGTGTGGCCAGCACTTGCCTAAATGAGAGTATGCCACTCATGCATCTGTGGGGATGTTTGCTTCACCCTCTTAGAAATATAATCCACAGCAGTGGAGGAAACGCCAGATATTTTCACATGGAAAAATGCCGAAATAGGTAAACCAAAGTAAAATCAAAGCATCCTGGAATACCCTCAGCAGACCAAACAGCATCTATGAAGAAGAAAATAGTGTTTATGTTGCAAGTCAATAACAATGCATCAAAACCAATCAAAAATTGGATCAGTTTTTGAAGCAGAATATATACATGCCATATTTTCATGGTTAAGCTATACTTTCTAACAGTATTTTCACAGTAATTTATTTCACTTTTTTTGTTTGAGATCAACTTTTAAGTTTCCATTTATTATTTTGTATACAAGACACAGAAAATCCATTTTCCTTTGATTTCTTTGTGTAGCCACATTAAGTGGCATCACTAGTGCAGCAACATCTATCAAAACAATAAAGGGAAGTGAAAAGGAGTTCATTTAGATACAAATCCCTGTCCAATCCAGCAGTGAACTTTACCCCAGGACATCAAAGTCACACCTCCTCTCTTTCTGGTTTCAAACCCCCCCACAGTGATTAAGATGATGTAAGCCCCCAAGGCCCTTCATGAACCCTGTTTTTCATCAGCACCCTCATGCACTCTGGACTCAATATCTGGTGACCAGGAGCCAGCAGATTGGTATACCAACCCCAGAGCTTGAAGCCTGCTCCACTCCTATGATTTTCTACTCAGTAGTGTGACTCCAAGACTTTTCATTCTTGGTATGAGGAAGGAAATACCTGCTCTGGTGTTTCCTCAAAGCCAACAAACCTTGAACCTTGGACTCCCAAGCACGGGGTCTGCCTTCTTGAATCAGACCTCCAAGGATCTTTGATCTCAAGAGTTTTCCACCAGCCCTGTTTCTGTCTTTCTGATCAGAATCCATAACATGAGATTAAATTTGAGAAAACACAGCAGCAACTGTTTAATTTGTTGAAGTTGATTCAAGTCAAGTCTATTGTCATCTGATTGTACAAGTTTAACCCGACAAAACAGCACTCTCCAGTCCTCTGTGCAAACCAAGCAACCAGACATAACACACATACAAACAAAATATACATATGCAGGCCAAGCAATTCATCTGTACAAATAAATAAATATTGTTTAGTAAATATGGGAGTCTTGAACATTTAATGTGAACAATTCCTTTGGTCATTCAGCACTCTCACTGCCTGTGGGAAGAAGCTGTTCCTCCACCTGGTGGTGCTGGTTCTGATACTCCTGTTTCTCTTTCCCGATGGGAACAGCTGAGAGATGCTGTGTGCAGAGTGGAAGGGATCCTCAATGATTTTGCACGCCCTATTTAGGCAATGAAGTTGATAGATCCCATCAATGAGTGGGAGGGAGACTCCTATGATCCTTTCTGCCACTCTTATGGTCCTGTGGATTGACCTCTGATCTATTTCTCTGCATCAACTATGATGCAGCTGGCAAGGACACTCTCAAAAGAGTTCCTATCCAAGGTTGACATAATGGTGGACAGTAGCCTTGCTCATTTCAGTCTTCTCAGGAAGTACAGTCATTGTTTTCCCCTTCCTGACAAGTGAGGAGATGTTGAGTGTCTATGATTGGTCACTCCTGGCCATTCCTCATCCTCTTGTAGTCCACGATCATCTTGTCCACCTTGAGACTCAGGTTGTTTTTCTCACACCACTTCACATGATTTTCCACCTCTTCTCTGTAGTGCAACTCATTGTGGTTGATGCTGGATCTGGCGAGGCAGTTGCATGAAAAGGACCAGACTGAGCAGACAGCCTTGAGGTGCGGCAATGCTCAGCATGACAGTCTCGATGTCTACCACTGACCCAGATGGATTGTGGTAATTCCATTTGGAAGTTTAGGATCCTGTTGCAGAGAGAGAGAGATTTAACCAAGGGTTTAGATAGCACACACTGAGGAATGTGGAAGGTGGAAAAATAAAAAGTGGCTTGAATAGTCCATAGATTTCTTTTAGGTGGTCCTCAACAAGGTAGCAGAAATAAAAATGACTGATGTAATACATTAATAATATGTAAAACATGCTTGTAAATTTGAGGAAAGAAACATTGTTTAAAAATTTATATAAGCTTATTCCATCAAAACAAACAAAGTTATGCTGGTGTTCTGGGAAGGGGTTCAAGATAGCTCACATCCCACTCCCCACTGGTGGCTCATGAACCTATTATAGGTGGTCCACAGTAAGGGAAAAGTTAAGGTGCTCTGTGAGTGAAAATAAAATGTGAAGAACCCTTGGGCTAGAACATAGCAATCTGATATTTTATTATTAGGTGTTTGCTGGACTAAGAACTTTAGAGAGCAACTGTCTCCAATTTCATGCAAATTATTTTAATTGTGAAACAACTGATAGAGATGTGGAGGAGAGATTCTTACCAATCCTTACAGATTGTGATCTGGAGTTGAGGAAATCCATGATCCAATTACACAGTGGGGAATAAGCTCCCAGGTCTTGGAGTTTGCTGATCTATTTTGAGGGGATAATGATGTTAAATACCTAACTGTAGTCGATAAAGATCATCCTGATGTAGGCGTCTTTGGTGTTCAGGTATTCCATGGCTTTGTGTAGTGCCAGTGAGATGGCATCCACCTTAGACTTGTTGCTATGATAGGTGAATTGGAACAGATCAATGTCACTTCTCAGACAGGAGCTGATATGCTTCAACACCAGCCTTTCAAAACACTTTATCACTGTTGACGTGAATGCCACCGGTCGATAGTCATTTAGGCAGTTTACCATACTCTTCTTGGGCACAGGATTGATTGATGCCTGTCTGAAACATATGGGTACCAAGCCCTGCCAGAGTGACATGCTGAATGTATCTGTGAATATCTTGGTCTGCACAGATTTTTAATACTGATGAATATTGAAATTATATTCAATATTCAATAGTTTAAAATTTAAGCAAGATATCATGTTTTTATGAGTAAATTGTAATGAAGAGTTCATCGATAAAATTTGGGTCAAGAAGAATAGGTAATATTAAAAGCTTAGAGCAAATAAAATGTCAAATTATTTAGTATCTGAAATAATGTCTATTTGATAGATTAAACATCATCCCCAATTGTTAAAAAGGTATAAAATATTGTTGTATAAAAAGATCTTTAAATCTATTAATACCTAAAAAGTTGCATTCTTGAAAACCGGTATCTAAAATAGCTGGTTGAAATAAATAATTAGATATTATAGGACTTGTAACTATAAATCCCAGAAGTCTGAACATTTTTTCTGAATTGATTCCAGATATTCAGTCTATGTGTCATTATTAATTTATTTGTCAATTTTTGAATAGAGATAGGTAAAGATTACCCAAATACCGCCCATAGGGAGGTATTTCTAAAGGATTTCAACTCCTTCTCAATCCAATTAGGATACTCATCTGTCTTTTCACATTGCAACAAAATTAACATATTTCTTATGTTTATAGCCCCCCCAAAAAAACAGAAATTGGGTAGAGCTAATCACATTTATTTCTAATATTCTGAATTTACTTTTGATTTAATCTAGGTTTCTTGTTTTACTATATATATGACATAATAATTGATTCAAAATTGTCAAAATAGACAGGAATAAATATCGGAAATGATTGAAAGAGGTTTAAAATTTTTGGTAGAATATTAATTTTATTTAAATTAGTATGACCAATCATAGTCAATAACGAGTGGTGACCATCCTGTAAGAATTAATTTAGTTTGGTTGACCAAAAGTGCAAAGTTTTATTTAAAAATATATTTTTTTAATTCTTACTTATGATTATGCCTAAGTATTTAAATTGTTCATTTACTATTTTGAATGGATATTTACAATAAAGCTCTGGTGAACCCTTCAGTGGTAGTAATTTGGTCTTATGAAGATTGATCTTATAATCAGCAAATCTGCTAAAATGAGAAAGTAATGATAGTATATTGAATATGGATAACTCAAGGTTGGAAATGAACAATAAAATGTCATCTGCATAAAGAGAGAACATATGTTCAATACTTCCTCTAGACTGTTGAATATGAGAGCAATTTCTTTAAGTGGAATTAAAACTGAATGGGAGAATGATCTGAATATTTCTTTCTCAGGAGATGAATGGACTTTAATTTTGGGCATTAGGCATAGTCTTATTCAATTCAAATTACTACATTTCTCCACTCAAACTTGCTCAAATTTATTCCAATATTAGTTCACTTTGTGACAAATATAAAATATTTGATGACTCATTGTTACATATGTTGTGGACTGACATCTTTAGAACTTTTTTACCCATAATACCACTTTAGATCCATGTCCGATAATTGCACTATTGGATTTTACTAAAGATATAAATATATTTTATCTTCTAACTAAAGGCAGGTTAGAACATTCTCCTCTTTAATAGAAAGAGGAGCACTTCTGTTAAAATGGAAAGATGGGTTCCCACCTAAACAAATCTGGAGAAAATTAGACATAATGTCACAAAAATCAAGATTTCTTTTGAAAAGACAGAGCCCATTTATAGCTCCTTCCATCATTTGACTAATGAGGTGAGATGATAAATGTCACTGGGCATGCTTATTTGGATTCCTTGAGGCAGCATGTTTGGATTTAATGCTATACACAATATGAATTTTAACCTTGATTGCTGTGATTTGATTTTTTTTTCTTTTGTCTTTCTGATCTTTTATAATATTTTATGTATTACCTTTTATTGGATTTAGCATTAAGTTGTATTGCTACTGTTCCATATGTTATTTGTAAATCTGCAAAGTTTGCATTGCAATTGATTTACTGCTTTTTTGTTTGTTTTTTTCTGATAAAACTCAATAAAAATAATTTTAAAAGTAAAAAATTATATTCATTACCTTTGATCTGAAGAGAATAACATGTTTTAAGCTCAAAAAGATTCTCCTGAGAACATCTCCAAGAGAATGTCTTTTATAATGAATACAAACCTTTTATATCCACTGGCTTAATTCTCCTTGTGGCTTTAGTCACAGTCATTACAATGATACCTTATGCCATGAAATAGAATTTGTTGCAATCACAATAAACCTTCTGGGGATGAATGTTCATAATGTGGTAGAACTTTATGTACTGTTTAAAAGAGATAAACTTGAGACTAGTAACAGGCCCTTTTATTCCACAAGCATATGTGCTGCCAAAATACTCCCCTGTACTAATTAACTCACAAACCCTGTTCGTCTTTAGAACATGAGAGGAATTTGGAGCATGTGGAGGAAAGCTATGCAGTCAAGGGAAGAACATATAAACTCCTTAAAGACAACAATAGCTTTTAACCCAGATCTGTGACATTGTAATAATGTGGCACTAATCACTATGCTAACTAGATTAAAAAATTAGATTAAAAGGTACAATAGGAGGTAAGCAGCAGTGACTATGATTAGAGTGACAGAATTAGAGATCTCCAACAGAGAACAAGACTTCAACCCAATTCATCCAAGCCAACCGATTTAGCATTCTGGGCCTGTCCCATTTACCTGCATTTGATCTATATCCTGCTAAGCCCTAGTAATGGTATAGCTTGTATGTGCCCATTGGCTGGTAAAAGCATGGGTTGGCCCATCCCTTGATGACACTCTCCCCTGGAATCCTCCCCTGTGGCCCAGGCCATAAAGGTTGAGCCTTCCCTGCACTTCCCTAGCTTGGATCCAGGCCAGCTCAAGTCTTAAGTACAATAAAGCCTATTGTTCCCCTCAGTCTTAGTCTTTGTAATTACTGGGGCAACTGGTAGTGCCCAACAGCCCTTCATATCCATAAACCTGTCAAAATGTCTCCTGAATGTCACAGAATTTATTGGTGTAGCAGTTAGCGCAACGTCTTTACAGCACCCGCGATCAGGACTGGTGCTTGAATCCCATGCACTCTGGAAGAAGTTTTATGTTCTTCCTTCATTTGCATGGGTTTTCCCCAGAGGTTCCAGTTTCCTCCCACCATTTGAAATGTACAAGGGGGTGAAGGTTAATGGGGTGTAAATTAGGGTGTAAGTTAAGTTATCACACAAGACAAAAAAAAAGAAAATAACTTATGGCCAAGTTGAATGGGTTGGAGAGAATCATGGGACAATTGACCAAACTGATCCTGGACATTGGTGAAAGTTCCAATCAACCAATTTGCTGAACCAGATATGAGCCCAAACCAACAGAACTATAGTTAATGATCATCATTTACTAGTTATTTAAGATGTAAAACAGGTATCAGTGCATGGTCTGGACAATACAAAACCAAACACAATGGAGTCATGAATCACTTGAAATTCAAGTTTTCCCCTAAACCTGTACTAGCCTTCCGAACCTCTGATTGGTCAAGCCATGAAAACGCTCTGTAAAGCCACAGCAGGAGTACAACTAATCCCTTAGGGAACAAAATCACTGCCGATCAGCAGTAAAGATCAGAGCGAGCAATATGTCCACCCTGATGGTCAGTAAAGAGCAGAGGGAGAGATAATTCCACACTGATGGTCAATGAAGAGCAGAGGGGATGATAACTCCAACATACTGGTCAGTAAAGAGCAGAGGGAGTGATAATTCCACAATGATGGTCAATGAAGAGCAGAGGGGATGATAACTCCACCTGGGTGGTCAGTGAAGAGCAGAGGGAGTGATAGGTCTACCCTGATGATCAGTGAAGAGCAGAAGGAGTTATAGCTCCACCCTGGTGGTCAGTGAAGAGCAGTGATAATTCCATCAGTGAAGTCAGCAAAGACGAGAACCAGCCTATTCTGACCAAGGAAGTTAAAACAGCAGTGACCCCATCTGAGTCAGGAGCCTAATCTTCATGAAGGGCAGTGAACCCTGAACTCTGGGAGTCAATTGAAGAAGTCTGTAACCAGCCCCAAGTGTGACAGAAAGTGATTGAATTTGGACAGATAGTTAGAGATGGTTGATTATGTGTGTGTGTGTGTGTGTGTGTGTGTGTGTGTGTGTGTGTGTGTGTGTGTGTGTGTGTGTGTGTGTGTGTGAGATTGTATGTGTGTGTGTGTGAAATTGATTGTATGTGCTTGTGTATGTGTGTGTGTGCACGTGCGTGCATGTGTGTGTGTGTGTGTTTGTACTGGTACCCAAATTGTGTCCTTTTGTTTGTCTTGAATGTGCAAAGCACCTGGCTAAAACATGCTTTGGGAGATATTGATCGATCAAAATGCTCACATGGAGCAAAAGGGTATAAAAGGATAGATCCTCAGAGCACAGTGCAATAAACTGATGTTATAACAGTGCCGACAAAATGCTGGTTTTCCTGGAGTAATCTGCATGAAGAAATTATCCTGTCCTAGGATATCAATAGATATTTATCTCTGTACCATTGAAAGCATATTTAGCTATGGCATTTCAGTGTGGTATGGCAATTGTCTTGTATCGGACTGAAACACACTTTAATGGATAGTAAAAACTGCCCAGCAGATTATCGGCATTCAATTGCCCACCACTGAGAACATCTATCAGGAACCCTGTCTGTGCAGGGTGAAGAGCGGCATCAAGGATGCATCTCACCCAAACTATAGACTTTTTATTCTTCTCCCATCCGGTAGACGCTACAGGAGCTTTCGCTCTCAAACCAGCAGGTTGAAGAAGAGCTTTGTTCTCCAAGGATGTGACCCTGCTGAACCTTAAATCACAGCATTGAGTGCTACTGTACTCACATTGTACTGTCAGTACTTTTATAATTGTTTGCTTACTGAATGTGCTTGTTTTTATTTGCTTGTAGTTATTTGTACATAGCACTATTTTTTTTAACTCCTGGTTGGATGCTAATTGTATTTCATTTGTCTTGTATTTTACTGGCACAATGACAATAAATTTGAATCTAATCTAATCTAATTTAAGAAAGTACAGGAAGGTTAAAGAATCTGATATCTGTTTGGAAAAAAATACTGTATCCTACCTTGAAGTGCCAGACTTCAGGTGTCTGTACCTTCTGCCTGAGTGTAGCAGCAAGAAGAGAGGGTGACTAGGCTGACAGAAATCCTTTATGACGCTGACTGCTTTCTTGTGGTGATTTTTCATGCAGCACCTCACCTTCAAATCAGGTTATTTCCCCAGATGGACTGGGATAGGTTTGTCTCTTTCTGTTGCCTTCTGCTTGACTGGGCAACTGAGTTTACAAGCCAGGCTTTGATGCAACCAATCAGTGTCCTTTTCAAAATAAAGTTGTAGAAATTTTAATGTATTTGACAACATGCTAAATCTCAGACTCCTTGAAAAGTAATGGCTTTTGTTTGCATTTTTTCATGGTTGACCATGGCCATCAAATCTGTTGGAGCTCATTGCAAATGCAAGGAAAACTATGGGCAGCCTATATTTAAATTGCCAGAAAATATTCAATCAAGTTCTTTGTAAGAGCCTACTGTGCAAGATAAATCATCGTGAAGTTCAATGCCAGAAGTTATTATAGATGTACGATTGATTCATAGACTGAAAGAAATAGAGATAAATGTTGGGTTTTTATTTCCATTTGGAAGGCTTTGTTGGATGGAAATCAGTGCTGATACATTAGTTACATACATTCATGGTTAATTTAGATAAAGAGGGAAAATGTAATTTGTTCAAGTAAGCTGATCATTCCATTTTGGAAGGAGAATAAGACAAGTTGAACATGCATTGATACCTTGTTAAAGGGCTCAAGCTGGAAACATTAGTTGCATATCTTTATCTTTGCTATATAAAAAACACTGTTTGGCCTGCTGAGTTTCTCCAGCATTGTGTTTTTACTTCAGTCACAATGTCTGCAGACTTTCATGTTTTACTTCTTGGGCAGAATTGTTGATGTAGTGGTTAGCGCAACGCTTATACAGTTTTAGAAATCAGGACCGGAGTTCAAATCCCACACTGTCTGTACAGAGTTCTTACATTCTCTCTGTTTCTGTGTGGGCTTTCCCCAGTGGCTCTGGTTTCCCTCTACCATTCAAAACGTACTGGGGGTGGAGTTTAATCGGGTCTAAATTGGGCGGCATTGTCTTGTGGGTTGAAAATGCTTTATGTCTAAATTAAAATGTAAATTAAATTAAATTTAAAGCATGCATTGATGCCTGAAAAGGGATTTCAGTAAAAATATATACGGGGAAAAGCTATTAAGTGGAATATTATGAGGGAGGGAATAAGGTGGTCCATCTTGGCAAGAGAATAGGAAGCAGAATTTTATTTGAATAATATGGAACTACTGACTTTCAGGCAGATTTCGATGTCATTATGTATAAAAAAAGAGTTAGCATACTTATATAGCAAGTAATTCTGCAATAAATGGAATGCCAACCTTTATTCCAAGGACAATGGAATAAATAACTATATGGGACTTCATTCAAACCACACCAGAGGTGCAGCATACAGTCTTGGCATCTGCATCTTGGCAAGGATATACATGTCCGAGCTATGTAGCAATGAATAATCATGAGGCTGGTTTCTTGAACTAAGAGATTCTCTTGTGCAGAAAGATGATGTGGAATGAGATTATACTTAAATAAGGGCCTAGGCCAAAATGTTGATAACAATTAACCTCCTAAGGGTGTGACATGATCTTCATCAGCATATTTATAAATAGCAGATGTGGAATGAGCTTAAACTCACATTTTAGAAGAATGAGAAATTATTACATTGAAATACAAGGATCTGAGGTGGTTAATGGGACAGATGTGTTAAAAGGATGTGTTCAGAATATAAATCCTTACAATTGTGTGAGCCAAGTTCCATCAGCCACTCCTTAATCTACTACCCAGTGGGATCTCAGATAACCTGCACTGTCCACTACACCTCAAATTTTGCAATCACCACCAAACTCACTAACAATGCAAACTACATTATCAGCCAAATTGTTAAGAAGATAACAAATAAGTGGTCCCAGCACAGATCTTGCCAACGTACACAGGCCAATAATCTGAAATACATCCCTTTGTTATCACCTTCTAACTACTATCAAGGCAATTCTGTATCCAATTGCATGCTCAACCTGATCGAACCTTCCTGATGAGCCTACCATGAGGAACCTTGCCAAAGACCTAGACCTCAGTGAGCTGAGGATGCTAATTTAATAAATTCAAGCAAGTGACAGATTTTTGATCTCTAGGATATAGAATATCTTGGAAAGGAGTTAAATAAGAAATGCAGACAGCAGGCTGGACAGCTCCTCCAGACTCCTGATGAAGATGGAAAAGACGTACAGCTATGTAATGCCTTCAGGTACTATGCTAATGAAGTACAGACGCAGCCCAACTGGTTGAGATTGGATGACTCAACCTGGTCTCAGATAGACTGTCTTTGTGTCAATGACCATCACAGTCAGAACCATCGACATGACGACTGTGTTCTTCTCTGACTACTGCCCCCTTTACACCTCCTGTCATTGACAGGAGGACCAGAAAGCAGGCAGGGGAACATGGAAGCTTATCATGAAGATGCTGAACCCAGAAAATGTAAAGGAGCTGAAGATGGAGTATGCCGGTTGGAGAACTGTGAAACCCTTCTTTGACTCCCTAGTGAACTGTTGGGAAGTGACCAAGGAGAACATCAAGAGGTTCTGTATTCTCAAGAATGTTCGGAGAGCATGACAGAGGCAAGGAACTGAGCCAACTCTACACTGACCTGCAGCAACTCGTCCTCCTGAAGTCGAGAGGGGTGGATGTGAGTGAGGAACTCTGAAAGGTGAAGAGCCAGCAAGCCTCGTTATTCTCCTTGGAGTCCTCTAAGATCATCTTCTAACCTAGAGTTTGCACAATGGAGCAGGATGAGACAGGCTCATGTTTCTTCTTCCAAATGGTTCAGAGAGGGAGCTCTGTGGTCCACAGCCTTAGGACAGCTCAGTCACATCCCCGCAGATGGGTAAACTGTATGACACTAAGTCTACAAACAAAATCGCCTCGCAAAAGTTTCTTTCCTCTATCAAGGAAGTCTTAGACAACAGAAAGAGGGAGAGTCTGGATCAGCCAATGACCCTGGGGGAGCTGAAAGACTCCATCTTTTCCTTAAGGTCGAGTACAATTCTTGGAAACAATGGCCTACTAGCTGAGTTGTACATGGCTCTATAAGACTGGGTGGGCCGGACTTGCTGAAAGTATACAACACTATGCTCCTGGCAGGCAATATGTCATACTTAATGAGGAAGGGCATGAAGATTCAAGATTCAAGATTCCTTTATTGTCATGTATTAAAAACATTGTAATATTACATGAAATTTCCTTTAGTTGGCCGTAAGGCAGACAGATTCATGATCACCAGAAACTGCCTGAAGTGACGCTTACAGACAGAGGAAGGAAACAAAAGAGATTCCCCTCAGACTCACCAAGTGCCCATGGATTCGCCTCCAACCTGAGCTCCAGATTTAGACCTCCGACATTATCAGGAACCCTTCAGCACCCTCGGCACCCTCTTGCATCCCAACTCCATCAGCTCGGACCTCTTCAGCCAATCCTAAGTTAGTCTCCACCAGCTCGCCGCCCAGCACAAATTCCTCGACTGTAGTCACCAGCAGCCCTCAGCCTGCACAGGTTTATTGCCTCAAGTCACCAAAAGCTTGCAACCTCTTTTCCTCAACTGCAGAATCCCTCACTGGTCTGCTGTCATGCCTGCTGTCACATGAGTCATCTCCTCTGCTACTTCTTATCAAATGGGAGGTGGGGGTCTCCCCATTTTCTGGTGTCCTACACCAATTCTCCACTTCCTTGGAGCTGGCAAACCCTCGTGGCTGTGCCTATCAAAGGTGTTGCTATCTTGGGGGGCAAGCCCCGCAGTTGGACAATTTTCAAATAAAACCCGCGTAAGCTCCTTTAACAAGCCATTAAAAGCCTATACAGAGCTGATATCAGTCGGACTGAGCATTTGGACCCTGCGGTAGCACTGTGTCTCGGCTCCCTGCTCTCTGCAGGCCTGCTCAGTGTCAGCGCTCCTATTACAGCAGCTCCATCACATTTTTTTCATCCTCTTTTTCAAACAGAAGATATCAAAAATTGAAGACCTATATCCTTGTTAAACATTGACTGCAAAATTCTGTCCAAGGCCATCACCAATCAAGTCAAGTCTGTACAGTTTTGGGCTGGAAAATCTCTGACATCCTCGTATTGCTCAAAAATGACCTAGGTGCAGGTCAGCTGAGACCAGGAGGGTTTTGACCAGATATTGCATACATACATGTTGGATGTGCTCTCCAAAATGGATTTTGAAGAGGGATTATGCAATCGAACTAAACTGCTCTACAGACATCAATAGTACAGTCCCAATCACTAGGTGATAAACAGATCATCAAAATTGGAGTTAGGCAGGGATGCCTGCTCTCTCCAGTCTTATATGTGTAGTGCATCAGGAAGGATGTGGGCATAAGAGGAGTGAAGCTGACAGGTAGTGGAGCTATTCAAGTCAAGTAAATCCTGTACATGGACAATGGACACATGTTCTATCCGCAGACTGATCAGCATCTTCAACAAATTTGGGTCTGCATTGGCTGCGAGGGTAAACCAGGAAAAGAACGAGACAATGCTCTTTGGTTATGGATCTAACCTGTCTAACCTGCCCTTCACAGTCAGATCTGACTACCTGAAGGTGTTGGGGATCTGGTTTGGAGGGATTGAGATGTGGAACAAAAATTGGTAAGAACGGATCGAAAATGTCCACAAGAAATTGGATCTGTGAGCATTGGACTCCCACTCATTAACAGGGAAGAATCTAGTCATCGGTACAAGGTGTACCTGGAACTGCTGTTCATAGCAGGGCTCACCCCTGAACCTCTGCCCTGGCTGTTTTACTAGAGCAGTCTTCCAGTTTATATGGGGATCCAAGATCTGACCAGTTGACATATACAAGTTGCCCTCATCCTTATGACCATCTTCATGTTGGGTGAATCAGGCTGTGCATGGAACCAAAGTACAAGAGCACAAAGTGCCGTAATGTGATGAGGTTCTACCTGTTCCAGGTTTTCTAGACATACAGCACGGTAAGAGACACTTCCGGCCCGTAAGTCCATGTCGCCCAATTTACACCTAATTGACTTACAACCTATTTAGGCTTCGAATGCTTGGAGGAAACTAGAACCCCTGGGGAAAACCAATGCAGACCAGGGAGAACGTACAAACTTCTTACAGACAGTGCAGGATTTGAACCCCAGTCCTGATCACTGGAGCTGTAAAGGCATTGAGCAAACTGCTACACTAACAGTACTGTGTTGTGAAGGACAGGCCTGGCTCTGGTGCTGTGCAATATCCCAGTTAACTGGACTTTTCCACACAACCTATCCCTCATATCCCTTCGACCTCAAGGTCATCAGGCAGTAGTCAGCACAAAACGTCTGCAGACAAGTGTGACACGATGGGTGAGCAGACCGTCAAAGTCATCTGGTGGAATGCCTCATCACCAATGCTCACAACCAGCATCAGGACATGGTCTGGCTGGCAGTGAGGGGAAAACTCCCAGTGAGATCCTTCTTGTACAACTGGAACATTGCCCACAATGCCCATTGGTCCCAAGATGACTGCGATTAAATGGAGAGTATCAACCCCACCCCCCCCCTCCCCCCACCATCCACTTTGGAGAAGGCAGATTTGCTAAGTGTGTGTGGAGAAGGATGACACAGTTTGTCCACATAGCAGCATGACAGAGGGCTGTTCCCAAGGACAGACACAGAGTCAGACATCCAGAACTGCTGGAAGACCATCAACTCGGTGAAGGACAACCTTTGGTCAACCCGATACCTTTGGGTCTTTCAGCATACCGTGGGAATGCACATTCCAGATTGCAGGAGTACGTGCTAAAGGACACACTGAGGCTTGTCACAGCCAATGTGAGGGTGCTGTGGAGAACAACAGTCCAGAATTCTTCCATTACTGAACACTGAGGGGCTGAGATGCAGGGGAGTCACCTCAAACAAAAGAGGGGAGAATAAGAACAAGCTGCCACAGCGGTGGGCATGGTGTAAAAATAAATAAAAATAACAATGTACAGTGATAGAAATGTATTTATATGAAATTAATTATGGGAAGATATTTTTCAATAGTTTTCCTTTTGTAAATAATGTATTGTGAACAAAGTAAATTTTTGGTTAAAAATAGAACATATAACCAATGATCAGTTCAGTTGTGATTTTATTAAAAAGAAGAGTAAACTCAAGAGTCTTTATCACTTATTGTACATATTCCTTTGTGTTTTTGACAAGAGCTGTAATGCTTTCATGTCAACGAAAAATGATTGAACATTGTCAAATCAACCTCAAACATGAAAGCAGGGGAACAAATCTTCTCTTTCTATGTAGAATAAATAACATGTCAATAGTTCGAGATAACCTTGTACTCTATCTGTATTATCCTTTTTTGTACGTCACAGTTAAATGAGGAATCTGAGAAGTATCACACAAATGTGTTGAGTATTGTCTCCGATTATTGAAATTGTGCAATAGTCGATCCTGTGTAATAGTCGATAACATCCCCCCCCCCCCCCCATTTTATTGCCCAAAAATTGTGTGTTTGCCATATGACCTATGTAAAAGTCTATGCTCCTAATTTGGCCCCAACCACCCACCCATCAGAGCTCCCGTCAGCCTGGCTACCTGCCTATCTGAATGCACAATGCCCCAGTCACCCACCCATCTGAGCTCCTGATGCCCCGGCCAACTGTCCATCTGAGCTCCTGACACCTCAAATGTGAACCCTTACCTCGGTCACTCCCGACATCCTGCCTGCAAACCCTTATCTCAGTCACCCACTCATCTGAGCTCCCACGATGAACCCTCACCTTGGCCTCCCAGCCATCTGAGCTCCCAACGACCGGAGCATAAAGCCTCACCCCAGCTGCCTGTCCATTTGAGCTCCCGGTGCCACAACCATGAACCCTCACTCTAGCCACTCAAACACAGAGCTCCTGACACCCCAGTCACATATCCTCTCCAAGTCCTAGCAGCCTGACCATCTGAGCTCCCTATGCCTTGAACGACACAGGTACTTACCACTGTCAAAATTAGTACCTACCCCTGCAAATTTGACCCAAAATATTTGTCCCCAAAGTTCAACTATTACATGAGTATATACAGTATTTAATATTGCTGATCCTGAACGTGTAAGAAATTGTGTGCAAAATCTGACAGTTCCTCATTAAAGTTACTGGAAGACAAAAAAACCTTACCTTACTGTGATAATATGGGATCCTATCACCACTGTATATATTTGCATATAGTGATAATGATTGGCTGAGAGCCGTAGCCACACCTACTGGCCAGGTCATAAAGGGCTGCACCTAACCAGATCCAGGTCGACCTCAATGTACTATGCTTTTGTTAATAAAAGTCTTGGTTTGAGTCAACAAGTCTTTGAGTCATTTGACGCGCTAGACTTACACAGAGACATGCTACAGCAATCTTGAGGTTAGAGTTTGATTGGTCCTTTCTTTTAATATGTTGTGTTTCACAGCCCAGGAGTCACAAAACTAATGATTGTGCTTCAGATGCCACTGGATCTGAAAATAACTCACTCAGCACAACTGACATGACAACGAAGGGCAAGTCTGAACAGCCTTTAAGTGCATCTAACCATTTCTTTGGTTTGGCTTCGCGGACGAAGATTTATGAAGGGGGTAAAAGTCCACGTCAGCTGCAGGCTCGTTTGTGGCTGACAAGTCCGATGCGGTACAGGCAAACACGGTTGCAGCGGCTGCAGGGGAAAATTGGTTGGTTGGGGTTGGGTGTTGGGGTTTTCCTCCTTTGCCTTTTGTCAGTGAGGTGGGCTCTGTGGTCTTCTTCAAAGGAGGTTGCTGCCCGCCAAACTGTGAGGCGCCAAGATGCATGGTTTGAGGCGATATCAGCCCACTGGCGGTGGTCAATGTGGCAGGCACCAAGAGATTTCTTTAGGCAGTCCTTGTACCTTTTCTTTGGTGCACCTCTGTCACGGTGGCCAGTGGAGAGCTCGCCATATAACACGATCTTGGGAAGGCGATGGTCCTCCATTCTGGAGACGTGACCCACCCAGCGCAGCTGGATCTTCAGCAGCGTGGACTCGATGCTGTCGACCTCTGCCATCTTGAGTACTTCGACGTTAGGGATGAAAGCGCTCCAATGGATGTTGAGGATGGAGCGGAGACAACGCTGGTAGAAGCGTTCTAGGAGCCGTAGGTGATGCCGGTAGAGGACCCATGATTCGGAGCCGAACAGGAGTGTGGGTATGACGACGGCTCTGTATACGCTTATCTTTGTGAGGTTTTTCAGTTGGTTGTTTTTCCAGACTCTTTTGTGAAGTCTTCCAAAGGCGCTATTTGCCTTGGCGAGTCTGTTGTCTATCTCATTGTCGATCCTTGCATCTGATGAAATGGTGCAGCCGAGATAGGTAAACTGGTTAACCGTTTTGAGTTTTGTGTGCCCGATAGAGATGTGGGAGGGCTGGTAGTCATGGTGGGGAGCTGGCTGATGGAGGACCTCAGTTTTCTTCAGGCTGACTTCCAGGCCAAACATTTTGGCAGTTTCCGCAAAGCAGGACGTCAATCGCTGAAGAGCTGGCTCTGAATGGGCAACTAAAGCGGCATCGTCTGCAAAGAGTAGTTCACGGACAAGTTTCTCTTGTGTCTTGGTGTGAGCTTGCAGGCGCCTCAGATTGAAGAGACTGCCATCCGTGCGGTACCGGATGTAAAAGTGTCTTCATTGTTGGGGTCTTTCATGGCTTGGTTCAGCATCATGCTGAAGAAGATTGAAAAGAGGGTTGGTGCGAGAACACAGCCTTGCTTCACGCCATTGTTAATGGAGAAGGGTTCAGGGAGCTCATTGCTGTATCTGACCCGACCTTGTTGGTTTTCGTGCAGTTGGATAATCATGTTGAGGAACTTTGGGGGACATCCGATGCGCTCTAGTATTTGCCAAAGCCCTTTCCTGCTCACTGTGTCGAAGGCTTTGGTGAGGTCAACAAAGGTGATGTAGAGTCCTTTGTTTTGTTCTCTGCACTTTTCTTGGAGCTGTCTGAGGGCAAAGACCATGTCAGTAGTTCCTCTGTTTGCGCGAAAGCCGCACTGTGATTCTGGGAGAATATTCTCGGCGACACTAGGTATTATTCTATTTAGTAGAATTCATCACATCTCAAAGGGATCCAAACTTATTTCGAGGGAACATTTCTGTAATATTTGTCAGCTTTGTTAAGAACAGAATGCAAGCAACTTTCAGACAAACCAAAGGAGAATCTAAAATGAATCCAAAGCCTTGTTAAAACAAAGTGTAGCATTAATATAGACAGACGAACCTGATGGAATTCAGCTTGACCTGGATATCTGCTGATCTATATTTAAGTTTATTTACCAATGCTATTTAAATAGATTTTGTAGTTATCATAACAAAATGTTCAGCAACTGACTTATTGACACAAATAAAGTATGATTTTTATTATCTGCAAACAAATCAAAGTTTTGTTACAATACTGATCCAATTAGGTTAACATACCATTGATTTATAAATTTCTCTTAAAACCATTTACTTTTTCTACTATTTACTATTGAACAGGATGTTTTACCAGTTATACCTTTTGTGTGGGGTTTGAATAAATCAACATTGCGTTGGATGTGCCTGCTTCCAGCTACTTAAACAAGCCAATTACAAGATTCAAGATTCCCCTATTGTCATGTAATAGTACAGAGTATATAATAATACCCGAAATTGCCTTCAGCCGCCGTAAAACAGATACATTCACACTACAGAGAATAGGTGGGAAATCTTGTGAGATGGAGAATGGAGAGCACCAAATTCCTTGGAGTTCACTTAAATATTGACCTATCATGGACACTCAACATCTCCTCACTTGTCTGGAAGGCACGACAGTGACTGCACTTTCTGAGAAGAATGAAGCAGGCAAGGCAATTGGCCACCATTATATTAACCTTCTATAGGCACTCTATTGAGAGCATCCTGGTTGCCTGCATCACAGTCTGGAATTGTTGCAGCAGAGAAATGGATCAGAGATCAATCCATATGACCATAAAAGTGGCAGAGAGAATCAATGGAGTCCCTCATTGATGTGAGCTACCAGGATAGTTGTCTGAAGAAGTCATGCAAAATAATTGATGGCCCCTTCCACCCTGCACACAGCATCTTTTAGCTGCTCCCATTGGGGAAGAGATATAGGAGCATTAGAGCCAACACCACCAGGCTGAGGAACAGCTTCAGCCCACAGGCTGAACAACCAAAGAACTACTCACACTAACAATCTAAGAATCTTATATTCATGAAAAGGTATGGATTTATTTATTTTTATCAATATTGGTTCTGCATATGTATCATATGTCTGTATGTGTGTTATGTCTTGCACGTCTGTGTGTTTTGCACTGAGGACTGGGTTGTACTTGTGCAATCAGTTGACAATAAACTTGTCTTAGAGTAAGAGAGAAAGAAAGGGTGGCATGGTTAGCGTAGCAGTTAGCACATTGCTGCTATAGTGATCTGGGTTGGAGTCTGGTGCCATCTGCAAGGAGTTTGTACGTTCTCACCGTGTCTGCTTGGGTTTCCCCCGTGGGTTTCAGTTTCCTCCCACCCTTCAAAACGTATGGGAGTTATAGGTCAATTGGGTGCAATTGGGCAGCATGGGCTCGTGGACACGAAGGGCTTGTTACCATGCTGTATGTATATAAAAAAAAGGAAAAGAGTCCTTTCAGAGTCACTGACTGTGGATTTGCCACCAGGACTCCTGCAGCCTCTACAGCTGCATAGACTTCCATTCAAACTATTGGCCACCCAAGATCCAGATTCATACCTCTAAAACGTTCAGGAAGAATTCAGCATCCGAGGCCTTTTAGAAGCTCTCTCTTGAACCCTGACTCTGATATCTGGTTATAAGTTTCCAGCAGCCCACAGGCCATGTGGGTCCCTTGACCAGTTTAGCTGCAGCCTGTTTGGGTTCCTCAGCTGCCGATATCCTTGCTGGTCCATCACCGTGGTTACCATCCCATAGGGTCATTGCCTATGCTTCTCCTTCTCATCTGGTGGGTGATCTTCCAATTTCTGGTGCCCTGTGCTAGTCCACTGCTCCCTAGAGTCTGCAACCCTTTGTGACTGCTATCAAGCTCAGGCACCACCATCTTGGGCACAGACCCGAGGTTGCAGGATTTTAGTTTAAAAATACCATCGACTCCTTTCACTGGCTGTTTAGCACATGTACAGAGATGCCAACATTAGGGCAGAACAGTTGAACCTTTGGAGCAATGCTTTGTCTCCGCTCTCCACTCTCCTGGGTCCACACTTTACAATACTGTACTGACATAATGTTAGTCCATATGTATGTCACAGAAATCTTGCTAAATTAATACAGAAGCACAAATCTTTCAAAGTTAAGGATGATTAGAAATTTTCCTGGATTTTACTTGATTACTGTGGGTAAAAACTAGAAATTAGCTGAGTGAGTTTCTCACACAGAATATTGAACACAAAATCCTGGATTTCAGGCATATATGCTTCCTCCCTGAAAGTAGCAATAAGAAGAATACATGGTCTTTGTGATGTGATCTTTTATGACGTTGGTTGCCTTCTTGAGGTAGCACCTCACACACATGGGTTCAATCAATGGGAGGTCATTGCCCATAATGGACAGCCACATCTGTAACTTCCTGAAGCTTTCTGGATTTTTGGGCATTAGAGACTCCAATCTAGGCTAGGATGCAACCAGTCAATATACTTCCTTCAATATGGTTGTAGAAGTTTATGGAGTATTCGACAACATGCCAATTCTCCTCAAACTCTATAGAAAGTAAAGATGCCAGTGATACTTTTTCACAGTTACCTCAATATGTCTGCCATCAGGTCTTTGGTTAGTGAGATTTTCAAATACAGTCCTGTAATCTAACTCATCATTACCCATTACTCGCACAGTAATGCTGTTGTTGCCAAATTTATACATTGTGTTGGAGTTGAACTTGACCCTACAGTAGTGGTGTATAGGGAAAAGATCAGAAGGCTCAAGTCCGAAATGTCAGTATATATCTTTATCTTTGCTATTGACCAGCTGAGTTTCTCCAGCATTGTGCTGTTACTTCAACCCCAGTGTCTGCAGATTTTTTTGTGTTTTACTTCTTGCTTCATTCTGGAAAGGGATGGCACAAAAGATTTTCTCAAACAATCAACATATTCTCTGCCATTGCTTGATGCAAGAATGAAGAGAGAAAGTGTCATATGATGACCTTTGCAGTTGAGAAAAAGGAAACTCAATTTATCGGTAGAAACATCATTAAGTGGTCACCTTTTTGGGATAATGGACCATTTGTCTCTGGAAAGTTTTCCAAACTAGTGGGTTCAAAACTGTAGCAAATTAATACCTCACTGACATTCCTCTGCATTTTCAAGACTGTACATTGCATGCAAAACTATCACTGAATGAGGAGAAGGATTTTTTGCAATAAATGCTAATGCACGAAATGATGTAGCCAGGTGCTTTAGAGTTTCCTACACAGCTTTTCACAAGGTATGAATATTTTTAGTTCATTATTTGCTAGATGCAGTCAGTGTTGTGTCGGCAGAGGAACAGCCACAAATATTGCATCCACTGTCTTTCCTTGGTGTTTTCTCTCAGTTTTGAATCCTTCACGAGAAGATGATGCATGAACATTTGTCCTGACAATCTTTACTTCAGTCTTTTTCCCCCAGCTGCAGTTGTCACTTGAATTATTGTCAGGATGTTGATTTGTTTTCCTTCCCAAAATTGTCCTTATTTCCACCTATTCTCAACTCATGGATCAATGCAGTTTATTGTGCGTTTTAGCATAGCGGTGGCCATTTTCTGTTGGCAAATTGGGCCAAGCACATACAATATACAGAAAATCTCACTTGCTGCAGCCAAACAGGAATGCAATATAACACCAGGTACAATAGTATACATTAAATTACCACAACGTGGCATAAATAAATAAATATAAATAAAAGCAAAAGGACAGGTAAATAAATAGTTGCAATTAGTGCAAGAGAACGAGTGAAATTTTAATCGTTCAAATTATATTTACAGAGTGAACATCAACAATAAGTATGATGTTAGTCCATTCCTCTCCAACAAACTTTGTTGCAGTAATCTGCAACTTACAACTTTGTTGTGAGCTCACAAAACAAAACTCAAAATCTGCAGTTAATCAACAAGGAACTGTGAATTGCAGGAGCATTAGTGAATGGCTGCGATCTCTGCAGGGTGACCATCCCATGCCTCAAAGGCTTGCATTCAGTTGGAACAAGAGTTTGGAACTACAATGCAAATGCAGACTTGGGAATGTGAAGGTTGCCACAAACAGTGAAGACATGTGACTCTCTTTCGCCAATATTTCACCTCATTTCCAAAGCAACCTTTTCCATAATAACTCTGGTTGCCATGGAAATTGCCTTTTTCATGCTCTGACTCACTTCCATTGAAACTTAGTGGCACACATACAGCTGCTGTGATCTCTGAAGCCAGCAGGAACCACATCATTTCTGCCTTAAACACATTGATCCAATTTAAATTTTGTCTTTTTGGGTGTGTTGTCAAATAGAGGATTAGCATGAAATGCAAAATCTGTTTAAATAATCTTTTCTTTGTGTTTGTCAGAAGCCTTTAGGAACTATTGCAGGTCACAATATAAATTAAGCAATCACTTCAGCACACATTTTCATTAAAATGTAGCTCATGTTACCTCCAGGTTAGCAAGTTAGAGTCCAAGATTCCCATGCCATGATAGCCACACACAGATATGGTTAACTAACATGAGATTAATTTCACTCCCCTTCCTTACCAGAAAGAAAAATTGCAGAACACTAACATTTTGTTTTCAGAAAGTAAAATTTGTTTTCATAAAGATAGATGAAGGTTATATTGGCATGACTAAACATAGCAGCATTTGCAATATTGAAATGACTGGAGATATGCTCTGGGAATATTGCTGGCTTTTAGCATCATTTTACAAAATAATAAAGAGTTGCCTTATAATCATTCATTGCAATATAACATAACTGATACCCATGAGGGCAAGATGTCATTGCATCTTTAACTTTCCTCATACAGTCATTCTTACCTAAAATTAGTTACTTTTTTTCAAAATCACATCGCATTAGAAAACAGCAGAAGGTTGAGTTTTGAGTTTCTACGAGATTGGCGTAGTTAGTGCCAGGCTATTACAGACCAGGGTTCGAATCTGGTGCTGTCTGTAAGGAGTTGGTATGTTTTCCCTGTGTCTGTGTGGATTTCCCCAGTGCTTTAGTTTTCTCCCATGTTCTGAAGACTTACGGGGTTAGTAGGTTAATCGATCACATGGGTGTATTTGGGTGGTGCAGAGTAATGACCTGGAAGATGCTGTTCCTGTGGTGTATCTCTAAATTAAAAAAAAATAGTTTCTTTTGGGGAATGATGTCAACTCATTTTCACTGAAGAGTTATTGTTTTCAGTCCTTTTTTGCACTGAGGACAATGAAATCCCAAGAGATTTTTTTTTTTTTTAATTTAGACATATAGCATGGAAACAGGCAATGTTGGCCCATGAATATGTGCCAATCAATTTACACCCAACTAATCTACAATGCCCTATATGTATTTTTTTTTTAAATTGGGAGGAAACCGGAGCCCCTGGGGAAAACCCAGATAGACACGGAGAGAATGTACAAGCTCCTTACAGACAGAGCAGCATTCAAACCCAAGTCCTAAATGCTGGCACTGTAAAGGTGTTGCACTAACCACTACACCAATCAGGTCACCCTATTGGTTGTCCGACTGCTATTTCAATAGCTGAATGGCTACATGGTGAATACAGGAGGTGAATATGCTAGAGAGCATGCAGTAAAAGTTGGCAAAGATGTTCCTGGACTGGAAAGCTTGAGTTACAAGGAGATTGTGAATGGACTGGAATTTTTCCTGGACGCAAAGGAGGATAGGTGGTGACCTTAACCTTATAAAATTATGATAGGCAAAGATAGAATAAGTAGTCACATTCATTTTTCCAGAATAGAGGAGTCTAAATTTAGAAGCCACAGGTTTAAGGAGAGAGGGATAATATTTAAAAGGAATGTGAGGGATACATTTTCACATGGAATGAGGTGGGTACTATAACAACAATTAAAAAAAAGCCTTTGGGCACATATATAGATAGGAAAAGTTGATGAAGTCAAACACAGGCTAATTAAAATTTTAAAATTTAAATTTGGACATACAGTACGGTATTAAGGACCACCAACTCATGCTGCCCAATTACGCCCAATTAACCTACACCCCAGGAAGTTTTTGAACAATGGGAGGAAGCCATAACCCTCAGAGAAAACCCACACAGATACGGGGAGAATGTACACACTCCTTCCTGACAGCACGTGATTCTAACGCGAGTCCTGATCGTTGGTACATTCACAACATTGTGTAAATATGCTACTATAATGGGATTACCAGTAACAGGCATCTTAGATGATACAGTCGAGTCAGGACAAAGTGTGACCTTATGAATCTGTGAGTCTATTGTAAATAGATGACTGATAGCATGGTCGCATTGAACTCGTTTTCCTGCTGTGTGATTCATGCTATAGAACAATGGAAAGGAGAATAATAGTAGATGGAAATTCACTGCACTCATATGCATATAATCTTCATGAAAGAACCTCTCCAGAAAACATGCAACCCTGCAACTTCTCTTCATTTGAAGAAATACTAAATGTATCCTGCAGTTGCATCTTATCGATGGAACACAATGGCAGCAGGACACACCACTTTTAAGTGGCACAACAGCACAGCTCATGGAGATGTTGCTTCACTGCTCCAGCAACCTGGGTTTAATCCTAACCTCTGGCAGTTCCTTATTCTCTCTGCAAGCATGCTCATTTTCTCCAGGTGTTTTAGTTTCCTCCCAAATCCAAGATATGTGCAGATTGGTGAATGAATTGGCCATAGTATGTCGCCATTAGATTGTACAGGTGAGTATTACAATCTGAAGGGATATAAGCGGAACAACGAGTTAATAAGAATTAGTGCTTTGATGGTTGGCATTCACTCAGCAGACTAGTGCTGCAAGCTTCTACAATGCTGTGCAAGGATTGTATTTTTAAAGGGCAATAATTGTAGAGGCATGCAAGCATTCTGCACCATAAATTTTGTGCGCTGGCTTTTAAGTAATGCACTTGTTTGGAGAGGGTAGACCACAGAGAGAAAAAAAAATTCAGCAGAAACTTGTTTATAGTGTCCAGAAGACACACATAAAAGGTGAAGAAGGGCAACTTCTGTTTAGCAACCACTGAGTTAACCAAATTATGCCTTTTCTAATGAGGTTACCATTTCACAAAATGAACACCTTGATTGCTAATACTGTAACACAGCTCTGCAGGCATCTTCTCACTGGGCTGGGCAGCCTGGCCCACCTTTTATATCTTTAGCCCCTCCCTATAAGATCCCCTAATAAAGGCAGAGAGTCCTAGCCTCCTCCCCTCATACCTAACTTGGACGTGAGCCAGCAGCATGTAGAGGCATGCCTGGGTTTTCTGATTAATAAACCCTTTGACTGCTTGCTTTGTATCTACAAGTGGTCATTGATTGCTCCAACTGTTGGAAGGACTCACAGGTACAGGAGGATGCAGGAGGAAAATCACAAAGAAGCATGAATGAAGAGAAAGATCCGGTGATGTCACAGGAAGAGCAAGGATTTATTAGCAGGAGGTTTAATTTTCTTCATTACATTATGATGAACTTTGTGCATCTTAATTTACAGTTGTCAAACAAAACATAACTTTTTGAGCATGATTGAAGGATGTGCAATCACACAGTTCAATCTGGATAGAAGTTTGAAAACACTGCTGGCCACATTTCTGATTTCTTACAACAACATTCCTGTCTGTAAATCTCACTTTAGTATTCAGCAGCACACATAGTCTAGAAAAATTAAAAATCCTTTAACGAGAAGAAAATATCCTCTGTTTGTAGGCCGTTTCGCGTCAGGTCTCCACGTTGAGGCCGGCTATAATACGGAGGGGAAACATGGATCTTGCCTTTCATGGGGTAGCCCTAAAAGGCTGCTCTTGCGCCACATTCATGTCTAGTGTTGCCTCGTTATGCCTCTGGAGCCGACAGAGTCATCATCAACCCGCCCCAACCAGCCGCAAAAGCGGCTGTAATTCAAGCCATGTGGCAGAGCACAGCACTCCACTGATTATCCTTCTCCAAGAGGGATCGCAGTTAGCATCTCAGGCCGGCCAAGGCACATTCAAGAAGGTAAGTCCCCCGATGTAAGGGCAGAGGATCTCCGTCTTTACAGTTGGGCTTGTTCATTGATAGTAAGGTTTTCTTGCTTGCTTTCAGCATGCCTGCAAAAATTGTGGAGACAATGCTAAACACCTGATTCCAAGCAGTGGAAGTATCCTGGAAATATTTAAATCCCATTGTGGAAATGAGACTCTTTTCTGGGAGCTAAAAATCCATTCATCTTGTCCTATTCCCACACACAAATGATGCAGCAGGAAAGGCCAGAGATCTTCTGCAGTTATGGCAGAAATAGTTCCAGAAATATTGCATGTAGAGGGCTAAAAGATGGTCATTTGCTTATCAAGTGAAAGACGTATCCAAAACCTAAATTTCTGATCTTTGAATCCTAATCTTACAGCTAATAAATAATTAAATAAAACTGAGACCAAAAATGATCATCGTGCTGACCATTAAACCATAAAGTTTTAAGCCAACATTTTATGTGGTTTATAAATGATTGCAGAGAGGGGAAAAGTCTTCCATCCTTACACAGTGTGATTGAGACCACCAAAATATTTACTCATTGTTTTCCTTGTTCAATGGAGAAGTTAGGACTGTGTTGTAAACAATATATTGAAAAGGCAAAAAGGCACTGGTTCGCGGCCAAGCTGAGATTTTATTATAATAATAATATATGCAATAAGGAATCCAAAACTTGACAGTAAAACTGCAGTCAATGCACATTCAAACAAGTAAAAAGTAATTGGAAGTAAGTAATTTGGTTCTGATTACTCCCAACAATTTCCAAAGAATTTTCTTCAGACTGTTTCATTAGTCTAGGCAATTAAAAGTTAGAAACTTGGCCAGTTGTTCCTGCAGACACTAAAACTATGTCTCCAACTCTGAAAAAAAAACCATACTCGCATCTCCCTTGATTCTTACTCGGAGTGTCAAATTCTTTCCCGGCTGTAGACCTTTCTCAGTGGATTAAAATTGATAAGATAAGTCAAGAGAGTTCTCTTTGTACGACTAAAGTGTTCACTAGAATCTTTTGATAAAGCAGTGTCTTGATGCATCACCTGGGCCCTTCCTCCAAATTTCTGAATGAAATTCTTCAAAGTTGTTGGCTTGGTGGATTATCTGAACTTTGATCACTGAGGGAGTACCTTCACCATATTGACTATAGCAGTGCTTGGAAGCACCTCATTGTCACCTTTTTGAATATAATTGGAAATAGACAATGAATATTTTGGTTGGGGGGGGGGATAAGATTTCTGACTTATGACTGCAATGTCCTCCAATATCAGGAACCGTGTAATATGACCAGCATTAGAAGGAGCAATGCATCTGATACATGGAAATCTCTTTGAAGACACCACTGTGATGAAGTCTGTGTTATCTGAGATTTAAGGGAGCAGGCCGATACCCAAGAAGAGTAGTCTGAGCTGCCTCAATGACTACCACCCAGGGGCACTAAATTCTACTCTGATGAAATGCTTTGAGATGCTGGTCATGGCTAGAATTAACTTGCACCTAAGCAAAGATCCACTGCAATTTGCCTTTCATCATAATTGCTCCGCAGCAGATACAATATCGCTGGCTCTCCACTCAGTTCTGGATCACCTCATAAACAGCAATTCATGCATATAGCTGCACTTCATAGTCTACAGCTTGGCCTTCAATACCATTATTCCCTCAGTGCTGGTCAAGACGCTACAAACTCTAGGTCTCTGTACCTCACTCCAGCAACTGGATCCTTGACTTTCTCATCGGAAGACCACGGTCAGTATGAATTGGAAACAATGTCTCCTCTTTACTGATTATCAACACAGGCGTACTCCAAGTATGTGTGCTTATCCCACTGCTCCACTCACTGCTCCACCCATGAATGTGCAGCCCGGCATAATTCCAATGCAACCCACAACTTTGCTAATGACATCAGAATCACAAACGGCAACGAGGAAGCAAACAGGAGGGAGATTATCAGCTTATTGAATGGTGTAACAGCAATATCTACATGAGGCAGTGTCTTAAAAAAGCAGCCTCTCTCCTCGAAGACCATCACCACCCAGGTCATGCCCTCTTCACTCTGTTACCACCGGGAAAGAGATACAGGAGCCTAAAGACGAGCACTTAGCAGCACAAGGGCATCTTCTTCCCTGCTGTCATCAAATTGCTGAATAATCAATGAACCAAAGACATTGCCTTACTTTTCATGCACTACTTTTTAAAAAACATTTTTTATAGTAACATTGTAAGATGGTTTATAATATGAACATGTAACTATGATCGCTGCCGCAAAAAAAAAAATCTATTTCATGACATATTCATTAAAATAAATTCTTATTCTGATTCTGATGTACCTTCCATGGCCCAAAGCTGGTATGATGCATGTCTTGTCCTTTTATCCACTCATCTATCACCAACAAAGCATTAGCATTTGAACAAAGTATCAAAGAGCGTCCAAATCGAAAATGTGTGTTCATGCGGAGCCATGAGAGTGGAGCATGGAAACCAGCAATAGGAAAGATGCCCATATGTGAAAGTTAAAATGGAGATTTGGTTCAAATAAACTGGATCTGAGCTTGACAAACCTGCCAAGGTTTGATAAGACATATACAGAGACAGTATGAAGCCCCTTAAATCAACAAGGTAAAGAACCTAACTTCCGAAATGCTCTTTGCTTCTACTATAGTACGCAGTTTTGTTGGTCCAGAATACACTGATATGGGGATCACAGCATGATGGCATTTCTCCAGGAAGCCATCAGCTTGACCCAACCCATTGCATTTGACCTCCTAACAAGATGTAATATTTTAAAACCTGCGCTGTGTAATATGCTACATCTTGAACTCATTAAATAATCACATTTTACTATTACATATATTACAACATGCAGATGGATGTGTAGGGCTGGGTAATTGAGAGTCTTCCTGACCCTCTTAACAAACCTTTCACAAGGCATTGCTTTTAACTATTATACAGTGCAGGAGTTAAAGCTTTTCTGGAGTGATTTATTTATGACAGCCACAAATTTATCTCAGTTAATGCACAAGATAATCATTGTCTTTTAATATGGCTGAATTATAGTTGAACTTAGTGAGATCTAGGCTGTTCATCATGTTACTGTCACTCCTGACAAAATTATATTAGTCTGTATGCACTTAACTGGCAGGAGTTAAAATATGTGATGTCAGGAACTGTTAAGTGTACTACTGGATATTACTGATGACATGGTAGATTCATATGTTTTAAAGTTTAACATTGATATTAATCTAACTTTATTTCTATTTGAGGAAATTATTTTTTGATGGAATCAAGGACATTATGATTTTCAAAGCCAAATCTGACACTGTAATGTGAATTCTGAGGTAAAAACAGTTCTCAATTTTTTTCTAATCTCATTTTCTAACTTAACTCTTTCTTTCATGGTGATCAAAACACATTATAAGTAGTGAGCATCTATCATTACAAAGTGATTTTAAGAAGAAAGTTACTTTTAAATTGTGACATTTCAAATCTAGTTTTTCAATTTATCCCTTGGTTATTTATAAATTTTTAAAAGTTAACTTCATAATGAGAACCTAAAACAAGCAAAATTATCATAATTATCTGATAGCATTCAGAGTACTTAAGATGGGAGAGAGAATGGTTTAATTTTCAACATGTTAATCAGTAAAATAACGTCAGTTATCGTCCTGAATGTTCTGTTAAAAGATAATTACAGCAATTTAAGTTATTCATGTTTCCAAAGAATAACTTTGATTGGATCATTTTTTTCTGGTTTTTCATGTGAATTGTACATAATTTCGTGCATCTCCCAGTTATGTGCCAAAGGGCATGAACTTTCTACTGATATAAGTATTTCAGTTCACTTACATGGAGGAATTCTAATAACTTTTCAGAAAGGTAAAACTGAATTAAAATGAAATAATTTTACAGCAATTAGAATAGATTCATATTCTCCAGCATGCAATGTAGCAATGAGTGGATGGCAAAGAAGAGAAAAAGGCAACAATTACTAAAAGGAAATATCATAGATTTACAGTGAAAGTTTAGCATTGAAGCTTTCTTAATGCAATTAAAGAGAGCAAATGATCAATTTACCGTTCTTCAATGATGTGGCATTAAATCTCATTTCAACCTCTTCACCCACAGACTTATTTTTTTCCCATCTTAACTATATCCTGTATCTCATTCTCCAAATAAAATTATTTTTCCGGCAAGAATTATCGTTAAAATAAAAGCATGTTGTTTTCTTGCAATAATTTAATGATTAACCTGTTTTCTTCCTCCTGCTCTGTTAAAACAGTCAAGTTGTTTGGGTATTAAATGAGATAGCTATTGATAGAAACAAGATATAAAGAAAAATATAATGTTACCTGAGAAAGTGATAAAATTTGTTCATGAATTAATTAAGAATTAATTTGATGGGGTTGATGAGCATGCTATTTTATGTCTAGTGAAATGTACTTAATGTTGATGATTTTATTTCATACCAAATCATGAACATAATTTGTTTTGAATAATAAATTTGCAATTTTTCCTCCACAGGATTAACAGAAATGCAAAGAACTGGAATATAATGAAATTCAAAAATGTGAAGATGTTGGAAATCCAAAGTAAATGGTAAATACTTAATTTATTAAATGTAGACATACAGCAGGGTAACAGGCTATTATGGCCCATGAGTCCGTGCGGCCCAATTTACATCCAATTAACCTAAAACCCTAGTATGTTTTGAATAATGGGAGGAAAATGGAGCCCCTAGGGAACACCCATGCAGACATGGAGAGAATGTATAAACTCCTTACAGACAGCGTGGGATTCAAACCATGGTCCTGATCACTGACGCTGTAAAAATGTTTAATAGTGCCAACCCAAAGGAGAAACAGAGGTTAATCTTCAACCTGAAAGATTAATCTTTGTTTCTTCTTTCATAGATGCTGAAAGATCCATAATTCGGTGTTTTTTTTTCCATTTTAATTTGAAACTTAAAATTAGTTTCTTGAACCTTTATGAAGTACAAAAAGTAGAATCAGATGTTATTGCGTATTTGTGTAATAACTTGCTTGGGTAATTACTGGGATTTTGTGAATAAAAAGACTGAACATGCAACTGCATGTTGGAAACAATCCCCTAATCATCAAAATAAATCAAGCAATCATTCTCAACAATAAAGATTAAACAATGCCAGCAATAACATTTGGGACAATGTCACTTTTTTTTCCTTGTTATTTTCCCCAGTTTTAACTTTGTAATCAAACAATTCACATGTGATTGAATTGAACATTTCAGATTTTATTTGAAGTTAGTTTGAGAGTACTCAGGTATATTTAAATGCTTCATTGGTGCAGGCATGAGAGAGATAGACTTGCTTCTAAGCTTTTAATCATGTTTAGAGTCTATAGTTGCTATTTTTCAACATGAAGACCAGAGTTGAGCCAATGAAAGTCAAAGAACACATTTTGAGGCTGAAAAACATATAAAGTAAGAGACATCGCCCAACCTTAGAGTGACGAAAATCAACTGTTACTGGTAAGCTCAGTAATCAAAAAGGAACTGGTATTCCAAGGAAGTTCTCAACTACTGATGACAGAAGAATTCTCATCATAGTGAAGAAAAATCCCCAAGCTTGTGTCTGACAGATCAAAAATACTCTTCAGGAGCTAGGTATGGAAATATCAATGAACAGAAATACAGAGAATGTACTGCAAAATGCAAGCCAAGGCAAAGGTGGTATGCTTTGGATCCTTTATGCCTCCACACTTTTATCTTGCCATTGCTCTGATACAGGTTAATCTTGGTCTCATCTGTCCACAAGACCCTTCTCCAGAAGTCTGCAGGCTTTTAAATGCTTCATAGCAAACTGTAATCTGCCCATTCTGTTTCTCTGGCTAATTAGGGGTTTGCCTCTGTATTTCTTTTCATGAAGTCTTTTGCAGACAATAGTTATTGACGTTTCTATTTAGATTAATCCAAGGAATATTGCCAGGGTTAAGTTAACAAAATAGGGTTACCCCAGGTTATACAAGGGTCCTATTCCTGAGCACTTTCTATAAACTGATTTTTTTCTCAAAATTGAGCCAATTTATGTCGTTCTTTTTTTTAAAAAAAAATTTATTTTTCACACCATAAATCACATTAGCCATGATATACACTATTTCTTTTTCACACATATACAGTGACTTTTTCTCCCCCCCCCTCCCTCCTCCCAAGCCACCCCGCACCCCCCCCCCCCCCCTCTCATCCATTTTAGGTATACAATCTAAGTTGCATTAAGCCAGTCAGACAATGTTGTCATTCAACAAAAATACACCAGAAATTCTACTGAGTCCATTCTTTTCTTTCCTTCTCCTTCCATCAACTTAGGTAATGTTTGTCCCCGGTAGGTTTTCGCTATTGTATTTAATGTAAGGCTCCCATACTTGTTCGAATATTTCAATATTATTTCTTAACCTATATGTTATTTTTTCTAATGGAATACATTTATTCATTTAAATTTAGTAGTTTCTTCCTTTTAATTTGGTTATGTATTCCATTAATATTTAAAGTCATATAGTTCAGCGTAGCCATTTTATATTTTGTTTATCTTCTCTTTCCGTTTTTCCATCATTACCTTTCCTCCTTTTCCATTTCTGTTTTCTTATTTTCAACTCTTTATAAGACAACATTCCTACAACATCCAACATTTTCCTTATTCTCCTATTTCTATCTTCTTTATCCCCAATCTCCCCTTCCCCTCCTGAGTTGTCCTTTATTTATGTCGTTCTTCACACACTTGTCACAATTCATTTCTTTTGTTGAATAACCAGCCTTAGGGTGGTTCCCATAATTAAACTCAATGAATATATTCTGTAGCCAATCAATAGTGACCAATAGGAAACATTTTTTTTTTCTTCTTCTTGTTACTAGCTTTTAAACTGCTTTAAACTGTACAGAAGAATTAGTATGAAATTGGCTTTTCAAAAGTCAGGTCATTCATAAATTGGAAACTCTGTATTAGTAAATGGAGCAGATCAGTAGCTGAAAAATTGTCCCTCTGTAAAACACAAGATCACCTGAACATCAGTTTCTTGAAATAAGCAAGATCATCAGAAAGCTGAGGCAGTCAAACAGGATGAGAAATGGTCAACATGCATATGGTAGGTAAAAGGGACAGTTATTGAGCTGTATAATTATGGCCCGAGCATGCTGTGAAACAGAAGACAATGGTTTTGTCCCTCATTTAAGAGAAAGTTGGATGTGTACGTGGAGGAGAGGGGGTTGGAGGGTTATTGGTGGAGAGCGGGAGGTTTGAGCTAGTGGAGTTGTTCTAGTGAACCGGTGCGGACCCGAAAGGCCAACATGGCCTGTTTCCACTCCGTAAATGGCTTCAGACCTAGAGCATACAGCAGAGGAAATAATTTATTTGATCCACGACATCGGCACTGGAAATATATCCAAATATAGGACGTTCCTCAAATATTGATGCCAGATAAACTGAGCAAAAAAATCTGAGAAAATGGAGCAGCTTGAATGGTTTCCAAGATAGTTAGAGGTGTCATCGGCATACATGTGGAATGTGAAACAAAATATGGGAAACACTCAGCTGGGTAGGAGGTGTCAGCAGACCCTTTGACAGAACTTGGAGAGGAAGAAAAGCATGGAATATTTAATTTGACGTCTTTGAATGCCACCCCTGAATAACAGAATTAGATAATGAATCAAAGGTGCCAAAATACTGAAAGACTGAAAACGCAACAAAGCATGAGATACAATAAAAGACTGACCAAAATTTAATAACTAAAAATAGAACTGAGCAACTGATAGGGTAAGAGAGAGGATCCGGGGGTGAAAGGAGAGGATAATAGAGATAGCCAAGAATTTGTAACAATGACTGCAGCAAAACTACCAGCAATGATTTAAACATAATTGAAGCACATATCAGTTCACTCTTGAAAAATCAAATTACATTAAAAGTCTTAATTGACAGCCACCTATTTCTGATCAAAATGTCTATAGAACAAAGGCAAATTTGCTGATGAATTCTCTCGAATTGCTCGCCCAGAGCACCTACCAACTTCCATTTCAATTTGACTAAACTCAGTGTGTGCCCTTCATAGATGAGGTGGGCTTGTTCAGAACCGACTGTTGATGACAAGTCAGAGCTGGGTTAATTATGGATTCTATTATTTGAAGATTCACCCATGGTAATTATTGGAAAATTTAAGTATGGATGCAATAGGCACAAGTTTGTTACTTCTGAAATTCCAGTCCTACAAATATCAACAACCTTCACTTATTCAGGTGAAAACAGTTCCCTTTCCATAGTCATGATGAGACTTTGTAATATGCTAGATATTAACCACTAATTCTTCGCCAAATGCTCTGCCGTTTGATTGAACTGCAGAATGGAGAAACAGCATGATTATACAGATTTGAATATCCAGGAACATCCTGTTCATCTTCCAGATATTCAGCTTATGTTTTGCAAAGTCAAAGTGGAATGCTTACTTCTGGAACATTAAATTGGCTGAGAGCAGTTTCACATGACTGCAGTTGGCGGATCACCTGTTTCATAAGGTACAGAAACCCAAAAATCAGTAGCTCTTGATTCAAGAACAGTTTCTTTGCAAAACCTATGGGACTTTTGAACTTCCCCTTGTTACACGAATCAAGGACTTCTCCAAACACCACAGAAAGACTGTCCGCATAATTGTTGGTGTTTGTATATAGATATAAATTCAAGTATACAATTATAGTTCATTTTGTTGTTTTTGCAGGTTTTCTTTACAATATACCTGTTTAGTTGCAGTAAGCAAGAATTTCAGTGCATATGTATATTGTCCAATTTATAGGACTGTAAACTCATTATCGATATCAATTTTAGAATCAGAATTTATTGGCATGAACAAGTCACAAAATCTGGTGTTTGCAGCAACATCTTAGTGCAAACATACATATTATGAACCATCTTACAGCAATAATATAAAAAATAAAAATGGTAATGATGTACAAATGATTGTAATATGTTGCTGGTCCATCATAGTTTACAGCCCAAGAGAAAATTGCTGCACTATGTAGGTTTAAAATTAGATTTCTCATCAGCTCAGCAAATTGATGCAGTTAGCAGATGAGCTGAGCTATAATAAGAGCAGGAAAATCTCTTGTCCGATGTTTGGACGTGCTGAGTGAGCTTATAAGTGGTGATGGAAACTTCACAAATGGCAAAGCAGTCCTAAATTAGGAAGAAAATTTTCTGCAGCTCTTACTGATATCAATGAAAGTTAGTGCCTCTGGAAGAATCAGTTTCCACTTCTTTAAAGGCACTGGAATCCGTCATCTTTAAGCAATGATCTTGGACAAATTAACAGAATGCATTATACATTGTAAAGCTTCAGCCCACTGAGATGTCATTTACTCTCAAAGGGAGAGAGACAATTAACAAAGAAAAGTACTGTTATCAACCTGTGGCAGGCACATCTCTGCTGACATACAAACTTTCAAATTCACTGAACCGACCAAAAGAGTATCGGGGAATAGCTGGAGGTCAGAAATCCTCTGGATGTCAAGACACCTATGCATATTCAATGTGCAAAAACAACTGCTTTCTTTAAATGAAAGTGAGAGGGAGAGAGAGATAGAGAGAGAAAAAGAATGTACAACTCAAACTGTAACAATGTGAGCAATTGGTCACATATTTTAATGTATTTAACTTCTATTCTAACTTATATTTATGTGAATATGCTCGGTGGTCCTGGAGAAATGCTATCTCGCCTTTACCGTGTGAGCATGGTATGAACGATAAATAAAGGTGACTTGACTTGACATAGTACAATTTTTAAACAGTTATACCCACAACATAATCCAAGCCATATTTATCCTTTCTTTAATTATAAAAAGTTATCCAAAACAATTGTGCAGTTGCTGCATGCTTCATTTTAATGTCAAGTCCAGCAGAGATGTTTTGTCAGAATATCCTTCAAGCCCTACATCAGTTCCTTAGTTATTATCATACTGTTCATTTATCATCCCATCTGTTAGATTGTCAAGCACTTTGCTAAATAAAGGAGCATACAGAAGAACAGGGTGTATTTCATTTCTGACTGCTACAGACAAACTGGATTTAAACCTGACTGACATCATTGATGTGGCATTATGTATGACAACCGCAATCAGGTCTGTGCTGCAATTCTTAAAGGGGTACTGAATGAATATTATATAATCCTCCCTTCACAAACACATCTTTATCTGGACTGGCTACTCTTCATCCATAAACTGGTATGCCTTTCATACTGGATACAACCATGCATAAAGATACACCAGGCCTTGACCAGTACTTCTACAATTTAAAGTTTCACTCTTCAAAACATAAGAACATAAGAAATAGGAGCAGGATTAGGCCATCCAGCCCATCAATCCTGCTCTGCTATTCAATAAGATCATGGCTGATCTGATCATTGACTCAACTCCACCTACCTGCCTTTACCCCATATTCCTTAATTCCTTTTTTATATAAAAATCTATCTAACTGAACCTTAAATATGTTTAATGAAGTAGCCTCAACTGTTTCCATGGGCAGAGAATTGCACAGATTCACTACCCTCAGGGAACAACAGTTTTCCCTCATCTCCATCTTAAATCTATTCCCCTGAATCTTGACTCTAGTTCTGATTTCACCTACCAGTGAAAACAATTTTCCTGCCTCTATTTTATCTATCCTTTTCATAATTTTATATGTTACCTGAATAATATCACGACTTAGGAGTAGAATAAGGCTATGGAGCACATTGAATCTGCTCTGCACCTAAATCATAACAGATGCATTTTTCCTTACAAACCCACTCTCTTCCTTCTCCCCATAACGTTCGACATCCTTACTAATCAAGAACCTATTTATGTCTGCCGCAAGGTTAGTGTAGCAGTTAGTGCAATGCTGTTACAGCACCAGTGATTGAGACCCGGGTTCGGAGCCCCCGGGGAAAATCCATGCAGACACGGGCAGAACATGCAAACTCCTTACAGACCGTAAAGGATTCGAACCCAGGTCCCAAATGCTGGTGTTGTAACAGCATTGTGCTAACTGCTACGCCACCATGCCACCCCTAGTATACTGTACATTCATAAATGCATAAAGTGTTTTGTGAACTATGAGATATTTATAAGAATTGTTCATAAAAGGCAATGCCTATCCAAGATGGGGCATTCTATGACCTGCTACCCTTCAAGATTATGAGAACACAAGAAAATAGGGGATGGAGTAAGCTATTAGATCTCTCAAACCTACCTCACCATTCAATGCTATGATGGTTTATCTGCCCCTGGCTTCATCTCCTCCTTTGTCCCTGTTCCCAGTAACCTTCTATTCACTGATGTACACAGCATAATGTGGTGGTACACCACCGGCCTACTGCAGGGGACAACCTCTGTAACTGCAGGAATGTAAGGGGACAGGACAACACCTGGCCGGCTGCCAATCAGTTGGCCTGAATGGATCAACCCCCACCCAGTCGGGTGTCAATCTCCCTCTGGGATATAAGCCTGCGCCGGTCTCCAGAGGCTTCACACTGAGTTGCTGCAGCCATAGCCAGCCTGGCTCTGTGGAAGTCTTTGTGGATTAAAGCCTGTTATTCAGTCTTTACCTTGTGTGCGTCTGATTCTGTCTAACAGCGCACCACACATAGTATAGCACAGCCTGGGCCCTTTGGGCCACAGTATTGTACCAACCTACACAAACCTACTCCACATCAATCTTTTCCTTCCCAAACTCTCAGGCCAAAACATTTTTCTTACATCCATGTGCCTTTCTTAGTCTTAAATGTCCCCATTGTATCAGCCCCCTCCATTATCCCCAGTATTACATGTACCCTCCACTTTGATATATCCCCTAAAAATCCTGTCGCCTTAAAAAAAATCCTCTGGTATTGGCCATTGTCACCCTGGGAAAAAAAAGGTGTTGTCACTCTGTCTATGCCTTGTGATCACTTCTCATCCTATGATGCTCCAAAGAAAAAAGCCCCAAGTTCACTCACCTTTAACATGTTCTCTAATCAAGACAACATGCTGAAAAATCATTTCTGCTCTCTCTCCAAAGCTTCCACATCCTTCCTTGGATAAGACGACTAGACCTGAATTCAATACTCTAATTGTGGTCTAACCAGAGTTTTATAGACCTGCAACATTACTCCATGGCTCTTGAACTCAGTTCTATGTCTAATGAAGGACAGCACACCATATACCTTCTTGCCACCCTATCAACTTGCACAGCAAACTTGAACAGTCTCTGTTCCTCCATATTGTTAAGAATTCGGCCATTAACCATGTACTCTGCCTTCAAGTTCCACCTTCTAAGTGCATTACTTCAGTTATCCAGATTGAACTCTATCTGCTATTTTTCTACTCAAATCTGTATCTTGTTTATATCCTGTTGTATCTCTAACAATCTTCTTTACCATGCACAGAGCCTCAAATCTTCCTGTCATCTGCAAGTTTAAGGACCCACCCTTACACTTCCTCATGCGTGTCATTTATAAAAGTCTCAAACAGCAGGGGTCCTTATGGAACACCATTGGTCACTAGTCTCCAGGCAAAAAAACGTTCCACTTACTACCACCCTCTGCTCTGAAGGTAAACCAATTTCGAAACCATATAGCCAGGTTTCCATGGATCTTATGCCTCATATTTTTCTGAATGATATGGAAGACCTTGTTAATCATGTTGCTTTACTAAAATTGATGGACACCATATAAACCACCTTATCTTCATCAATTTCTCTTGCCACTTTTTCAAAAAACTCAATTGGCCTGTGAGACTTGACATGTCCTTCACAAAAACATGCCAATTATCCATGAGAAGACTATGATTCATACATTTTTCCCCTAAGAATCCTCTCCAATTGTTCGTCCACTATAGAACTATAGAACACTAAATCACAGAAACAGGCACTTTGGCCCTTCTAGTCTGCGCTGAACTATTATTCTGTCTGGTCCTACTGACCTGGACCCAGGCCATATCCCTCTATATACTCTTGGCAGAGTGGTTAGCACAATGCTATTACAGCAGTAGTAATCCGAATTCAAATATGGAGTTGTCTATATATTCGCCTCGCGTGTCAGCATAGATTTCCTTCAGGTGCTACGGTTTTTTCTACCCTTCTGTGTATATCGGGGCCATAAGGTAATTGAGGTATTTAGGTGGCATGCACTCATGGGCCAGAAGGGCCTGTTACTGTGCTGTATAAATTTAAAAACATACTCCTCTCATCCATGTATCTATCCATTTTTTTCCTAAATGTCAAAACCGAATTGGCATTTACAAATACAGCAGGCAGCTCATTCCACACTCCTTCCACTCTCGGCATAAAGAAGTTCCCCCTAATATTCCCTTTGAACTATTCCCCTTTAACCTTTACCCAAGTTCCCTGGATTTCATCTCACTTACCCACTGATGCAAGATCCTTCTTTAAATATTCCCAATGAATTGACCTCCACAACCATCTGAGGCAGGGAATTCCAGAGCTGCAATAGCATCTGGAAGATGTTCATTGCACCTGAATTTTAAATGACATCTTCCATATATTGCAACAATGTCCCCCTGTTTGAGATTGTCCCACATCTAGGAAATATCTCTTCATGACCTCAAAGTATATTCTAATAAGATCACCTTCATACTTTTAAATTCCAAAGAATATGAATCCAATATTTTAGCCTTCATAATAGGAGAACTCTTTCATCCAAGTTGTTAGCCGAGTGAATCTCTTGGACTGCCTCCAATGCCTATATATCCTTTCTTCATCAAGGGGAACAAAACTGTAAACAGTTCTCAGGCACGGCATCGCCAATATCCTGCACAATGCTTCACTGTTTCTAACCACTCACCCTTTTGCAGTAAAAACGGCCAGGATATTAACGGGATGTGCTTCTCATATCATTGAGAATGTAATATCCCCTTCGCCTCCTATAGCCTGTAACACAAAGGAAATTGGGGTTAAAATAATGTCTAATTTCACTAATGGAATAAAATAGAAAAAGATAAATACAAAGATAAATGAAATAGAAGGCAGCAGGAACGATAACTAAACACATGGAATTCACTGTCACGGTTGATCACAGTACGTGACAAGCCAATAAAGGTTTGCTGGGGCCTAAGGTATGTTAATAGAAGAAAACAGGATTAATTTGAAGCTTCCAAAGTCTCAGACACATTTAGAAAGTATCCATTCCATTAAGATGAAATGTTGTCAAGGTCATCAAAATAATGCCAGAGAAAGCTGACTTCACAACTATACAGTCCTTTGAATGAGGATAGATGATTAATGCAACAGAAATTGAAGCTAAAAGTTTGTCACAAAAAGCGATCTGCCTTCATTGATGGATGTTAGTTAAATCCGAAGAGCTATCATGTTGTAGGTTTTAATATATTTGAAGAATAGGTTTTTTGAGATTATTTAAATCTAATTCTTTTTTAACAATGTGCTGCCATTGAGATGAGATTGAAGACTGCTAGCCTATCACCAGGAAGGTCAAGTGCAGCAGAAGCTTGGAAATACCACCCCCTGCAGGTTTTCCTCTAATAGGCACAGCATCACTGCATCCGATTCTCCCAAACAGTACTATCAGTGTACCTTCTCAAACTGACTGCATCGTTTCAAGAAACTGGCTAATCTCATGTTCTCAAGTACTGTTAGGGATGGGCAGTGCATGCGACCTTGTTAGCAATGTCACTAACGTGAGGTACTCTGACTGAAATCAAAACATAAAGCAAACTAATTATTGATCAGCCTCAACAATCTGAAATCCAGAGTATATATTAAAGTCATGAATATTCAAATACATTAGAAAATGCAAATGTTTAATTGCTTTTGGCAGATAGATTCTTATTTCTTGTAGCCTAACTTGTTAACTAACTTGTTAACTAACTTGTTCTTTTCTTAAATAACATTAATGAATCAGTTGAATATCTGATATATCTGCAGATTTCTAAGGGATGCAAATGTGTTGTTACTGATTGAATGTGAAGCTTTGAAAGATGAGAAAATGGATTAATCCATCACCTGGTTTTTGATTAATTGATCATATCAAATGTAGCACTTATTATCATTGTATTATTTATTCATATAATGTTTTAATGGCCTGAGTAATAGGATCCTTTCATCACCTATCTCAAAATTTTGAAGTGATTGATAACTGTGAACATAAATCTCCTGAAATATTTTCTCCTATCTGCAAATTACACAAATTTAGAATAAACGCAATCTGCCATCTCCCCTTCAACAGTAGTTTGAGAAGTGAATCTGGAAATTACAGCAGCTTCTTTGCATTCATCTTCAGAACTGAGTTAGAAATGTTCAGAAGTAGTGGATAAATTTCCCTGCACTTGAACCAGACTGCACATTTCTCATTTACCTAAGTTAGAAATATGATCCTTTACATATCCAATTAACTGACATCGCCAGGGTTGGCTCATGCATTCATATTAATTATGGTTATCTGCTATTAGGTGAATTTTTGCAGTTATATATTGTTGAATTTCTTTAAGGAATTTAGGTTTTATTTCATGAAAACTCTCTGGTTAAAGAAAAATGAGCTTTTCTGTTGTGTTGTCTTTTTCCATTAATTGTAGTTTCTCCTTCACCTTAGCTAACAGGACTTCAACCATGCTGGATCTATTTCCCACTCTTCTACCCCCCCCCCCCCCATTTTAAACTCCAACCCTGAATATGCATAACATTTTCACCCACTCCAGCAGGTAATCCATCAATGATCACCTTATATTTATGATACTTCGACATGATACCATTGCCAGACACATCTTCCCTTCCTTGCTTGCTAGTATTGAAGAAGGACTATTCTCTCCATGACCCTCTGGTCCTATTTACTAAACCCCACCTCCCTTCCATGCTGCCACAGAGCTATAAGATCTGCCTTTTTGCCTCTTCCATTCCATTAATTTTAAACTCAAATGTTCTAGTGAAGCAACAATTGACTTATGCCTTTTTTCCAGTTTAGTATACTGCATTTAATGCTCAAAGGATGGTCTCGTCTGCATCAAGAAACTCAATGCAGTTTGGATAATCACTTTGCAGAACATCTTTGCTCACTCCACAGAAATGGCTATCAGCTTCCAATCACCTGCCAGTTTAATTCATCATTCCATTTCAACTATAACTTTTATGGCTATGGACTCTGCAAGGAACAGCCCCTGAACGTCTAACTTAAAACAATGACAGTCATCAGAATGCAATGCTGAATTCAGTAGACATTTGGTTTGTGGCTGGTCTATGACCTCTCAATTATTTAAAATTACATTTGTTTCATTCTATTTAGAAATACATCAGATATACATTTCTAGCTGATACTTTCACTACCGGTGTTATTTAATCTCACCTAGCGTCACAGAACTTTTCTTTCTCCTTCCCCACCTTTGCCGTGATTAATTATTTCTTCTTTTTTTTTAATTTGACTAGTTCTGATGCAAGGTCATTGCTCAAAGACATTAACTCTGTTGTTTTCCCAACAGAGGTGGCACGGTTGTCTTAGCGGGGTGGGGCGGTTGGAGTAGCAGTTAATGCAATGCCGCTACAGCTATGCCAACTGATTGGGACAGGGGTTCGAATCCCACACTACCTGTAAGGAGTTTCAATGCTCACCCTGTGTCTGCATGGGTTTTCTCTGGGTGCTCTCATTTCCTCCCACTGTTGGAAATATACTTCAGGTTGTAGGTCAATCAGGTGTAATTGGGTGGCACAGGCTCATGGACCAAAATGGCCTGTTACTGTGTTTTATGACAATTTATAAAAACATTTAAGTAATTACATTTATATTTAAATTTACATGCTGCCAGATCAGCTGACTACTTACATATGGATAGAAGAATACAGGGCCTTCAGCCCACAATTTTATCCATTTTTGGTTTTGAAATATTCAATGGTGCAGAATATTAGGTAAGCTGTAAAAGGATACACATTTGCCATCATTTGTTTTGTGCCTGTGTTTATAAGATTAATTTACCCATTGGGACTTCTCCATTCTTCCAGCTCTTGGAGGTAAAGCACAAGCTAATTTAGAACCAAAACTATGAACCATGGGCACTTTCCAGAAGCTGATGACTGCTGCGACATGCAGACATCCATCTTCCACACAAATGGAGTTTCCTGCCTTGGTAGTGGTGAGCTTGCTACTACGTTTAAAGCATTCAGATACTGTGTGACCTGTTGAGTTTCACCAGCATGTTTTGGTATTCCACGCAAACCCATCATCTGTAGACTTTCTTGTTTAACTCTATTCAGCAGGGAATGTGACCATGACAAGACAGAACATTGAATAATAATTATAAAAAAAGAATGCTTCATTGGAACTACGTCTAAAATCTCATTATATAGAGTAGTTAGTTATCAGTAAAAGATCTTGACTTGCTTCCTTTTGTCTTAGACTTTCAGTAATCTTATCCACTATAAAATCAACTAGCACACTATGATATACCCATGGTTTCAGCATGTGGTGTGAGGAGGAGATTGTAAAGTCATATGGTTTAAATTAGATTAGCTACATCTAACTAATTTATCGGATTAACCCTTCAGGCAGCCACATTTATTTGGGGGGATTATAAGTATTTGTTATCAAACAAATCTGTCCTTCAGCTAACATTGCTCAGGCCTCATGAAAATTATTATTTTTTCTGAAGGCACAGATCTTTGCATGGAGACTTCTGATAATCAGGGCAGTGTCAACTCACAATACAATGATTGGTTTGTCTAAAGTGGTAGCAATGAATGCCAAGTCCTTGAACAGTCCAATTTAGCCTCTGCCCAGTACAAAACTGGCTATAACTTTCACATATAAAAGCAGATTGGCAGACAATGGAAAAATGACCCCAGAACACTGAGGAACTGGCATATGCTTGAAATTTTAATATTCAATGAAGTCTGGTATTAATTCAAACAATTGTTTTCCAGGACAGGAATACAGAGCATTTACCTATGTTTTCTCCTGTTTGCAGTGGACCAGACCAATACCTGAATTTTAGAACATGTTCAAAATCAATTTGCTATTTATTTGTTCAAAGCAGACATGTGTGGTGATCTGTTTTTTGAATAAGGTGTCTGTAACTTGCTTGAAGCAATACAGCATAGTTGGCTGAACACTGCACGATTATCACGCAGGCTGAAAGAAATCAGTGTCATGGATGTTAACAGCTAATGTCAGTTTCACTGCAACTGGCAAAGTGATGGTAATTATAGATTGGCTATTTTACTAATACTTTAATTCCTGACACATTTCAGTTTCATTCTCGTTAACATGAATACTTTCCATGATATTCTTTTTAAATGCCTGGGCCTAAAGCTTGTTCTTAGTTTGCTAAATTGTATACCAGGTGCTGATTCACAATTAATTGGAAAACATAAAAATAAAATCACTTTTATTGGCTGGGGTAACATATTTCAAATAACTCTAGAACATATCTTTGCTCTAAAAAGTTCGGCCACATTTTGTGATATCACTGAGCAATAACTTCCCTTTGCTCATTTTTAGACCAATTTAGCCAAATATAGTTAATGATATCATCTCCATGTTGTCCTGCTTCATCAAAGGAAATGGCGTTCAATGACTGAGAAACTACTCTTCCATTTTTTCCCTCTTTATTAGTGCAGGAAAGTCCTAATCATGCCATAAAAATGAATTGCATTTTAAAGATGATGGCATTAACCAAAAGAACAAATCTATCCATTTAGACTTTCAAAACTGTTTGCATTAACACAGATCAGTTACTTTTGCTCAAAGTATAACTTATTAATTGTCCTACCTCTGTAAGTAGCCTTGCCTAAGGCAACATTAAAGTCTGCAGATGCTGTGATTGAGGTAAAAACACACTGAAATGCTGGAGAAACTTGGCTGGCCTTTCAGCACCCACTTGAGATGTTGATGTTTCGGGCCTGAGGCCTTCTTCAAGGAATAAGCAGAATGAGCCAGAAGCAGGAAATCTCAGAATACAGACAGTGCTTGGCTGGCAGAGGAATCCAGACCAACAAAAGAAATTGGATATGATAAGGGGAAAGGAGAGAATTGATTATGTCTGTGAAAAAGGAGTCAGGGAAAAGGGAGAGAGACAGAGCTGGGGGAAGGTGACAGGGGAAGAAGAGGCGGGGGGGGGGGAAGGGGTGAATTTAATGAAAGCCAAAGAAGGCGATATTCATGTCTTGTCAAATTAATGGTGAAGTAGCCTGTCCTGTCAATTTAACCTGCTCACACTGTGTTAGTGTCATGGCTCACATTGTAGGGGCTGATAGCAGAATGTGGTTGGCAATCTCTAACCTCCAATTGGACTTAACTTGATCTGATGTGCGACTTCCTCCTGAAATCTATATATCTGCCTGTCAAAGATGAATGACATAATATCTGCTTTATAAGTGATTCATTCTTCTTGTGAAAACAGCTGCTTAGTTATAATCACAAGAAATCTCCTAATAAATGAATAGAATTGTTATGCCCCAGGATACTAACTCTGTTAGATCACCAAGACTGTTTATTTTATGTTTGTATTTTTGTAAAATTTTGTTGTCCTCAGCAGTAAAGCAATGACACCTGTGATTTTAGAATAAACAGCTTCTTTTGAAAACAAAACAGTTTTCTACTTGCAATTCAGTATTTGGCCATAATTAAAATGGAAATGTCGTCACAGAAGGATATATTTGGTGGATCTCATTCTAAATAAGAAAGCTGAGGCAGTGAAACTCTGCCAAAAGGATTGTGAGGATGGGTGCCAGTGAGCTACCTAAGAGGAAAATGTGTTTAAAAGGAAGCAAGAAATATGACCCAAGTGAGTTTAAAAGGATGGAAAGAAAGAGGAGCTTATGAACCAGATGCTGAATTATTGGGAGTTCCAAATACTTGGATTGTTAGTGTGTAACTAGGCATGTACATCATTTTCCTGTATCATTTTGTTGTTTGTTTCAAGCATGAATCCATTTTTCTTTTATATCTTGTGTTACGTCTCAAACCAGCAACAACAGAAAACACAATTCAAAAGGGTTAAATTTTAACTATATTTATTAATAACTATTAACAATGTAATCCCACTATAAGTATCTATAACAATTGTACAGATATCATATATTTATAAACAGTGTTCATGTGAAATAAACCCAGATCATTATAGTCTATACCCAATATTCATAAAGGAAAAATCTCCAAAAACCCTAGGTCCGTCAGTCAAGTAAGTCAATCCAAAAAGGAACAGTTCACAAAATTCAATCTCAAAGTTCAATGTACAAGTTCAGTGCTTTATCTGATAACGAAGGGTGTCGTATTGAACGTTGAAGAGAGAAATGGCTGATGTGTTGCAGTAAACTTGTGAATACTCACTTCAGAAGTGTAGGCATTTCACACAGCTCTCCAGCTGCTCTCTGCCGCTCCATCTGCCATTCTGTCACTCATCTGCCACTCTCTGCTTCACAGCTCCCTTTGTTCTTGAATGTTCCAAGCAATTGGTGAGTTAGCACTCAACTGTACCACAAGTTTCACAGAGTTCTTAGCAGAAATCCATCCTTTATAATGACAGTCCACTGTCCAAAAGGTCAGCCCATGGTCCATAACACTTGTTGTAATGATGGCCTCAATTCTGAATTCTGATCCAGTAAGTCTTTCAACATGACTCTGGGGAATTAGTTTTGTAAGCAAGTGAAATGGAAATGAAAGCAAATGGCAAAGGAAGAGTTGAAGTGAAGGGGAGATGCAATGTCATCGATAAAACTCTGGTTGGAACGCACTTGTAACACTGCATTCAGCTCTGGTTGCCTCATCACAGGAAGGATGTAGAAGCTTTACAGAGGGTACAGAGGAGATTTACCAGGATGTTGCCTGGATTAGAGAGCAGGTCATATGAAGCAAGGTTGACAGGACATTTCTCTGCGGAGCAACAAAGGATGAGAGGAGGTTTAACTGAGGTATATAAAATTATGAGGCAAAAGATAGAGTGTACAGTCAGTTTTTTTTCCCCATTGCGACGACAAATATCAGAGGACATCTATTTAAGGTGAATGAAGGAAAGTTCAGGGGAGAGGTCAGAGTTATGTTTTTTTTCATTCAGAGAGTGGTGGGCTCCTGGAATGCATGCTGGGGTGGTGATAGAGTCCGGTACAAGAAGAATGTTTAAAAAAATTTTAATGTAGGCAGCTGGATATAAGAAAAATAGAGGGTTATGCTTGTGAGGTAGGGAACAATTAGAGTATTGTAGTGTAGGCTTACATAGGTCAACACAGCATCATGGGACAAAGGACCCATACTGCACTGAAATGTTCTCATTTATTCATACAGGTGCATTGCCGTTCAGTATGGGCGATCATGTCCATCTCCATCCGACACGATCTCTGACTCTCTTAATTGAAGCCTCCCCATTCTCGTTTGGTGAACACAACATCTTTGAGCTGAGACCATTGCCGCTGTTGAGTTCATTATTGTACAAGGGAAAAATACTGAAGAGCTTTCCTGTTGCCTTCTTCATATGCAATGTCCATACTGGATGGGTCAGCCTGGCCATTGATCAGCAGGTTAATCTGCCCAGTGTTTTTAGTTTTACAACCATAAATTCCAATTTGTAGAATTTGCCTGTAAAATACATCCACCATTTGCAATCCATGGCTTCATGTGATCCGGATTGGGAGGCTAAACAGATACTACACCTTCCCCAGGGGTGACCTGTAGGCTATTGGAAGGAACAAGGGTCTTATACTTCCCATTGATGAGCAATTGTGTAGTACCAACACCAACATAATGTTATATTGATGTTCAAAATATAGACATTGAGAGAAAGAGGTTTGACCAAAAGTAGTGCCATCGTACATAATGATGCAAAAGGAGGCAGAAAACATAAAATAGGAGAGTGAGGGAGAAATAGAGTCATGAAGTCATAATAGTTGTGCAGCATGGAAACAAGCTCTTCAGCCTAAATTGTCCATTTGCATCAAATTGTCCACCTTATAGTCTGAATATGCCTAACATTGTCTGATTTTGGAAGCTAAGCAGGTGCTGGACAAAGTGGCAACTCTATCTGCCTTATGGTGGACAAATGTTAAAGAATTTCATGTTACAATGTTGTATTATGTGACTATAATGGAACCTTCACCTTTACTTTTATCTTTAACTATTTGCCAATGTTTGGCCCCTATCTGTCTGAACCTTTGTTATCCATATAAGTAAAAACAAACAATGCTGGAGAAACTCATCAGGTCAAACAGTGTCCTTTATGTAGCACTGGTAAAAATACATAACTGAACCTGGAAGAAGGGCTCAAGCCCAATATGTTGGGTATGTATTTTTACCTGTGCTATATAGAGTACACTGACCTCCTGAGTTTCTCCAGCATTGTTTGTTTTTACTTCAAGCATTGTGTCTACAGATTTTCGTGTTTTACTTTCTTATCCAAATAATTCTCTTAATGTCTTCTAAAAAAACTGTTCCTCTAACACAGTGGTTTTCAAACATTTTTTTTTCCACTCACATACCACCTAAAGTAATCCCTTACTAATTATAGAACAACCAGATATGGGATAGGGATTACTTAAAGTAGTATGTGAGTGGAAAGAAAAAGGTTGAAAAGCACTGCTCCAGCAGATCATTCCATTTACTCACTATCCCCTGCATCAATAAATTGTCTTTCAAGTCCCCTTTAAATTCCCCCCCACCCCCCCCCCCCATCTTAACCCATGATTTTTGACTTCTCCTATCTAGGAGAGGAAGAGAACATTAAAAAGGGTTTGGTGAAAGAGGAAAAAGAAAGAAATGCAGAATTAAAGAAAGCAAAATCATAGTATTTTATCAGCTTCTATTTGCACTAAATGTCTTAGCAGATTTCTTAGAATACAATTTTTTTTTTTAAGAATTAACTTTGGACTTTCTTTCCAAAGTAGCTTGAATGTATTATGTTAACGCATATAGGCAACTTCCTATTTTTGCACAATTCTTGCAGTCGTGAGGCAAGTCAGATTTAATCATTAATGGACCATCACAATTCAAGTGGTCTGTTCACGTGGTCAAAGCACCTTCTCCTACAATGTCATGGGAGGAGGAAGATAGAGTCATGTTAAATGAGTTCCCACTGCTCTACAACAAAATGTACTTATCACAACAACAAGTGCATAATAGAGTCTACCTGCTTTATGTGACCAATGGCAGTAGAGTAAAAAATATTGTAGCTGAATGCATTAACTGCCTAAACTTTAGATGCACAAGCATGCCTGAGAATCAAGGTGTTCGACAAGCGACACCTAAAAACTTTGTGCGATGAAAGAGGTTCAGGAAGGTGTGACATGTATTAGATGAACGTTACCCACCTCTTTTATTTGAACCCTGTCGACAATGTTGAAATTCACAGGAAATGTATTTTAGCACATGGGAAACATTCATCCTATAAGGCATCTTATTTGATTTGCGTTTTTCTTCAGCTAAACCAATATCTATATCTCCTGTTCTGTTGATAATGTTTTCATGAAAACGTCAGTTATCATAGGGGAAAAAAAGGCAAATGCATGCAACTTGAACTGTAGATTCAGCAAATTGTCTGCTATTGAGACAACAGCTGAACACCCATGGGCATGAGCACTATTTTGGATTCCATAAATGTAAGTTTGCAATGCAGAACACAAAGTGCCAACAATTCACAATTTCTCCTCAGCACAGAATTGAGACTTAAGCTGCCATGGAGTACTTTGTTCAAGAGTATTTAGACTTCTGGTTAGTGTGTGATATGGAGCAGACATCTCTATACCTTCAGCATACTTTTTCCCCTCTGTTTACTGTTTTTTAAAAGCTTGCAAAGTTGTGTCAAATTTTATATTTCATGTTTGAAATGAATACGAGATGTGGAAAGATTGGAAGAAATGGAAAAAAAACAGGAAGAAATGAGAATCTCTAGCTAATCCACAGCCAAACCTGATTTCTGAGGGCTTCTCCAAAGCAGATGAATAAATCAAAGTGTTTATCGCTGCAGAATTTAAACATCTAGAAGATAAGCTTTTGGCACTGGAGAATTGACTTGCACAGGTTTGTCATTCTACTGAAGAACAAGGTGAGTGTTTAATCTCGGTAGAATCTACTTCAAAAGATTTGAAAGTCCAGGTCAGCCACCTGGAAGATAACAGCGAGAGTTGTTATCAGGAAAATCGAAGTAGGCAGCAGAAACTGCATATTTTAACCTTGGCTGAAGATACTGAAACTGGTAGTCTTACCAGATTTTTCTCTGAGTTGGTAATGGTGTTTGGGGATGATTTGTTTCCAAAACCACCAAAGCTTGACAAGCATAAACGGGGCAAAAACCACATTTGGTGGTTATACGCCTACCTCACTATCAAATGGAGGAACTACTGATTTGTGAAGTCCATTGGAAATGTACACTGCAATATCAGGGCAAACAATTTAGAATTGTTGAGATTACTCGCCCAAAATTAGGAAGAAGTGGGCTGAACACGGGGAAATTATGATGGTGTTGTACATGCGGTGGTGTAAGCCTTCACTGCTGATCCCAGAAAAACTTTGCATCTCTCTTCCAAACAGGAACTAGGAATTGTTTGGATCAGTGGAAGAAGCAGGAGAGTACATTTGTAACCTTCCTGCTCCAGTTATTAAATGATACTATTATTTTTCTGTTGAATAGCTGTTTTGAACTGATTATTGTATTTTAACATGTTAAGGCTTCATTCATTGTTTTTTTTAAATTAAGGGCTTTCACAGAGAAAGCATTGTTCTTGGGAATTATTGAATTTGGAGTGGTTGAAGGAAAATAATTTGACACACTTTGATTGCATTTACAGTAAAGATTATTTTACCAAGATGGGATTTAAAAAAAATCTTATTTTGTATTTTTTAATACATTTAAAAGAAAACTTTGAGAAATGTTTGATTTTTTTTTTGACATATACAAGTACACAATCCTTTATCCGGACATCTAAATTCTGGAAAGCTCCAAAATCCAGTAAGTGGGGAGAGAGGTGGCCAGATGGCCGGCACTTGGGGAGGCAACCGGGTGGATGGTGCTTGGGGGAGGTGGCTGCGGGACCGGCACTTTGGGGAGTTGGCAGGGCAGCCATCACTTGGGGGAGACAGCCGGGCAGCCGGCGCTTGGGGAGGTGGCTGGGCAGCCAGCGCTTGGGGAAAGGGCTGCGGGACCAGCACTTGGGGGAGTCAGCAGGGTGGCCAGTACTTGGGGGAGGCAGCTGCGGGACTGACGCTTGGGGTGGCGGCCACAGGACTGGTGCTTGGGGGAAGTGTTTGAGGGACTGGCAGTTGGGGGAAATGGCCAAGTGACTGGAAGGGTTGGAGGTGGACATGGCAGCACAATTCAGATGGGCTTTCTGAAGTCTGGAAAAATCCAAAATTCGGAGCACACAGTCCCCTGAGGGTTCCAGATAAAGGATTGTGTACCTGTACTGTGATTTAGACAAAACATAGCTACATAGCTTATTTTGTTCTGATATGTGTGGCTGTGGGGGAATTGTTATTATTTCACTTTTGAGCAGTAACATCTAATCTCAATTGGAAGATAATTGTTTTTCTAGAATTAATTAGCACACTGTTGGCATATTTGACTGAGGATGGTGGGAATGGAGAAGAATGGGGGTGGGTCTATGGGTGTTCGGCAATGCCATGGTGCTTTATTATTGTTATGGTTTTTTTGGTTCCATCTTAAGAAGTCATACTCTCTGATTTAGTAAGGCCATCTACAAGCTGGAGGTTGTTGTGCATGATGCAACTTGATACATGTGCATTGGAATTTCTGAAATTAGTTTTACTGTTTACTTTTTAAAACAGAGTGATCTTGGTTAATCCTATTAAGTTCCTGTTGGAATGTGAAAAGCCTAAATCATCCAGTAAAATAAAAGAAAGTGGCTTCACATTTAAAACAACTTAAAGCTGTGATTTTACCTTTACAGGAGACTTATATGCATGGCAGTGATATTTTGCACCTGATGTCATGATGGAAGGTGCCACAGTATCATCCTTCCTTTCAAGCTAAATCTCAAGGTGTATTGATTTTCAATAATCAGAATATTTCCTTTAGTATACATAATGTTGTTTTGGAATCTAACAGCTGTTTTGTTATTTTTCCAGGAAATTACATGGTAAATTTGTGGTTTTCATTAATGTTTATGCTCCCAGTGTTGATGACCCAGGTTTCTTGAATTTTTTTTTACTTCCTTGCCAGATTTAAGTTTATACTCCTTTATTTTAGGTGGGGATTTCAACTGCGAGATAGGCAATCTTCTAAACAGGCTACTTTTAAACAAATCTGCCTTGTTAATACATTATTTTCTATCAGATAATGGCATTTCAGTTGTCTCGCATTTTTTTAAAATCCTGCTAATAGAGAGCATTCTTTATTTTCCCAAGTTCATCATATTTATTCATGTATTGATTACTTTTTTTATTGATAATAATTTAATTCCACTAATTTATTCTTGTGAATACCACAGTATCTGTTCACACCCCTGTAACAATGCTACTGACTCTTTGTAATTTTCATTAAGATAAAAGACATTGTCACTTTAATTCAGTCCTATTATCAGATAAGAACTTTATTAAATTTATGGAGGAACAGATAACTTTTTTACTGATACTAATCATTCCTTGGAGACATCTGGTCTAGTTAGATAGGAAGATTTTTCTTAGGGGAAAAAAATCATTTAATATACAGGAACTCCTTGACTTGCACCCTATGTGACTTACATCCACCTGCACATATGACCAAGCATTTTTAATTCTAACTAACAATTTCTCGTAAATAATAGATATTCTACCTTTACAAGATGAACAGATCCTTAAAGCTTTGCATCCAATCATTGTTTACAACCTTCTTTACATGATACTACTTTTCAGAAATGGAAAATTGGATAGTTGTGATTCAAGAAAATCTAGACTTGTAAATTTCTAAAATAAAAATGAGATTTTGGAAGGTTAAATTTAGCAGAAAGCTGTTCAAATTATGCAAAGTATCCATCAATAAACAGATCCTTAAAGCTTTGAATACCTTCTCTGCACCATCTCTGAAAAGTAGTATCATGTGGAGAAAGTTGTAAAAAGTGATTGGATGCGATAGGCTTGAGAGGGAAATTGGAAAATGCCAAATGTTTTCTGTCTCTGGTTCAGAGTCGTACTAACTTTTTTGGCAAGACATGCAATTTTACTTGATTGGAAGGATGCTGCCCCATCTACTCATGATCAGTGGTTGCGTGACATCATGTCCTGTTTGAATATGGAAAGATTTGTAATTCATTTAATAACTCAGATATAAGATTCCAGACATTATTGGGGTCATTTATGACTCATTATGTTAACATAATTTTATCTCAATGTAATTAAATTTCCTAGCTTGAATATTTTCCATGATTTTTTTTTTCACATTTTTTCTACCTTCATGTTTATTTTAACAACTGTTTTGATTTTTTCTCTTTTTTACTATTTTCTTTTCTCATTTCATTTTTGCTTGTTACTTTTTTTCTATTTTTTTTATAGTTCTTTTTTTTATATATAGCATGGATTACAAATTATGGATATGATTTACATCTTATGTATGTTTTAGTTATACTGAATGTTTTATTAATTTTGTATAATTATCCATATCTTTTTATTTAATTATATTACTTGTATAAGTTCCATATTAAAATCAAAAAATTTTTTTTTTTTTTAAAGTGTATTTAAATAAATAGTAAGGGGCAGTCAAGTATAGCATTCTGCTGTTCCTTGCTATTTCAACTACTATGTCTAAATAATAAAACAATCATATGCTTCTGGGCACTGATATTGCCATTACTAGTAAATAGAGTCAAACTTCTGAAATAGAACCACCCTGCCCCCACCCCTATCAGGTTGGGAAGAGTATTAGGTTTGATGGGTTCTTAGAGAGACAAGTCTGAACATAAATCACACAGAACTTTAATTAACACATGGGAGAACGTTAAATCGTACTCGATTACTATTTCACTTAAGCAACAATATAGACACTACACAGGACCCGTGGATGTCTGCTGTATGGGATTTGGATGCAAGAGAGATCTTATGGCTGACTAACTGTACTTCCAGGAATATGCACTTAGCTGTATTGGGGTGTATCGAGCTTTTTGCACTCCCGCTATTAAATAAACATTTTGTTGTGCACCCATATACCTGGACATCATATACATCGATCTGGTGAGTTTCTATGGCTTGACTTGGTCCAGGGTGATGGAAGCCAATGTAGACTTTCTGTCTGAATTAGAGAAAGACCCGAGTTTCTCAGGTGCTTGGTCCCAAGATAGCCACCTTTACTCATTCCCCAATGGTGCAGAATTGAGAAGATCCTGCTTACCACGCAGTCCAAGATGGTGACCCCCCACAGTTTTCACATGGCGTCGCTGGTCCGCAGAGAAAGTGGAGCCAATCACACTGTCTGGGGTAGCAACTGTCCGCACGTGGCTCTGCTAGGTTTCACGGGCAAGTTTAGACTGGCAGACTTTTGCATAATGTCCTCTTTTCCCGCACCTAGTGCATACTGCATCCTTGGCAGGGCAGCATTTCCTTGGGTTCATGCCCTGCCTTCAGAAGTAGCATTTGGTTCAATCATCTGCCACAGCGACCAAGGTCAAGTTACTAGAGGATTGCGAAGATGCCTGCGACCAGTTACTTGTGGCATTGGACAATTCCCCATCCCAAGATTGTAGCTTCCATGGCAGTCACAAGGCAGCCGAGTAGTCATCCAAGTTTGGAGAGTTACCTCCAGCTTCTCTGTTAGTTCATCCGCCCCTTGAAAGTTGAGTAGCTTCTGCTCCAGGAGTCTGCCTTATGTATCTGGAGCAGTTGTCATCCAAATAGGCATCCTAGATGAGGTTCTCCATGTTCAGGGCGGCTGACACAACTTTGCAATTGCACGCCCTGCAAATGAGCTGGAGGGCCCATAGGTATTCGATGCTCGGCTCACCAGGTCGCTGCATTTAGGTGGCCAGGAGATGCCTTGTGTAGACCTTTTTTACCTTTCTGCAGTATTGGCCCTTCAGGATACTCATGGATTCTGTATACAATTTAGCATCATGGAGCATTAGGAAGACCAGGGGTCTGCCATATGAGAAGAGAAGTTTCAGTCTGTCCTCATCCTTGTTAACAACATTTGCAGTCACCGTCAGGAAGTTCTCAAAAGCACCATAGCCAGTGTTTGAATGTGTTTGGAGCATCAGACAATTGAGGGTCTATGTTGAGTTTATTGGGTTTCAGGTATTGCTCCATCTTTCTTCTTCTTTGGCTTGGCTTCGCGGACGAAGATTTATGGAGGGGGTAAAAAGTCCACGTCAGCTGCAGGCTCGTTTGTGGCTGACAAGTCTGATGCGGGACAGGCAGACACGGTTGCAGCGGTTGCAGGGGAAAATTTGTTGGTTGGGGTTAGGTGTTGGGTTTTTCCTCCTTTGCCTTTTGTCAGTGAGGTGGGCTCTGCGGTCTTCTTCAAAGGAGGTTGCTGCCCGCCAAACTGTGAGGCGCCAAGATGCACGGTTTGAGGCGTTATCAGCCCACTGGCAGTGGTCAATGTGGCAAGCACCAAGAGATTTCTTTAGGCAGTCCTTGTACCTTTTCTTTGGTGCACCTCTGTCATGGTGGCCAGTGGAGAGCTCGCCATATAACACGATCTTGGGAAGGCGATGGTCCTCCATTCTGGAGACGTGACCTATCCAGCGCAGCTGGATCTTCAGCAGCGTGGACTCGATGCTGTCGACCTCTGCCATCTTGAGTACTTCGACGTTAGGGATGAAAGCGCTCCAATGGATGTTGAGGATGGAGCGGAGACAACGCTGGTGGAAGCGTTCTAGGAGCCGTAGGTGGTGCCGGTAGAGGACCCATGATTCGGAGCCGAACAGGAGTGTGGGTATGACAACGGCTCTGTATACGCTTATCTTTTTTGGAGCATTAGGAAGACCAGGGGTCTGCCATATGAGAAGAGAAGTTTCAGTCTGTCCTCATCCTTGTTAACAACATTTGCAGTCACCGTCAGGAAGTTCTCAAAAGCACCATAGCCAGTGTTTGAATGTGTTTGGAGCATCAGACAATTGAGGGTCTATGTTGAGTTTATTGGGTTTCAGGTATTGCTCCATCTTTCTAGAAAACATATAAAATTGATAAAATTGATGCTCCATCAATTACAGTACAACTCTAATTATCTGAACATGATCTATGTCAGATAAATGACATTTTCAGATAACTGGTCATTTTTTAAAAACAGACCAGTAGTACAAGCAAATCACTTATATCAATGTTTAAACAACAACAAACAACAAGTGAAGCCTTTTTAAGCATTAAAATGATGTTTAATCCTCACTAAAAGAAATGTTGGCTGCCACCAGAGCCCGATGCCTCCGCCTGGGAGTCCAAGGTCCACGTTCCTGATAGGATCCTGAAGTCTCCACTGCCGCTGGCAGCCCAAGGTCCACTGGAAGACCCATGTCCCCACTGCAGCCGAAGCCCAACATCCCCACTACCACCCAGAGACTGATGCCGTGAGCCTGATGTCCTTGCTGCCACCAGGAGCCCAAGGTCTCTGCTGCCACTGGCAGCCCACTGTCCCCAGTCATTTCAGCTCAAAAAAAATTTGGATAAATGAGGATTTTTTATTTGTTTTGGATATCCTCATTTACCTGAATTTTTTAAAAGGATTAGGATAGTTTAAAAAAAATTTTTCAGATAATTGACTATTTCGGAGAATCCAATTTCAGATAATTGGAGTAGCACTGCACCACAAACGACTGAAGCTGTAAACCGATAGGCTTTTATTGAGTATAGACTGTAGCAGCAGCGAGCCTCATTGACTGATCCTGGTAGAATGAATGGAGTTCATGCAAGGGCTTGTCGGTAAGATCAAGGTGAGTCCAGCCAGTAGTAGCAAGTCACAGCATTACGGTTGTTTACCACGCTGGGTGGTGAAGGTCTTTGAGAACAGAGGCTGCTTTTTTATGACACCATTTTATGTAGATGTCCTCGATGGAGTGAAGTCCGGTGCCTGTGATGCTGCAGGTTGAGTTAACAACTCTCTGGAATTTATTCTTGTCCTGAGAGCTGGTGCCTCCAAACCAGGCAGTCGTGCATTCAGCCTGTACACCTGAGAGATTTTCGAGAGTTTTCGGTGACATATCAAATCTCCTCAGGCAAAGTATAGCTGGTGGCAACCACTGAAGTGGAGAGATATGGATCATGCAGAGGCAGAAGACTTTTATTTTATTAGGCATCCTGTTTGCCAAAGGGCCTATTCAGGACAACAATACTCAAGCCAAAACCAGGGAATGCTTGAGTTACCAGGTACGCAAATGGCATCTGGAGAGGAAGGATCTGTTCTCTCTTCATAGATGTTGCTTAACTTACCAACTATTCGGTAGCTTTTAAAAACTGCACTGGAGTGTATGAATGTTGATTGTAATGGAGAATTTGCACACACTTCTCTGGGCAATCAATTCCATTGCTCTGAGAATTACAGACATGGAGTCATAGAATCCTACATTTCTGAAACAGACCCTTTGTAAATAAATAGTCCATGCCAATCAATTTGCTGATTCACACTCTTCCTATTTATCTACAATTGGCCTATATCTTTTTTTTCCTTTTCTATCCATAAACGTCCAAATTGCACCTGCCTTGACTGCCTCCTTTAGCCGCTCGGTCCTTAAACCCATGAGCCTCAATGTAGAAAAATGCGAACTCTTAGATCTCCTTTAAATATTTCCCCTCTCACCTTAAAACAAGTCTCCTTGTTTTAGATCTCCTATGCTTGGGGGATAGACTGTTTAAACTTTAGCCTTCTAATTTTATAAATGTCTTTAAAGGCATTTATGAAAGTTCTCTCAACTTTCTGAGCTGCAGTATGAACAATCCAAGTTTATCCTTTTGACTAAAGGCCTCATTTAAGTAATCATCGCAGTCAATCACTTTTGCATTTTTAAAAGGCATTTGGACATATGGATTTAAAGGCGTATGGACTAAACTAATCATTCCCAAAGTGGGTGGGGCTGCACCCCCCTGGGAGTGGTGGAAAATTCCAAGGGGCAGTGAGGAAATAGGAGATGGTCCAAACCTTCAGTTTTGTTACTATTCATTCCTCTGAAAAGTTTAAAGAAGAAGCCAGTGCAGTAATTTTCTGGCATATCAGTCTCTGGAAGGGCTGTCAGTTGTTGCTTCCAGAGTTGGGGTGGCAATAGTGAGCAAAATAAACGGCAACAGGGTGGTCACACGAGAGCTGACCTCAGTGGCTGTCATATTGTATTTTGCTTCAGCCTTTTAATAAGTTGAGAGTGAACGGGAGAAGGAGGAAGGGTGGACAGAGTGGGGGAGGTACCAAGCACAGGGGGCTCAGGTGGGAAAGGCCTGGGGTGAAAGGAGTTGGCCCGAGGAGAGAGGCCTGCAAGCGGCACCAGCTGAGGAATGAGAGGCTGGAGGTGAGAGGCGGTGAGTAGAAAAGGAAGAGAAAAGAGGTGTGTGTTTGTTTTATGTGAGAGGGGATGCTGGGTGGGGGGGGTGGCACTAGGGATGTGGCCTGGGAGCCAAGGGGGCAGCAGCCCAAAAATGTTTGGGAACCATTAGACTAAACAAACACTAATGGCATGAGTTTAAATAAGAAACTTGGTTGGCATGGGGGAGTTGGGCTGACGGAGCTTTTTCTGTGCTGCAAAACTATCACTATGACTTTATTTTGATAATGTTATAATCTCCTTTCTTTAATGTGGTGGTCAGAACTGCACCATTGTACCATCATTTGATGTACCAATACTTAGAATTGATATCATTTGAAAGTAAGCAAGCCAAACACCTTCTCCAGAGTAGTGAAACTGAGCCATCATTTCCAGGAAAATAAAAACATGTATTTCAAAGTCCGACTGCAGATCAATACTCCTCAGGACTCTTTCATTTACTGCATAAGTCCTGACAGTATTAGGCAACTGAAATTGCATTACTTCACAATTGTTTAGGTTAGATTCCATCTACCAATATTAAATCGAAGATTGGTCTGTCCTCTGCAACAACAAGGACCTCCTGGTAGCCAGCCACTTTAATACCACATGCCATGGCCTCACTGATATGTTTCTCCATGGCCCATGTGCATCTAAATCGAGCTTATCTGCAAATTGGAAGAACAGCACCTTAAATTCTATCTCAGTAGTCTCCAACCAGACAGCATGAACATCAACTTCTCCGATTATTGATCACACGTGCCTGTGGTGAAACCATTGCTGTACTTATTTGCATCTGTAAGTGACATGACCTTTTATATTTGACCCTGCTCTCACTGGGTGGTTTGTGACTCCTCCCCTTAAAGGTTGTCATGCCATAAGCCTGACCCAGTTTGAGTTTGGATCAATGTGAGCCAGAAGCACAAGGGATGCTGTCCATCTCTTGCAAATAAAAGCCTTCAGTTTTGATTACCTAAGTCTTTGTGCAATTGATTGTGCATCAGTGCCCCAATCCCTTTCTTTTTATACCCCTCTGTCACCTTTCCTCCAGCTCTCCAATGATTTCTCATCTCTTCTTAGCCCTCTGCCTTCTCCCCATCATCTGTTTCTTTCTGTTTTACCCTCTCACCTGTATCCACCTATAACTTCTTGCCCATTAGCCTGTGTTCTTCCCCATTTCCTCATCTTGTCTCCCAACACCACTTTATTCAGGCATCAACCTGCTATTCCACATGTGTGATGAAGGGCTCAGTCTAAAATATTGATGAATTTTTATTTCCTATGTATGTTGTGTGACCTGCTGAGTTTTTCTGCACGATTGTATATTGCACTAGACTCCTCTATTTGTATATATCTTTTGTTTAACTCCATTGAACTGTATTATGCTCTGTAAGTCTATGCTTCTGTGGTGATGAACATTGGTGATAATCTATTCAATAAGTAATGGGAAATTAAACAATGAAGTGCTAAAATATCAATGGAAACCTAAATGTTTCAATGCCATATGATCTGGATTGGTTTGAATATGTTGGCCCCCAACTTGGGCTTCCCAGGATGACAATTTCCTGGTGGTATACAAATAACATTTTAGGCTCTTAAGATTGCAAGACTTGCTAGAGTCATTGGATTGAATCAAGGACTCAGTTGAGGCTCTAAATGATTACACCACAGCTGTCACACACTTCATCAAAACAGCTGTGGGCATGTGTGTCCCCATTACATTGTTCAGGGCTTTCCCCAAACAGGTACGACATATTGAAACCCATCTCCTGGGCAAAATGTAGATTCTGGATCACAATGGATAGTTGACACTCTAGTGGGTCTAAATGACATAACCTGCTACAAAATCAAATCCTGTGCAGGAGGATGGCAAAGTTTCACTCCCAGACCAAATCAATGCCCACTATGCCTGATTCAACCACAAGAACATGATACTATATTTTCCGTATCCAAGAATGACATGTGGGCTGCCTTCAGGAGAATGATTCTGAGGAAAGCATTCAGTTCGAATGGAGTGCCAAGTCAAGTATTAAAAATCTGTGCTGACCATCTTACCAATATATTCACAAATATCTTCGACATCTCAGTCTGGCAGAGTATGGTACCAACCTGTTTTAAATAGATGTCAATCATATTGATACCCATGAAGAGTGTGGTTTTCTGCCTAAATTAATATAGCCAGTAGCACTCACATCAGCAGTGGTGAAAGTATTTTGAAAGATTGGTGTTGAAGCGTATCAGCTCCTGTCTGAGTGACGACATGGATCCATTCTAATTTGTCTATCATAGCAACAGGTCTACTGCGGATGCCATCTCACTGGCTCCGCACAAAGCCTGGAACACCTGGAGAGCAAAGACACATATATCAGGATGCTCTTTATTGACTACAGTTTGGCATTTAACACCAGCAAAACTGATTAGCAAACTCCAATTCCTAGGACTCAATAACCCACTGTGTAATTGGATCATGGATTTCCTCACCTCCAATCAGTGAGGATTAGTAAGAATATCTCTTGATCAATCTTCATCAGTACTGGAGCACTGAGCACCACAGGGCTGTGTTTATAGCCCCCTGTCCACTCGCTTTACACCTATGACTGCTCTGTGGAGCCATGGAAACTAAAGGATTAGGAAAAGCTAAAGCTGCTGATATTAATTGATTTTTCTGTTGATTGTGTAAAACAAAATGGCCTGAATTTACATGTTCTATATATAATGGCTGCAGGATAAAAATCATTAGCTCCTGGAGGACAGATTGTTTTACTTGTTTTATTGCACTAATTATTCTTTCCATGCTGCAAGTACACTTATTGAATAAAAATTTAAACAGTCCATTGATTAACATGAATATGGATTAAATAAATCTACAGAATGCATCATTATTTACCCCAAAAACCCATGTGGTTTCCCCGATTACCTTTCTAAACTTATGTTTCTCATAATGATCCATCCAAAGGAAGATAGCTCATTACCCAAGGAATTTAGCAGCATTTGGGGATGACTTGACGTAGTATGGAAATCTTGCTCCTGCAAGGGGTGAATTTTTAGCCAGGATATTGTGTTATCAGAAATAAATGGTCTCTGCCCTAACAATCTAATACTTCCTTTGAAGCAAATGGTATTGAACTTCTATCAAACACAATTCAATGATCTGTCAGAAGATCAGAGGAATACCATCAACATTTGAATTTACTTTATTCCAAAGTTACTGATGACAGTACAGCCTTTTGGGAAGGTAGAAACTAAATTGATTTAAAAAAAACTATATATCCTAAAATCACCAAGATTTTCATCGTTGTAACTTTATAGCATGCCATATCCTCTTTAATGACAATATAATCATTGGTCCAAGATTGTTCATCATACATTGAAGAAGGGCTCAAGACTGATACGTTCATTATATATCATTACCTCCTCTGGATGGTGCATTATCTGTTGAGTTCTTCCAGTATTTTTTTTCTGTGTCTTTACATCAATCACAGCATCTGGAGACTTTTTTGTTTCACTCCATTGGTCCAAAGTTGAATGATACATGTACATTTGCACAGTATAGTTATAGAGCTGAATAAAGCAGACTTATACGTTGGGCAACTATTTTCGTATCTTTGCACTTTATAAATTGTCTGGCATTAATATTATTTTAGTTGGCAAAGAACAAAAGGATAAAACTGGGAGGATTACTTAGTAACCAGAGGAGGAGACCAGTAGGTAGAATCAGGCTCAGTGAAACGAATAGCAACAGAGATTAGCTGGTGCAAGTTATTGATAACTGGCGCACAAGGTGACATATTGGTAAAGGCATTATTAAATGCAGTCAACGTCCACTTGAAATTGGGAGCCAAGGCAGAGCACAAAAGTGTGATGTAAATATTCTCTTCACCACCCCCGCCACTGAGAGGAAGAAGATTCATGAGCATGACCACCAGATTCAAGGACAATTTCTTTTAGGTCATTATCAGGCATTGATAAACCTCAAAATAGTAAACTTCTGTTGCCTTTGCTCTGTATCATCTGTCCTCTCTCTGTATTTTGCATCACTGCTGTACAATGACTTACATGTACTGTGATGCAGTGTCTACTGGTCTGTCACTGCATCTTGGTGCATGTAAAAATAAATTTGAATTTAAACTTGATTAACATCACCATGCTACTTTGTCAGCAGACACCCTGTGTTTTTAAGTTTAATGCTCTAGTTGATCTTTTCTCTGAAGTTTACATTGCTAAACAACAATGAAGGATTTGAAAGGCCCTCACACCTACTCAACACCTGCACTGTTTAAAAGGGGTCATCCATTGATTCCATGCAAGTTACTGTTTTGTTTATTGTCAGTTCTAATGATTCCACATTCTTCAATGTTTTCAGTGATTATTTTAAATTTGAGAGCCAAAACAGACTGAAATGGCAGTTGCTACTGGAGGCATGGTTGGCGTAGTGGTTAGTACAATGCCTTTACAGCGCCAGCAAAGTCAATGGATGACAGAGAGGCTAAAACCTCCAGAAAAGTTGAAGGGTCATGCTCGGGTTTGGTGTTCTTTATCCATGAGGGGATCCAGGAAAGGGGGACATCCTTCAATACATTTAGAAGACTAGATGTAGAGACTTGCAGACTTTATTCAGACTATGGACTTCTTACTTAATTATAAATTTTCTATGTTTCCAGCTGATATATTTTTAAGTTACTGTAAATAGTGCAGGATCTATAGTTAATGTGATTAGTGGATGTTATAGACAAATTCTCTGTAGTGTTAAAATTGAGTAAATACAACCTTGCAATACTTTGTTATATTATTATATTATACAACACTCTTCATTATTCAACTCAAAATACATCATGGAGACCACCAAGACCAGGTTTCATGAGACTTCCTTGTCGCCATTTTTGATGAACTCTGGCACCTAAAAAATTAGCACTGCATCCTTGGATAAGAGTAGAGATTATGGAGGCATTGGTAATGATCTTTCAGGAATCAATAGATTCTGGCATGGTCCCAGAGGGCTGGAAAATCGCAAATGTCATCTCACTATTCAAGAAACGGGGAGGAAATAGAAAGGATAGGCTGGTTAGCTATCTAAACAGATAGGCTGGTTAGCCTGACATCAGTGGTTGGGAAAATATTAGAGTTGATTATCACGATGAGGTTACAGAGTACTTGGAGGTACATGATAGGATTGGCCAAAGCCTGTATGCTTTCCTTAGGGAAAACTTAATGACAAATCTATTGGAATTCTTTGAAGAAGCAACAAGCAGGCTAGATCAAGAAATAACAATGGATTTTTAAAATTTGGATTTTGAAAAGAGCTTTGACAAGGTGCCACACATGAGGCTACTACACAAGTTAAGAGCCCATGATGTAACATGAAACATACCAGCATGGGTTGAACTGATTGGCAGGAAACAGAAAATCAGAAAGCAAGGATGGCTCCCATAGAGATTGATGCTGAAGCCATATCTTTTTATCTCATGTATTAATGATTTGGATAATGGAATGAATGGCTTTTTGGCCATATGTGAAGATGATTCAAAGACAGGTGGAGGAGCAGGTAGTGTGGAGGAAACATGGAGGATGCAGAAGGACTTGGACAGATTAAGAGAATGGGCAGAGAAATGGCAAATGAAATATAATGTCAGAAATTGTCCAGTCATGCACTATGGTATAAAAAATAAATGGGCAAACTACTTTTTTTAAATGGGGAGAAAATTGTATATACCTGATGCAAAGGGTCCTGGGAGTCCTCCTGCAGGATAGTCTGAAGGCAAATTTGCATGTTGAGACAGTGTTGAAGAAGGCAAATGCAATGCTGGCATTTATTTCAAGAGGATTAGATAAGAGCAGGATGTGATGTTGGGGCTCTATAAGGCACTGGTGAAACCTCACTTGGAGTATTGTGAGCAATTTTGGGCTTATCATTTAAGAAAAGATATGCTGACAGGAGAGAGTTCAAAGGAGGTTCACTAAGATGGTTCTGGGAATGAAAGGGTTATCATTTGAAGAGCGTTTGACAGCTCTTGCCCTAAACTCATTGAAATTTAGGAGAATGAGGGGGGATCAAATTGAAACATTTTGAATGTTGAAAGGAATAGACAGAGAAGATGTAGAAAGGCTGATCCCCATGGTGGGAGAGTCTAGACAAGAGGACACAACTTCAGGATTGAAAAGCATGTGCTTAGAATAGAAATGTGTAGGAATTTTTTTCAACCAGTGGGTAGTAAATCTGTGGAAGTTGTTACCATAGGCAGTTATGAAGGCCAGGTCACTGGGTATATTTAAGACAGAGATTATAGATTCTTGATTAGCCAGAGCATCAAAGGTTAGGGGAAGAAGGCTGGGCAGTGGAGCTGAGTGGGAAAATGGATCAGCTCATGATTGAATGATGGGGCAGCATCGATGGGCTGAATTTCTACTCCTATGTCTCATATACAAGTTGCATCCATTTTACACCATTTTGCTTTCAAACACATTCCAGACGGAATTATAATTGAACAGCAAGCAGCATGTGAAAGCTGCAAGATATACGTTTTAAAATCAATAAACAATAGATGCTGGAATTAAAAACAGAAAACATTCAAAAGAGGACTCATGGTCAGGCAAGATTCATGTAATGAGAAACATAGTATATTTTTTAGATCAAAGGTAATTGTCAGAACTGAAAACAAACTTGTTTTCTCACTTTCTTCATTGCGGAGAGGTGGACAGGACACTGGGGCTAGCTCGGGTAGGATGAGGCCAGAAGTGCTCTTGCAGCAAATACCTGATGAAGTGATCTGATTTACAAGTCATGAGGAATGTCAAAAATAATGAACAGAAAGGAATACATTCAAGCTGTGAAATTCAGTGCTGGGGGAAAAAAAAATGGCCTCAGATTAGGCTATCAAGATGTAGAGAGAACATATAAATCAATAAAGAAGTGAGTCATCTGAATTGTTGAATTCATTATCAAATCTGCCCAGGCAGAGGATGAGGTGTAGTTATACATGAGTCATGAGGTTCTGCCTTATAATAATGATAACAAGTTATTGTCATTTATATTGTACAAAGTAAAATTCTTACTTGCTGCAACTAACAGGTGCTTTGTAAAAAAAAACCACAAAAACAACTACAATAATGTACTTAATTAGATTAAAAAGAGATTATAATCACCAAAAATATGACAAATATTCCCAGTTAACCTCGTGCAAAAAATAGACTTAGCAAAAGTGCAGAAAATCCTTTAAACATGTCAGAGCAGTCCCTGATTCGTATAACAAGGGGCGGTACAAGAGCTTGATAATAACCTTGCAGTGTGAGTGAGTTGGTAAATTAAAGTCACTGTCAATAGGAAGTTCAGGGTTGTCCTGTGGGTTGAATGAAGCTGCTTTTTCAAGTGGTCACCGAATCTTGGATCAGGTATGGGTTTGAGACTATGCACAGGAGAATCTCTAGAATGTGCATTAAAACGTGAACATTAAAATGTGTGGTTGCAATTGTGGCTACAGTCTCAACCATTGATCTTCCTGGGGGTTATATGTATGAAAAATATTCTCAGTATTGGAGTCATCAAAAGCAAAACATTGTATTTCCTAGAAAGCTGAAATAATTTAAAAAATTCAGGATAAATTCTGCAGGTCAATCAAAATGTGTGGAGAGAATCAGAGTTAACATTTCATTGGTTGATCTATGTGTGTGCCATCATGATGTGTGGCCAATTTTGTTGTACTTGTTCAATGACAATAAAGGTTATCTATCTATCCATCTAACTGAGTTTGGTTGACAGTATGAGTTCTCCCCCTTCATTTACCTTGTATCACAACATTTACCAAAACCCTCAATACAAAAGTTTGAAGATGCATGGATTACAGGATCCAGTTTCACTTCTACCATCCACTCTATCTTCCATCTGCCTTCTGCAACTATGATCAAGAAATCCATATTCGGTAGGAGTCAATCAGAAACAAAACAGGAAGTGATTGATTATCTCTTTGAATTTCAGTAAACCAACAGATAATGCTTAGAAGAGCATTCTTGGCTCAGTTGCATGCAATTTCAACTTCCCTTCCCTGTCCCAACTCTAAAGTTTGTTGTAACCAAAGGGTGATAGTGGGGATGAGCTCCCACTGAAATACAAATGCTCTTCATGGCATGGGACTCTCTGACACCCAGGACCAATTCCTGGCCTTCATGTGTGCCACAGTTCTTATGCCCGGCAGAGCTGTTCACACTGACAGGCGAAGGGGAAAAGGCGGGCCACTGGCACCTAGAAACCAGTTGGTCCAGGCAGTCATTAATCACAGATTGTAACTCATGTAGAAGAGGGAAAACTCCAATTTCAAACCTCCACTGCCTTGTGGCTACATCCGCTCATGGGAAAAGCTTTGGGAGTAAATCTCAAAGTATAATCCAGCGTCAGAGTCCTGAAGGCAACTTACTCTGCACCCAGCACCACCATGGCAACTCCTGCAATGCTGCTGGCACCAAACTGTATTGACTTCCATTGTTTCTTTGGACCTGTCATTAGCATGGATGGAGAGGGGCATCCCACTGCATGTGCAACAGACAGATCTCCATATAAACTTTTCCCTGGCTTGCACCCTGGAGAGATCATTCCAGCTTTTGGTCCCACTACACATGTTCATCAGGACCTTCTCCACTGCTAGAGTGAGGCCCAATGTAAACAACACCAAATATTCCACCTTGGCTGTCTATAGCCTAATGGCATTAACACAACACTTTCTAATTTCAGGTAATGAGTTTTCTCTCTCTCTTCCCAGTACTCCCTTTTGTTCCCCCTTCCCAACCATTCAGACCCAGCACAAAAACCATTCTTATCATCCCATTCCCATCTCCCCACTGGATTCTTTGACTCTCTCCACTCTTTCAACACCCCATCATTCCTCCTGGTTTCTCTTTACACCACTATTCTCGCCTTAGTTTGGTATGCAAAAGTGCTGGAGAAACTGTAGGTCATGCAATATCCAAAGCAATTAAAAGGAGGTAGAGGTTTCGGGATTGAGCCTTTCATCAGGAGTGTCATAAATCAAGTGAAATCCTGAATAAAAAGGTGAGGGAAGGAGAGGAAAGGGAGAGGAGAGGAGAACAGGCTAACAGGTGAGTGGTTTGAGAGGTTATAGGTGGTTGCAGGTGGGAGGATAGAATTGAGATACAATGGGGAGAGGACACAGGGTAAAGATAGTTCTTCATAGTTCATGAAGGAAAAGAAGGGGGAGCTGGGCAAAGGGAGACAGAGGGATGATGGTAAGATAGACACAGGGCAAGAGGGATAACAGAAATTGAAGGTCCATATTTTGGTGTTGGGTTAGAAACTGCCATGACCACCATTTACCACCATTCTTACCTTCTCTAGATATGAGATTCCAACACCGCCAAACTTTGTCCTCAAAACACCTATTCCACCTATATGAACTACTTCTTCGCCTGTGCCAGGGCCTGTTCTCTTTGCATTGTTTCTCTTCTACCTTTCCTCAGTCCTTCGTTCAGCCTAAAATGTCTGCTAGTTTTTTTTCTCTCTCACTGACGCTGCTTGAGCAGCTGAGATTCCAGCATCTGCAGTCTCTGGTGTATCTCCAGTGCAGAGATGTGGCAGTGTATTGAGTTCTCATCATGTAAATTGTAAACTATAAATTTAAAGCAGGACCAAGGGAGAACAGATCCCTTTATTGTGGTAGGTGACCCTTTATAGACTTTGAAGCATAACACAATTTTTGTTTTGTTTCCTATAGCAACCATCTACCGGATGTTATGTGTGATATGGGATTCAAATTGATAATAACATGCAAGCAATTAACTCATTTTACATATATTGGGTTTGCTCGATGTAAACGTAATACAATAACAATTACCGACAAAACTTTACACTCTTGTTTGTTGGTTGAGGGGTTAAAAAGTGGCACCACTGGCCAAAATTTATCAGCCTCCATTCTTTGCCCTATGTACAGCAAATGGCAGGTGAGAAAAAGGGTCCGACTGCTGAAAGACATTCCTGTGCCTTTTTTGGGTCAGGCCATGGGCATTTGGAGGTGGACCTCCGGAAGTGCCAATGCAGTTTTTCACGCTTTCCTTTCAGCAATTCATCCTTCAGTCAGACTTCATAACTTGCAACATTTTTTCTATCAATTAGTCAACCGCAATGTAATGTCCATTTTAAAACCTATCATTTGAAATTTCCTCACCAACACCACAGTAGCTCAATTTCCATTGTATTGCTGTGAAAATTTCTATTTTGTGCACCATCGTAATGTTCCTTGGGGCTGGGAATTCCACCCACGGCCTTCTTTTATGAAGAAAGGATAAATGCTCCCACTGATGTCAATTATAATTTTGGGAGGTTTATATGGCGTAATTAGATATACACATTTTATTCACTTGTGGATGTTTCAGGTTGTCTCATCGATATAATTAATAAGCGGATCACATTACAACCTCAGATATCAATAAATGCCAAAGTCCCAGCAACAATAACAAAATTACTGCTTCAGTCATTGTGTTCCCTCAGTGCTTTGTGAGGCAGAAGTCAACAGATTAGGTTGGCAGAATCTGGAAGAGCAGTTTATGCCCCTAATTAGAATTAACTCCCTGTATGGTTTTTCATGAGTGCACAGAGGATTATGATTGCCAGCAGCTCTCAACTGTTAACTTCTCTCACTTAAAACTAAGCCACATTTTTGGCTCAAAATTTACAAGCTCAGGAACAAAGAGTGTGCAAGTGGACTCAAGCAGAACAGCAGGTCGTTTGGAAAGAAATGCTGACCTAAATGCTAAGGCCGCTGAAGTAAGCAGCAGGATGGAAACCTCTGGTGCAAAGAGAGTGCTTAAAAAACAAGAAGCAAACCAAAAGAAAAATCAAATGTCAAAATAATTGGAGAAGATTATCTTCTTCTTCTTTGGCTTGGCTTCGCGGACGAAGATTTATGGAGGGGGTAAAAAGTCCACGTCAGCTGCAGGCTCGTTTGTGGCTGACAAGTCCGATGCGGGACAGGCAGACACGATTGCAGCGGTTGCAAGGGAAAATTGGTTGGTTGGGGTTGGGTGTTGGGTTTTTCCTCCTTTGCCTTTTGTCAGTGAGGTGGGCTCTGCGGTCTTCTTCAAAGGAGGTTGCTGCCCGCCAAACTGTGAGGCGCCAAGATGCACGGTTTGAGGCGTTATCAGCCCACTGGCGGTGGTCAATGTGGCAGGCACCAAGAGATTTCTTTAGGCAGTCCTTGTACCTTTTCTTTGGTGCACCTCTGTCACGGTGGCCAGTGGAGAGCTCGCCATATAACACGATCTTGGGAAGGCGATGGTCCTCAATTCTGGAGACGTGACCCATCCAGCACAGCTGGATCTTCAGCAGCGTGGACTCGATGCTGTCGACCTCTGCCATCTCGAGTACTTCAACGTTAGGGGTGTAAGCGCTCCAATGGATGTTGAGGATAGAGCGGAGACAACGCTGGTGGAAGCGTTCTAGGTGCCGTAGGTGGTGCCGGTAGATGACCCATGATTCGGAGCCGAACAGGAGTGTGGGTATGACAACGGCTCTGTATACGCTTATCTTTGTGAGGTTTTTCAGTTGGTTGTTTTTCCAGACTCTTTTGTGAAGTCTTCCAAAGGCGCTATTTGCCTTGGCGAGTCTGTTGTCTATCTCATTGTCGATCCTTGCATCTGATGAAATGGTGCAGCCGAGATAGGTAAACTGGTTGACCGTTTTGAGTTTTGTGTGCCCGATGGAGATGTGGGGGGGCTGGTAGTCATGGTGGGGAGCTGGCTGATGGAGGACCTCAGTTTTCTTCAGGCTGACTTCCAGGCCAAACATTTTGGCAGTTTCCGCAAAGCAGGACGTCAAGCGCTGAAGAGCTGGCTCTGAATGGGCAACTAAAGCGGCATCATCTGCAAAGAGTAGTTCACGGACAAGTTTCTCTTGTGTCTTGGTGTGAGCTTGCAGGCGCCTCACATTGAAGAGACTGCCATCCGTGCGGTACCGGATGTAAACAGCGTCTTCATTGTTGGGGTCTTTCATGGCTTGGTTCAGCATCATGCTGAAGAAGATTGAAAAGAGGGTTGGTGCGAGAACACAGCCTTGCTTCACGCCATTGTTAATGGAGAAGGGTTCAGAGAGCTCATTGCTGTATCTGACCCGACCTTGTTGGTTTTCGTGCAGTTGGATAATTATGTTGAGGAACTTTGGGGGACATCCGATGCGCTCTAGTATTTGCCAAAGCCCTTTCCTGCTCACGGTGTCAAAGGCTTTGGTGAGGTCAACAAAGGTGAGGTAGAGTCCTTTGTTTTGTTCTCTGCACTTTTCTTGGAGCTGTCTGAGGGCAAAGACCATGTCAGTAGTTCCTCTGTTTGCGCGAAAGCCGCACTGTGATTCTGGGAGAATATTCTCGGCGACACTAGGTATTATTCTATTTAGTAGAATCCTAGCGAAGATTTTGCCTGCAATGGAGAGCAACGTGATTCCCCTGTAGTTTGAGCAGTCTGATTTCTCGCCTTTGTTTTTGTACAGGGTGATGATGGTGGCATCACGAAGATCCTGAGGCAGTTTACCTTGGTCCCAACAAAGCTTGAAAAACTCATGCAGTTTGGCATGCAGAGTTTTGCCGCCAGCCTTCCAGACTTCTGGGGGGATTCCATCCATACCTGCTGCTTTGCCACTTTTCAGTTGTTCGATTGCCTTATATGTCTCATCCAGGGTGGGAACCTCATCCAGCTCTAGCCTTAGGGGCTGTTGAGGGAGCTGGAGCAGGGCGGAATCTTGGACTGAGCGGTTGGCACTGAAAAGAGATTGGAAGTGTTCTGACCATCGGTTGAGGATGGAGATCTTGTCGCTGAGGAGGACTTTGCCGTCTGAGCTGCCCAGCGGGCTTTGGACTTGGGGTGAGGGGCCGTACACAGCCTTTAGAGCCTCGTAGAAACCCCTGAAGTCGCCAATGTCCGCGCTGAGCTGTGTTCGTTTGGCCAGGCTAGTCCACCACTCATTTTGGATCTCCCGGAGATCTTCTCCGGGAGAAGATTATGGAACATAGAATAGTACAGCCCAATCTGGGCTCTGGGCCATGGGCTCTGGGGTCTGGGCTCTAGGGTCTGGGCTCTGTGCTGTGGGCTGTGGGCTGTGGGCTGTGGGCTGTGGGCTGTGGGCTCAAGGCTCTGGACTCTAGGCTCTGGGCTGTGGGCTCTAGGCTCTGGGCTCTGGGCTCTGGGCTCTAGGCTCTAGGCTCTGGGCTCTAGGCTCTGGGCTCTAGGCTCTGGGCTCTAGGCTCTGGGCTCGAGGCTCTGGGCTCGAGGCTCTGGGCTCTAGGATCTGGGCCCTGCAGCTCAGAATCACAATCAGAATTTATTGTCATGGACAAGTCACAAAAAATTTTGTTTTGCGGCAGCGTCACAGTGCAAACATTCAGATAAACTACCTTACAACAATATATAAGAAATAGTGCACAAAAATTCAAAGTAAAGAAATGCATTTGGTTCATTAATCATTCAGGAATCTGATGGCAGAGGGGAAGAAGCTGTCCTTGTGCAACTGAGGGCTTGACTTTACGGTCCTGTACCTTTTCTCTGATGATAGCAGAGTAAAGAGGGCATAGTCTAAGTGGTGGGGGTCCTTGAGGATAGACACTGCCTCTTGCCTCTTGCAGATGCCCTTAATGGAGTGAAGTCTGGTGTCTGTGATGTCGCAGGCCGAGTTAACAACCCTCTGGAGTTTTTTTTTTTTCTTTTCCTGAGCTCTGGCACCTCCGTACCAGACAGTGATGCTGAACCAGGCAGACTCCACATCAATCTAATCCTTCCTTCCCTCATAGTCCATAACCTTCCATTTATCTTACATCCATGTGCCTATCTAAGAGTCTTTTAAATATCTCTAATATACCAGCCTCCACCACCACCCCCAGCGATGCATTCCAGACATCCACCTCTCTGTGTGTAAAAACCTTACCTCTGACATCTCCCCTACACTTTCCACCATTCAACTTAAATGGTATGGACTATAGCCACTCCGGAAAAAGGTCCTGACAATTTCTCTCATGATCTTTTTATTATTGTAATTAATAAAATGCAATGAACAAAATGAAGATCAAGCTTCATTCCTGGATTCATTTTTCAAAACATGGATGTTATTGACATATATCAATTGCTTTTGTCCATTCTTAATTTCCTTGAAAAGGTGGCAGAGAAGTGCCTTCCTTTATGATAGAAGACCTTCTGACAAAGGTACGCTCATGTTGCTATTGGTTCATGAGTTGCAGAATTGGCATGAAAGAGCAATAATTACTTCCAAGTTAGATGCTGTATAACTTGGAATGGAAGCGGTACATGGTGATATTCCTACACAGTCAATGCCCTTGTTCTCTTTGTTTGAATAGGTTCCAGAATGAGTAACTGTAGGTTTTGCAGATGGTGCACACTGCAGCTTGTGGTGGAGGGAGTAAATTGTTCAACTACAGGATGAGGCACATATTTAATGGACCAAGCTGTCTTGGATAGTATCAGCATCTTGACTGTTTTAGATGCTGCAGTAAAGCAGTATATTCTGGCATGCATTTGATAAATACTAGCAGAATGTTGTGTAGTCAAAATAATGGCACATCACACCTAATCTTTCATTTGCTTTTGTCGCCAAATTAATTATGTGGCTGATTCAGTTGAATTTCTGCTCAGTGGTCACCCTCAGAATAACCATGATGGGAAAGTCACCAATAGTAATGGTATTGAATATCAGGAGTAGGAAGTTAGATACACTTTTTATGGAAAAGGTTATTACCTGACACTCCCATGGTGCCAACATTACACTCCAGAATTAACCATGCTTGAAATTCTTGACAATTACAAGTATTAATTACTTAATTTACTGAAGAATCATGAATAGAAATGAACATTATTGAATCATCCATGAACATCTCTATGCCTGACCTTATAATGGGAAAAATGTTATCGATGAAGCAACTGAAGATGGTTCAGGCTAAGAACTTTGGTAGCAATGTACTGGGACTAGAATGATTAACTTCCAACATGCCTTACCAGCTTCTGATGTGCAAGGTATATTAGAGTGTTTTCCATTTGATATTCACTGACTCCAATTCTCCAATAACTTCTTAATCTTAAGCATAGATAGTCTCACCATACCTTTAGAATTCAATGTATAGTCTATGATTGTAGTGAGGTCTGGAGTTTAGTGATCTGGATAAAACTCAAACTGGGTATCAGTGTCCAAGCTACTGTTGAAGATGCTTCACTTAAAAGCACAGTGGCAATATTTTAATGAGCAAAAATAGGTTAATTAAATTCCAATTACCCAGATTATATTTGTTCTTTTTTTTAATGTGGGATATACAAGGAATATTTTTGGACTCTCCTCCTCCCTCCCATTAGATGTTTAATTATCTCCAAGCATTCATGTCTCCTTGCAGGACTCTAGTGGTTTGATATGACAGAATGATTCTTGAATTGCTTAGTAGTGTTTTATAAAATAATACTGAAAGAAATTCAATTATAGAGCCACCAAGCATTAATCACATTAAGGAGAAAATGATCATCCATAGCTGATTCATGGAACAGAGTGCTATCTGGCACCCATCTCTCAGGGTGGTGTCACAAGCTTTATCCCTTGTAACCTGGCCATAGTAATAGATCTCAAAAAATCATTGAGAGATCATTTTCCAAAGACCATTATGTTTCTGCACAAATAAGCAATAAAGGTGGAATTCACAGACAATACATACATGAAATTACTTAATTTTAGAGAATCGAAAATGGCACGTTAAATGTTGTCATATATATCTAATATGCTTTAATTTTGACTTCTGGACAATAGGATATGTTGGCCTCTTACCTATTTCAGCATTTGTAGAAGGAAATAATACACATTAAAAAAATCATTAGAAAAAATAACTTGATCTTCTGCATATTTTTCACAGAATGGAACACGATTTGGGACAAAATATGGCCAAGAAATCTTGAGTAGCTGAGTCGCAGAAGAGAAAAATGGCAGGGATTTTTTTTTCCTGCAGCAAAAGAAATGATGGTACATAATCTAAAATGTATATTTGGTGATGCTGTGATGAACCCAAAATAATATTTCAATGAAATACATTTTCACATCCAAATATGGTCCAACTCCACTGTCACTGATTCACCTAAGTTGGTCAATAGAGAAGGTGTTATCATGAATAAACTTGACTTCATAATGAATAAAACAGTGGTACAGAAACAGGTGGCTTGAAGAAATGTAAGACCCACATGTTTCACACCAGCAACTGAGGTTAAGGTCTCAATCATCTCATTGTATAATTGAGCTTCCATCCTATTCAGTCAGCACATGGTAAAAATGCATGGTATTTTAAGAAGACAGGAAACACACAATTAAGAATCGAGATATATTATTTGAATAAGACAGAATTTGACATAAATTTTAAAACAAATCTTTGAGTAAAATATCAATGAAACATGATTTATCCAGTTGTACAAAATGTCAATTTAATCTTTTCAATAAAATATCCAGATATTTGTGTTCTGAATATTATAATGTTGGCCTACAAACTGGGTGAATGCAGAAACCAAGTAAATATCCAAATTGCAACTGGTAAAATGAGTGGAGCAGTTTTTGAGTAGTTATTTGAGATGTTTTAGGTTCTTCCATCAGTAAAGGAAGAATAGAAAGGAGGTTATCTTGGACAGATGTTTTGTGTAAAGATTTCCAAAACAAGATTGTACCAAGGTTTTGTTAAAACAAGCTTAGAAACCCTTCCAAAATCTCATGAGACATCATTAAAATTTCTGGCTGCTGAGATTTAATAAGCCTGCTGTTGAATTCTTTAGCATTGTTCCTGAAATTGGAAAGGAACTGTGAAGTAATATGAGGAGAATCAATGTATTCAGAAATCTCCCAAGTAGCGGTAACTTTATCTTGGTTTTCAGTAGAATTTGCTGAGACAGACGTGGAAACTCCTGAAGTCCAACCCAACATTGATTATATTTCCTTCTCTCAAGCTTGAGAATATAAAACATTGACATCTAAGAATGCAGATTCTTCAGCTTTCTCATTAGACCAGCTCGAAGGATTGATAGTAACTTGTTTTCACATCAGTTTTATGGGAATTCTCCATGCTTCTCAGGAATTCACCATGGTTCTCAAAGTTGGAGTGTACATCCCCCCAGTGCTAAGGCTAATGAAGCAATCTTGGAACTGCATGGGGCTATAAACTAACTGCAGACCACACACCCTGATAGACTGATTATTGTTGCTGGGGATTTCAACCAGGCGAACCTGGCTTTGCCTCGAGAGAGGTGAACACATTGGACATTGTGTATATGAATATTTCTGACACATATTGGGCAGAACCCCCAACCCCATCTTGGATATTCAGACCACATCTCTGTAATACTAATCCCTGCATACAGACCACTCATTAGACATTCCAGACCAGTTCCTTCGGAGTGGATGACAAGGTTTCCCTAGAGGTGACAAAAGCCAAGCTGTGTGAGGAAATCAGGGAAACCAAGTATGTGCATGACCAGTGCATTAATAGACACTTCCTGTACAGCAAGGTTATGCCAAAAATATGGAAGGGCATTCAAGATATCACCAATCACAAGACTACACCATCTTCCTGTGCTGGTGATTCCTCCCTCCCAGATACACTGAACAACTTCCAAATGTGTTTGAGGTGAAAATTGAGGTAGCGGTGAAGACCACCTCTCCTTCGAATGATCAGGTGCTGTGTCTTGCAGTGGCCGATGTGAAGAGAGAGTTAAGCAACAAGATCAAGCCAAAGAAAGCTGCTGGAGTGGATAACATTCTGGTAGAGTGCTCAGGGGAGTGCTCAGCTAGTAGACGTTCTCATCGACATTTTTACCCTGAGAAGACACCACTATTGTTCCTGTGCCAAAGATGTCATCTGTGTCCTGTTTCATTTTCTACCATGCTGTCACACTCACATCCATCATCATGAAGTGCTCTGAGAGGCTTGTCATGGGCACATCAATCTCCTGCTGCCCCCATTAATGGATCCCCTACAGTTACAGATCCAACCACTCTACAGATGATGCCATCACCACCGCCCTCCATCTTGCCCTCACCCATCTTGAAAACAAAGACCTGTATGTTTGAATGTTGTTTATTGACTTTAGTTCAGCATTCAATATAATCATGCCTCAGTACCTGATAAGGAATTGAGCCTACTGAGTGTAAACGCCTCCCTCTACAATTGGATTCTTAACTAACAGACAAGTGCAGAGCCAACAACTTGTACCTGAATGTTAATGAAACAAAAGATCTTGTCAGAGCCGCCTTCTGTCTGGTTTGGTTTTGCAAGCAGAGATAATCAATTAGTCTTTCTCTCTAAAAGAGAGGGAGAGAGAGAGAGACAGAGAGACAGAGAGAGACAGAGACAGAGATCAGTCTACAGTGTTAGAAGCAGCAGAGGCAGCTGGGACTAGAATAAGACAAGCTGGCAAGCTTGTGGAAAGCCCCATTTTGGAAGATGGTCTAGTCAAAGCCCTGTGGTTCATTCAAGAGGAGAGGACTGGCTGTCTAATGTTTCACTTGGAATAAGAGAAACAAAAAGGAATTCTGTGGTGACCTAAAAGAAAGAGATTATCATCTGGAGAACCCTGAAGGGCCAAGTTTCATCAGCAAGACACTGAAGTGGCAGATGGGAGTACATCATTTGTCCTGGAACAACAGATCTCTCTCTGAAAACTGACAAGAACCTTCCTAAGTGGTAACCATTTACCTTTCAAGCACCAAAACCTAGTGAACTTTATAAATGCTAAATTCTGTGCACAGTATGAGAATTGCCTGCAAACAGTGAACTTGGAGGATGAGAAGTGAGATTGGACTATGAACCAAAGAACTTTTCTGAACTTACACACATATTACAGACTTGTATGCTTAGAATTAGAAGGGAGTTAAGTTAGTTTAGTTAAGTTAAAGTGTGATTCTGTTTTCATGGTTAAAGATAATTAAAAGCAACTTTTGTTTAAGTAACCATTTGTCTTGGTGAATATCTATTGCTGCTGGGTTTTGGGGTCCTCTGGGCTCATAACAACACTCTCTCACCTTGACAACGTGAGGATGGTATGAACAATAAATAAAGGTGACTTGACTTGACATATGGATTTGTGGTGATTTTTGGTGATTTGTGGTGATTCAAGTTTATTATCATCAACCCAACTATATAGGGCCTTTCTGGACCATGAGGCACACACAAAAAACACACAACACATCCTACATAAAGATCACATAAATACTCAAAATAAATATATGTAACTATTTGGGATGATTGTACCAGCCCCACAGCCTGCAGGAAAAAAGCTATTACCCAGCCGGAAGTCCTGATTCTGATCCTCCTTTACCTTCTTATTGATGGTAGTGGGTTAAAGATACTGTGCACTGGAAGGGAAAGGTCTTGTATAATTCATTGAGTCCTATTTAGACAACAGTCCCTGTCAGTGTTGGCAATAAAGGAAAGGGAGACCCCAGTGATTTTCTCAACTTTTTAAATAATCCTCTTTAATAACTTCTGATCTAATGCTTTGCAGCTACTATACCATTAATGAGACCCACATTGGAATGGCAGACCAAGTAGGTTTGAGGTGAGCCATTCGTTTTGCCACTTACTCAGGGCGTCTGTGTTCTCCTGATACATGGGGTTGATGTTTACACGATGCTACTTCTCTATTTTAAATGGACCTGGAACAGAAATTTCTGGGAGCCAATCGGGACATGTGCTTGTCCATGAAGTCTTTGACTACCATCTTTAATCTTTTCTGAGGATTAATTCCCTCACTCTGCATCCTTCACATCTCTGATTGTCATTCTTTCCTTATCTTGCACACCTTGCACCCATGATGAAAAGTAAAGGGAAGGGGTTCAACCTTGATAAGTCAATGAGAATTGTATCCAAGGTCCATCTTAAAACTTTAACAGGAGTTTTATATGAGCTTAGTAACTAGGAATTTTTTAATTGTTCACAATCTTTTAGAAGTATCCCTGGGTTTGTTTGTGAAGGGGAAGCATTTTAGCAAGGATGCAAGATCATTCAAAATAGGTGCAAGGATTACATTAAAAAGTTATTAGGGATGAAGGACTTCAGTTTTAAATTTAGACATACGTGCAGCATGATAACAGGCCATTTTGACCCATGATCCATGCCACCCTATTTATACCCAATTAACTTATTTATTTCAAATGGTGGGAGGAAACCAGAGCCCCTGGGGAAAACCTACATAGACACTGAGAGAACTGATACATTTCTTACAGTCAGTGCAGGATCTGAACATGGGTCCCGATCTCTGGTGCTGTAAATGCGTTATGCTAACCGCTATGCCAACCATACCACCTTTTTGTGTTTTGTTCTGTATCCAAAGAAATTGGGTCTGATCTTATCAGAAGCTTTAACAGTTATATTCAAAAGTATGAAACAATGAACGAAAAGCTACTGTTTCCATTTGCAAAAGAGGAGCCAAATCAATGGCAGTTAACAGAGGAACCAGAGGGAAGATGAGATTATTTTCTTCTTACAATAATCTTAATGCTCATTTTTTCATTATCTGCAGATAAGAGATTTTTAAAATGATCTCAATTAGATATATTTTCTAATAGGACTAATAAGAATTCAATGGATGTAATTTTTAATTTATAACCTTTCTATGAATGATTCATTATCTAACATTTATGATATGTTGTTGGGAATAAGAGCGGCTCCCTCAGATAAAATTTCTGAAGAAACTTGGAATGTTATTTTCAAATTGGTTAATACTTCTTTATGTGCCCACCACTCTTTCCTGCAATTTAATGTAGTCATGAGGGTTCACATGCCCAAAATCAAACTATTTTATTTTTATTCAGATATTAAGTCAAGTCACATTTATTTGTCATCCATACCATAACCATTGCAGTGTACAGTGAAAACAAGATGGTGTTTCTCCAGACCATGCTGCTGGTTATTTACATGGCTAAATTAAAGCATAAACATTTTTTTATATATAATATATCACTTATAAATGTCATACTACATATGCTAGCCCAGTGTCCCTGGAGTTCAGAAGCCTCATGATTTGGGGGGAAAAAAATTTCACAATCTGGTCATGAGGGTCCGAACGCTTTGGTATATCTTCCTAGATAGCAGGATGGAGAATAGATTTTGGAAGGTGCGTGTGGAGTCCTTCATGATGTTTATGGCTTTCCACAAAGAGTGGCCATTATAAATGTCTATTGTGGCAGGGAAAGAGTCCCTAATAATCCCATCAGTTGCCTTTACTATGCGTTGCATGGACTTGCATTCTGGGATTGTGGAGTTCTCAAACCAGACGTTTTTGCGGTCACATAGGATGCTCTCAATGCATCCCCTGTAGAATGTAGTGAGGGTGGAGGGCTGAAGCTGGACTTTTCTCAACTTCCACAGGAAGTAAAGGCATTGTTGGGCCTACTTGGTAATGAATCTGGTGTGGGGGACCAGGAGAGATTCTCCACCAGGTGCACGCCAAGGAATTTGGTGCTCTTGACTACTTCGATGGTGGAGCCATCGACGGTCAGCAGAGAGTGATGCCCCTGGGCTCTTTTGAAGTCCACCATCATCTCCTTTGTTTTGTTGACATTCAAGTGTAGGTTGTTGCCTCTGCACCAGGTCCATAGGTGTTTGAACCTCCTCTCTAAGCCTTCTCCTCACTCGTGCTTATGATCCCCACCACAGTCATGTAATCAGCGATCTTGTGATAAATACAACAATGAAGATACTTCATTCATTCATATGTTCTGGACATGTTAGAGTCTTCAGAACTATTAGAAGGAAGTATTTCAAATATTCTCTGCACATTTTAAAATTAATTTTAATCCAAATCCCTCAACTACTTTATTTAGAATGTTGGAGACAGTGACATCTAAGCTGCATGTATTAGCTTTTATTTCCCTTATGGCTAGGTGGGCAGTGTTGCTCAGATGGAGGGACATTATCCCGCCTAATTATGCTCAACGACTACGTGAGATTATGTCATGTTTAAATTTAGAGAAGATTAGATGCTGAAATTCCAATTTGAATTCAAATTTTCAAACACTTTAGGGACCCTTTCTGAGTTATTTTTAAATCTTTCATTTGTTATGAAGGAAGAAATGTCGACTAATGAGGTACCTTATCATTCTGATAAGAATTCTGTCTTTCTGATTTTTGGCCAAACAGCTTCTTTCTTGGTAGTGAGTTTAGATAATAATAAAATAATATAACATCAAAACAATATAATCTGTTTGATTAAAATGTGGGGTTACCTTGGATGAAATGATATGATTTAAGTGTAATATATTTTCTTGACTTTTAACATGTACTCTGTATTTTTGGATGTGAAATTTCAATGTTAATAAAAATATTTAAAAATAAACAATAATGCTCTGAAATAGCTTGCCTGACAGACTGGAAGAAGCAGATTAAATAATAACTTACTCAAAAGCATTGTAGAAATTGAGATGTTTGCCAACCACTGGGGAAAGAAGAGGGGACTGCATCTAACTGAATACAGAATTACTTTTAAAGAGGCAGCACAATGATGATAGGTTGAATTGCCATGTTAATTAGCATCTCAAACTAATGAAAATCGATATTTGTTGTGGTCTGATGACTGAATGGAAGTAATGACATGGAATGAAATGTGGTGTAATGCTGACACTATGGGATGAAAGTATCTCCTTGATATCAAGGCTGAATTTAAGATCTGTGACAAGCTGTGCCGATTCATCACTGATTTGGAAAGTTTTCACTGATAAGAGTGAACCCTTTCATGGCAATTTAGACTGGTAATGCTGGCTTTGTTCACAATGCGAAAACCTTGGGTGGGCTGTAGAATAGACATGAAGGATCCAGAAGAAGTTACAACCAGAAAGGAAAGAATAATTCTTTGGCACTGGATATAATATGCTTCTTGTTGCAGCTAATACACTACTTACATTCTGCTTCAACGCAACATTCACTTTTTGCATGTCGCTCTTGCCGTTTTGCAAGGATGCAATGGAAACACACTGATGCATTCCTGGTGCTGTTTCTCTAGAACCATAGAATGACAGGACTAGAGTGAGTGGAACCCACCACCTCTTCTGTACAGCTACAACCTCTGAGACTTCACTATCTACATAGCTTTTTATCTGACCCATTAAAAGAAAAATGAGTGATGGTGAAACTCCTGAGGCAAGACTGAGAGGTGAAAGAAAGTTGTGACATTAACACAGAAAGCTGGTTATAATACAAACTAGGAGATAAGAAGACTTTTGCAGTTGTTAACCTATTGTTTGGGGTGAACAAAGTTTGTCTACAAGAAAGAAAAAGAATTGAGATATCCATAACATCAAGTGCCCCGAACAGTGGAAAGTAACTTATCGAGTTTGTGACAAGACCGGTAGTTTGTTGTAGAAACTAACTAATAGAAATCCAAAAAGGATTAACCTTCAAACAAGACCATATAGAGTGAAAAAAAAAGTTCCAACTTCTTTTCCACATCTAAACATTGATCTGATACATTTAATCTCCATCTCAGTTTCTGATGTGTAATGTACAATTGTTATAAAAAATTATAATGGAGTAGTCTATATTTTCTTTCTTTGGCTTGGCTTCGCGGATGAAGATTTATGGAGGGGGTAAAAAGTCCACATCAGCTGCATGCTCGTTTGTGGCTGACAAGTCCGATGCGGGACAGGCAGACACGATTGCAGCGGTTGCAGGGGAAAATTGGTTGGTTGGGGTTGGGTGTTGGGTTTTTCCTCCTTTGCCTTTTGTCAGTGACAAAAGGTCTATATTTTACATTAATAATGTTAGACATAACTTCTTTACATAAATATTGCCAGACCTGCTGATCTATTGCTACACTTAAATCTTGTTCTGATCTTTCTTTTGAATTTAACAAACCAACCATAGGTGTTTGTTCTTGTAACAACATATATGCTATTGAAATATTATTGTTAGGACATTTTGAAAGTATTACTCCTAAATTATCTTTGTCAGATTTTCAATTGAAATTTGTTAAGTTAGCATTAGTAATGGCAAGGAAACGTGTTGCTGTTACATGGAAAACAGATGTTTCATTAGCATTAGAAAGATGGCATACAGAGATTCAAAGTTGTATTCCTCTAGAAAAAAAACATAATTTATGGGGTAAATATTCATATTTTTCTTATTTGGAACCCATATGTGAGAATAATGAGACTAATGCTTTATTATTATTATTATTATTATTATTATTTTGAATCCTCCTAACATGTGAAGATTTTCCTAAATGAATAATAACTTCTGGAACAATATTTTTTTTGGATCCTTGAGTATCATCTGAAGCAATCCAAATTATTATATAGCTTTGTTATTATGTATATTATGTTTAGATTTTAGTCATTGGGATTAATTTAGGTTGAGGGGGGTGAGTGTTATTTTGTTTAAGTTTTAATTTTTTTTTCCTTTTGTTTTTTATATATTATCGACATATATTTCTAAATATTGTAATATTGTAATTTGTTATTATTTGTTATAATTATCACATATATATGTTAATTAAAATAAAATATTCAAAAAGAGTTTGTGACAAGACATCAGTGAGAGAAGTGTTAAACAAGTGGATTGAAGATGTGCATTGGAAACATGTGCTAGTGGTTATTTGTTTGAAAGACAACGTCAGCAAACCTCTTCAAAGTGCAGCATATGGTGAGGAGGGTAGTGAATGCATCTTTATTTAAAGCAAAGGAGCATTTTAAAAGGAGTTTGTCTTGAAACTAACTGCCAAGGCTGCATCCGCAGATAATAATGTGGAATGAGCATCTTGAATTAATTTAGGAATAAGGGCGAGAGTAAATCAAACATTGAAACAAATCAAATGGTATCTGTGATGACAAAAGGTGTCAGTTAATGTTTCAGATTACAAACTTGCATCAGAACTGAGAGGGAAGAGGAGAGGTAGAGACTGGTAGGTGACGAGTTGAACTTGATGGAGAGGGGGTGATGGGCAGGTGGAATCAGGGGTTGGGGTGGAGATTGAGTAAATTGGATGATGGGTGATGAAAACTAGGTGGACAGATGAGTGTGTGTGTGAGGAATCTCCACGGATGAGTGTTACTGGAAATGCCTGAAAGGGAGTATTTACTGAAGTCACTCTGCTATGTAGATAAGATTATTTTATGATTGAAACTGAAAAGGATACTGAGAAGATCAAACTCATGTCAGCAATAAAAGAAGATGTCAACATTCAAGGCAGTCAAGTGTTGGCTGCATTATAAAGGTGTGTTATTGTATAAGTCAAAGAAAACTCGGGCTTTAGAAAGGAAAATAAGTATTTGCTCTCTGTTTATTCACAATCAGACACAAAGGCAATTATTCGTGGATTCATCCATTAGTTCCATAAGTGATTCATTTGCAAAGATGAAAAACATATGCTGGGAAGGAATAACATTTCTGTTGATCATAAATAGTGATCTTCAACCCCCAGTGAGTCTGCAGCTTCTTATTCTGATGTAGATGTTGTCCTTTTACACCCAAACCACATTAATTTTAGACATGCATTTTGACCTACAGCACGGTAACAGGCCATTTCAGCCCATGAGTTCATGCCACCCAATTACACCCAATGAACCTAGAATCTCCGGTATGTTTCAAACGATGGAAGGAAACCCCATACTGAAATGGGGAGAACGTACTAACTCCTTGCAGACAGTGTGGGATTCAAACTCAAGTCCTGATAGCTGGCACTGTAAAGGCTTTACACTAACTGCTACACTAACCATGCCAGCCAATCATTATCCTGATTCAAATTCTCAACTGGCCTGTATTAAAGATTTTTTAATCACATCAGGCATATTTTTGTATATGTTAGAATTCCAATGAATACTGAGTTCGATATTAATATGTGGGGATGATTTCTGTGCCAATAATGGTTAGACAAACATTGCAAACTAACTGAAATTAAACCCATAAATGGTAATTATCTGACAAAATTTGTTGAAGTTGCCAATTAAGTTTTTCACAGCAAACGGGTAGAGCAGTTGAGTCTGACATGTGAAGTAGGAGGTGAAGGCTTTGGTGACACATAGGAAAAGTGTGCCATAGAGAAGCTCTGAATGCTGAAAAGTTGGAACAACTGGAAAGTGTGATACTAAAGCATATGAAGGAGAAAGGGTCAGGGAAGTGGGGTTGTGACTTAAGAACAACACATACCAGGTGAAGCTCCCATTGGAAGAAGTCAGAAATTTTAAAAAAAGGAAATTGATTGATGTCTACGAGGTTAGTAAGGTATTTGATAGCTGGACCATTAATACCATTAGTGTATTTGATAATGGTACCTCATGGATGGCTGATTCAGAAAGTACAGGTACATTGGAACCACAGTGAATTGATAGCTTGGACTCAGAATTAGCTTCCATACAAGACAACGGCTAGTGGTGGAAGCATGTTATTCTGGCTGGAGGTTCAGGAACAGTAGCATTCCTCAGGGATCGGTGCTGGGACAAGTGATCTCACCCGCAAGTGTGCACAAATGCTCTGTGTGCGCTCACACACTATCACAAAACAGACCGCATGTGTGCAATGGTTTCCTTTCTATGCGCGCATAGGCCATTTGTGCATGAGTATAGCTTAGGGGAACACAGGCTGGGACCCGTGTTATATGTGAGCTATATACTGTATTCATGGATGAAAAAATAGATGAATGAGTGAATGTTTACGGATGACACAAAAATTGGAGGAGTTGTCGATAGTGTGGAGGTCAATTCACAATAGGATAAAGATCAGTTAGAAATATGGGTGGAGAAATGGCAGATGAAATTTAATGCAGGCAGGTGTGAGGTGTTGTTTTATGGGAGATCAAATTTGAGGTGAAAGTATACAATTGATGGTGGAACTCTTAAAAGAATTGATGTACAGATGGATCTGGCAGTTCAGATCCATTGCTCCTCGAAACCGGCCACAAATGTAAGTTGATAAGGTGGCAAAGAAACAAAAAAGGAGGAGTGCTTGCTTTCATTGGTCAGGGTATTGTGTATAAGAGAAGCAAAGCCATGTTACAACTACATAAATGTTTGGTTTGGCCACATTTGGAGTTTTATGTCAATTTGGTCACATCACTACAAAGATTGTAAAAGTTTTGGAAAGGTTCCAGAAAAAGGTTTACCAGAATGTTGCTGAGTTTAGAGCATATGGCCTATGGGAAGAGGTTGGACAAACTTGGGTAGTTCCCTCTGGAGACTGAGGGGAGAACTGATAGAAGTTCATAAATGTATAAGATAAACTGATAGTGAGGACTTTCTGAATTTTTACAGGATAGAAATATTGTAAACTGAAAGACATGATTTGAAGCTGGGTGTTGGGGTAAGGTTGAAGAAGATATGCAGAGAACCTTCTTTGCCTGGAATAGCCTGCCAAATATTGTGTGACAGCAGATACAATATAGCATTTAAGTCTTTCAGATAAACACATGGATTTTCTAAAAATACCATGATCAAGCAGCAGAGTTTAATTTGCATTTCATGTTCACAGCTTCATCATAGTTCTTTGAATGTTCTATAAGAGATGTTTTCTTTGTTGTCTAGATTGTTTGTAAAATCTCTTCAAAATATTCGTTCAGGTGGCTTGCAATTATTCAGCATGGGTAATCATATTTCTCCATCTATCATGGACTCTGACCCTCCGAATTGTAGTTGTTGCCTCCCATTTCTAACCATGATGTTAATCAATCTATCATTTTAATTCTCTGCCTGCCACGGCTTCTTTTCCTTCTAGTTTTCCAGATGTAACTAAATGTTCTAATGTATCACTTTGCATGATGTGTCCAAAGAATTCTGATTGCTGTTTTCTGATTCTTTTAAGTAATTGTGGAGCTCTGTTAGTCAGAATCAGACACACACAAGGTAAAGACTGTACAACAAGCTTTAATCCACAAAGACTTCCACAGAGCCAGGCTGGCTGTAGCTGGAGTACTCTGAGTGAGACTTAGGGAGACTGGCACAGGCTTATATCCCAGAGGGTGATTGACACCTGACCGGGTGGGGTTTGATCCGTTCAGGCTAACTGATTGACAGCCGGCCAAGTGTTGTCCTGTCCCCTTACATTCCTACAGGTACAGAGGTTTCCCCCTGCAGTAGGCCGGCGGTACACTCCTGCATTTACAGAGGATTCCCCCTACAGTAGGCCAGTGGTGTACTGACACATTCACCCTTCTTTAAAATTGTCCCGGGGGTGGCAGTAACAAGGAATCGTACCCACTATACAAAATACAATATTTACAGATTTGAAATGATCCGGCGGTCGCCAGGGTCCCTGTGACCATCGTAGAACTGGCTCCTGGTCACTGGTCGGAGGGGAAGTGGGTGGACTGGCGGCTGGGGTCTGTGTGTCAGGTGTGGTGCCGCACGGACGGGTGGCCGAGGGGTCCAGGATGGACGAGTGAGAGTCCTATTGGATGGGTGGGTGGGGCAGGTTCGTCACCCAGGGCTGAAGTGGGCCCCTGATGGTCAAGGAGGTCCTGCAAACCCCACAGCTGCCTGAGGACAGGGATGTATGCCTGGTCGGTGTTGTCCTGGGCTGAAGGATGCTGTGGAATGATGGGTGTTCCTGCTGGTGCCAGGTCCCTGGCTGAGACGGTGTCCTCCCTGCCACTGCCGAATCTAACGTAGGCATAGTTATGGTTTGTGTGTAGGAGGAAGACCTGCTCAACCAGGGGTTCAAACTTGTGGGTCCGTATGTGCTTATACAGGAGCACCGGTCCCGGGGACGTGAGCCATGCTGGGAGGGACATTCCAGTCGCCGACTTTCTGAGGAATGAGAACATCTGTTCATGAGGGGTCTCGTTGGTAGCCGTACGCAGCAGCGACTAAATGGCATGGAGCACATCAGGCAGGGCATCCTGCCAGTACTCAACGCTTTCTCTTTCCACTTGAGAGCCAGGAGGACTGCCTTCCAAACCACCGCGTTTTTGCATTCCACTTGCGCATTGCCTCTCGGGTTAAAACTCATCGTGTGGCTAGTCGCGATGCCCCTCGCTGTCAGGTACTGGTGCAGCTCGACATTCATGAAACTAGACCCCTGGTCACTGTGGATGAAAGTGGGGTAACCACTCATGGTGAAGATCTGCCCCAGGGCCCTGATGACAGTGGCATTGTGGAGGTGTCTGGGCAAGGGAGGCGAAAAGGAAGTGTGAGTACTCGTCCACTACCGTGAGGAAGTAGACGTTTCGGTCCGTGGAAGGCAGGGACCCTTTGAAATCCATGCCGAGACGCTTGAAGGGCTGAGTGGCCTTTACGACATGGGCCTGGGGCAGGTGGAATAAACAGGATTTACATTCCATGCAGACCCAGCAGGCCTTGGTCATGTCCCTGACGTCCCTGATGGTATTCGGCAGGTTCCGGTACTTAATGAAGTGGTACAACCTGGTGACACCCAAATGGCAGAGGGATTCATGCAGAGCCTGCAGCCTGTCATCCTGCATAGACACGCGGGTCCAAGAGAGGGCATTGGGGGAGTTATTAAACTTTCTGAGGTGGTACTGGATGTCGTAGCTGTAGGTTGCCAGCTCGACTCTCCAGCACAGGATCTTGTAGTTCTTGATCATACTCTTGTGGGTAGTGTTAAACATGAACACCACGGCCCGCTGGTCAGTGAGGAGGGTGAATCTCCTTCCGGCCAGGTAGTGATGCCAGTGGCAGACCGCTTCCACAATCGCCTGGGCCTCCTTTTCAATGGCAGAATGCCCTAGCTCAGAGCTGTGGAAGGTCCTAGAGAAGAAAGCGATGGGGCGCCCCCCTTGGTTGAGGGTAGTGGCGAGGGCTACCTTGGAGGCATCGCTCTCCACCTGGAAGGGGGTGTCCTCATCCACAGCCTGCATCGTGGCATCCATGATGTCCTGCCTGATGTGGATGAAGGCTGCCTGTGCCTCGGGTGGGAGGGGAAAAGTTGTAGCACTGGGCCAGTGGGTGAACCTTGTCTGAGAAACGAGGGACCCATTGTGAGTAAAAGGAGAATAGGCCAAGGCACCTGCGGAGGGACTTTAGCGTGGGGGGAAGAAGTAGCTCCATTAATGTGTGCATCGTTTCTGGATCTGGACCGATGACCCCATAGGCCACGATGTACCCCAGGATGGCGAGGCAGGTGGTGCTAAACACACACTTCTCCTTGTTGTAAGTGAGGTTTAGCTCCCCGGCCATCTGGAGGATTTTCCCCAGGTTAGCATCGTGATCCTGCTGGTCACGGCCGCAGATAGTGACATTATCCAGATGCGGGAACATCGCCTTTAGCTTGTGCCGCTTTACCATGCGATCTATCTCCTGCTGGAATACGGAGACATTGTTTGTGACCCCAAAGGGAATTTGGCAGAACTGGTACAGGGACCTGTCTGCCTTGAAGGTGGTGTAGGGCTTGTCCTTTGGGTGGATGTGAATTTGGTGATACGCCGACTTCAGGTCAATTGTGGAGAAAACCCGGTAGCAGGCTATCTTGTTGCATGTCGGCTTATCTTGGCAGGGGGTAGGCGTCCAGTTGGGTGTACCGGTTAATGGTCCAGCTGTAATTCACGACCATCCTCAGCTTAATTCCCCCTTTGACCACCAGGACTTGGGCTCTCCAAGGGTTGTTACTGGGCTCTATGACACCTTCCGCCAGGAGTCATTGCACCTTCGCCTTGATGAAGTCTGTCTGTGGCACAATAGCGCCTACTTCTGGAGGTAATCAGCTTGCAGCCTAGCGTAAGATGTGGGAAAAGTGCCAGTGGGGTGATGCGTAGTGTGGAGAGGCTGCAGGGCTGGTCGGTTGTCATGCTGTGTAACGTGAATAGAGGTTGGGGCCCCTCTGAAGGCAAGAATGACACTCTGCAGGTGGCACTGGAAATCCAGGCCTAGGAGGACTGGGGCACAGAGTTTGGGCATGACCAGGAATCTGAACCCCGTGTTTGTCTCCCCTTCCACAGTTATATCGGCCGAGCAGCGCCCGAAGGTACCAACAATCTTACCCTTGGCAGCGAGGGTGATCGAGCAGGTGGTGGGGTGGACTTTCAATCTCAGAGAGTGGGCCACGCTTTGGTGAATGAAGCTTTCAGTGCTGCCACTGTCGAACAGGCACTTTGTTACCTGTCCGTTGACTTGCACGTCCATCATAGAGTGCCCGAGGTCGTGAGGGATGTCCCTGGTCAGAGTGGTGACAGCCAGGACCATCTCAGGGTCAGAGTCATCACTCTCTGGCTGTGTGCAGCGATTTATAGCATCTGGAAGTGAGGGGAGCATCGGCCGTGGGGTGCGGTGCACGGCAACCGATGACATCTGGAGGCATGGGGTGCATCGGTGGGGCAGCCTGGTCATCGCCCATGTTGACCACGTTGTTCCCGTCTTCATCAGGGGCCCTCCATGCCAGCCGTTGTCTGGCCCAAGATGGCGGCGGCACTTGGAAGCCCACTGCATGGCTGGTCTCCTTCCCCAGCTGTGTTTGTTGCGCTGAAGGAAGTGACGTTGTCGCAGCCGGCTGAAGTGATGCATTACATCAGCCGGAAGAGATGTCACACCGTGAGCCAGAAGTGACATCACTGTAGTTCTTGGCGAGAGGCACTAGCGAGGGCAGGGGATGGTCCAGGTGCTCAGGGCACACGCTGCGTTCATCGCTGGAGGGGCCAAATGCTGCACCTTCATTGTCGGGGAAGGTGGAAATCATAGCGGGTCAATGGTGCCACCCGGCACACACACGTGGAGGGATCTGCCGGGGAGGTGGGGAGGTCATAGAGGGCTGCTGAACTGCCGGCTGGTTTTGAGAGGCACACTTTAGCAAAGTGGCCTTTCTTGTCGCATGGGGAACAGTACTGGATCCTAGCCGGGCAGTTTTGGCGCGATCGTCGATCTGATACACACTAGGACCCACAAGTACTTTCAGGGGCGTCGGGCACCTGCCGCAGTGCTGTTCTCCTCCCCAGCTCAATCTGGGGCTGCAGCTGCAGTGTGAGAGGGCCATTAGGGAGCATGGAGGAACCTGGAATCAAAGGCTTCGATGTGCAAGGCTGCAGCTTCCAGGGTTCAGACCACTTCCACTGTTTTGGTCAGGGCATAGATACTGTCTTCCAGCAGCTTCTCCCAGATGACCCTCGAGCGTAGCACTCAGACAAAGGCATCCCGGATCAGCCTCTCGACCTCCTTTGCGCCTACCCCAAGTTCAGCCAGTCACGGTCGGGCCAACTCTCACAGGTATCCCAGGTAAGACTCAGCCATATCCCCGAGTTGTTGGGTTCGGGTATTGTATTGAGGAGGTACCTTGCACAGACCGCATTCATGGGGGGCTTGTACAAGTTCTCGAGAGTGTCCATTGTGCTCTTGTATGTGGAGCAGCCTTTGCTTGCCTGGAAGGCGTGGGCATTCAGCTTTAACTGGAGTAGCACCAGCCTCTTCCAATCTGAGTCCAGGATGCCATCTGCGTGCGCCTCAATGATTGCCTCGACCAGGTGCCGCTGAATCTCAAAGCGTGTCTGGGCTTCCAGGTGGCATAAGTCGACTTCAAGGCTCCTTGCGCTCAGGAATTTTTCCATGGCAGCCGTGGGAAAAATTTGTGGATTAAATTGTGGTGCGCTGCTAGTCAGAATCAGGCACATATAAGGTAAAGACTGTACAACAGGTTTTAATCCACAAAGACTTCCACAGAGCCAGGCTGGTTGTAGCTGCAGTAACTCTGATTGAGTCTTCAGGGCAGGTGCAGGCTTATATCGCAGAGAGTGATTGACACCTGACCGCGTGGGGCTTGATCCGTTCAGGCTGTCTGATTGACACCCGGCCAGGTGTTTTCCTGTCCACTTACACTCCTGAAGGTACAGAGGTTTCCCCCTGCAGTAGGCCGGTGGTACACTCCTGCAGATACAGAGGTTTCCCCCTGCAGTAGGCCGGTGGTGTACCACCACAGTAATGCATGTTTTGTTTTCATTCTCTATAGAAATTCTCTGTTTGTTATACTGTCCGTATATGATATGCATAGCATTCTTCTAAGAAACCACATCTCTGCTGCATTGATTCTTTTTTTTCATTGCATTTGTGATGGTCCATGACTTGCAGCCACATATCAATATAGGAAGAATGTAGCAGCTGAGAGTTCTAAAATATAAGAACAATATTAATGTTTGAATTCCAAACAAATCCAATCTACTTTTCTCTAGGATAGTGGTTCCAAACCAATAGGATGCGGTGGGCCATGGAAACTTCCCAACCCACTGAGGTCATGGTGGGTCTGAGGTTATGTCTCAGTCCTCCCGGGTGACCTTGGGTGAGGTGGCGAGCAATCTGCCACTGAGGTCAGTGAGGTCATCTGGCCATCTCTCAATTTCAGAGGGTTGGTGTTCAGTACTCAGTCACAGTTCATATCAGACCTCTACACCAGACAGATTCAGATTTATTCAGAAGTGTGTGTTTTCTGTCACTGGAGACAAATACCAGAGGTATCACAGTGTTTTTTGACCCTGAGGACCCAAAAAAGAACAATATGTGTGGAGTGTGCACCAACGATTCTCCTGCCATGTTAGGAACAAAAAGTGCTATCAAAACTCTTGTACTAGTCTATCTCCAAAGCCCTCCCCACTATTGAGTACATCTACATGGAACACTGCCATCGAAGAGCAGCAGGAATCATCAAAGACCCACACCACCCAGGACATGTTCTGTTTTCGCTGCTGGCATCAGGAAAGAGATATAGGTGCCACAAAACTCGCACCAGCAGATTTAGGAACACCTGCTACCCCTCCACCATCAGACTTTTCAACAACAAACTCAATCAGGGAGTCATTTAAGGACTCTGACTTGTGCACTTCATTGATTTTCCTTGCTCTCCCTGTACTGCATTGTCTGTTTGTTTACATTCTTTATCTGTTTACAGTTCTTTTAATTATTTACATGTTTATGCTATGTACAGCTTATTTTTTTGCACTACCAATTAGTGGTAGTTCTGCCATGCCTGCAGGAAAAAAAAAGGAATCTCAGAGTTGTATGCAAAATCGTTTATGAACTCTATGACATAAAACCTGAAATCTGAAAATCATTGTTGCTCACTGTGTGCTAAATCAGTAAAGCTTTTGCTTCAAACTCCTTCCATCTTCTCTTCGGGCTGTTCTTAGTCAAGTCATCAAAGTAGGCCTTTGAATTTTCGGTTGTTCAGTTGTGTGAAAATATGGATCCAGAACTTAGGAACATGCTCTACTACACCAAAGTGTGATGGCTATCAACAGCAAAATTGTGGGGCAAGTGTTTGAACTGTGTGAAGAATTACAGTTACTCTTGAAGATTAAAAAAAGTATGAACTAGAAATTTTCTTTGATGAAAAGCTGTGGGAATTTCATCTTGCCTCACTTGTGGATACTTTTTTGATCAATTGAATGAATTAAATCTCAAGCTGCAAGCCCAGTGATACAACTATCATCCAGATTGTTGATTATCTCAGTGCATTTATACAAAAGCTTGAAATCTGGAAACAGCTGAGGGAAGAACTTGAATCTCTTTCAGCAGTAGCTGTTATTTGAATGGATGCTGATATTGCAAAGGAAGTTGTCTCGCACCTCAACTGCCTCCGAGAAGAATTCTTCCACTACTTCCCAGAAATCAGCCAAGAAGGACTGGGACTGATGAGGAACCTTTTCTGGTTAAAGTCAACGAAGTCCCTCATGATCTGAAAGATGAACTCGTTGACCTTCAAAACAATTCTAGATGCAGAGATGTGCTTGGGATTTCATCTATCTCTAAGTTTTGGCCAAAAATGATGGCTAGCTACCCCAACATTGCGAAGGTGATTCTGCTCTTCACAACCACTTATCTTTGAAAATCAGGCTTTTTGATGTTGCTACTCTTGAAGACAAAGGCATGAAATCACATTGAAATGGAGGCAGATATCAAGTGTGCATTATATACCACAGAACCAAGGATGTGGAAACTAATGGAGAAACTTCAGGATTAGGGGTTTCATTAAAGTGGCTTGAGCTTTGGTTTTGTTTGAGAGGTTTTTTTTTTTGTTTTCAGTGCAGACTTGCAGTTTTGTTTTGTTCTTTAAAAAATTTTTAAATAAAATACTTCAAATTTTATAAAGATCTGTTTCTTACAGAGCTGTCTTTGACTTGAAATTAATCCTCAGTCATTGCCATGTTAGGCCATAAATCAGGTGGACTTAGACTGAAAAAGATTGAGAACCACAGCTCTAGGAGTTCAGAATCAGAGTCCGACCAGAAGTTATTGTCATGAATAAGTCTTGAAATTCTGTTTTGTGGCCGCATCATAGTGCAAACATTCACATTATAACCATCTTACAATATTACTATAAAAAATAAAAATAGTCATGCATGAAAAGTAAAGCAGTGTCTGTGATTCATTAATTATTTAGGAATCTTATGGCAGAGGGGAAGAAGCTGTCCTTGTGCCATTGTGTGCTCATCTTTCGGCTCCTGTACCTTTTCCCTGATGGTAGCAGAGTGAAGAGGGCATTTTCTGGGTGGTGGGGGTCTTTGAGGATAGAGGCTGCCTTTTTGAGACACCACCTTGATGGTGCCTGTGATGTAACAGGCCGAATTAACAACCTTCTGGAGTTTACTCTTGTCTTGAGAGTTGGCACCTCCATACCAGGAAGAATGCTCTCCATGGTACATCGAGAAATCTACGAGAGTTTTCAGTGACATTTTGAATCTCCTCAGACACCTCACAAAATAGAACAACTGCTGAGCCTTCTTTGTGATAACATCAATGTGGAGGATCCAGGACAGATCCCTAGAGATATTGGCATCCAGGAATTTGAACTCCTCTCCAATACTGAGCCCTCAATGAGTTCCAAAACAATAAAACAAAATCAGGAATGGTAGGGTTTTAGAATAAAAACTTCCACAATGCATTGAGGACAGATGAGAAGATGATGATAGAAAAATAACTGATGATCAAACAATGAGAACAAAGACCAAAGACTGATGGACATTCAGCCAAGTATCTGCTAGGGAGAACATAGAAGGCTAGTGAATAATAAAGTCAAGAAAATACATAAATGCATATCAGGCATGGTGAGTGGAAAGGCAAAGAAGTGTAAGTCTCAATGAAGAAGATACAGAAAAAATAATAATGCATATAAAGAAACTTAATCTTCTGCAAACAGAACATATGTAACCTGGGTCTGAAAGTAATACGAGGTACCAGATATAATTATTAAATCTCAATCATTTTCACAACAGTACTATGGAAATTTGAAATCGGTTGTCATTGTTGGTGATCAATAACTCTAGCTGCAGGAATTCAGTGCAGGGGATCCATGGACAAAGCCTAAGACTCACACACTTTCAATGATTCTCCAGAAATGGGGACACTGACAGACTAATGGCAGAATGTTGCATTTAATTTGCAATCATAGCAAATAATGAAGACACATCTTCATGCAACAAGATAGGAATCATTTAGTCATGCACAAATAAGTAGCAAGTAATAGTCACACCTTAAATATACCAAGCAAGGACAGTCCTGAACAATAGAAAGTAAGATCAGCTACCCTTGACAATCGATAGCATTACAATAAAGTGGGTCAGAGTCTAGGCATCTAGCAGAGCACCACTTAATACTCCAAATAACTCAACCTGACCTCCACAAATGAGGAGTACAATGGAATACTCGACACATGCATTGGTGAGTGCACCTTTAGGAGCTCTCAAGTAATTCATTCTCATCCAGGTTGAAGTTACTTGGTTCTTTGACACCACTCACCACTTTAATGATGTTAATAATCCACTCATCCAGCTCATGTAATCTGCAATGAGTACCATCTACAACAGTTAGTTAAACAGATTACACCAACCAGATGAACAAGGACTGTAGGCATAAGATAACATTACCACCTCTTGTTTTCTTTCCAAATTACATAATACCCCATCTTGGAAATGGGTCATTGGTCCTTCATTGTTACTGGGTCTAAACCCTGAAACACTAACTCAATAGCATCACGAGAATACCCTGCTCAGAAGATCTGCAATTTGGTGCAAAAAAATTTCAGATAAACTGAGCATTTTGGATAATCCGACTTTGGATAATCGGAGTTGTACTGTACATGATAACAATGTGTTGTGTATGTGTGTGCAGCATGGTCTGTAGAAATGCTCTTTTGTCTGGTTGTCATACATCATCTTCTCAAGGGAAGTTAAGGATGGGTGTTAAATGCAGGCCTTACCAAAGATATTCCAAATCCAAAAAGTAAATAAAAAATAAAAATATAATTTATTTTTTTGCTGCAAATGGCTCATCATAAGTTACAGGGAAAGCAATTTGGAAAGAGATAGGTCAAATCATTTAGTAAGATTGTGATGGATACTGGAGTATGTGGAATATAGCAAGTGTCAGAAAACTTGAATAGAAATTATATTGGCTCTACTGATGTAGCACTGTTGCCACAAAGCTCCAGTCACTTGGATTTGATACTGACCAGATTTGAACCTCTTCCCTGTGAATGTGTAGTGCATATGAAACCAAACAAATTGTAAACTGCTTTAAAGAAGTAATGTAATATTGAGATATTTTGATATTTCATTTTATGAAAATGCTGTTGATTTTGAAGAATATGAGAATAGAAAGGAAGTAAAAAAAATCCGAGGTGGAAAAGAAACTTCTATTATTTTTATCTGATAAATATGATACAGTTGATAGGTGGATATATATCATTGCCCACTCTTACCTTTCACAGGTCAGCTAGCTCTTGAATATAATGGGCCATTCAGATATTAACTGCAGGAGAAAACCAATGGTTTTTGTGAAGTAAAGCTTTGTTACAGCATGAAGAAGATTAAAAAAACCTGCAGATAATGCAATGACAGCTGATAAATCACAACAGAATGGCTAACAAGGGGATAAGAGACAGATTTTAAGAACTGTAGACAAGGACAGAAAGGATCAGAGGAGAGAAGAATTCTAAAGAAACAGCATTGTCAAAGGACACATGAAGGAAGCAGGAAGAGTGAAGAAAATCAGTGCAGGAAAGGAAAATAAAGGCATTTCATTTTATATGACAACTTAATAGCTTGACTAATGCTAATGCCACTTCATGAAATAATTTAAATTGGGATTTAAAGTTGTTTATGAATATGTAAATGCTATAAATTTGCATTCTTGAGATAAGCTTCAGGTTTTCATTGTCTCGGATTCAGGCCTAGATGCGAACAAACCTCAGGGACTTTTCATGGACATTACGTTGAATGTTGAAGGGATGAATATAGCATGTTTTTCAAAATTTTCAAAGAATTCGAACAAGTCAAAAATACTGCAGGATAGTGATAAATTAAAATTGAAAAATAATCCATAAGATTAAAGTATGAAATTAAAAAAATTCTGGAAATGCATGTTAGGACAGGAGAAAGAAAATGTTGGTTTCGTGAGATGCTAATCAAAGCAACAGCATCCCCCACATTTAAGTTTATAATATTTCTACATACACTATTTTCTCTTTTGTAAGACTGAAGAATTGAACACTGTTCTCCTTTCTTCTTTCTCCTCTGAACCCATGCATGAAGAAGTAAATCAGCAATTTCTCATTGTTTGCATATTGTAACATTTATTTGTCTCCACATATATATTTATGTTTATATAAATCTCAATCTACAAGTGACTGGCATGAAGTTGATTGGCATAATTTCATTTCATTTTTTTTGGCAACTCTGCTTGAAACTAAATTGAAGTACGGAATAAACATCTTGATTATGAATGGAAAGGGTATGACAAATGGAGAATGTTTAATTGAAACATTGAGCCTAGCACCAGCACTTTTCCTTTAGTTGCCTCAGAATCTCAGCTGATTATATTAACTTCTTCTGCAAACCTTTCCCAGAATCATCGTTCAGTAAAATGTGATATTATTGTCAAGTTTTACGTATTCCTATTTTACAGTTTATTTTATTGCGTTGGACTGCCACTTCAAGAGAACACATTTAACAAAAGCCTGCAGGCTTTGGAAAGTGACTGTGAACTGGCAGCAGGTTTTGAACAACATGTTGCAAAATTGGATACATATGGAGAAAAGCCCTTGAAATCCAGGTGCAGGGACTATGTGACCAGCATATTGAAGAAGGAGTGCACAGTTTTGCTCAGGAGCCATTTTAAGGAGTTAGCACAAGCGCAATCAGCTCTCTGAAGAAGAAATACTCTGCTGGATTGGCCTCATACATGGTAATAGACAATCTATCTGATTTAATCCTGTTAGTTATAGAGGAATGAATATATAGACAATCTGTCTGATTCCTTCCTGTTTGTTATGAAGAAATGAGAATACCACTCTGTAACCAAAAGTGTGAAGGTCACTTTTGTTCAACTGACCCACGGAAAGTGTTGTACGTGCAGAAGAAATACTGCACTTGGATGGTAACCAGAGTGAGAGTCGATTGAGTTGGCTGACCCACAAAAATGGTTCTGGAAGCTTTGTGAACATCACTTGCTTTGTGTCCCCTACACCAGAGGGGAGTTTTGGTTGACACTCGTTCAAAAAGGCATTTCATTGGAAGCACCTTAACAAGGGTTTTGTAAGTTGATCAACATTCTGTCTCTCCCAGTCTCTTTCACCCAATTTATGAACTGTTAATTTCATCTAAAGCCAGCGTGTCTCATCCATCTAAGGACTGTGTGTCTCAACTATCTAAAGCCTGCGTGTCACATCAATTTTAAGCTTGCGTGTCATCACTGAATTTCTGAAATGGAACTTTGGACTTTGAACTGCCTTTCAAGAAATGTGCCTTGAACTGTGGTGGCTTGGGGTATTCTGCATGCAAACACACACCCACCCACACCCACACACATCCACACACACCCACACACACACCCACACCCACACCCACACACACCCACATACACACCCACACCCACATCCACATCCACACCCACACACACCCACATACACACCCACACCCACATCCACATCCACACCCACACACACCCACATACACACCCACACCCACACCCACACCCACACCCACACACACCCACACACCCACGCCCACACACACACACACACACACACACACACACACACACACACACACACATCCAGACACCCACACACCCACACCCACATACCACTATTCATCATACCACTCTTCCTACACATTTAATTTTGCATGAGGCGATTCAATCAAATCCTTTCCCTCTATTTAGGAACAGCACCATGGATAGCTCACCTTTCTCAATTTTGATTTTTTTTGCAACTGGTAATCAGCAGCTTCAACTTTGAATTTTATGCACATCACTCTTATTTAATAACAGCCGGGAGGCACAGTTGGCGTAATGGTTTGTCCAACGCCTTTGCAACGCCAGCGATCAGGACCGGATTTCGAATCCTGTGCTTTCTGTAAGGCGTTTGTATGTTCTTCCCATGTCTGTGTGAGTTTTCCCCAGGGGCTCCAGTTTCCTACCACCCTTCAAAATGTACTGGGTGTTGTAGGTTAATTGGGTGTAAATTGGTCAACATGGACTCATGGGCCAAAATGGCCTGTTACTGTGCTGTATGTCTAAATTTAAATTTTAAAAGCATCTTCAAATATGTTAAATTGTAATCTCCCTCATAAAACTAAAATTCTCCACCCACTGCTGCATTGCTGAATGTAATTTTATGAATTGAGAGAGGAAAATGGCCTTCTGATGCCCAAACAAATTCAGATTAGGCCTTAACTAGATGCCAGTAATTTTATCCAAGATATGCAGGAATGTGCTAACTGTTGGCTTCTATGTCATTTTTGTAATATATTGCCACTATTTTTACATGGTCTTGTGTAATGTAAAAACTAAATCTAATAATAATTTGAACAAATTATTCAAATCTTTCCCCTTTTTGTTGTTAGATTATGCCAATTGAATTTTTTCATAATTTCTTCATCAATAACAATGAGGAAGGAGAAGTCAATTTGTTGATGTTTACAAAGAGGTCGAAGTACTCGAGATGGCAGAGGTCGACAGCATCGAGTCCACGCTGCTGAAGATCCAGCTGCGCTGGATGGGTCACGTCTCCAGAATGGAGGACCATCGCCTTCCCAAGATCGTGTTATATGGCAAGCTCTCCACTGGCCACCGTGACAGAGGTGCACCAAAGAAAAGGTACAAGGACTGCCTAAAGAAATCTCTTGGTGCCTGCCACATTGACCACCGCCAGTGGGCTGATAACGCCTCAAACCGTGCATCTTGGCGCCTCACAGATTGGCGGGCAGCAACCTCCTTTGAAGAAGACCGCAGAGCCCACCTCACTGACAAAAGGCAAAGGAGGAAAAACCCAACACCCAACCCCAACCAACCAATTTTCCCTTGCAACCGCTGCAATCGTGTCTGCCTGTCCCGCATCGGACTTGTCAGCCACAAACGAGCCTGCAGCTGACGTGGACTTTTTACCCCCTCCATAAATCTTCGTCCGCGAAGCCAAGCCAAAGAAAACAAAGAGGAAAAGGACTGAATTGAATATTTTGGATTTGATATAAAATTTCTGGCAAAAAGAAAATCAATGCTTGTTTTTGCATGAAAATAGAATATTTAAGGGCTCAGTTTATTTCCATGGTTGGTAAGTTAATAAAGTGCAAGAAAATTTGAAGATGTGAAGGATACTGATAATATTGGATTTAAAATTTTCATTTGCCAAAATAGAATATTAACTACATGATAGGAAAGCCCACCATAAAATAGATAAAACACAAGCAGGATTTGGAAAGCCCTCCTGCTTGGTCCAATTCAGGGATGTCTCAGAAAGGAAAGATTTGTAGGAACATTTTCAATATGAAGTTATATTTAAGAATTTATATTTTGATAATCACACAAGATGCCAATTTCTAAGATAGAATATAGATCTAATTCTGAGTTAGGTATGAAGGTGACAAACATATATAACTGTCATTAATGACAATATTTCAGCCTCAACATCAGCATATTATTCTTACTTTAAAGTCACAAATGATAACATCCAAATCATTAATATGGAAAATAATGAAATGTTTATTCTTTAGGAAGTTATGAAGGGAATATTTAGTGACCACTTAGGATAAAATTTCTCTTTTGTCTTGTGTTCTGATGTAGTCAATATAATTGAGTTTGAGAATTTGAGTCCAATGCGTGACATTGATTACATACTTAACACATACAATGGATGACAAATTTTTGCCACTTTATATTTGCATTAACTCATTGCTTTTTGAAGTTTTTTGGGGGGAAGTATCCAAAAAAAACCTTTCCATGTTTCAATGACCATCTCAAAGATTGTATCATTTGTGTGACTCCAATAGGAATGATACCAAGAATTAATAGTGCTTTCATAATGCAAATTGTAAAATGGAATATAATTCTAGATTGATAGCAGCTCTTAATGAACTTGCAATGCTTTTTATTTACTTTAATTTTTTTAATCCACTTATGCAGAAAACAAAGAGAAGGGAGTGAGAGCTTGGTCCTAAAATCTGTTACCATGTTGAAGAATTTGATTCAAGCTCGATATTAATACATACAGTCATTGAAAATAGCTTTTATCTTCTTGGATTGATGTGTGGCCTGCAGATCTACAGTTTTAGTTTCAGTATGGATATTCAATAGTTTGTTTCTGAATGTTTAGAAAAGTCCATAAAATATTCCACTCTTTATATTTACTCTGACTAATAAGGACAACATTTAATCTTAGTGTAAGTTTTACATTGTCTATCCATGAAATAATCCTATAGGATTAAAGTGGCAACTTGACAGGATATGTCCTATTCATCCACTAATCCTAGAAATTTTCTATGACTTCAACTGTTGCTACTCTGATTGAACTAAACGGGAGAAGAAATAGCAATTAATCTTTCCCCGTCATGTTTTGTTAGTCTGATCTATTGATGGCAAGATTTTATTTGATATATTCCCAGAGGATTCGATATTATTTTTACTGAGTAATATTAAGGTTATAAGGCCAAAATTACATTTAAATATATATCAAATTGAATTTGTGTTAATTGTGATTGTCACAGAGTTCTGTGTTCTGTATTAGCCTATGTGTTGTGTGGTTTTATGTTAAAAAGTGACAGTTTGCCTTTAAGAGCCAAAGTGAAGGTGGACTGCTGAGAGAGTGGGAGAAGGACTGAGCATTTGCAGAAAATGAAAAAAAATTCCTGGACTTGGATGATAAATCATCACAAGGGGTGCTGAGGAGTTGAAGAAGGCCCAAACCATGAGTCATTGTCTGGAAGACAGTTTAGGATGTTAGGCATTTTAAAAGGAATTAACATTCCAAAGGCAGCCAGAAGGATCTGGACCAAGCCATTGTTCCTCTCTCTGCAAGCAACACAAGAAGACAACTTCGAATTTTGTCCCCCTCCCCCCCTCTCTCAAAGATCTTTTGGCTTCAGTTTACCAAACAAACTGAATTTTGTTTATGATCTTTGCTTCAGTTGAGATCGAAGTTTTATGAATCTTGTGTTTAAGTTTTTTTTTTCTTTGGGCTGGTTGGAAGTGTAGCTTAGACTTTGATTATGTATGTTATATTTAGGCTGGGGAATTTATTAGTTTTACACTGTTATAGAGATTTGCATAGTAACCAGTGGGCATTGTTATAAAAGGGGGGATTTTGAATTAAAGTTTGAATGTGATTTTTTTTTGTTAATAAAGTAATTGTTCATCTTTACCCCTGTGTGATATGCCTTTGTGGTTGTTGGTTTGATCTTGTAACACAATTGTGTATAGCAATATCATGGAAGTCAGAAATTGATTTAGGCATGGAAAGATGGCATGCTGAACTTCGTAGTTGTTTACCATTAGAGAAAATTACTTATAATTTGTGAGATAAATATCATATTTTGAAAAATATGGAGCCCCTATTCACAAAATGTTGGTTTGCACATGTGATTGACTCTCTGAAGACCTCACTTCTTGGTTTTCTCCAATAGATTTTTCTGTATAACAGTTTTATCTTTGGCATTCATCAGTTTTCTTCCTCCTATTTCTTTTATTTTTAGGGGTGGGGGGGGTTGGGAGGGTGGGGGGGGTTGGGAGGGTGGGGGGGGTTGGGAGGGTGGGGGAGGGTTGGGAGGGTGGGGGGGTTGGGAGGGTGGGAGTGGGGGATGGGAGTATATTACTACATGTAATATTTTAAAAAAAAAATATTTTACAATAGAATTTAATATTTTACAATAGAATAAAATATTTTACAATATAATTTAATTATATTAGAGTTTAAAATGTATAAATAAAGTATTCAAAAATAAGATTTTATTTGATACTTATGAAATGGATTGAAGTGTAAAAATATGTTGAGTCTAACTTCTTAACAGATACCAATCACTATTTATATTTGCTAACCTGTTCTCCTTTCCCCTTGCCTTCCCATCTCCCTATCCCCTTTCCCTCAGCTCTTCACCCCCTTCCCTCTCTATTCACACATTCCTCCTCCCCCTGTTTGCTGCTGTGGCCTCCCCACCTTCTCTCATCACCCATTCCCTCCTACCTTTGCAACCTTGGTCCTCCCCCCTTGCCTCCCCATTTTATTTCAGCACATGCCACTATTCTTCCATACTTTGATGAAGGGGTCAACCCTGAAATGTCAGTTATATTTGCTTTATAAAGTGCACTATTTGACTCGCTGAGTTTCTCTAGGATTGTGTTTTTTATTTTAACCACAGTACCTGAAGTCTTTCATGTTTTACTGTTATCTATATTTCATTAAGTCATAGTTTGGCCCTATAGTTCCATTTGTGAACTATGAGACTACTGGACAATTGGAACAAGATTATGAATATGTCTATATTCCATTCAGTTACTCAGTCAAGGGATATGCTTAGAGTGGCAAGCTGTTCAGACTTAAAAACCATTCAAATTGAATGAATTTGTGCTATCTTCAACTTCTCTTCTGTAAGACTCATTCTAGATTGAAAATTGGAGACTTCCATCAATCTGCAACTTTGCAGCAATAAAAAGTGATGGTCAAGATATAACAGGAAAATACCATGCAAATAAGAGCCTATTTCAGACTCAGTGAAGTTGTTTATCACTTTGCAAGAGTTTAACTCAACCATTCAATGTACATCATCCCTGATTTTTAATTCCATTAAATTTTATGGGCTGAGGGCTAATGCAAAGCAAATGTTGAAGTTGAATAAATTAATCACCAGGGTCTGAAAATTTGCAATTTGTGACATTTCTCTTAATCCCCTGATTTTGCTGGTTGATTTGCACATTAATAAGAAAATGCCAATACTTCTCCAGCTAGATTTAAACCATTAAACCTTCAGGAAGAGTTCAATATCTGAAAAAAAAGAATCCATTTAAAGCTGATGTCATTGAAATTTCTTTCTCTTTAAAAATATTTTATTGAGTTCAATATAATAATCCCATATAAATGTTGCATTACTATAACAGAAAGAAAATATCATAATGTATACATATAAAACCACACTAATTAACAATTTCCAATTTTCATTATGAATTATCAATAAATATGGTTAAATAAAAATGAAATTCACTTGAATTACATTATAAGCATTCTATTCATAACTTGGTAAAATATCAAATGATGTTATAGTCTAGGACATTCATACATAAACCATAATTAATCATCTTATTTTAAAAAAAAACAAGAAAAGCAAACTAAACTAATACTAATCTAATCCTCCCTCTAACACAGAGAAGAGAACAAACCATGAAACTGGATGGGATCACTACCTCCAGAAGGCTGTCAGAGCATTGCCAGGGCAGTTAAATAGCCTAAAACTGCCAACCATGATAATAATCTGTGAATGGACTCCATATCTTTGAAAATGCTATTGAAATCTTTTGTTTCTCAACTTAATTCACAATCTTCCTCATTGGTCTCTGCAATGGATACATTCCAACTGTTTGAGAGCTGAGTACCAAATCTGTTCTCCTTTGTTTCATCACCTTCGTCTTCACCTTCTTCTTCACTTATCTCGGTTTTTTGTAGAAAATGGATTTTATAGAATCTTCTTCCATAGCTCTAATGAAAGTTTGATTTAACTTCATATTAATTCACATTTGCAACATTTTCCTTTGCCAAACAGGCTAGATATCTACAGGGTGAGTCACCCTTGCAATCAGTGCCAAGAATATGTGTAATGATGTATTTTCCCATGCATTGATCCTTTTATTTTATAGTAAAGCAGCAAAATTTGGACCAGTTTTCCTTGGGGATGCCCATCATTAGTCTTAAAAAAAATGTGATGTTAAACTAGCCCATCTGTAAGGTAAATAACTTGCTTGTCCATTTCTTTACACCCCGCTAGTCCCCTTCACTAATATTATGCTAACAAACATAATGTTTAGTGGATTCATCCTTCACCCTCACCCCCACCACCCCCAATCTCAAATATTTAGCCAAGGTGGTCTGGTTATGAAAACATGTAACATGCAGAAAATTGAAAATCAAATGAGTTTTGATGCAATGTGAGAAAAAAACAAAACATTTAGAATGCATTCCATGCATCCATTTTTGCAAAATGTAACTTTCAAAATCCTTATTAATTAACTTCTCTCTAAAATGCCTTCACCCTCACATTGTAATCTACTTATTCCCTAATTATATTCCCCCACAGTTCCTCCCCCCGACACACACGCACACACACACACACACACACACACACACACACACACACACACACACACACACACACACACACACACACACACACACACACACACACACACACACACACACACATTTTCCTTATCTTTATTTGATTGAAGCAAGAGATCATATACTGAGTAACATTCTCACAAAAATCTTCTGCAAAATGTCTTCCTTCTCTGCTTTCAGCAACTTTCTAAAAACCCATGCTCACCTCTTCTAATCCATCAGTCACTTACTCAATGAACATTTATTTGTTTTATTTTCTGTTGTGATAAAAATTGGGTGGCTCATAAATTCTTGGAGCAGAATTCAGTGGTAGAATTGTTGGTTAATGTGCACATTATTTTCAGTGGCAAAACCACCCTGCGATGAGGATGTGACTCAAAGTGAATTGTGAATCACCACCTATTACTGGAAAATTTGACCTGTCTCGTCATTAGCCACATGAAAGTAACAGCTCACCTTCAAATTCCTTGTGAGTTCGAAAAGGTCCTTTATTTTGTACCTTAATTACCAATTAAGCAGAAATTCATGGCTAGTGTAATGCAGTGTGACGGCACTTCTAATACCTTGTTTATATTCCTGAAATGCCATTCAAATTATCTGCTCCAGAACACATTGCCATGGAAGCAATAAATTTATTTTAAATAAAAGTTGAAACATTTCACTCAGTTTTCTCCTTTCTCCACTCAATTCATTTTTTAATTTTTGAAAAAATCTTTATTTCATTATCTGTTGATCAGTCTGTAATTCAACCTTCTTCCTTTGCTGTTATTCCCCTTTTCCATTCTCAACCCATTAAATCTTATGGAGGATATATGAAGTTAGCCCTGGACCAAGATACTTGTGATACAAAATACCTTTAAGGGAAGATTAGTTAAAATGCCACCAGAGAGTTAGCAGGAAGGGAAAGATTTGCGACATCAGGCTACAAAGAAAGAAAAGGAAATATCTTCAAAAACTGAACAAAAGTCTAGGAACTTTCAGTTAGAATATTTAGAAGATCAGGAAATAATATGAATCAGAGAAAAAAGAGGAGTGGCACCTGAAACTGCCAGATGTAAGAATATAGGCCACCAATCTTTAAACAGGAAGAGGTTAACCAATGGGGAAAAGAGGATCTAATTGGAATTAAGTAAAGCCATCACAGAAGATTACATTGGTATAAAGTTAGATCTGAGAGAATGGTTAGAGGAGGAATTAAGAGTTCTCAGTGAGAGAAAGTACATGAAATTCAGCTTGGGTGGAGTTTGCGGAGGTTTGATATGACATCAGGAACCCTCGAATTACTACAGAGGTGTGGTGGAATGTGTACTGACCAGCTGCATCATGGTCTGGTCTGCAAAAATCAATACCCCTGAGCGTAAAGTCGTGTAGTGGACACAGCCCAGGACAAAACAAGCAATGCCGTCCCCACTATTCAGTATATCTATAGAAAACGCTGCCATCAGAGGACAGCAGCAAACATCAAAGACCCTCACCACCCAGCACATGCTCTGTTCTCACAGGTAAGAGGTATAGCTGCTACCCCTCCACCATCAGACACCTCAATGACAAACTCAATCAGAGAATTATTTAAGGACTCTGACTTGTGCACTTTATTGATTTTCTTTCTGTTCTCTTGGTATTGCACAGTCAATTTGTTTACATTTTACACTGTGTACAGTTTATTTTTTGCACTACCAATTAGTGGTAATTCTGCCATGCCCACAGAAAAAAAAAAGGAATCTCAGGGCTATATGTGATGCTGTGTAAGTACTCTGACAATTCATCTGAAATCTGAAGCTGCAGAGGAGATCATTCAATGATGATTGACCACCATCAAAGCCTGAATATACATTCCAGAGAAACAACATGTCATGACCACAATAAAACAGAATGCCTCTGCATGGCACATATAGTGTTGATGTACAATATCAGTTCATTAAAAAAAATACTCAGTGAAAAAAAGAAATGTAGACACAGTATTGATTGAAAGAAAAACAAATATGAATTGGGTAGTTTTATTCAAGGATGATTTTGATAGAGAGTTTTGTAAGGGGAACAGTATCTAAGAAGAGAAACTCACTTATATCATCAGAAAACAAAATGGCCATTAAAAAATATCAGATGGTCAGAAGTTTTACTTTCATTCTTTTGAGTTTAAAAAGTAAGAAGAGAGCAATCCAGAAGCTGGGAGATTGATACAATCCAAGAGAGAAAGATTGCTTAGATGGTGCCCCTTCCAAAACTTGGGTGTAGATAGGAACCTGCATCTGGCTCAGGTTTCTGCAGGTGCATCATCTAAACTAACAATCTCTAGCACCTAAAAATTCTAGATCAGTGGAGGAAAAATAACCCAACAATTACAGTTTCCCTGCCAAGTCCACAGAATATATATCATGAAACATCTATTGTTACTTATATTTTTTTCCAGGTGACATTCTAAATCTATATACATATTTAACCATGTTTATTTCTCTGTTTGTCTTGTAGAAAACAATTGTGCCAGTAATATCTGAACTCAGGACAAAGATTATGTAAACAAAAAAATGATTGGAATGTACGACAAAACAGGCCCTTCAGCCAACTCATCCAGGCCAACCAAGTTGACATTTCAGGCTAGTCACATTTGCCTGTATTTGACCCATACCCTCCTAAGCCCTTCCAATTCATAAATCTATCCAAATATCTTTTGAACATTAAGATTGTGCCTGCTTCTACAGTTTCCATGGATATGGACCACCCTCTGAGTGAAAAGGATTTTTTTTCCTCTTAAGTCAATCCCCTTCACCTTAAATCATGTCAAATCAATGATTGAAAAATACTTAAATTGAACTTTTTTACTAAATAAAGAATTTAAATATAATTGTCTTTTGTCTGCTTTCTTTCTCTTATTTTCTATTTTTAACTATTTCATAATGTCGTCCTTTTACAGACATGATCCGACTTATTTTGATTGCCAAGTTTATTAAAGAGATTTCTGTATGGCTGCTTAATTCTTAACGTTGCAGTGAAGAGAAAGTTTCATCTGCTGCCCTTTGGACTTCCAGTTGCAATTCCATTATACTCTACATCCAAAAGAGGGGATATAATTGTCTCGTCCTTCTCACAGAGCTGGTACAGTGATCACCTTAAGCTACATATTTTGATTTTCTGTTTAACAATACAAGATTATGCCCAAATAATTTGCAAGTCTTTACTGGTTATTGTCATGAGCACCCAGTTTAATAAACTTAATGAGCCATAATTTGCTGAATCTGGACAATAAAACTCATCCACCATTGGTCAACTGTTCTCTTGTTTGGTGAATTACAACAATTTTTTTGTCACAAATTACTGAAAGTGTGAGTTGACAAAATTGGACGAAAGATAAAAGAATACCAGGATTTGAGGGAATAGAGCAAGGAGCTGTGTATTTTCTGCATTAATTATTTTGACTGCAAAATTAACAGCACAGGGATTGCCTGAAAACTGCAAGTTAAAGTGGACAAAGTCAATGTCAAATCTGCGTTAAAGGGAGAAATGTAGATAGGGAAAGAAAAATTTTGGAAGAGGAAGAAAAGTTAACTTTATCGAGATTTACATTGGAAACGTGAATTAGATTAGATTATAGTAATACTTAGTTTTCAGCAACAATGATTTTGATGGCCAGAAATAAATATTGATATAAATAGTACCAAGATGGAATTACTGTATCTGAAGTATCTGCCTGTTTAAATGACAATGCGGGTAAAGCAATTCAATGCCATTCAAAACATATCATTAATGAGTTGAATACTGGGATGTTGCTTTCACTTCTCAATCAACTTATGGATTTCCTTATTTAACCTTGTTTCTGCCCCTTGGTGGAAGTTGCTGTACCATTTATGCATAAATATTAAAGATCACCATTAATCTTGTCATTATTTTTATGTCAAATGATGCCTCATTACTATTTGTGCTACATGCACAACTCTCAATGAATTACACTTTTGCAGCTATGACAAATTCACTTGCAGAATATTAACAGGCATTCTAAGGCCCACTCATGACTGCTCAGCACCAGACGTTAATAGATGCATTTAACTCATGCTAATCTTGATCCTGCATGCTCACTTTGAAGCTGTCAATGAAGAACAAGGCAACTGCTCTAAATATCATCTAAGTCACAAATAATTTTTTTTTATCATTTGGATTCTATTTTTACATAAACTAGGGGTAGAAATAACCACTGAACTATCTTCTCTCTACCACAATGGAAAGGAGGACCTTTGATCCAATGTTTACACAAAAATGTATTAGGATTGTAAGTTAATTGGTACATTTGGGATACACAGGATCATGCACCAGAAGTACCTGTTACCATACAGAAGAGGCCACATTTATGGTTCATTCCTGAACTCTGGTGCTGCCTGTGTGGAGTTTGCACTTTCTCCGTATATCTGCTCAGGTTCTCTCCAGATGCTTTGGCTTCTTGCTACTGGTGGGTGACCCTTGACTATACCAAGCCACAAAGCATTATTAGCCCATCTGGTCCCCAAGTGAGGTCTCCTGGGGATGTGACTGATGTGCCTGACTGATACTGCCATGGAAAGATTTTTAAAAGTGCTGGCCCATTTTCTATGGCTCAACATATTAGTATGCATATTTGCCTCGAACAGCAATCTATGAGAAATACAGAAGTTGGATTTTAATATCTCTTAAAAGGAGTTACACTTTCTTCATTTCCATCATTACTCAAGACACAGAAGGAGGCCATTTCAGAAAGTAAGTCTCTACCAGCTCATGGACCAATCCCAATCCCATTAAATCTCAGAAGACCAAGGAAATCATTGTGGAAGCCACACTCATGTCCCTATTTACATCAATGGAGTTGTATCAAGCTTTAAATTTCTTGGTGTCCTCATTTCCGATGATCTCACCTGGTCCCTGAACAACTCCATCCTGACCCAAAAGGCATAACAGCACCTTAATTTTCTGTGGAGTATGCGAAAAGTATACCTCTATCCCAGGGTACTGATGGATTTTTACCACTGTACGATTGAGAGCATACTTACCTGTGGCATCTCAGTGTGGTATGGCAATTGTATCGTATCAGACCATAAAGCAATTAAATGAGTGGTGAAAACTGCCCAGTGGATTATTGGATAATTCAATTGCCCACCACTGAGAAAATCTATCAGGAACACTTTCTGGGCAGGAAGAAGAGCATCATCAAAGATGGACCACACCTAAAATATGGACTTTTACCCTTCTCCTATTTTGTAGGCTCCTCAGAAGCCTTCACTCTCGAACCAGCGAGTCCAAGAAGAGCTTTTTTCCTCGAGGCTGTGACCCTGCTGAACCTTAAATCACAGCGCTGAGTGGTTCTAGTACTCTTATTATTGTTTGCTTGCTGAATCTGCTTGTTTTTATTTGCACATAGTTATTTGTACATCGCATTATTTTTTTAACTTCTGGTTGGATGCTAATTGTATTTCATTGGCTTTGTATTTTACTTGGTGCAATCATAATTGTAGTGCACTATCAGTAACTGCCAAGACGAGGGAATGATAGGCTTTAATATACAGAAGAACCTTGTTGGCCTGGATCCAGGTATAGGAATGGATGGAAGGGAGACGTGGCTCAACCTTTATGGCCCAAGACCACAGGGGAGGAGTAATAGGGTATGAGTCATCAGTGGGAGGGCCAGCTCTGTATATACAGTAGCGAACAATAACTATATACAATGGAGGAAACATATCACCACAATACTAAAGTTGAATCTAATCTAATCTAATATAGCACAGCACAGTAACTGGCCCTTCAGCCCATTCATTCCACATTGATTATCCAGAACCTATCTACACTTGTCCAATATTAATGATTTTTAAAAATTCTCCTCACATTTTCATCGACTCCACCCTGACTCTAGGTTCCACCATTTTGGGAAATTTACAATGGATTAACCAGTCCATACATTTTACTCTGGGATGTGAGAGAAGATCAGAAAACCTAGGGAAAACCAATTCAGTTACAGGAGAAACATAAATACTCCATACGGAACAGCACCAGAGATCAGGATTGAAACCAGATTACTGAAACTGAGGCAGCAGCATTCTCTATTCTGCAACAATGTTGCTTATTAATTTTCCCAGTAACCTATTCTTCACACATTCCGATCAATTCCCCCGCAGATTACACTATTCATTTATGCACTTTGGTTACAGAAATTAGTTCTCCTACTAGCACACATTTCATTTGGGATATGGAAGGAAACCCATATGATCACAAGGAGAACATGCAAACTCCACACAAATAAGACTCAAGGCCAGGACCGAACCCAAGCTGTGGTATAGTGCCACAACAGCACCTTATAGGTCAAGGATATTCCAATTATTGCAACTTTTTTTCATGCATTCCTATATTTAGCATTCTGCTCAGCAGACAGTTGGCTTACCACAAATGAGTGAAATCCAATTTCTAGGCTCAAGCAAGCTAATATATGAACAGATTGTCCCTTACATTTAATTGAAATTTAATTAATAAAACCATGTCACAATTCAGAAGCCGTGCTTCATGATCCACTTGAGTTCAAGTTCGATACTTTGGCTTGGCTTCGCGGACGAAGATTTATGGAGGGGGTAAAAAGTCCACGTCAGCTGCAGGCTCGTTTGTGGCTGACCAGTCCGATGCGGGACAGGCAGACACGATTGCAGCGGTTGCAAGGGAAAATTGGTTGGTTGGGGTTGGGTGTTGGGTTTTTCCTCCTTTGCCTTTTGTCAGTGAGGTGGGCTCTGCGGTCTTCTTCAAAGGAGGCTGCTGCCCGCCAAACTGTGAGGCGCCAAGATGCACGGTTTGAGGCGTTATCAGCCCACTGGCGGTGGTCAATGTGGCAGGCACCAAGAGATTTCTTTAGGCAGTCCTTGTACCTTTTCTTTGATAATATATACATCAGAAGCAATCTCCAGAAGTCAACATTGAGGTGCAAGTGGATATCAACTTACAAAATAGAATGGCCTGAATTCATTGGCAAATAGCAGACATCTTTTTATATGGAGTCAAGTCACTTTCTAAATATTTAGCTTTTAATGTGTGAATGTAACTTGCTTTTCATCTCAGTTAATTAGTAAAACCATGACCTGGCTGTAACACCTCCTTTCTTTTTGAGTCTAATTGACAATAGTGTGAAAACTTGTTTATAACCAGGAAAAAAAAGACACAACCACCAAATTCTGATGCTATGATTAGTATTTCTGCAACTTTTGATAAAATAAGAGTGGTGTTGTGGAAGTTCTAAGAAGATATGGGCAAGCATAATTAATGGCACAATCCCCAAACTATTGTGACATTCTGGGGTCTCCAAAGCACTGGAATGGCTTAACAATAATGCAAATCTTCAGAAAGATTTAGAGCACTGAGAATTTCCCGAAGGCACTTTTGCAAACATTCTTATGAAAGAGATGGATATTTTTAAGATATTCAATGAATATGGGATTTCTGCAGAAAAATAATGACAACTTAAAAATCAGTCTTGATCTTGTTTAATGGTAGATGATGTACCAGAATCTAAAAAAACTATTCCTATTTATATTGCTCTTATTCTCTGACCATCACTGTTACTTTACAAGCTTGCACATCCATCTTCAATGCCATCAGAATCCTGACTTTCACACATTCCTCTGGGAGATTTTCAAGTCAAACTTATTATCATCTAACTGTACATATTGTGAGAGAGTATACAGAGGTGTTTGGTAGATAAATTGGGAAAGGTTTGTTAGAGCAGGTCATACACAATTTAAAAAAAAAAACAGATATTTTGCAGGAGTTTTTGCAAGAGTCTTCAGACTCATGATGGACTGTTATTTGCAAAAGGCAACAAGTGTAATAACAGACAGTAGCAGCTTTGTCTGGATAAGAGCATTTACTGTCTGGTAGATCATGTGATCTTTGCAGACAGAAAGCAGAGCAGGCTTTGGAGAGAGAGAGAGAGAGAGAGAGAGAGAGAGAGAGAGAGAGAGAGAGAGAGAGAGAGAGAGAGTAGAGAGAGCCTGGTCAAAGGAGAGGTCTGGCTGTCTCGTGTTTCCCTTGGAATAGGAGAAACAGAATGGAACACATTGTTCGAACCCTGGTCCTGATTGCTGCCACTGTAAATGCATTGTGCTAACTGCTAAGAGTTAAAGGTTTATGAGTTCCCTGGGGCAGAGGATTTACATCCTAAGGTGCTGAATGAAATGATTTCCGAGATAGTCAATGCACTATTAATGCTCCTCTAAATTTCCTAGATTCTGACAAAGTGCCAAAAGTTTGGAAAACTACTAATCTGAGATTCCTATTCAAAAAGTGAGAGGAGCAAAAGAGGTTAAGTGGAACTGAAAATTTATAATTGAAATTGTGTTGAAATCTTTTTCAATGTATCAGCTAATAATAATTATAGCTGTGGTTTCAAAATTCTTAAGTAAAATATTTTTTTTTTTAATTGTGTTGAAATCAATTGTTCAGGAAACTATAAATAATTTAGACATCCAGAATGTTCCAGGAGGTGTTTGTTGAGGTGCCTGAGGAAAGGTTATGTTCCAACAGCCCATGAGGTTGAAGACTTGTTAAACAATCCTGTATCCACTGGCATGATTATGTGTTTGGTTAACGCGCAGGAAGAATAGATGGAGGACTATTTTCAGTATAAGTTAATGATTGGAGGAATGAAGTGAATGCACAGTAATTAGATTTGCAGATGTGAAGGGAAATTGTGAAAAGGTTAATCAGCTTACACAGAAATATTGATAAATTTAGCGAGAAGGCAATATTTTGGTAAAGTAACATAATGCAAGAATATCTGAACATTCATTTTGGAAGGAAGAAGGAAAGTATGACTTGAAGGGAAGAAAAGTTGAAGAACGCTCTCCTGTTTTGAGGTCTTGGTGCATGAAATACAGAAAGCTGCTACATCAATTACAGGGAAGGCTGGTGGAATATTGCCCTATAGCTAATTATTACAGAATTTGGAATTTTAAAAGATCATAAAAGCATTGTTAAAAACATGAGTAAAGGAGTAGGGTATTTATCCATGAGCTGCTTTTACTTACAATCCCTTCTCCATATCACTCTCACTAATGTCAGGTTTAAATTAAGAATTCACCTAGTGTCACTTATCATTAGAAAGAAAAGATTCCAAATGTTTTCCACCCTGAATGCATTCAAGTATTTCCTAAATTCACTGCTGAAGGGTCCAGCTCAACTCTTTAACTGCCCCTTCATCCCAAACTTCCCACCAGATTAATAGTTTATTATTTTCTTCACACTGGTCCTGGTTCGGGTAGAGAGGAGAAACAAGGGGATCTCTTCAAACATGCTAATTATGGTTTTTAGACTGCAGACATGTAACGGTACAAACAAGGAACTTTGCCGCTACACGGGCAGTCTAAAAAGGAATGTGCAAGAATATTAAGTCAATTCCTGCACCGCGATTTATCCTGCAGGATCCCTACAACTTTTTAGAGGAAGCCTGCAGTGTAAATCGTACCAGAAAAAAATTGTTCTCAGCCATCCACTCAACTGCACGGCCAACCATTGGGACTGTGACATCAGGTACCTGCAGTCTAAAAAAGGCGCCCAGTGTGAATGACCACACAGGCAGTAATTATGTTAATTTTTTTCAGTGATTTTCCCAACATTACAGTCTAAAAAAACATTATTGTACCTCATGTCCACAGACTATTAAGTCGCTCCTCTCAAATGAAAGAGGAGTTAGCATCAAGAATTGTTTTTTTTATTATTAAAGGGTAACATCATTCTTGGATAGGATCTGAAAAATCATAAAACAGAACTCAAGGGAGACTTTGAAAATGATATGTTACTATCAAAGAAGAATCTCCAAATTACATTGTCGAAACATTATGAATAGATTGTATAGAAAGATACAGTTTTTGTTGTTACTCCATCTGCAGAGCTCCAAATGGTCCATTTTGGAAATTGAAGCAGGGGTCTAGCAGATTGTGTTTGGGAGTGACAATATTTATTTCATTGAAAATGCACTGAGCAAAAGGACTCTGTTTACCTGGAATTTAAGATTGTCAAATTAAGTAGCCTGTGGCACTAACTGCTTTACAAATGCACCACCTGATTAAAATCATGGACAGCTTGAAAGATCACTTACTTTTATGTCCTGACTTGGCGACGTGAAATGTTTCTTCTTGATTGTGCCTCAGGCACCTTATTAACGACTGCAATTCCCTTATTATTGGTGAGCTAATTCATTGAAATTTCAATGAACTTAGTGAATTCACAAGTCAAAACAATTAACAAGCTGTTCCTTTTTTTACAAAAGAGTGATTGGAAATGAGGGGCATACATAAAAAAAAATGTATGCAATAATTGGAAGAGATGGAAGTTCTTATTCTTAAATATTCTGGCAATTTCCTAGGCAATGCATACTAATGCAATTCAAGATCATAGATAACAAAAAAAAATAAAATTGTGGCACTGCTGGAGCTGTTGTAACTGCAGTGCTCACGCTGGTGCAGACCTGGGGGGAGTGGGGAATGGAGGCACAGCACTGTTTCGAAGCGTTCAGCTGTCCAGTCTTAATGTCCTTTAAATGATCTGTTAATAGAGCCGACAGTGGTTTTGTAAGTAAAATCCTGCAACTACAGAGTTCTGTGCCCAAGATAGTAGTACTTGTGTTCAACAACAGCCATAAGGGACTACAGATGGGGGAGCAGTGTACCAGCGCAGGCCAACAGACACGAGGAATAACATCCCAGCACCTCCCCCCATTAAGAAAGAGAGGTAGAGGGAAAGTGTCCTTGGCAGTGGGCCATCATGTGTCTCAGCCCCAACACAGACTGGAAGCTATCCACGGTCACAGGACCCAATGGGTGGCAGGATGTTGGAGAATGGCTCATTGGAATCCCAGGATTCGAGAGGGTGTTGAAGGTAAGAAGGGCTCCTAAAGGGCATTGGCTTCCTGATTGTTTTGGAGGTTTGGTTATGGAGCTCAGGTTGCCAATGAATCAAACAGGAGTCAGTGTGGCTGCAAGACTGTGAGAGCACTGGAGATGAATCCACAGACACTCAGTGTCTCTGAAGGGGGTCTCCTTTGATTCTCTTTCTCTCATACTGTAGCGGGAGCTGGGTGACAATAATGGTGACTCTTTGTCTGCCTTATGGTAGGCAGAAGGCAATTTTGTGTAATGTTACATGTTCTATACTATTACATGACAAAATCACAAAGATCCTCCAGAAATTGGGCCTGTCTGCATGGTGCACCCTCTCAATAACGGAGAAGAACTTGGCTATCAGGGTCCACAGTGCTCTCAGTAATGCTGTACATGGTGCAGGTGTGGCTCATACCCTGCACCTCTGCCCTGGCGGTTACCAGATCAGTTTTCTGATCCATTTTGGGATTCAAAATTGATAGGGTCTGAAGGGGCACGATGTATATGTTTCCATGTAATGAGGTCAAGGGTGAACCCAAGGGTGTCTCTCTTCCTGATGACCACTTTGTGTGTAGTTGCATCAGGCTGTGTGTAGAGGGCATCAAGTGCTGTTGTGAGCTGAGGTTTTGCCTATTCCATGTCTTGTGAAGGATAGGCCTGGCCCCATTGCCATGCAATGTCCCATTTAGCTGGACTTTACCACATCACCTATCCTTCGTGAAAATGTTTATCCAGACCAGCACCATCGATTACAAGGCCATCAGTAAGTGATCAGCACAGAATATCTAGTAGTCGCTGAGAGATGAGGACTCAATTGACCTAGTGGAGTGGTGCCCTAAGTAGATCGTTCAGATCATCTGGTGGAATGACTCATTACCAGTGCTGATGATCAAGCACCAAGAAATGGCCAGGCTGGCAGTGAGAGGATCCCTCCCAGGCAGATCTTTCTGTATGATCAGAACATCAACATAATGCACATTGTCCCCGAGATGTCTGTGAGGGAGAGGAGACAGTCACCTCCCTCTTTGCTGAATGCAGATCAGTGAAGAATGTAGAGACAAATGAAAGAGTCCTTGTCATGTTTCATCCCTAGCAGCAGAGTGACAGAGGACTCTCTAATCTACAAGCTGTTCCCAGGGACACACTCCAAGTCTGACATCCAGAGCAACTGGAAGACCATCAATTCAGTGAAATATGCACTTTAGCCTACCCGGAACCTGTTGATCTTTCAGCAAACTGACATGTCAATCTGGGAATGCTGCCAACTGGTCCATTCCAGGCTAGAGGAGTACGTGCTGAGGGATGCTCTGAGCCAATGCCAAGGTACTTTGGGGAAAAACTACAGTCTAAAATCTTCCCATTACCGGGCACTGAGGGACTGACACTGAGGGGAAGTTCCTCTAACAACAGGGTGGGGAGTACTCTAGACTGTGCCACAGTGGTGGCAATGGTGTCAATAGAAATGAATGTAACAATATACAGTCATAGAAAAGTATGGATATGAAAATAAGGGTGCAAATAAACTTCGAACAGTTTCCCTATGTAAATAATTTATTGCAAATTAAGTCTTTTTTGATGGTAAAAAAAATTACATGATAATAATGGAATCTTGAATCATGAATCATGGATCACGACTGAGTGAATCACCAAATGCTGTGATTGTAGTAAAAACACAGAAATTCTGGAAGAACACAACAGGCCTCATAGCATCCATAGGAGGTAAAAATATATAACTGATGTTTCGGGCCTGAATCCTTCTTTAAGGTATGAGTAAAATGCACATGGATCACCATACCTTTGAGAGTGGCTCAGGCCCAAAACATTGGTTTAATATATTTTCCTCCTATGGGCGCTGTATGACCTATTGTATTTTTGTGTTTTGTGTTTTTGCATGAATCCTGGGTCTTTTGCACAATTGTGCACAGAAATTACATATTCTGTACAATTGTGCAAAAGACACAATTGCACAATTGTGCAAAAGACACACAGGGGTTACGTAAATAAGGATGGATGTCACATATTTCTGGTTACAGGTAATACTTAATGCAATTAATGGTGATAACCCAGGAACAGGAATTTTCACACCTGAGGTTCTGCAACAAGATATAAAGAATTTATTTTGGTGAGAGAACATACCTGGATCATCTTTAAAGATCATAGATTTCACGGGCTGGCATGATTGGAGTAGCAGTTAGCGCAACCCCTTTAGAGCACCAGCAACTGGGACCGGGGTTCAAATCTCACAATGTCTGTAAGGAGTTTGTATGTTCTTCCCATATCTCTGTGGGTTTTCCCTAGTGGCTCTGGTTTCCTCCCACTATTTGAGATGTTCCAGTGGTATAGGTTAATTGGGCACCACGGGCTCGCTACCGAAATGGTCTGTTACCGTGCTTTATATCTAAATTCTCTTCACTGAGAAAATCTTTGTAAACATCTCAGTCAAGGCAAACTCACATGTTGTGGCATTCACCTTTCAGGGAATCTATGCTCTTATGTGATGATATTTTAACAGTTTTGAAGGAAATTTTCAGCAAGAAAATCACATCAGTTCAAAACCACCATGAAACCAGATGAAATTCAATTTGTGAACTCATGTTATAACAATATATGTGTCCTTTTTTTTGTAACATAACATTCTTTTTTCCTTTAAGTTATACAATATTTAATTTGTTTTACTTAATTTTATGGGTTTTTTTATGCTTTTGAATCTTAAAGATATTTAGAAGCATTCAGAATCCTTGACAGCTTTAGCTAGCAGTTTAACATGAGTATGTGCCAGCCAAATGGTGAAGATTTTTACAGCTGTTTTGTAGGAAAGGATTTTCCTAACCCTCTAACCCTTCCTCTCCTTCCCCCTACTCCATGCCCACTCTGGCATTATGCCATTCAATTTCCCACTGCCACGTGGTACCTCGGTATTTAGAACCACAATGGTTTTGGGCAGGACGTTGTCTCCAACAGATCTGGGAACCTTTATTTCATATTTACAACAGAGGCTTGTGACAAAAAGGTGCCATGGGCAGCAAACTCTGATCTAGTGTGTGTTGTGACTGTAACCAAACAATTTGGAGACATTCAGTATAATTCAAAATACAGTAAATCTTTTTTTTTAAATCTATCAAAGATAACAGATGATTGAACATATGATTCTTTTATTGCCATGTAATAAAACAGAAAATGTAATGTTACACAACATTTCTTTTAGTCTACCATAAGGCAGGCAAAGATCCACCACCACACTTTATAGTCAGAGAAAGAGAAGGAAAAGAAAGTCCCCTCCTAGAGTCACTGATTGCTCATGGATTTACCTGCTGCACTGCCGCAGCCACGGCAGCACAGTCTTCGATCCAAACCATTGGGAACCTGAGCTCCAGATCCAAACCCCCGACATGATCAGGAACTCCCAACGTGATCAGGAACCCCTTAGCAACCTTGACACGCTCTCACATCTTGGTTCCTATACTGTTATGTGTGGACGAAACCTGCCTGTCTGGAATGTGCGTATTGCGGATGGTCATTTGTCCTCCATGTCTGAAATGTATTCGGAAGTCACATCACCTGTCTATCAAGGTTGGACTCTGACCACCAATTAGCTCACACCTTGCCATTGGCTAATTTAAATTACCTTGGGTCGTTATTGGCTAGAAGCACAGATAAGCACTGTGTATAACACCAACAGGCAGCTTATTCTTCCTCCCTGCTTCGTGGTCCAAGCCTTGGACATCGCTCCATGCCAGGATGCTACTGTGGATATTGCTGTAAGTGTCATGGATAAGGTGGGCACTAGACTGAAGCTGAGCCATAGTATTGTGATAGTAGAGACCCACACCCTCTCGGTCAGCTAACTGGGTATGTGTAAGGGTCCCTATTTGTAGTGTGTGTTCTCAAGTGTGTGAGCTAGATGAGTATAGGTTAACTATTACCTGAGTCCATCCTAGGTCCAAAGTGAATGTCTATAGTGTTGCCTAAGTGTAATAGTGATCAAATATCATTTAACGTTCTCCCCTGTGTCTCCCATGTGTTAATTAAAGTTACATGTGATTGTAACACTTGTGTCCAGACTTGTCTCTCTCTAAACCCACCAAACTTGTTACTCTTCCCAAAACAACAGATACCTGAAACATCTTCAGCCAGTCTCCAGCCTGGTGTTCCTCTGTTATATTGTTCTATGGTTCTATCTTTTTTTGGAACAAAGTAATTCACATGGATGCCCTAAAGATGAGATGGAGTATTGTGAGGGTTAACTTTTTGGATTTATCAATATACTAATTATTGACCTTCAGAGCAAAGGTGTCTTTGCCCATTTTTGATGTGCTCAGGGACAAAATCACTCCTTTGTGGGACCCATCCCTGATCTCTGTCACAATGGTGCAAAATAACTTATTTGAAGGTGTCTGATACTAGTGTTACTGGCCCAAAGGACCCCAAAACCCAGCAGCAATAGACATTCGCCAAGACAAGTATTTACTTAAACAAAAGTTGTTTTTTAATTATCTTTAAACATGAAAACAGAATGAAACTTTAACTTATCTCTATACTTAACTAACCCAAATTAACCCCCTTCTAATTCTAAGCGCACATGTATGTAATGTGTGTGTAAATTTAAGAAAAGTTATTTGGTTCACAGTTCAATTTCATTTCTCCTTCTTCCAAGTTCTCTGGATGCAAGCAATTCTTAAACTGTGCATAGAATTTAACATGTATAAAGTTCACCAGGCTTTGGTGCTCAAAAGGTAAATGTTTACTGCTCAGGAAGGTTCTTGTAGGGTTTGCAGAGAGAGATATGTTGTTCCACGATTTCCATAATTAGTCACCTCAATGTCTTGCTGATGAAACTTGCCCCATCAGGGTTCTCCAGATGATAACCTCTTTCATTCAGGCCACCAGAGATTTCCTTTCTGTTCCATTTACTCCAAGAGAAATATCAGACAGATAGCACATTCAGCCATTTGCCACTTGTAGAGCGCGTCGAAAGAACCAAAGACTTGTTGATCCAAACCAAGGCTTTTATTAACTAAAAGACTGGAGCGTATCACATGTAGGTCGACCAGTCCAGAATGACCTAGTCTGGCCAGGAGCAACCTTTAAAGACCTGCCAGTAGGTGTGGCTATGCTCTCAGCCAATCACAGTCATCCTACACTACAATCTGTACATATACACATTGGGGATAGAATCTGTACCATCCATCACTCTGGAGCTTTCTGTTTCCCACCAGCTTTTCCTGGCTTGTTTCAGCCGTGACTGTTCAGTCTCTTTCAGTGTCTCACACACACACTGGCTGAGAGAGCTTGTTGAGCTAGGTCACACCTCTCTCTCTCTCTCTCTCTCTCTCTCTCTCTCTCTCTTTAACTGCCAACTGCTAGAAAGGCCATGTGACTCTCTCACTTGCAAAAATCACCTTCTTCAGCAAACCACAGGGGTTCTCCTCTCTTGGTCAAGCTGTTGTCTTAGAGAAACAAAACCAAGAAGTGACCTTTTTGTGAGCACTTGCAGAAAGGTCAGAAGCCTTGTAATTATCCAACTATCCAGTCCGCCTCCAATTCCAAATAATGGTCTATTAATTTCATGACATCATTTCATTTAGCACCTACTTATGAAATGTGCATAAAAGTCTCCAAAGATCCTGCAATGTTACTGAATATGAATTCTTCAGTCATTCAAATAATATCTGTTTAAAAATGTGTTTATGTATGTAACCAACTAATCTTACCTTCATCTGACTCTGGCTGCAAACAAAACTTATTTTGCACAAAGCAAATTTGTTGAATCGGAAATGGGATTTATCCCTTAGTGTGCAGAGAAATTAAATAAAAGTGGGAGATCTAGATCAAAGGCAGTACTTGAGAAGAATACACAATAGATTCTGCTGAGAAAGATTCAAGATGCTGTATTCACAAATTTATTTATGTTCACAATTTTAACACAAAAATAATAGTTAATTATTATTTTTAAAACTCCTGAATTATTTAAAATGCAATCAAGTTTAAATGACAGTTTGCAGCACTCCAAATGTCTGTCTGAAATATTTATATCCAGCAAGGGATGGTTTTATCACTCCTGCTCAGTAGTTTGTTCTGCTGGTGTTAAGATTGATAGCACAACTCCTTGAAATGAAGTCTTGCTATTGGCATCAACAACTATGTCACCCAATATGAAAATCCTTTCAAACAACAAACCAAATCAAGTTTCCCATTGACTGAGCTACTCCCTGTTTTGAGGTTAGTTATTTTGTTTTCATTGTGACTCATTTTCCTCCTTTTTGACTTTAATGAATTTTTTTTTATTTTGTCATTTTAATGATTAATGTGATTTTTTGTGCATTTCCAGATTTGAAGATGCCTTCCCTGACCTGATGATGAGATACATTATTGTAGTTTTTTGGAAGGAATATGGTTGATCTTGTTGCTTGAACTATTTCTGAGGATTATTTTTTGATAAATTATCATCAGTCATTTTCATACATTGTATATTTTGTATTTCAAGCAGAGACACTCAGAAACTTAAATTACATAATGTCTGTGTTTCAGTATTTATTTAATTTATGGTAGCATCAGTGTGGCCCACCATTCAACCACAGACACACCATCCAACCCATGCACGGTAAAAAGGTTGCCCACCCCTGGTCTAATCACTGAGCCGTGAAAGGCACAATGCAAACAGTTGTGGCAAAGCTCACTTCCTGGCTCAGCTGTCAGTTAACGGATCTTCCTCCGAAAAAGCTCAGATATTTATTTAATTGGATAAACAGGAAAATATTTCCTCTGTGAATTGGATAAGGGAAGTAATTAAAAAAAAATTCAAATTAAGGTTTTTAATTTTGGTATAGTTAATTTATCCACGAGAATTATACCTATATCTTGATCAATTCTGTTGAATTTTTAAAAAGTTGTATTCAAGTGTGATATAATTTTATCAGGTGGTTTTATCAGATGTCATCACATCTATTTGCAATGTTTAGTCCTTTACAGCAGGCTACATTTCCTTCCATTTATTAATATATTGCCTTTAGCCACTGTTTCTTCTTTTGTTTCCATATGAAATCATTAATGTAACTATTTCACATTGGTTCCACAAATATATTTTTTTTTCTCTCTGTTGAACTGGCAACAAATGAATGAATTTGCCACCAATTTCTGCATCAAGATCCATCACTTGTGAAATACAAAGATGAATTTTCTCCAACTCGCTCCCCTTCATTTTGTTTGATAATGTCAGCATCTTTCCAAGCAAACTAATCCAGGACATGCTTATTCAAGCACCAGGGGTCCGTAGCTAACAGAACAATGGGGCAAAACACCCTCTACAGCTGGATTCCCTTTTGGCACTTGAAGCTTGTGCCAGCCTAGATGGCACAGCATTTGTAGACTGGCTGATTTCATTTGGGATTATAAGATTGAAAAATAAGGTGAGAAAAGGGCACCTCTACGCTTTTTAATATTTTAAATTATTTATTATTGCCTTCATGTTCATAATTGACTCTCCTTTTAACTGAAAAATGTTTGAGGTATCTTAATTATTTCTATCAATTTTAATTTTCAGATTTCCTTACGGGAAAAGCCTTCAGATAATTGAGTCTATACAAGCACACAGAAAAATCTCATCCCGGAACTTATTTCCTATTCCCACACATTTCCCCATAGACTGTTTGTGAATGTGATGCACTTAACTCTGTATCTGAAACAGGTAAGCATGAGCATTCAGGAACACAGCTGTTAGTTCGGGGTAACATGTTTAATGTGTATATTGCACTTAATTCCTTTTTAGAATGCATTTTTACATGTCATTAGATGCACACTATGGCTGTTCAATAATTAATTCTATATTGAAGATAGATAGCAGCTATAAATTTGACCTTTAATTCAGGCTAAAGAAAACAATAATACAGAGTCAAAGGAAAATTTACCAAATGAGATTAGGAGGATGTTCCATTTATTTTGGTGAATTGAAATTCAATTTGAGTCCAGTGAAAAAGACTCTCAAATGGCAATATATAATTGCAACATTTGTTCTTAAAAGCATTTGTTGCCATTTATAAGTGCAGACAGGCACATTGAAAATGTCTAGAGGAAAACAAATATTTTATTGCTACAACTAATCCTTGTTTAACTACGCAGATTGATTTAAATAAGAAAAAACACCTATTAAAAAAAAAAGCTAATTCGATGAAAATTAGAAGTGAAGTATCTCCCACCCCCAAAAAGTCCACAGTCGGTAATAGCAATCCACAGTCAATTGGGTCATGACATTGATTTTATCAAATGGTTTACAGGTGCTATTGAGAATGTTAAATACGAATGTTAGAAAATAACTTTCACAATACACTGCAAATGTTTTATATTATATAATACTGAGTCCTCACACTTACTTATAAAGTTCAGTTGTAGATCATAAAAATTACCAGCAGTTTTCTCCTGTAAGATATATTGCCTTACTTGAGTCCAAGATTTCAGTTCTGCCACTATTTTTAACTGTTAGGAACTCAGATAGTAAATTCCGATAGTGTCCTATGTCAAACTGTGCATGACATATTGACTTTTGTGTTTCACCTCATTTTATGATATACTGCATTTTTCTCCTGCAAAGTAACTTAAGTCTGGCACTCGTTATTGACTTTAATACAACACTGATCAATGACGACTTGACTTGGTTAATAAGTGAACTGTGTAACTAAATCATGATTCTGGGGCTTTGAAGCTTATCCTCTTTTTGGCACTACATGTATCTAAAAATATGTCTTCCCTGAAAAAAATAGAATAATCTTCTCATTGGACATTTTAATTAGAGGAACGATTCTCGGTCAAACTGCCACCATGAATTGCTGTTGCCCCATTGCTTTTTCATTGTCAAGCCTGTATTTTATTGCAGTTTTTTTTCTTAAAGTTGAATACCTCAGTACAGTAGAATCCCCATTATCTCATTGTTCTTCCAAGCAACAGACAACCCATTGGGAGCAAACATTCAGCCAGCAGAGCACCCTGGTCGTGCCCCGCCGTAGCAGATGTTTGAATAAAGTTGCGTTTGAATAAAATGGCAGCATCCAGGATGAAGAGCAGGCCAATGTCCCTGGGATAACTCTCCCAAAGTGTCTCCCTGTCCTTGCCTAGTCTGCATCATGTGTATTAGGTATATTAGTAAGGCTTTATCTGTAAACTTGGGAGAGGGGGCTCATTTTTGACAGCAGTATGGTTAGCGTAGTCGCTAGCACAATGTTGTTACAGTGCTAATGACGAAGGTTCAGATTTAATTTTTTTTTAAGTTATAGGAATTACCTGATTAAAATGCATTTTATATAATTAAATACAGTAAAATCACCATTATCAAGCAGCTACGGAAATCATGCACGTCGGATTAGTGATTTTTACAATTCACTGAGACTCACTCTTGCAATGCCTAGCTAATGCACCTACATTAAGAATAATGTTGAAAAGATGAAAGATAGTTCAAAATTTAAAGTATTAAAAAAAACAGTATTGTATTCTCTAATTATGTAAAGTAAATTTAATCAAGTATTTCCCATAGCTTACAAAATTTAAGTTTGAACCCCAGCTGCTAGAGCTGTAACAGTGTTACCCTAACTGCTACGCTAACTAGGCAGAAGAAGAAGAAGAAGAAGAGGAAGAGGAAGAGGAAGAGGAAGAAGAAGAAGAAGAAGAAGAAGAAGAAGAAGAAGAAGGGGAAGAAGAAGAAGAAGGGGAAGAAGAAGAAGAAGGGGAAGAAGAAGAAGAAGGGGAAGAAGAAGAAGAAGGGGAAGGGGAAGGGGAAGGGGAAGGGGAAGGGGAAGGGGAAGGGGAAGGGGAAGGGGAAGGGGAAGGGGAAGGGGAAGGGGAAGGGGTGGAAGAAGAAGAAGAAGAAGAAGTGGATAAAATTGATAAACATGAATGCAATGGAGAATAATTTTAAGTAAATACAACTGTTTAAAATTGATCTAACCAAATCAATTAATAAAGTTTCACAAAAGATTGATAAATTAGAAGAAAGAATTCAGGATGACCGTGAAGAAATTCATCACATAGTAGAATGAAAAAATGTTAATGAGGTCTCTGTTACTGCTTTGATTTCTATGAATAAAAAATTGTTGGATAAGGTCGATATTTTGGAAAATTATAGTAGAAGGAATAATCTTAAAATTGTTGGAATGCCTGAAGATAAAGAAGCCCTAGATGTAATTTGTTTTTTTTTATCAAGATTGGATATTGCAAATATTTGGACAATAAAACTTCAAAGAGAAAATTTTGATTGAGAGAGCCCATAGAGCTCTCCGATCAAAACCAGGACCAAATCAAAGACCTCGGTTGATATTGATCAGATTTTTAAACTATCAAGATAGAGAAAAGATACTTGGCTTAACAATTAGAAGAGTTAAAGAACATGGACCTTTGAATTACGAGGGTGACAGGATCATTTTTTTAAAATCCAGATCTGAGACAAGCTCTTTTGAAGAGGAGGAAAGAGTTCAATCCAATTAAGAAGACTCTCTATGATAAAGGTTACAGATTTGTGTTGTGATACACAGCTACTTTGAAAGGTTTTATTCCAGATCAGCAGAATGCCTTCTTCATCAACTATATTCAGGATGAAGATTTTGTTAAAGATCTTCTCATGGCTCGACCACCACAAGAGGACTTGTTGAATTGTTTTTTTTTAATTGGGAGCATATTCTCCTCTCTAATGTTTTTTTTCTTTTTCCCCGTGAGTGAGGATTTTTTTTAGATTCTGACAACTACATGTGTCTTTGTGGTTTAACCAAAACCCATAAAAAAAATTCAATCACTCTGTTGTGATACAAATTATTCCAATGAACAGATGCACTAAAGTTCTTAACTTGCTGCAGTCAAACATGTGCATAATGTACACCGACTACAATAGTCAAAAATTAAATTACTACAATATGCCAAGACAGTAAAAAGATACAAGAAATCTCAAAGGATACATTTTTTTTTAAATTTATACATACTGCACGGTAACAGGCCATTTTGGCCCATAAATTCATGCTGCCCAATTACACCCAATTAACCTACACCCCCCCCCCGGTATGTTTCGAATGGTAGGGGGAAATAAGAGACCCAGGGAAAATTCGCGCAGACACGGGGAGAATGTACAAACTCCTTACAGATAGCACAGGATTCAAACCTGTCACTGGAACTGAAAAGGTGCGGCACTAACCGCCAAGCCAAGCATAACACCCTATATATATATATATATATATAAATATTAATAGTTAAGTAAGTTCAAGAAAAAAAAATGATGTTTCAGTAGTGCAGACAGATCTTTTGGTTCTCCTAGAATTGTTTATGTTTGTGGTGAGGATATTATGAGGATGTTTACGAACTTGATACTGTTTGAGAAAATCTGTTCTTGAAACTGTAGATGTATCTGATGGTTCTGCAATGATCCAAATCTCACTGCCACTGTCTCACTGCCTCAATTGTTAAATTTAGCCTTTTACACTGCAAACTTCATACAGAGCTCACATGATGACATTATGCACTTTTTTTGCTACAGCTAAGGCTATCATAATAAATATTTTTGCACTTCATCCAGTTCGAGGCCTAATTCTTTACTTCTTATATTACTTAGAAGAAAGATCTCTAGATTTTTTGGTATGTAAGTGATTTTTAAGGTGGTATGTGGATGGAAAGAAAATTTTGGAAAACCACTGTTTTAATCATACCTAATTGACTCATTATGTGCATGGTTTCACAACTCCAAAAGAAACAGGCCTATGATAATTTTTCTCAAGCAAAATATTTCAGTAACAATTGCGTCTAGAACAGTGATTCTCAATCTTCCATACCACGTTAAGCAATCCCTTGCAATCGATGGCATCAGGATTATTTAAAGTGGTATGTTAGTGGAAAGAAAAAGGTTGAGAACCACTGCTTTAGAGGATGTTAAGTTTCATAGTTTATTTTATCATAATTGCACTATGCTAATTTCATGTTTAATTAATTTGGGTTTAATATACTTACTATATATTTTAAAAAACCTGATCTTCATCATCAAAAAGTTGTTAAAGACTGACAAGTTTGGACCTTTGGATGTGTTGCTTAAAGACACAAAGCCTCACTTGAAGCCCACTCCACCCATAAGACAGCCCTAAAAATAAAAATCTTGAGACTATTGGAAGCTGATAATTGCAACTATGAAGTAATTATGAAATACTGTTGCCAAATCAAATCAGCTGCAGCTGACAATGTCCACTTCAATTTAATATTAGCATTAAACTAAAAAATAGATATTACAGAAAACTTAATGCATGAAGTCCAGTGTTTGGTATGGTTTCACTTTATCAACTTAGCTTTTTTTCTTTGGCTTGGCTTCGCGGACGAAGATTTATGGAGGGGGTAAAAGTCCATGTCAGCTGCAGGCTCGTTTGTGGCTGACAAGTCCGATGCGGGACAGGCAGACACGGTTGCAGCAGTTGCAGGGGAAAATTGGTTGATTGGGGTTGGGTGTTGGGTTTTTCCTCCTTTGCCTTTTGTCAGTGAGGTGGGCTCTGCAGTCTTCTTCAAAGGAGGTTGCTGCCCGCCAAACTGTGAGGCGCCAAGATGCACGGTTTGAGGCGTTATCAGCCCACTGGCGGTGGTCAATGTGGCAGGCACAAAGAGATTTCTTTAGGCAGTCCTTGTACCTTTTCTTTGGTGCACCTCTGTCACGGTGGCCAGTGGAGAGCTCGCCTACTATTTAAATGTACTAATCTTCTAATATAACTGGTGTGGACCCAGGAGAGCAGGGAGTGGAGACACAGTGCTGCTCTGTGGGGTACTACTGTGTGGTGAAGTTGCTGACAGCTCCATATAGGCTTTAAATGGCCTGTTGAAGTAGCCGACTTTTTTTATTTTAAAATCCTGCAACCACAGATATCTATGCCCAAGGTGGCAGCGCCTTTACTGCAGTGGAGAAGCAGAGCAGTGCAGAGCACCCAAAATGCGGACACACTCCTGTTAAGAAGGAGAAGCATGGGAGATGACTCTACAGGAAGGTAATGGCGGCATTTGACCAGTGAGGGGCTTAACAGCTGAAGGACTCAAATAGGCTGCATGCTACTTGTTCATGGGAACCAGGTATCGGAATCAAAATTTGAGAGCAAAAAAGGGCTCCCAAAGTATCTGAGGTACTGAAGGCTTCCTGATCATGTCAGAGGTTTAGACCTGGAGCTCAGGTTGCCAATATTATGAAGAGGAATTTATGCAGCTGCAGTGGGTTTGGGAGCTTTGGAGGCAAATCCACAGATAGTGACTCTGAAGGGACCCTCTAATGCTTTTCTTTCTCTTATTGCTTGAGGCACCAGACAATGCCCTTAGTGACTCTTTGCCTTCCAGCAGAAAATGGTTGAAGTATTTAATAACAATTTTATGTATTGATTCATGACAGTAAGAGCAACCTTGAACCTTGATCGTTGACCATGATGAAGCAGATATGTCAAAGTTCCATTCGAGTGAATATTCAATAAGAGTTTGAACCTCCATTTATCTTCTTACTACTGAAGAAGGATAAAATATGTTATGTATTTCAAACTCATTATCTAGGATAAATAACTGACAATTTCTTCATTCAGAAACAGTATATTTAATGTCAGCATCTATTTATCACAAAGGTGATCAGTATCAAAATCAGAATTTGTGGTCATGAACAAGTCACAAAAATTTGTTGTTTTACAGGAGCATCGAAGTGCAAACATTTGTATAAAAACCACCCGACAAAATAAATAAAAGTTGCGCATGAAAGAGTCAAAGTAAGGCAGTGTCTGTGGTTCATTGATTATTCGGAAATCTGATGGCAGCAGGAAAAAAAGCAATCCTTGTGCCACTGAATTCTTGTCTTCAGGCTCCAGAACCTTTTTCCCGATAGTAGCAGTGGCATGGGCTGGGTGGTGGGAGTCACTGAATAAGGCTGCTTTCTTAACACACTGGTTCTTGTAGATGTCCTTGATGGAGTGAAGACTGGTGCCCAAGATGTCACAGGCTGGGTTAGTGATCCCGTGGAGTTTTATTTTTATTGTCATGAGTGTTGGCACCTACATACCTGTAGATGTTTTGAGAGTCTTTGGTGACATATTAATTTCTTCAAATGCCTCAGAAAGTGTAGCCACTGGTGAGCTTTCCTCATGATTGCATTGACTTGGAGGCTCCAGGACAGATCTTTGGAGACGTTGATACTCAAGAATTTAATGTTCTTGACCCTCTCCACTACTAAGTCCTTGATGAGACTGGTTCACATTCTCCTGACATCCTCCTGAAGTCCATAATCATCACCTTGGTTTTGTTAACATTGAGTACAATATTATTGGTGGGACACCTCTCAACAAGCTGATCTGTCTCCCTCCTGTACACTTCCTCATTGTCATTTGTGATTCTGCCAACAACCATGGTGTCATCGGCAAATTTGTAGATGGCATTTGAATTGTGCCAGTCCACACAGTCATGGATGTATAACGAATATAGCAGTGGCTAAGCACACATCTTTTGTGTGTGCCTGTGTTGATAATCAGTGAGAACGAGACATTTTTTACCAATTCATAATGATTGTTGTCTTCTGATGAGCAAGTTTTGGAGGAGGGTGGGGGGGGGGGGTTGCAGAGGCTCAGGGTTTGGAGCTTGTTGACAAGCACTGAAGGAATAATGGTGTTGAAGGCTGAGGTATAGTCACTGAAGAGTAGCCACATGTGTGAGTTGCTGTTTTTGAGGTGCTCCAGAGCTGAATGGAGAGCCAGTGACATTGCTTTTGCCATGGAGTGATTATGACTGGAGGTGAATTGCAGTGGGTCAAGAATAATAAATTTATCTAAATTAAGCATGAACTTTCTGTGGTCAATTATTTCAATTCCCCACACCATTCCTATACAGGTATGTCTGTACTCAGTTTCATCCATTGTCAGGGTAAGGCCAAATGTAAACTTGAGGAAAAACACATATTCCTCCTGGATTATCTTAAACTCAATACTGGTAACTTTTTTTTTCCTCTCATTTTAGGTACCCCATCTCCACTGGGTTCCACTGATCCATTTCTTCTTTAACTACTCATGTTCTTACTTCTCTCTCCCTTCCAAGTGGTCTCTCCAACGTGCGGTACCTCCACCTCTTCTACCTTCTATCCCAATGGTTTTTAAACTGCCCCAGACTCACATTCCAATTTAAGTAATTCCTATGCCAAAAGTGCTCTGTGATTAGTAAGGGATTGCTTAAGGTAGTATGTGAGTGGGAAGGGAAGGTTGAGAATCACTGCTCTAAACCGAATTGTTACTGAAATATTTTGCTAGAAAAAAATTGTCATTGGCTCATTTCCTTTGGAGTTATGAAACCGTCCACATAACGAGTCAATTAGGCACGATTAAAACAATGGTTTTCAACCTTTTTCTTTCCACTCACATACCACCTTTAGCAATCCCTTACCAATCACAGAGCACTTATGGCATAGGGATTGCTTAAGGTGAAATGTGAGTTTGGGGGGCACTTTGAAAAACCACTGTTCTATCCCACACCTCCTTCACCTCTTAGCCCCTCCCCTGCTTCTTTTCCCTTTCACATGCCCCTTTTATTTTTTTTTCCATCTTGATAAAGAGTCCTAACCTGAAATATTGACCGACCATCTTACATACAAATGTTGCTTGACCCGTTGGGTTTCTCCAGCTGCTCATTGTTTTTCAAAGTGAGATTTACAAACTATGATCACAGGGTATCTCATGACCCTAAAAGTTATATCTCAAATGACAGCATGGTCTTGTCGATGCAAGTAGCTTTTTTTAACACTAGACTTACTGTGAATATTTTTTTTATCTATCAATCTAATGTATTTATTGTATTTTTTTTATTCAATTAAGTTTATTATTAGAGTTTGTTCGGCTGCAACAAGTAAGATTTTTGGTGCATATGCACATTGCACAATGTGTATGATAATAAACCTATTTTCATTCTCATTAAAGTGAATTATGTTCTTTTGAGGGGAAGTCACTTTCTAATAAAGGAAGTTCTGCAGGCAACTTGGCAAACAGCATGGCTTCACACAGATATGATGATTTTGGAAGGATATCCAAGCAGGTGGGGCTAGTGAGGGTGGGACATTTTGGTCAGACTGGGCGTGGTGAGCTGAAGGGCTTGTTTGAAGGGCCTCTTTGACTCCAAATAGTGGAAGTATTTACTTTGTTATTGATTAAGGGACCAGGAGAAATGTTTTGCTTTTCAAAATATTCAATGAAATAATTTCCTTGTTACATTCATCAATTTTGTAATATTAACACTTCAAATGAATACTATGAAAATCAGTCTCCCTGTGATTTTGAGGATTTTTTGAGGCCAACTAAAATAAGAATCTGATCCATTGACTGTTTAATTATTTGCAGAACCAATGCAAAAGGTTTTGGTACAACTTTATAAAACATTGGTTAGGCCCCAGCAGGAATATTGAATACAGATCTGTTTGCCACACAAAAGGGAGGACTTGATTGCACTGGATAGCATGCGGAAAAAACTCAGTAGTATGTTGCCAAGGGCAGAACATTCAGCGATGAGAAGTGACAGGATAGGCCGAGTTTGTTTTTCATTGGAACTATGAGGGAATGAGGGAATCCTAAACGGGGTATAGATAATAAGGAATTTTTCCCCCAAAAACCAAAGGACATCGAATTAAAATGAGGGGTCAGAGGTTTTTTTTTAATGTAGACATACAGCATGCTAACAGGCCAGTTTGGCTCATGAGTCTGTTCCACCAAATTTACACCCAATTAACCTATACCCCTGGTACATTTTGAAGGATAGGAGGAAACCGGAACCCCCAGAGGAAACCCACGCAGACCCAGAGAGGATATAAAAACTCCTTACAGACAGCATGGGATATGAACCCAGGTCTGGGCCTGATCGCTAGCACCTTAAATTTGTTGCATTAACCGCTGTGTCAACCATGCCATTGAGAGCAGCCATTTTCAATAGGGGCCATGTGCACCCCCCCACCCATTCTGGGGGCCACAGCACATTTAAGAGGTGGGGGCACAGAATGATATCATAATTTTTATTTAAGTATTTTTATGTAGCCAGCAAGAGAGATGTATGGAAAAAAAAATCTAAAGTTAACAGGTTCACAGAAAAGCAGGCCCTCAAAATTTGAGTAGAGTCCTAAGGGGGACAAAGTCATAACGAGGTTAATAGTGACTGGTTGAGAGGTGATGTGAGAAAGATTTTTTTTCACCAGGTGGGTGGTTGCAATAAATGTGCTCTTCCAGCACAGAGGCTTTGTGTAGTGGGCGTATACTGTATATCTGAACTTTTGAGAAGAAAGTGTCAGCAGGATATTCCATATAATAATTTGTACTTAGGCCTGAGTAACCCCCACTGAATCCTTCCAAGGAATGCCACAGGAGTCCCATTTAAAGATAACTTCTGAAGACTCTGAACTTCATGTGAAATGAAACTTGGAGTGAAAGCAACCACAGAGAAATTTCAAGGCAAAAAAATTTAAATATGAAGAAAATCAAACAATTTCAGCGTATTCTATTTATGAATGTCCTGAGCACTAAAGAATTGTGTCCAAATAATCAGGAATAGTTAAAATCAGTTTAATTATTTTATGAAATAAATTGCTCTTTATGTACTTAGCTAATACGTACTAAGTCAAATAATGAAGAACTGTATCTCCAAATTTGGAAGAGCAATTGATCAACTCACTAAAATCAACAGCTGAACAAACATATGTATTTCTCCCATGACTGGATACAGACAATATATGAAAACATATTTTAAAGATTATATATATATTTTTTTTAAAATTCTGCTGTTGAAGAATCGAGAACAATTAATTTAAAGTCTTACTGACTGATTTTACTGTCTATTATCCAGGGATGTCAAATGCATTGAAAGATTAATTCTCTCTTCCCTCCAATGCTGAGTATAAAAGGCAAAGCTTGCACATGGAACAGATTTACTTAATTTTTTGTTTTATGTCAACCAAAACAATAATATTTTAAACACTAAGACAGTCATCGCTAGCCATACCAATGCATGCAAGCAACATTCTGAAATGTTAAATTGAACTCATCATGGAACAGAACAAAACTGTTTGAATTACAGACATCATTGGATGTAAAATAGAATAACATAAGCTGACCAAAGAATCTTACATAGGTTGAGATACATTATCAAGGTCAAAGAAGAAATTCTCAGGGATCTATTCTGGGACCTTTATGTGATTTTTATAAAAGAGCTGGAGGAGGAAGTGGAGAGAAGGGTTAGTAAGTTTGCTATTGAAACAAAGGTTGGGGGTGTTGTGAATAGTGTGGAGGACTGTCAGATGTTACAGCAGGGCATTGATAGGATGCAAAACTGGGCTGTGAAGTGGTAGATAGAGTTCAACCCAGATAAGTGTGAAGTGGTCAAATATGATGCCAGAATATAATGTTAATTATAAGACACATGGGAGTGTGGATGATCAGTGGGATCTTGGGGTCTGAGTCCATAGGACACTCAAAGCAGCTGTACAGGTTGATTCTTCGGTTAAAAAGATATATGGTATATTGGCCTTCATTAATTGTGGAATTGAATTTAGGAGCCACAAGGTAATGTTGCAGCCATATAGGACCCTGGTCAGTCCCCACTTAGAGTATTCTGCACAGTTCTCGTCACCTCACTACCAGAAAGACATGGAAGCCATAGAAAGGGTACAGAGGAGATTTACAAGGATGCTGCCTGGTTTAAGTAGCATGCCTTATAAAAACAGATTGAGTGAACTTGACCTTTTCTCCTTGGAGCAGCATAGGATGAGAGGTGACCTGAGAGAGGTGTTTAAGATGATGAGAGGCATTAATTGTGTAAATAGTCAGAGGCTTTTTCTCAAGGCTGAAATGATTACCACAAGAGGATGAGTGTTTAAGGTGCTGGAGAGTAGGTGCAGAGGAAATGTCAGGGGTGTTTTTTTACACAGAGAGTGGTAGGTGTGTGGAATGGGCTGTCAGCAATGGTGTTGGAGGTGGATATGTTAGGGTCCTTTAAGAGATTTTTGGATAGTAACATGGAGGTTAGAAAATTAGAGGACTATGGGAAAGCCTAGTAATTTCTAAGGTAGGGACATGTTCGCACAACTATGTAAGTTTTCTATGTTCTTTGTTCTAAAAAGGAAAAGATCTTCAGCTGTACATTAAGTTCTGAAAGTCAGCTGTCTACATGGAGCAATGGGTCCCTGTTTTATACTTGTTCTCAAACTGATCAAACACATTATAACAGAGATCACTGACTGCAATTATATTGATGCTCATGGAATCAAAAAATCAAAGTGACAGACAGAATTTGTCACATTTACCAAATAAGCCAACATCCATTAACGACTAAATTCCAGTTTCCTTACTGATCTCAATACACCTCAGATTTTATTTCAGAACAAACTTTTAAGGGGAGACATAAAAATAAACTGGTTCAAATCCATGGATGCTCGATTTCAGACTCAATCAGCTGAATGGCCTTTTTCTGTTCTATTTCTTATGGATGCTGGAATGAAACAGTGAGGAACTTTGGAAAAATGTTTTTACATTTGGTTTCTTAGTCAAAGTCGCAATCATTGCCAGAATTGATTTGGATACCAAAAGTGGCCATTGGGATATTAATGTAAAGGTCAATGAATAACAAACAGTTAAACATTGCTGAAAAATAATGAATTATAAAAGAAGTAGATTGTTGTTAATGTGTAAATTGGAGCCAGTTGTGACAATGAAGAGGAGACCATGAACAATGAAAATCTCATTTAGATGCTGGCCATTTGTATCTCTCCAATTAGTTTTGAAAAAACAATATTTAAATAGCCATTTCATGCATTGATACATTTGCACATTAAATTCCTATTAAACTCACTATAGAAATTATCCCTTAAAGAAGGTTGCCATTGGAAATGACTGCCAGTAATCTATTTTTTGCTTAGAAAGTGAACAGGCACACAGAGACTCAAACTTGAATTGTTTAAAAATATTGAAATAATGAATGAAAAATGCATTGTTACTTCCTTTTCATTTGTTTCCATTTGAATTTTCTTTAAATTCAGTCAGTTCATTTTCCTTTATAACTTGTTTTCACTTTTCTTTCGCCTACTCTAATTTACCTTCTAATTTTCTTTCAGAATAATGAGCTTATTGTTTGCAGATTCACACTGTCCCATAGATCACCAAGATACCCTTGCAGTGGTCCTTTAGCTTACGCCTGCAGCAAATCAAAGACCTTTTCTACACTAAACAAAATCTAAACATTGAAAGTCGCCACATTCGAAATTTAGAAAATGTAACTAAAATCAGAAACAGGGTCACTGCCACTTCCATATTGAATCAACCACCTCAACATAAATCAACTACCAATGAAAGATCAATATCTCAACATTTATCTGCACATGCTTTTTTTTGATATATAATTTAAGCAACATTACCAAAATGAGAACATTCATTCATTCATTTCATTTATCTTAACCCTACTTTTTTCTGCTTTTCAATGATGACATATTTTCAATGGGCATCTCTTGTTATTGGCAAAATAATTTATGACATGCTGGGTGATAAAAGTAAGATTGATTGATCTTTCTTTGTTACCTCTTTATTTGGTTTGGGTTTGCTACTTCAAGATGGAAAGCTATTTTTTTTAAGTATTTTGAATCCATATGGAGTTACAAAACAAACAAAAGCTATCTGATTTTTCATCATACATTCCCTTGATCACACCATACATTTTGGTGCAAGGATATGTGTCCCTCCTGCACTGTCAATCCTCACAACAAGCTAACTCGGTCAGATTGAGTTAACTTAATGACAGTTGACTGCATTGAATAATCATACCTGTGAAGTGATATAATAAAATAAGATTTATTACATTCAGCATATCGTTAAATATGTCAGATCAAGCTTAATTAAGACTTTGAATGCAGATTTGGTTTTAAAGTACTTGAAATAGAAATCTATTAAGATTGAATTTAAAGAAAAAGCTTTTAGATGTTGACATTCCTTTTTATATCTTAGTGTAAAGAAAATTGCAAAGATTATTATGGCATTGAAATAGGATATTCAACCTATTAATGATATTTTCACAAAAGAACTGTTTGTTCCAAGAATATTCTTCTACCTAACTCTTAACAATCGTTTCATATCCCTATTTTTCAGGCATGCACACAATTTCTTTAGAAAAGATTTGTTGTGGAGAAATGTACATTCTAATTGTTGAAAATAATTCTGATGGCCTCTTGATTTTTAATGTTGTTGCTTCATATTAATTTACTTATACCACAACATAGTTTTATTTACATCCTGTAAAAATTATAGGTATATGTTCTGACCACATTCATCCCTTCAAAATGCTGGTTCTACATTGAATTGTAACTCAGCCAATCATCCTTCATGCCAGAAAACCTTAATCCTCAAAATTCCTTTCCCACAATCCTCACCAAATATTCCCCCTCCACCCCCCACCACCCCACCTCACCACCTCATGGTGGAACTACTATTAATACTGTTCATAGGTGTATGGCTAGCCCACCCCCTGCTGATTGTACCCATGGGTCCCTTAATTCCCCTAATAAATGCGGCAACACCCTAACCCCTTCCTCAGAACAAGCTTGGGTATCGGGTCAGCAACATGAGACATGCCTTCTGTTAATCGTAATCTAGACTTTGGAGTTATTGATACTGCATCACCCCTTCCCACCAATCTCCCGTTCCTCCACCCAAAATTACAACAAACTTGTTCAGACCATTTTATATACAGAGAAAATTAAAGAGCCCAGTGTCACCTGGAACATCCTTTGACAAATGACTCCATTTATCTCACCTATTCACTGGACTAGAAATTACTGCAATTTTACTCAGTTACCTATAAATAAATAGAGAGAGAGGGGAGAGAGAGAGAGAGAGAGAGAGAGAGAGAGAGAGAGAGAGAGAGAGAGAGAGAGTAAGCTTGCCACTAAAAAATTGGCGGTCTCAATTTCTTTCCAAATGCTCTTTATAATCGCACACATCTCTGACAATGTTGGAGAGCCCCAGTTTCAGCTAATTTAATTTTCTATTTGGATAGAGATTCGGCTTTGATGTATCTAAAATAGAAATTTTAAGTGGGTGTCAATCCATTTTTTCATGCCTCTTCGTGTAATCAAAATGGTAAAAAATTGTTACAGCATAGAATGAGGATATTCTTATAAGCATGTTTCTGTTTTTTTTTCCCCCAAAGGAGCCACTTGGTGTAAGCATATTTCCCTGCCAACTTTCTACCATCCTTTCATATTGTTCCATTCCTTTTATAAAAATATTGCTGAGAATTCTACATTCTAATCATTCTTCATGATGAAAATAATTCTAAGGTCCACTTGAATTTTTGATGTTCTGATGATGCTTATTCTCTTGTGCACAAATTACCCTTCATTTCTGTTTTCCATGTTTATCGAGTTTCTGGCTTTAACCTCCCTGCCTGGTGTAGCAATTAGTGCAACACTGTTACAGTGCCATCAATCGAGACCAGGATTCAAATCCTGTACTGTTTGCAAGGAGTTTGTATGTTCTCCCCGTGTCTGCCTGGGTTTTCCCCTGGTGGCTCTGGTTTCCTCCCAATATTTGAAACATATTAGGGGTTGTAGGTCAATTGGATGTAAATTGGGCGGCATGGGCTCATGGGGTGAAATGGCCTGTTGCCGTGTTGTGTTTAAATTATAACAATAAATAAATATTAAAAATGTAATAATCAAGCAGAGTGCTGAAACGGAACCAAAGTCATACAGCAGGGAAACAGGCCCTTTGGCTCAACTTTCTCACTTTGGCTGATATCCCTCTAAACTAACCCATCCATGTATCCATCCAACTGTTTCTGAAACATTGTAATAGTGCCTGCCTAAACTACTTCCTGGTGCAGCTTGTTCCATAAGCTAATCACTCTGTCTGTAAATGAGTTACCCCTCAAGTTCTTATTAAATCTCGCCACTCTCTGAAACCTATGTCCTCATTAGCACCTTCCTGAACCCTCTATAAGGAGTCCAGTGACAGAGCACCAACATTCTGAATTTGTCTAAAAAATTAGAACTCGTTTTGGTCCAATATTCATTTCAATGAAGAGTAGAGGGTCAGAAGGAAATAGGTGCATGTCAGGTGATACAGTTTTTTTGTTATCTTTGTTATGGAATGAGTGAATAAAATTATAATAAAATATATATTAAAAGGGTAAGATTATGAGGTTTAGTCATTAGGTCACATTTCACAAATAAACATGTCATTTGCCATGCTAGAGCTATGCAAGGATAAACTTTATGTCTACATTTGGTTTTGCAGAGACAATGAGGAGTGCTTGTGAGAGTTTCACAAGTGGGTGTTAATGGACCAGCATATTTGAACAGTGTCCAGGCTCTAGAAATACTTTGGCTGCTAAACTCGTGCCAGAGTTTTACATTTCTGGTTGAAGTTTGTTGTCTGAAGAAGGACTATATGGTTTTTCAAACAGAGAGAAAACATCCATTATTTGGGAGAGTATTCTGCAGCAGTTTGTGGTGAAGGCTGTAAGATGGCAGACCTGCTGCATGACCCTATTTCACGACGGGTTTTGAGTTCTGAATGCACCTTATTCTAAATCTCTTTTGTCATTTGCAGAGGTTGTGACTGGTTATTGTGTTTCTCCTGAAATAGGGGAAAAAGAAGAACTCTTTGTGGTATCCTGGAAGAAGAGGTTATCTTTCGGAAAAACTCAAGAGGAGTTAAGTTTCTTTGGTTAGACACTTCAATTGTTGATCAAAGGAGATCAGTTTGTGTCTCCAACAAACAGTGCATATCTCTCTGAAACTTACAAGACCTTGCTGAGTGGTAACACTTAAGTTAAAGCTTGGTAATAAATGTTTCATTCTCTGCACAGTATGGAAAATTGTCTAATACCAATGAATTGGAGAAGTGAAAAGTGAATGATTGGACAATGAGAAAGAACTTTCCTGAAAACATAAATATTACATACACGTGCACTTAGAATTAGAAGAGGTTATGTTAGGTTAAGTTAAGTTAATAGTAATAAGTTAATTAGTGATCTTATTATTCTGTATTAAGAAACTAAAACCAATTTTGTTTCAATAGCTTTGTCTTGGTGAATTTCTGTTGCTACTGGGTTTTGAGTTATTTGGGCTCGTAACATCTTAAACATGTGGATTTTTTAATTGCCCTTCATGACTGAGATGTTTGAATTTAACTTTACATAAGCTTTATAACATTTTAAAATGGATATGAATTTTAACAATATTAAAATGGCTTTTCAGACACTTGCAAATGTCACGTCATTCACAAGCATCTAAAGCACTTCTGTGGGTATGATATGTTGAAATCCTCGCATTACCTGTTACGTATTGGCCCAGAATCTGTGCTGTGTAGGTCAAAAGTAATCTTTCTATGGCAAAGACAAAGCTTTATAACCCAACCTTTTGGGCCTGAGCCCATCATCAATTTGAGTTTCTCCAGCATTATGTTTTTATTTCAATCACGGTATATGGTGACTTTTGTGACTTTCGACTCCTATCATTTCAGTGAATCCACAATTCAACATGAGCTTTACATTTTTTTTTACATTTAAACATACAATATATCAGAGTGTTATTAAAACAAAAGAGATGGTTGTTGACTTCAGGAGAGCCCAGTGACACAATGCTCTGCTGACCATTGATGGCTCCACCTTTGAGGTCATCAAGATTATCAGGTTCCTTGGAGTGCACTTGACAGAGAATCTCACCTGGTCCCTTAACTCCAGTTTCATAGGCAAGGAAGCCCAGAAGTGTCTCTCCTTCCTGGGGAGGCTGATGAAAATTCATCTCCCACCCTCCATCCTCAGTACATTCTACAGAGGATGTATCGAGAGCATACATTGAAACTGCATCACCGACTGGCTTGGAAGCTGTATCTCCTCTGATCCAAGACCCTGCAGAGGATAGAGAAGTATGCAGAAAAGATCATTGGGAGCTCTCTTCCTACCATGAGGGACATGTAGAACACTCAATGCAGGCAAAAGGCTATAAACATAGTGAAGGACTCCACATACCACTCATGTAAACTCTTCTCCCTTCTGACATCTGGAAGGTGGTACCATAGCACCCAGGTCCTTATGTCCAGATTGTGCAATAGTTTTTCCCCCCAAGCCATCTGGTTCCTGGAATTCCCAGAACATATGTGGATAATGTACTGTGGACTCTTTCTGTATATGTCTCAAGTGTTTAACTTGTATTTATGTAAATATGTTCTGTGGTCCTGGAGGAATGCTATTTCATTTTACTGTGCAAGCATGAAATGAATGATAAATAAAGGTGTCTTGACAGCACGGTAACAGGTTCTTCTGGTCCACATGTCTTTAGGAGGAAACTGGAGCACCACGAGGACACCCACACAGTCATGGTGGGAGTGGACAAACTCCATACAGACAGCACCAGCTTCAAACCTGGGTGACTGGTGCTGTCGTAACATTTTGGTAACCACTATGCTAATCTTGCCACCCGTTGCTTTCATTGTCATCGAATGTCTGAAGCAATGCATGATGGTCCATCCACAGTTGGATTAATGTCATTCAGCTTCAACACTATCACCTACATTTTGAGTCTGTCTTTCTGGAGCTCCTTGGCTCTGTCTGCCACAATAGCATGGATCTCCTAGTGGTACCCATTTCAATTCCCCATCCCTCCATCTCATTCCCTTGCTGACAGTCTGTCCATGGTCTCATTGTAGAGCGCGTCGAAAGAATCAAAGGCTTGTTGATCCAAACCAAGGCTTTTATTAACTAGAAGACATGTAGGTCGATCAGTCCAGAATGACCTGGTCTGGCTAGGAGCAACCCTTTAAGACCTGCCAGTAGGCGTAGCTACGCTCTCAGCCAATCACAGTCATCCTACACTACAATCCGCACATATACACATGGGTGATATAATCTTTACTATCACACTCTTGTTCTGATGGACTGAGACCACCTGAAAATTTGAGGAACAATATCTCACCTTCCAACTGGGCACCTTCCAATTGGATGGCATTAAGTCTTCTCTGGCTTTCATTAACCTCGCCCACCACCCCACCCCCCCCCCCGCCACTTCAACCCCACTGCCCTCCCCCAGCTCTGTCTCTCTCCCTTTTCCCTGTCTCCTTTCACACAGACATAATATCACCTCTTCCCTTACCACTTCCAATTAACATATTTTGTCGGTCTTGGATTTCCTGAGATTTCCTGGTTTTTTTTTGCTCATTCTACTTATTCCTTGAAGAAGAGCTTAGGCTATGGATGCTGAAAGACCGGCTAAATTCCTGCAGCATGTTGGTATGTTTTTATTTCCAGATATTAAATCAAGGATTGCATTTAATGCTTTATGACGTTATTTTGAATGAACTGCATGTCTGAACACCACCCTAATTCAACTTTTAGTAAAGCCTCAGATCCATCTTCTAACCACAATCTTCCTTTTAAAATTAATATTGAGCTGTAACTTGGCAATTATGCTTCATGACAGAATATTCATATCCTCAAAATTCTTCTGACACGGTGTTCATCCTCATCTGGCCCAAATCACGGCCAACTTTTAAAAAAATGTAAATGTAATTCTTTTTAAGATTTAGACATGCAGTACGTTACAGGCCATTTCAGTCCATGAGTCCACGCTGCCAATTTATACTCAATTAACCTACACCACCAATACATTTCAAACAGTGGGAGGAAACTGGAGCCCCCGGGGAAAACTCACGCAGACATGGGGAGAATGTACCAATTCTTTACAGATAGCGCAGGATTTGATCACCAGTCCCAATCGCTGGTGCTGTAATCACTACACCAACTGTACCACCCTTCAAGACTTTTCTTCACACGGAAAGAAATAGAATTATACAGCTTCATCTGAAACACTGCCTGTCAAATGCCCTGATCTGATAAACCTTTTGCTGCTAACAAGGCTTCATATTTGCAATATATTTTTTTTCTCTCAATTGTCACTTATGCAAGTGGAAGAATGCATTCACTACATTTTCCTCATTACTCACTGCATTAGAATTGACAGTAAATTTACACAGTTACTTATGAATAAATCAAGCCTCAGCATCAATTCCAGGCAGTGCAGATGGAGATAATACACATGAATATTTGGACATTAGGCCTTGCTCTGTCTTTCTGATAGCACCTTTTAACGGCATGACAATTTATTTTTGCTTCCATGCAAAATTTCTGGCACTGAATCAATTTTGACAATCACTCTGACTAACTTCATCACCTTTAATTGTTGTTGGTAAATATATATTCAAGAATTTAATAATTTTATCATTTACAGTGGGCATGTTGAACACACATCCTATACACTAGGAGTTAAGCAGGAAACACCCCCCTGTGTAATCAAATCATGAATTTCCTCACCTCCAGTGAATATTGGGAAGACCATCTCCTCCACAGTTTCCATCAGTACCGGAGCACTACAGGGTTGCATTCTTAGCCCTCTTTTCTACCCCTGCTTTATACCTACAACTGTGTGGCTCGGTACAACAATAACAACATCTACAAATTTGTGGATAGTACTACGGTAGTGGGTTGTATAAAGCAGGGCTTTCCCAAACCTTTTAGCTCATTACACACTTTTGGGGAACTCTTGGAAATTGTGGGATCCAATTGTCAATTACAGTTTAAAAGACCTGGTTTCAGCGACATGATGGGGGGGCATTCACGGGCCATACCACCCCCATGTTATTGTCCTCCCACCACCCACCCACACAATTAGTGTCTGGTGGGATGTATTACTGCTTGAAAATATACCAGTCTGAGACCAAAAATCCCCCCTGCCTTGAACCCCAGTCACTACTTGCTGTTCTGCCCCGAGTTCAATAACTGGCCATTTCTCCCCACGGATGCTTTCTGACCTGTGGACTTCGTCCACCAAGATTCCAATGTCGGCATGTTTTTGTGGTTCTCAATAACATTTTTGTTGTCCTTTTGGCTTCAGGGTTGGCCAAGATGGCATCCACTCAAATCCTAGTCGAATCCAAGCCCACAGTGGCAGATTTTCCTCACCTATCATTTGCTTTTTAAAAAAATTTCCAAATCAAGCATTTGGCTCCAAGGAGAAGCTTCTCTCCCTACCCGTGTGCAGCTGGACACCTACCTGTACTGGTGGTCACTCCAGCATGGGCAGCCCACTGCGCACCCGCTGTGCTCCCATGCTGCAGTGGAAAACTATCACTAATTTTAACAAGAAGTGAAGTGATGGATCCAAGCTGTTGCGATTGCATGAGTCACACCAATGAACGGGTTTCTCCTCTATCTACCATTTCAGCTGCTCCCTCATCTTGCAGAAGCAGGTTAGTTCCAGCGACATGGTTTTCACCATCAGTCATTGAGAAATGGAGCAAGTGGAGGGAGAAAACAGAACTCAGAAACTTCTGGTGTGCTGATCATACTTGGGGATGAACGTTGTGGATTAGATGGGGAGGAGCTTCTGGACCTTAACTGCCATCAAGCCTGTCCGCCTGCTGATGTCACAATGGGGCTGTGGTTCAATGATTGCCTGCATGGGTGGGGAGAAGTGACATAGCTCATCAGTCTGCCTGCTAATTGGCCTGTAACCCTGCCACTGGACCATTTAATGGACAGGCCGAGTCATGTGCCAATTGAAGTGATGGGGGGGGGGGTATTGTGCAAATGAGCAACCCAGGTGAGCATCAGTGGAGGGTTATGTGCATCACCCCCTCCCTTTTCCCCTCCTCCCTGTGGCTGCTCTCTTATCTTATCCTCCCCCCCACCACGGAAACAAATGGAAGTAAAAACAAATGGAATTAAAGGTTAAAAAATAGCAGATGGGTCCCTGTCTTTTATTCCATGGAATTCCTAGGCCTTTCCACAGAACCCAGTCTTGGAGAAACTTGTATAATGGAAGGGAATGAGTCAGCACACAGGACGGAGATTGAAAATTTGGCTGAAACTTACTGTGGTGTGCTGTGGTGCAGCAAGCAGACACATAACACAGAAAAGACTGTAGTACAGGATTTAATCCACTTAAACTCTGTTGTACACCAGCAGTCTTGATGGCTCCCGTGTGATTGTCCCAGGAGGGGTTGGCTCAAGTCTTTTCCAGGTTGGTGATTGACAGCCAGCCAGGTGGAGTCATCCTCCCAGGTGATCTTCTTGCTGGTACAGAGGTCACCTGCTGCAGTAGGCTGGTGGGCATGCAGCCTATTGCTGTGGTTGTATCGCCACATTCACCCAATAAATATGTTAGAGCCAGAAACAACACCAATTCAAACTGAACCCCTCGATCCACGGTAATAATGTTTGGAACACTGAAAGAAGAACCCAACGATCAATGAAAGCCTGATTCACAGTCTCTGCAAAGGTGTTGATGATAGAAATGGCATCCTGCCATCTGGTAGCTCGGTCCTTGAATGTGAGAAGATAAGTGAATCCACTCGATGAAAGGAGCCAACCAACCAAATCCAAATGCAAATGAGTGAAACAAGCGTCTGGAACAGAAAATTTCCCAACCCTGGTCTTCATATGTCTTGAGATTTTCAAACGCTGACATGGAAAACTCATCCTTGCCCATACTCTAGCATCCTACTTGACATGAGGCCAAGTAAAGTGATCCCTAATCAACCTTATTGACACTTTATGGCAGGGTGAAACGTTATGGAGGGCCATGAAAAACTCCCGCCTGATTGTAGCGGGTACAAAAGGTTTTGGCCAACCTGTGGAAAAGTCACACGTTAATGTCTCACCAGAATTATCTGGGCTTATGTCTTTCAAGCTGTGTTGGTCAGATGGAATTGAATGAGATTGGGATAATTGTGCTGTGACCATGTCTAATCTGGACAGGGTGTTAGTCATTGAATTTGCCTTCCCCTCGACATACAGTATGTCCAATGAAAATTGCTAAATTAAATCCAAATATCGTATCTCACAGGGTGAATAGTGGTGTCTGCTTGTATGTGCTGTAACATTTAAGTGGTTGGTGGTCATCATAAATGGTGAAAACTCATCCTTCCAACTAGAAACAGAAATGCCGCACTGCAAGGTAGATCACCAACAGCTTGTGCCATAAAGTTCTGTATTTGTTTGAGCAAGTGACAATTTGTCTGAAAATAATGCCAGTGGCTCCAACATCCCATGGAGTTTTGCTCAGAAACAGCTACCACTGCCCTCTTAGAGGTGTTGGTGGTGAAAGAGATGACAGAATTATGCTTCTGATACACCCGCATCATAACTTCTGCCAGCACAGGTTTTTAATCCGTGAAATCCCAAATGGCCTTGTCACCCAAATACAATGGTCTTTTAGATATTGCCTTATAAGACCCCTTTAGTAAATTGGTCAAGGCACGAAGGATGCAGCGGGTTTAGGTAAGAACTGGCAGTAGAAATTAACCATACCTCGGAACTGCCACAACTGGTCAAATGCGTAGTTGTAGGAAAATCTCCCATCTCCTGTGCCTTCGCTTCCTCTGGTGAGACACCACCTATTGTAACATTGTGCCCTAAAAACGTAAGCTCAGTGGCCCCAAAGATGCAGTTGGATGGAAAAATTATGATGCCAATCTCATCGAGTCTCTGGAATAGTTTCAGAAGATGGTCTTTGCTTTCCTGTTCATTGCCACTCACCACGAATATGTCATTAATGTAAGTAAACACAACGTTGAAACTGCAGAGGAAGTGATCCATAAATTGCTGAAACATTTGAGCTGCATTCCGTAATGCAGAGGGCATTTGGAGAAACTCGAATGTCCAAAACGAAGTAATCACTGCCATCTTGGCAATATCTGAAGGTTCCACTGGAATCTGATAGTAAGCACATGCCAAGTCCATTTTAATGAATGCCCATTTACTGTGCAAGTTGGCTGAGAAATCTTGCAAATGCGGAATATTGTACCAATCGGGGATGGTGACATTATTCAGTGCATGGTAATTGCTACATGGTCATCCATCTCCCAGAGATTTGTTCGGAACCATACACAGTGGCAATGCTCAGCAGCTTATGAACAATTCCTGGCTCTTGCATGTGATTGAGCACTCTCTTCGCCATTCTGAAGTGATCTTGGGGAAATCTATTCACTCACGCTGAAACCAAGGGTCATGGGTTTCTATATGGTGGGTAACAGCACATTTTATATCTCCATGCTGATATAACGGGATTACTATCTGAGGCAAACATTTGAGCAATCTCTGAAATGGGCAGGTAGACATTTGGAGACCTGTCCAATTGAATAGGACCATATGTGAAATTGGTGATCATGTCGCAAACGCATACCTATCTGGACCTAGCACCACAAGTGTTCATTTGGAGTGGTGCATATGCGCTGCCGTTGGTAACACACATGCACAGATAAAGCAAGGAGTTGCAATGACACACATGTGAATCAACTAATGGGAAGGCAAGGGGGTGGCATGAGGGGCATGCTTAAAAGTGGGAAGGGACCTTTAGAAATGGTTGGAAAAGCAAAATAAAGGAAGGCAGACACCAAATTTATTGATGTTAAAACTTGACTTATTTTGGATATAATATTTAAATTACACCCCCTCAAGGGGTGACCTTGCAGGTTCACAATGTCCTCTGGTGAAAAGGGATAGCTACATGAGTAACCTAGTTGTAGGAGAAGCTGGGGAAGTCAAGCTGGAAGTTTTAATCGTTTTTTTATGAACAATACTCACACTTGGTTTTCCATCTTTGAGGCACATTTCTCCTTGCTTAATGTTACAAGGCAGAAGATTAAATTTGGATTACTTGTTGCATGCCTCCCAGAGACATTGATTGTGAAGTGGAAGATGTTCTGATTAATCCAGGTGATTATGACCCTGAAGGCTGCTTTATCAGAGTGAACACAGTTGTCTCAAGCGTCTTGCATTGCAGAGCTTCTAGACGATGACAATCTTGGTGACAGGCACAGATGCTCAGTAAATGGCGCAGGCTGTCTGGCGAAGATGTTATTGATAGAGATATTGGGAATCAGAAATTTCTCCATGGCATTCCTTCCCAAATTCAAGGACAACTGGTAAGAGTTTTTCAGATGTCCACACTGGATCAATTGTCAATTCATGCCAACCTCGTGATGGCCATGGCCTCTGCAATGCAGCTAGAGGCTTCAGCAGCTGTCCCCAGTCAGCATTAGAGCAACACATTACAACACCAATTTAACAGAGGCAAACCAAGCTAGCAGCAATTGGCAGCACTCACTGGGTAGGTCTGAGTTTTATCAACACAACAACATTCTCCTCATTTCCAGGCTAATTGGAATTGTGCGGGACGAGATAGAGGTGATAGATGATGTCTTTGTTGGGGACACTGGAGATTTTGAGCTGCCGCTTGATCACACTTGTCACCTTGCGACTTCTATAAATGGTACCCAGGAAATAACTATTGCTCACGGGCATATTAAATGCCATCTATTCCTCAAAGACAATCTCTCGGGTACTCAATTTCTGGTCGATACTGGTTCAGAAGTATCTGTGGTCCCACCTACTTCTCAAGAATGCAGACACCCTAATGTGTCATGTGTTCTACCTGCCACAAATAACTCCTATATTCAGACAAAAGGCCAGTGATTCTGGGTTTTGTAAGTCATTCCATTTGATTTTCATAGTCACAGGTAGAATGTCATTTTAGGAGTGGATTTTCTCTCACATTTTTACCTCCTTGTAGATGTAAAGAATAGCTGTGTAGTGGATCACCATTCTTGTTTCCAAGTGAGCTGTATTTCTCACCTTCCTTTATTTTGCTCTTCCAATTATTTCTAATGGTCCCTTTCCCCCTTTCAGCACACCCCTAATGCCAAACCCCTTGCCTACCCATTGATTTATTCACATGTATGTCATCGCAACTCCTTGCTCTGACCATGTATGCGTGTTACCAACTGCAACCACTGCATATTACCAATGGTAGCTGGTTTGCGCATGCATGCACACCACTCCAAATGAACACAGAGAGGTATGCAATTGCGGCAGATCACTAATTTTACATGTGGTCCTATTCAAACTACTGCCAGGGAATACAAGACATGCATCTCCTTATGGAAACACCCAGTCATTTTGATTGGCCAGGATGCTATTTACTTAACATCAAAAATGCCAAATTGTGAATATGGAATTAGCTTGTGTTACAGAATCACTTACTTCTACTAACACAGGTGATACTCTATTGAACCCAATCATGTAATCTTATGGAGGGAAATAAAATACATAATTCACCACATCAATAAAATCTGCACCCTGTGTCGCCAACTAAGCTAACATAACCAAAGCAAATTGCATCTTTATATTGATGGTTAAGTCTTTCCCTGCCACAAGAAGTAATATTTCTTTTCAGGCTGCTGCAAACTCTTGCTTCCTGTCAAGAGCTGTCAGGGTACTCGAAGGGTGGGCTTCAGTGTTCCATCAGCTGAGTCCTTGAAGTGCCAGTTGAAGAAGTAGAAAAAGACGATGTGGTCAAACCGTAATCATGGCTTTTATTAGCAGAAACGCATAGTACAATAATGAAAGACAATAGGTGCATACACAATTATACCCAAGGAGAGTGTCCTTAATAGTGGAGATAATGCACAGCCAATGTTAGTACAGCAAGGCTCACCAGAGGGAGGAGACAGGCAGTCTGGCAGACATTCACCACAGTACTGGCCACTGCTGAGATCCTGTCATCGATCACCATCTAAATTACTTTCCCTGATGCAATGACAACAGATAGCATTGATGGCAGGAGCAATGCACCAGGGCTCAAAAAATTAACATCATATTATTTGAATTTGTAATTGCAGACCATAGAAAATGGCTTCAGTATGGTGTTAAATTGCACAGCCAGTTAGAATTCAAGCTTGTTTTTCTTTTGATATATTGACAGTTTTCAGTTATCTTGCTGGAGGATCATACACAGATTTAAGAATTATTGAGACAATTGATTGCCTCACCAATTTCAAACACAGAGGACAAACAAATGACAGCATTTCTTTTCTTCAGATTCAAAAAGACCATTCAATGCTGTTATAGTGCCAGCAATCAGGACCGGGGTTCAAATCCCGCAATGTCTGTAAGGAATTTGTACATTCTCCCCATGTCTGCGTGGGTTTTCCCCAGGGTTCCAGTTTCCTCCCACAGTTCGAAACATACAGGGGGTGTAGGTTAATTGGGTGTAATTGTGGAGCACAGACACATGGACAAAAATGGCCTGTTACTGTGCTGTATGTCTTATTTAAAAATGTAAAATTTAAAAATCACACTGTTCTCACATCCTGTCACAGGATGTTTAATGTGAATATTGTATAGATTATGAAAGAGATTTCATCTGCTTTAAATCTTGCAAATTTAAAGTCCTCTTTTACCTTCTTGGTCCATTGTGACATTCCAAAATGGAACTGCAACATGTTCTCGAACAGATCATGAATTTGGTTGAGTATCACACTGGTAGTGACTAAATTTTCTCTGATTTTGTTCATTTTCACCATAGCCAAATCTGTCAACATAACAATTTGAGAAATGGAGCTGGAAAAATGGAAAAGGGAAGTACAGAGTCAGAGTTGGATGATGTGAAAATGGAAATTGGTAGCAAAGTGCATGAAACTACTGAAATCTGTATAGAAGCAAGTGGCTGCACCAGTATAGTCAATGTAGTGGAAGAAGTGGGAGAGGTAGGCTGAGAAGGACTCAAACATATTTCTGCAGAGTCAAAAAGGAATAGGTCTAGCTTGAAGCCACATTGTTCCCTTAACAGTGCTGAAATGAGTGGAATTACAAGAGAAAACCTTAAATGTGAGTTTATGTCCAGATGGGTGATTCTAGTTCAACTATTTGAGCCTCTTGTCAGGGAATAAAAGGTCATTTGGCCAATCAAGTGCAGGATGGAGCTGAAGAGGGACTGGACATCTATGGATAATAGTGCCAGTTAATGGCAATATTAAAAAAAAACTAATTTGTTGTAAATTTCCTACAACTGTGTGGAACTCCAGTCAATAGTACCAACTGCTGAGTTGAAGTGAACTAATACCACTCTGTGTCACAAGTCCCCTGGATCACTTGATCTCTATTGCCCAATCAGCTTCCTGCTGACCTGAGCTTTTCAAATCCAACTGCATGAGTCACCTGACTCCAATTGTCAGGTGCAGCCTTCAGATAAAATTCCTGTTGAAGTCTGCTGCAACATCAATAACAGAACATCCAGGCTATCACCCCATGATGGTCATTGGTTTTACCATCATGGAATTCCCCCACTAACAAGATCCTGTTGTTTGCTGTTAATCAGAAACTGAATTAGTGTAGCCATATGGTGTACAAGAGCAGGTCAGAGGCTAAGAATCCTGCATTGAGTAATTCACCTGCTAACTCTTCAAAGCCAGTCCACTATCTATGAGTCTCATCAAGATGGTGATGGAACACTCTCCCCACCTTGCCTGGATGAGTGAAGCTTCAATAATGCTCAAGGCATGCATCACCATGCAGGACATCGCAGCTCACTCATCTGCATACTCACTCCACCACTGATGCACAGTTGCAGCAAATATTATCACCCACTGGATGTAATGCAACAACTCACCAAGGCTCCTTAGAAAAAAAAAACTACAATATTTATTTTCACCAGAAAACAAAATATCATATTAGAGAAATAAAATGAGGTATAATGGAGTTGTTAATGGGGTAGTTGACTGATCTACACTTGTATCACTTCTCAAAGCAACACACTGGAAAACATTAAATGATATTCTGAATATTTAGATTTATTTTTTAATACAGAGATTTGGAAACTGCAAAATGGTGGTTGTCAATCAACTATATCTTCACTTTATTTTCCTCACATCTATCCAAACACTGCAGAAACACTTCTAACAATGATTTATTTTCTTAATTGAATAGTCATTTCCAAGTGTTTAAAGATCAATTTTGTCCTTTCCTTTGCACCTTTTCTGATCTGCATGCTGCTTCTTGGTGGCAATATCCACAAACATCATTCCTCTATCACTCTCTGTTTTGTCCAACATGAATGGATTGGAATTAAAGGTGGAAAATAAATGGAAGTTGTTCTCATCTCATCTTTGTGCAGAACCATGCTTTTGGCCATGAGAAAGTTCAAGAGATCTTCTGCTATAACCCTTAGAAGGAAGTGGTGCACAGTTAGTGTAGTAGTTAGTACAATGATATTATAAGTACCAGTAATCGGGACCAGGGTTCGAACCCCATGCCATCTGTAAGGAATTTGTACATTTTCCCCTTGTCTGCATGGATTTCCTCCAACCATTCAAAACATATGGAGGGTTGTAGATGTAATTGGATGCCACGGGATCATGGTCTGAAATGGCTTGTTACTGTGTTGAATCAAGTAAGTCAAGTTTATTGGCATCTGTATAAGTACAACCTGATGAAACAGCATTCTCCAATCCTCAGTGAAAAACATGCAGTCACACAACCAGACATAACACACATACAAACAAACAGTGCATATGCTGGGCAAGCATTTATACATATAAATAAATAGATTTTGTCTCATAAATATGAGAATCTGGGATGCTTAGTATGATCATTTCCTTTGGTTGTTTAGCATTATCAGTGCTCGTGGGAAGAATCTGTTCCTCAGCCGGGTGATGCTGGTTCTGGTACTCCTGTATCTCTTTCCCAGCAGGAGCAGCTGAATGTGCTGTGTGCATGATGGAAGGGGGGTCCTCAATGATTTTGTGTGCCTTCTTCAGACAATGATCATGGTAGATCAGGTGTGTATGTCTAAATATAAAAATTAAATTAAATTAAAAAAAAATCTGAAAGTTCAGTGATCTGAAATGGTAATGATAATGCACCATAGAAACTGCCTTACCTACTAATTATTTTAGTTGTCCTTTTTTGTGCTTGAATTCAACTCATAATTCCAAGTCGAATACAGGAAAGGAATGAAGGATTTTCTCAAAAGCTCCCTAAATAAACATGATTTCCCCACTGACTCCAGTCTCACAACTGCTCAAGGTGGAGAGGAGCATTGAGGATGAGACTGAGAGCCAGAGGACCATGAGACAGGAGCATACAGAGCCTAGAATTAATGGCAGGAGTGTGCCAAATCACCAAACATCCTCCTGCTTATTCCCTCAGACACTTCTTGCTCCATTGGAAGAATATTCAGCAGTGGGACCAGACGACATAACAGGTTGGGTACTGAAGGACTGCACAGGCAAATTGACAGAGGTCTTCACAGACATTTTCAATACCTCAGCAGTCCATCGCTCCTGTAGGCTTCAAGACACCTACCATCATCCCAGTACCCAAAAGGTCAACAGCAACAGACCACAATGACTACTGCCCGATGGCACTGACCTCCACCATAATTAAATGCTTCAAGTGTCTGTTAATAGAATATATCTAAGCACACTTCCTAGAGATGCTGGACCCATTTCAATTTGCAATAGAAGAAACTGTTCCACAGACAATGCTATAGCCTTGTCCCTTCACTCTGGCCTAACCCACCACATTTCCCAGGCTGCTGTTCATTGACTTCAATGCAATGTTTCTCCAGTGGCTGATGGAGAAGGTGTCCTCACTGGGACTCAACACCCTTCTCTGTAACTGGATCCTGGACTTCCAAACAGAAAGGCCACAGTCTGTCCAGGTTAGTAGCAGAATGTTAAGCACTGTAACACTGAGCATTGGTGCACTTCAGGACGGGTGCTTGTGACAGAGTATTTAGAGGTGTTTTGGGAAGGATTATTAGAACAGGTTGCACATAAACATTTTAAAACACAGAATATTTGCAGGACTTCTGCAGAGTGCTTTTTGCAAAAAAGCAATGAAGTATCAACATACAGCTTGCCTGGGAGAGCATGTGATTTTTGCAGACAGGCAGGCACAGAACAGTTTTGGTCTCAGAGAGAGAGGTGTGAAACAGAGAGAAAGGAGACAGAAATCAGTTCCAGAAGGACAAAGCTGCCAAAAGGGGGCATGTTTTGTCAGCAAGAATGATTAAACAGGAGTTAGGTGCGGATGTCCTGGAACAAAAGGAATCTCTCTCTGAAGACCAACAAGAACCCTCCTGAGTGGTAATCATTTGCCTGTTAAGCTAGTGAACTTTGTTAATGCTAACTTCTGTGCACAGTACAAGAATTGCCTGCAACCAATAAGATTGGATTGTGATCCAAATAACTTTTCTAATCTTAAATACACATTACACACATCTGCACTTAGTATTAGAGGGGGATTGAGTAGGTTAAGTAATAAGTTAAAGTTTAATTCTGTTTTCTTGTTCAAATATAATTAAAAACTACTTTTGTTTAAGTAACCCTTTGTGTTGTGGTGCATATCCATTGCTGCTGGTTTTTGGGGTCCTCTGGACTCCAAAACACACTCAGCCCACTCCTGTTCATGCTACTGAACCATGACTGCATCACCAGATCCAGCTCCAATAGAGCCATTAAGTTTACAGATGACACAACAGTCATTGGCCTCATCAACAACAATGACAAGTTGCATTACAGAGAAGAGGGAGAAAATCTTGTGAAATGGTGCAAGAGTAACAACCTAAATATCTATGTGGACAAGCTGAAGGAGATGACCATGGACTTCAGGGGGACCAGGAACAACCATCCTCCATTACACATCGACAACTCAATAGTAGAGAGAATGGACAGCAGCAAGTTCCTTGGTGTTCACTTAGCTAATGACCTTGCGTGGACATTCAACATCTACTCACTTGTCTGGAAGGCACAATAGAAACTGCCCTGCCTGAGATGTCTGCAACAGGCAATACTACCAGCCACCATTATGTCAACCTTCTGTAGGAGATCTATCACAAGAGCATCCTGGCCTGCTGCATCACAGTGTGGTACAGCTGCACCAGAGAATGGATTGAAGGTCAATCCACAGGACCAAAAGAGTGGTAGAGAGAATCACTGTCTGTAGGGGATATGTAAAATCATTGAGGACCCCTTCCACCCTGCTCACAGCATTTTTCAGCTGCTCCCACTGAGCAAGTGATACAGGCTGACGAATAACTTCTTCCCATGGGCAGAGAGAATCCTGGATGACCAAAGGAACTGCTCACACTAACCAACCAAGAGCCTCACATGTACAAAACAATATTTAGTTCTTTATTCCTATAGATGAAAAGCTTGCCCTGCATGTGTACTATTTGTTTGTATGTGTGTTATGTCTGGCTCTGTGTCTGTGTACTTTTCACTGAGGACCAGGGAACATTATTTGTCAGCTTGAAATTGTACAATCAGATGACAATAAACTTGAATTGACTTGACTTGAATAGTCTGACTCATTGAGTCACCATGGAACCCAGTGAATTGTAGAGAATACATGTCACCTTCAGTCTCAAGGCAATGCCACGGAAGAAGAGAAAGAAGAAATCTCACTGGATATATTTCACAAGACATCAATATTCAATATTGTATTTTCAATACAAAATTTGTGTATTTTGGGTGACACAAATTAGCTTGTGGGTAGCATGGTTGGTATAGTGATTAGCGCATACAGCGTATACAGCGCCGTTGTCATACCCACACTCCTGTTCGGCTCCGAATCATGGGTCCTCTACCGGCACCACCTACGGCTCCTAGAACGCTTCCACCAGCGTTGTCTCCGCTCCATCCTCAACATCCATTGGGGCGCTCACACCCCTAACGTCGAGGTACTCGAGATGGCAGAGGTCGACAGCATCGAGTCCACGCTGCTGAAGATCCAGCTGCGCTGGATGTGTCACGTCTCCAGAATGGAGGACCATCGCCTTCCCAAGATCGTATTAAATGGCGAGCTCTCCACTGGCCACCGTGACAGAGGTGCACCAAAGAAAAGGTACAAGGACTGCCTAAAGAAATCTCTTGGTGCCTGCCACATTGACCACCGCCAGTGGGCTGATAACGCCTCAAACCGTGCATCTTGGCGCCTCACAGTTTGGCGGGCAGCAGCCTCCTTTGAAGAAGACCGCAGAGCCCACCTCACTGACAAAAGGCAAAGGAGGAAAAACCCAACACCTAACCCCAACCAACCAATTTTCCCTTGCAACCGCTGCAATCGTGTCTGCCTGTCCCGCATCGGACTGGTCAGCCACAAACGAGCCTGCAGCTGACGTGGACTTTTTACCCCCTCCATAAATCTTCGTCCGCGAAGCCAAGCCAAAGAAAAGAAGATAGCGATTAGCGCAATGTCTTTACTGAGGGTCAAATTCCGCGCTGTCTGTAATTGGGTTTCCTGGGCTCCTGGGCCGAAAGGGCCTGTTACTGTGCTGTATGACTAAATTTAAAATTAAACAAATAAAACATAAAGCAAAGCAAAGCAATGTATATCTTTGTAGACAAGCTGTGATGTTATATAATCCATGAGAAAGCTGCTGGTACAAGTGCAGTTAAGGAAAATAGTTGAATACAACTGACAGTTAGCAATTAAACAAGATTAACATGGGAATAATGTCTGCAAATTCAATTGATTGTAACAAATGCATCAAAAACTATATTACAGAGGTAACAAAGAGAATCTTGAAACCATTGTTACATACAAGAACAATGGGCAATAGTGACCTCTACTGGTATTGATGCCAAATCCTTTTCTTCCATAAGAGCTTCATGAAACACTCAAGTGGAGTGAAGATCAGGGGTAATTTGCTGGGTAAAGTGGGATATGTGTGTATTTTGGCTATGACGCTGCATGAGCATTATAATCTCAAAGAGGGAAACTTTGAAAACTAATCCAAAAAATGAACATTGCAAGGAATGGCATCAAAAGTAAAAACACAATGCTGAGAAAACTCAGCAGGTCAAACAGTGCACTTTATATCACAAAAATAGATACATAACCAGCATTTCAGGCTTGAGTCCAATGCAGGCAGGAGCCAAATAAAATGTAGGAGGAGGGGCAGGGGAGGAGCACGGTACTACAGTCAATAGGTGAATAAGGGAGGGAGGGCACAGCAGCAAGCAGGAGGAGAGAGATGCCTCTGTGAATGGAGAGGGAAGGGGTGGAGACCTGGAGGAAAGAAGACAGAAAGATGGGAAAGAGAGGGTGATAGGGGAACAAGCTAGCAGAATTTGGAGAGGTCACTGTTAATGCTGTCTGGTTACAGTGTGCCCAGAAGGAAAACTAAATATTGTTCTTCCAATGGTCATGGTTTGACAGGTTCATTGAGAGAAGCAGTTAAATGCTGTGCAGGTACTTGAGGTCCTTGTGGGGGCCAAACTGGGAGGCATGGACCCAGAGCAGGAAGCTACAAGGCACAAGATAGTGGCATAGGCAATCAGCAAGGAATAGAGTCTGGGTGAGTACACGGTCATAAAGCTTGAGAACAGCAGAGAGAATCCCACAGAACTCCTTTCAGAGAACAAAGGAGAACTTCTTCAGGGTAGGCATCCCTTAAAGAGATTTCACAGTGTTTTGCAGTAGGCAAGAGTAACTGGATTCTGGATTTCCTAAGGGAAAGACCACAGTCTGTCTGAGTGGGTAGCAGAATGACATGCCCCGTCATGCTGTGCACTAATGAACATCAGGGTATGTGCTCAGCCTGCTCCCATTCACACTATTGACCCACGACTGCATTAGCTCTAATTGTGTCATCAAGTTTGCAGATGACACAGGGCACAATAACAAAGATGAGTCACTACAGAGAAGAGGTGGAAGATTTTGTGATTATGGTGTGAGAGTAACAACCTGAGTCTCAACATGGACAAGTTGAAGGAGATGATCCTAGACTTCAGGAGGACTAGGAACGACCACCCTCTCCTACACATCAACAATTGTGTAATTCAGAGAGTGGAGAGCTCAAAGTTCCTTGGAGTTCACTTAACTAATGACCTATCGCAGACCCTGAACATCTCCTCACTTCACGAGAAGTGCAGTCGCTGTGGGCAAGGCTACTGGCAACCATTATGTAAACCTTCTATAGGAGCTCTATTGAGTGTACCCTGGCTGATGGCATGGTTACTGCAGAGAAATGGATCAAAGGTCAATCCACAGGAGCATAAGTGTGACAGAGAGGATCACTGGCATCTCCCTCTCCCTCCATCAATGTGATCTACCGGGATCGTTAACTGAAGAGGACACACAAAATCACTGAGGACCCCTTCCATCCTGCACACAACATCTTTCAGCTGCTTCTGTTGTAAAGAGATACAGGAATATCAGAGCCAACACCATTAGGCTGAGGAACAGCTCCTTCCTGTGGGCAGTGAGAAGGCTGAATGACCAAATGATCACAGTAACCAGCAGAGATATCAAAGCAATATTTATTTATTTATTTGTACAGATGAAATACTTGTCCTACATATATTTGTCTGTATGTGTGTTATGTCTGGTGGCATGTCCGTGTGTTTTGCACCAAGGATTGGAGAACACTTGATACATCGGGTGGTAGTGGTGCAATCAGGTAACAATAAATTTGACTTAAAATTGAATGTAGTGAGAAATTTGGGTTGGTAAATTGCATATGAAATGTGCATAAATGGGTAACTGCAATAAAAGAAAATAAAACAGATCCCTAACAGCTGCAACAGGGCCACAAAACAAAAACAAAAATGATGAATTGAATTATTCTGTCCAAGGATTCCAATAAAATATTAAACTGGTTTTTTTTTCATTTTAAACATTGAGAAGTATGTTCTCTCCAGTCAATATTTTTTTCTTAACTGGATTATTCCTCTCGGATGCCCACAGATAATGAACACAAGAACCAAGTGCATTAGGATCCTCAAATAGGACTCATTTGATACATTCAACAATATTGATGCATTTGGATTGTTTTGGAATATTAGCAGAGATGCAGGTTAATATTAAGAAACTCCTTTCATGTGGGCCTCATCCTCCTCAAACTCTTGTTGATAGGATTATTCTTAGATGCACAGCAAGGGAGTTTAAAGGGAAAATCCTGGAAAAGGAACACCTGTATCTGGTCCTCATACTGAGTCTGTTCTCTAGAAAAGTAGGAGATTTTTTTTTTTTGCTTTTACCCCCTTCATATCCTGAATAAAGCCATGAATTTTTTTTTTTAAATTTATCATGGTGCTGAAGTTTATTTTGCTCATTCGAATTCCGGTGTCCTCTTCTACCTTCATATGCAAAGTTTTCGTTTTCTACATGGTATTAAACCAAAACATGCATCTTGTTAAAAATTTCTCAAAGGTCAATTCATTCATTTCTGTTCTAACCCACAATCTTTCCACATACACTACATGAAATCAGTCTGGGAAGCAGGAAATAGAAACAGAAAATGTCTAAAAGACTCGGGGATCAGGTTGGATTTGCGAAAAGGGAAACAGTTAAATCTTCAAGTGCAGAACATTACATCTGGACAGATAATTGTCTCAACCCTGAAACAATAACACTATCTCCCTCCACAGGTGCTGCCTGGCTTGTTGAGTGCTTGTTGCATTTTCTGTTCAGCTTCTAGTATCTGTTGTTTTTTTTTATATTTTAATCTGTTAAATATTCTTCATTTTTTTTTATAAAGTTTATATGATTTTCTGAAATTGGCTGCTCAGAAAGTTAACAATTTTTAAAAATTTTTATATTCTTCCTTTTTCTTAGTGGTTCATATTTGAGGGTGATAATAATATTGCAGCACAGTTTGCCTTTGGTGCACCACTTCAAAGTCTGAATCATATAACCATATCATTTGATGATAAAACTCTTGTGGTGCATCTTTCACATTCAGTGTGCGGACAATCTTATCAGTCTCAATCCAAGCTGATGATGGTGACCTTGGCATTAATTATCATTGAATCCTGTCCTGTGCAACATGCACAAAGGCCTTGTGAATGGTATTAACTCTCGAGATGCTCTGCAGGGGTGTCTTTCAACTTCTGGTCACATAGATTTTTTTTTTGCCGAGCATTAGTTCGAAGCACACTACATATTTTAGAAGGTGATCGTCTTTCACTATGATGCACCTGGCCCAACAAGGTTGTGTTGTCATCATTTCTTTGAGGTTTGTTTATTTTTTTTTAATTCTTTTTACGCTCAAGGACCCTCATTCTGCTCTGGCAGTGAATGTACTGAAATGAGCAGAGGGTGAGGTGGGTGAAACCACTCCATCTGTTCAATGTGTGGAGGCTCCTATTTCAGAACAGTTGAAATATTGCTTTCCAATTTATAGTCCTTATTCAAAACCACCTGTGTCTTTTAGAGCATGTGTATCTGAACACCAAGACTCATTAGCTACCCTTCCTCCAACAATGCATTAGTGCTATAGAATTTTCCAAACTTAATTATTCCACTTCATATTTTCCTGCCCAGAACTTTGTTCTGCCCATGCCATCTTAGTCTACAACTATTTTCTCGAGCACATTTGTGTTTACTTCCTGTGGATGCTCCATGACCTGCTGAGTTTCTCCAGCACCTAATGCCATGATATGCAGATTCTCTTGTTAAACTACTTTCATTGTTATTTACTCCATTTCCATGTTTCATTTCACTTATAGCTATTATAATACTGTTCTCTACCAGAAAATCTGGGTTGCTTTTATAAATTCATAAACATAGTGGGTCGAACAAGACCAGGCTAATTAGCTGAGGTACTTCCTTATAGTTTAACAGGCACTGACCTCTACTCTGATAAAATGCTTTGAGAGATTGGTCATGGCCAGAATTAACACTTTCCTAAGCAAAGATCTGGACCCACTGCAACTCCCTTACCGTCACATTCGCTCTACAGCAGACACAATATTGCTGGGTCTCCTCTCAGCTATGGATCACCAAGACAATAGCAACATATACATATGGCTGTTTTTCATTGATAATAGCATTATCCCCTCAGTGCTGGTCAATAAGGTCCAAACCCTGAGTCTCTGCAAACCCTTCTGGAACTGGATCTTTGACTTCCTCATCAGCAGACCTCAGTCAATACGATTTGGAAAGAATGTTTCCTCATTGACTATCAACACAGGTGCACTTCAAGGATCCATGCTTAGCCCGCTGCTCTACTCATTATACACCCATGAGTGTATGACCACGTAAATTCCAATGCTATCTACAAATTTGCTGGTTGTCGGCAGAATCACAGAGACAATGAGGAAGCATACCAGAGAGAGATAGAGCAGCTAGTTGAGTGGTGTCACAGCAACCATCTGACACTCAATATTAGTAAAACCAAGGAGATGATTGTGATCTTCAGGAGGAAATCAGGAGAGCATGAACTAGTCCTTATCAAGGGGTCAGCAGTACAGAGGGTCAAGAACTTCAAATTCCTGGGTGTCAACATTTCCGAGGATCTGTCCTGGAACCTCCATGTCAATGCAATCACGAAGAAAGCTCACCAGCGGCTATAATTTGTGAAAAGTTTGAGGGGATTCCGTATTCACCGAAGACTCTCAAAAACTTCTACAGATGTACTTTGGAAAGCATTCTGTCTTGTTGCATCACTGTCTGGTATGGAGGTGCCAATGCTCAGGACAAGAATATACTCCAGAGGATTGTTAACTCGACTTGCAACATCACGAGTGCAAAACTTCACTCCATTGAGGTGGTGTCTTAAGAAAAAAGGCCTCTATCTTCAAGCACCCCCACCACCCAGGCCATGCCCTCTTTACTGCCATTGGAAAAAGGTACAGAAGCCTGAAGACGAGCACTCAACAGCACAAGGTCAGCTTCTTCCCCTCTGCCATCAGATCCTGAATGATCAATGACACTGCCTTACTTCGACTTTTCTTGCACTATCTTTATTTATTTTTGTAAGATGGTTTTATATGAATGTTTATATAAGACGCTGCTGCAAATCAATGAATTTCATGACTTGTTCATGACAATAAATTCTGATTCTGATTCTTGACATATTTGGCAGGCCTGGGGAAAGTTTAAGGTGTAATTATCTGAAACATCTTTTCTCTTCCTGAACCATGGGTTCTCCTTTAGCATTGTTAACAAAGCCCCTGACTGCACCTGACAGGACTTCTCATGCTCCTGCTCTCATTTCATTCCTCCAGGTTAGGGATGGAGTTCTCCTTATATTCACCTTCCATCCCAGCAGGCAACTCATTCAATAGCTAATTCTCTGCAATTTTCACCACCTTCAAAGACATTCCACCACCAGATGCCTCTTCTTCTCACCTTCCCTTGCAGCATTTCACAAGGACAATCCCCTTTTTGATTCCCTGATCTACTCTTTCATTCACAAAGAGATTATTCAGGTGAAGCAGAGAATCTCTTGCACTGGTGTATTGCATTCATTTTTCACAATGTGATCTCCCACACAGTTTGAAGAGCAATTTATACATTATCTGCATTCAGTTTCAGAGACCTTCATTCACATCCATCTTCCACTGTGACCTATCAGTCAGTGACCACCTGCACTGATATAATGAGTTCCAATGCAGCATTAAAGTACAGCATCTCATCTTCCATCAGTGCATCTTATTACTCTCTGGACTGATCGTTACATTTTACAAACCTCAGGTCACTTAATTTCTCTGTCAGTACCAGCTGGGTTTTTTTGGGGTAATATTACTCAGCTTGATTGTTCTCTGGAAGTGAGGACCAGTCCAGCCTAACCTTCCTGCTTTACATTTTGTGAGTCCTGCACTCTTTTTTCAATGTTCCTTAGTTCATTTTCTCATTCTCTAACCATTTTCATTCATTCATAGACCAGATAACTTTGTTAATATTTTACCCCCATAGTCACCCTAGTTTTAGCTGATTAGAGATGCCCCTCAGGCCATCATCCCTGCAGTTTAACAATCTACTTTTCCTTCCTTCCTATTCTGATGAACGGTATTCAACACAAAATATTAACTGTTTCACTTTCCACCGTTGAGGTCTAATCTGCTGAGTATTTCCAGCATTTTCATTTTTTATTTATTGTTTAAACCAGTCATGAAACTGGGATGGCACAGTGGTGTAACACTCAGTTCTGAACCCTGGTGCTGTCTATCTGGAGTTTGTATGCTCTCCCAGTGAATGTATAGAATTTCCTCCACGTGCTCCATGTTCTTCAACACCCCTAAAATGGCCAATTAGGTTCATTGTAAATTGCCACTGATGGGTAAGAGGTAGAAGCTAGATAGACTGATAAGAATAGTTGAGGACCAAGGGTTTAAGTTTGCATTTGTATAAAAATGGGTGCTTGATGTTCAGCTCAGAGGCCACAGTATCTCTCTGATTCCAAGTATAAAACTATTAAGTTGCTTATTTTAATGCTGCAGAAAGATAAGGTGAGCATTGGCAATAGGACACAATGCGTAAATGTGGTAGAGGAACTCAGCAGGTCAGGATGCAACCATGGCAAGCAATAAGTAGTCGACATTCTGGGCCTGAGCTCTTCATATGCCAAAGATTGGGTAAATGCCTGAATTAGAAGATAGGGAACGGGAAGGGGGAAGGAACCCAGACTTGCACGTTAGAGCTGGTGAGGGGGAGAAGAAAAGAAAGGAGCTAAGTGGTGATAGGGTAAAAGGCAGAAGGCTGAAAAAGGGACTCTAAGTAGGAAGAAGGGAAGGGGTGTGAGAGCTGGAGATAGGAAAGTGTGGGTGACAGCAAGGAAAGACGAAAGTAAAGGAATCAGAGGGATGAAGGAAAGTGAGGGAAGTGGAAAAAATTGCTAAAGAATGGAGGGGTTGCTGGAAATTGGCCATCAATATTGGTGCCATCTGATTGTAGACTTCCAAGATGAAATATATTGCTGTTCCTCCAATGTACATATGGCCTCAACCTGGCAGTTCATGAGGCCACAGACAGACATGTCCGTGTGTCAATGAGATGTGGAATTGAAGTGGCTGGCCACTGGGAGGTCCTTGTTATTGCAGTGGACAGTGCAGATTGACTCCCCAATGTAAAAGAGGCAGCTTTGGGATCATCAGATGCAGTAAATAACCTCTGCAGATTCACAGGTGAAGTGTTGATTGACTTGGAAGGGCAGTTTAGGCCCATGAATAGTGAGGGAGAAGGTGTAAGTGCAAGTGTGGCATTTCCTGCGGCCAGAGGGCTAAGTCCTCAGGGTGGTCATGTTGGTTTGCCTTGGTTTATGATGAACGGCTTAGCTTCATATAAAACATCAAGAGAAAGAGAAGACAGTTTACAATGTTGCCACTGACAGCAATCCTTACAGAAAGCTTTTAGTACAGGAACGGATATGATAAAGTGCTTCAGTGACACATCATCACATGAAGAGGATTAAATGAGCTGTGCCATCCGGTTAGATAGAAAGATTCTTTTAAGCTAAATTAATAAGATGATGTTGTGGTGCCTCACATATTTGTAGTGGCAAACCAGCTCCGATTGTTATGTGCGGTCAGCAGAGCCGCCAGGCAAAGATGGTGTCGTTGATCCTTTTCTTCCGGAAGTACACATACACACTTATTTAAGTGGTGGGCTCCAGAGGGCCTTAAAGACTGCAGCATGAAACTCAAAGTAAACTAGTTGTGCTTCATGAGCTCACCGCCTGCTGTCTCAGTTTCTCACGCAAACACTACTACAATGTAATAGTTCCTGGGTAAATCGAGATGGGTAAATTGCAAGTTGCTGCTCCAATAGAAATGTATGTTAAGGTACAAAAATAAATTGAAAGCAGAACATTATTACTGTGTCATTAATTCCCCCTTTGAGTTTGAATGATCTGGTCATGGAAATGTTTACTTCTCATTTCAAGGGTGAGAATGGTGATCTGACAAGTTACCCTGTCATCTCGTTTGGTGATACTCTCAGCAGATGCCATCTCATTCCTCTATATTTTTTTCTGGAATACTATTAATTGCTCCGTGAAAGAAGACTGAGCTCTAGCCTGTTTAACACCCTGCAGACGTTTTCTTCTCTGCTGCTAATCAAATCACAATGTCCTTCCCCTTTACCCTGCGTTTGTTCTTTAAGTCAGCATTTGATTTCCTGCCAATCAGTAAGTAAGCACATTATCATAAATGATTTTGACGATAGGACATCATCCCTATTATTCATAATGCTGTCAAAACCCTGGTTAAATTTGCTCATGTTTGGAAAATCCGATGTTATTCCTTCTTGAAAAAATAGTTTAAGATTTTCTTTTTATCTCAGCAGGATTTAGTGGACAGATTCCAGAGTGGGTTAATAATAATGTGCCACAACTATGTTAGAAAAAACACACACAAGATTAAAAGCTCTCAGAAATTAATGGGAAACCCTATTACTGAGGACTTTTGATTCTCCATTGGAAATATGTGGCTATAAGCAAACACATCTCCTCTCCACAATTAATGTAATTGAAGCACTGCAACTCTCTGTTCTCCCTCCCTTCCCTTTCTCATTGTCTTCCTTCCTCCAGCTTTCCACCCCTTTCCCTCTCCATTCACAGAGCCACTCTCCCCTCTCTGCTTGCTGCTGTGCCCTCCCTCCCTTATGGACCTATTACCTACTGCCTTTGGGAACATCCTCCTTTCCCTGCTCCTCACTCCCCCAGCATTCTGTTCGAGCGCCTGCCTACATTTTGTTCATACCTTGATGAAGGGCTCAAGTCCAAAGCGTTGGTTATGTATCTTATCTTTGCTGTATAAAGGACACTGTTTGACCTGCTGAGTTTCTCCGGCATTGTGTTTTTGCTTCAACCATGGTGTCTGAAGACTTTTGTGTTTTATTTCTTAAATTTGTAGGAATGCTGCTATGAAATAATTTTCATCAATATGTGTTTTCATGCTTGCTGATTAAAGGAGGAAAATTACTCTTGTAAAATTAGTGAGGCAATTTGTTTTGATTGGTATCATGTATGTTCAGATCTTCATACTGCATGAGAAAATCAACCCATTGTATTTAAGGTATGAAAAGCATGATGCAATGCCAGGAAATCTACTCCCTTTACAATGAAAATATTTATTGTTTGGGCATTAATGTTGTTTTTCATCATATGAAATGTGTTTTGATTTCCTTTTGAGTTAATCTGACAATCTAAAACCTTCAGTAGAACACCCTGAGGTGGATGTCTCAAGGAATTGCAGATGACTATCTGCCAATTCAATTTAATGATGAGCTTCAATCTCACATTCTCAGTAAAGGATGCTTTTTATTTACAAAATGTAAAATATAACATAGAATTCCCCTCATCATACTGAAGAGAAACCATCAATAAAAAACTAAAATTCACAGAGTGAATTCAGCACCCGCAGCACCCTCTCGTATCCCAATTCCAATACCGGTACCCCTTCAGCCAGTCTTGAGTCAGCCTCCAGTATTCTCTAGCGTGGTGCAAGTTCCTTGACCACAATCACCAGCATTCCACAGCCTGCCTGGGTTCCACACTTTGACTCAACAGCAGCCTGCCTGTGTGTGTTTCTTCAACCATAGAACCTCTCACTAGACCACCATCATGGTTACTGTCACATGGTTCATCCCCTCTGCTTGTATTTCTCAAATGGGTGGTGGTGTCCCATTTTCTGATGCCTCTGCTTCCCCAAAGTCTGTGATTCCTTGTAGCTGCTGCCAATCATATGCACCACCAATCAGCTCCATTTACAAGTCATGTAAAGTCTGTATGGAGCTGACGGCAGTTGGACTGGGCACTGCAACACTGCTCTCCATGGGTCCACACCAGTGGCAGCACTGCCATTACAGCAGCTCTGGCTGCAGCACCATTTTTCTTTTTAAATATTTTTATTAAGTTTCACAAAAACCCTTTTCACAATGTATAACATAATGATAATGATAACATAAATCAAATCATATCATATACATATCACATATCAATTGTAAATTAGAAGCATTGTGGCAGCCTGCAACTCGATAAGTGTCCTGGCACAAAAGATGGCGGTTGAACATAGCGATCCTGCAAGGACCATGTCAACTAAATGGCCATTCTTCCCGGGCTGCAAGGCCACGTGACAGGAAACTATGAGCACTGATGGGATCCCCAACTAATGAGCAGACAGCAAGCCTGAGGCGTTATTTTTGTTGGAAGCGGCAGGACAACTAGGCCCAGCAGGCCTATTTTAGACAGGGAAAACCACTTAATAAACCAGTATCGACTGTACTTACCTTGTGTGGGTGCCTTGCTTTCACATCCTGTGGGAGCATGTGCTACAGCATAACCATAACTATTACATTCTGGACATCAAATTTAATATTATAATAATTAAACAATTAAATCATAACTTGTACTATGTCCAAAAATAATATTGAATCCAAACATTATACAAATATTACACATAAAATTCCCTTACAGAAGATATTTTATACTTCTCTGATGTGAACCTGTGGTTCTGTGATATGATTCGAAATCAGTAGTTAATCCTCCCCCCCACACCTTACTTATTAGTCTTAATAATAAAAGAGGAAGAAAAGAAAAAAAAATCCTCATTTTTAAATCGTCCATTATCAACTTTTCTATTAGACCTTGCTCTTCATGCACTAAATCCTCCCCCTAATCTTTCTGTCTCTCTTTATTGAGCTCACTGCCATCTGTATTTCTTTGTGTACAAAATAAAATGACTGCTTCCTCACCAAAAAGTGTTTGGTAGCTTTTGGATATGAGAAGTTCAATATGTTTGCATTTTTATAGAGATTTGTTATTTTCTTTATGCTGTAAAATTGATATTGGAAATGACAGCAATAACATTTCTGCATGTCATACGGTTAGAATATTGGCATTTAACGTCAGGAATTGTGTGTTAAATAGCAAGCTCATTTTAGAAATGTTCTTGTGAAGCTTAATTTCTTTTCTGATTTTGCTTGTTCTATGGATTTCAGTCCCAAATATCTACTCTTTGCACTTTAACCGGGCAAGTGTGTTGGTGATCTTTCACTATGTATAATATAGTTTTGGTTTGCTGGCTTGAATCTGCCCTCATCTTGATCGCATACATATCCCATTTTTCAAAAGGTTTCTCAGAATCCCAAAGGAAAATAACAATCTCTGTCAAAGGAGAATGAGGCAGGCTGGCCCATTCTTGCAGAAAGTCAGCACATACTTGATTGGTCAATTGGATTTATTCAGGTTTGCTACAATTAATTTATTCTACGATTCAGCACCTTTACAACAAATTTGAAAGGCTATCAGTTGGGACTTGTCTGATCTCTTGTCAAGAGATCTTGTCTACATCTTTCTTTAAACAAAATACTTGTGAGCAGGCATCAATTTCTTTACTGGATTGTATTTAAACATCAAAAGCAGAGAAACAATATAGGATTCTCCCATGCCAGTAATACCCATTGCTCAGCCAGTCAGAAGATTAATTTAGACTATTCACTTGTATTAGGACACTCACATTTTTCACCCTCACCATCGTACATCCAGTTTGTGCCACAGAATATACTCCATCATCAGTACTCTTTCCTTTGTTGGAAAAATGATAGGAATTGCTGTTCACCAGATCTGTCATTTAGACATAGCTTTAAGGTTGATCTGCTCAGCTTTTCTCTTTTCCATTCTGTATCCATGGTAACGTGTTCACTCCAGAAGTCAACGTTAAACAACTCTCCTATAATGTCTCAAGAGCTTTGAAAAGCAATTCATTCCTTCACATTCTGTCTAACATTGCTCAACTATTTATTTTTATAGTGATGCTTTAGATATATGCTGTATTTTTTTTTACATGCAGCATGGTAACAGGCCATTTTGACCCACGAGTGCATGCCGCCTAATTATACCCAATTAACCTACACCGCCAGTACCTTTTGAACAGTGGGAGGAAACTGGAGCATCCCGAGGAAACGCACACAGACACAGGGAGAGCATTAAAAACTCTCTGCAAACAGCACAGGATTCAAACCCCGGCCCCTATTGCTGGCATTGTAACAGTGTTGCACTACCATGCAGCCCCTCTTTCATGTGGCTTCACCCCTGATGTTTGTGATTTGGCATAGCCTAACAAATATTCTCATGATTATTAAAATCAGTACTTTGCCCCAACAGGTGAATAAGCCACAGATCTTGAATAGCAAATAATTATTTTTTTAAAATCCTATTTTCCATTCAAAACAAAAATGTTCTCAAATATAAAACTGGGCAAAATCAATCAAGGCATCTAACCTCAATGCACTGAGCATTCGTGTTCTAAAATTCATCACCATCTAACTGGTTTGAGCTCAATAGTTAGAGTTAGTGAGTTTTATAGCACAGAAACAGGCTCCTTGACCCACATTGTCTATCTAAGCTGGTCCCATTTTCCCTCATTTATTCAAAAACCCTCTAAACCTTCCCATTAAACTGCCTTAATGTCTTTTACGCATTGCATTGTACCTGGTTCTACACTTTGTCTGAAAGCTTGTTGCCACATTGTATGGAAAATGGTGATTTTTTTCTTCCCTTCAAATCTTTTTCACCTGCCCTTGTCTATGTCCTTCAGTTTTAGCTCCACTATCCCAAGAAAAAAGACTATTGCCATATCCTTGTTCCTGATGATTAAGTATATCTGTATAAGGTTACCCTCTCAGCTTCCTATGTGTCAGAGGGAAAAATAAACCATCACCTATCCAGTTTTTCCTTGTAACTGAAGTGTGCAAGCCTTGGTCATGTTTTCATGAACCTTTTCAAAACCATTTTAATTTAATGATATTATTTTCTATTGTTGGCTAACCAAGAATGTGCACAATACTCCACGTGCATCTCACCAACTACTCAGTTACAGCATGATGTCCCGACTCCTGTGTTCAATGGCCCATCTGATGAAGGTAAGTATACAAAATGTCTTCTTCAACAACTGGTCTATATTTGCTACCACTTTCAAGTAATGAAGTATGTTGTTGTCCTATAACTCTCCCCTGGGACCTACCATTTACTGTACAAGCTCTGCCTGGATTCACACAAAACCACATACTTGTCTGAGTTCATTCCAAACGCCATTCCTTGCCCTACTTTTCCAGATCCTCTATATTTTGTTGCAATTTCTGTTAACCTTCTTTACTTACCACTGTGCCAACTTACTTGACATAGTAAGTGCATTGTCATTTAATTCATAAATGTGGAGAAACTGTACATCCATTACCACTCCCTGCAGCACTCCAATGGGCAGATGTATAAAGAGACCAAGATAATAATAGCCAATGGCAACTCCCTTCCAGATAGACTGAACATATTCTATTCACAGTTTGATGAGGAGAACAGGATGACACCAAAAAAGCTCTGATGAACACTGCATAGCTGCGGCCAAAGTGAGGAAAATCCTATCCTTGGTGAACTCACACAAGGAGGTGGGACCAGACAACATACTTGGTCATGTACTGAAGGACTGTGCAGACCAAATGACGGAGATAATCATGGACATCTTCAACATCTCAATGTAGCAGTCCATCAATCCCACAGTGTTCAAGAGAGCTACCATCATCCCAGTACCTAAGAGGACTACAATAACAGGCCTGTTATTTCCACCATTATGAAATGCTTCAAGCCTCTGGTGAGGAACACATCAAAGCACATCTCCCAGAGATGCTGGACCCATTTCATTTCACTTATAGAAGAAACAATTCTACAGATGCTTCACTCCATCCTGACCCACATTGAGAATTATGCCTCATACACCAAGCTGCTGTTCATCGACTTCAGCTCGGCATTTGATACAAAACTTTCCCAGAGGCTTGTGGAGAATCAGTCTTCGCTGGATTCTGTACTTCCTTACGGAAATAACACTGTCTCAGTCGGTAGCAAAACATCGAGCACCATCACACTGAGCACTGGTGCACCTCAGGGCTCCTTTTTACGCTACTGACTGATGATCACGTCACCAAATCCAGTTCCAACAGTGTCATCAAATTTGCATATGACACAACAGTAGATGACCTCATCAAGAACAATGATGAGTCACACTACAGAGAAGAGGTGGTAAATCTTGTGAAAATGGTGCGATAGCAAAAACCTAAATTTCAATGTGGACAAGATGAAGCAGATGATTGTGGACTTCAGGAGGACCAGGAATAACCACCCTCCACTACACATCAACAACTCTACAGTAGAGAGAGTGGAGAGCACCAAGTTCCTTGGAGTTCACTTCATTAGCAACTTATCATGGACAATCAGCATCATTTGTCAGGAAGGTGCAGCAGCGTCTGCACTTATTGAGAAGACTTAAATTGGAAAGAGTAATAGCCACCATTATGTTAACCTTCTATTGGAGATGTGGTATGATTACTGCAGGAAAATGGATCGGCAGTTAATCCACAGTACCATAAAAGTGGCAGAAAGGGTCACAGGAATCTTCCTTCCACCCTCAATGCTGTACTGGGATCATAGTTGTCTAAAGATGGCACACAAAATCATTGAGGACCCCTTCCACCATGCACACAGCATCTGTCAGCTGCTCCCATCAGGGAAGAGATATAGGAGTATCAGAGCCAGCACCACCAGGCTGAGGAACAGCTTCTTCCCAAGGGTAGTGAGAATGCTGATCAACCAAAGGAACTGCTCACACTAACCATCCAACACTCTCATATGTATTAATTTATTTGTATTGATGAAATTCTTGCCCTACATATATATAGATTGTCTGTATGTGTGTTATGTTTGGTTGTGTGTCTGTATGTTTTGCACCAAGGACAAGAGAATGCTGTTTCGTCAGGTTTTACTTGTAAAATCAGATGACAATAAACGAGCTGATTTGACTTGATTGACTTGGTCACAGGCCTTTGTTCTGAAGAGTTCCCATCCACTATTATCATCTGGCTCCTGCCACTTACCTACCTCATCTTAGCTCTAATATGTATGACTTTCTGTACTAGCTACCAAGTGGGACCCTTTCAAAGGCCTTGCTAAAGTTCATGCAGACAATATTCATCAGCCTTCCCTTGTTAATTCTCTTTACAAAAATATCATATTTGTGAGGTGAAAAGTCATTCCAGCTGTCCTTAATCAAGCCTTGCCTTTCCAATGGTGATAGATCTTGTGGCTCAGAATCCCCTGCAGTAACTTTTCCTCTACTGGTGAAGCTTGTGAGCCCATAGTTCGCTCGCTTGTCCATTCAATTCTTCTTAATAAAGTCACCATGTCAGCAGCCCTCAAACCCTCAGATACCTCTTCAATGTTAAAGATAACAGAACAATACGGCACAGTACAAGCCCTTTAGCCCTTGATGTTGTACTGACCAATATATCTCTCCCGAAAAAAAAGTACTAGACTCTCCCTTTCTCATAACCCTCTATTTTCCTTTCATCCATATGTCTGTGAATGAGTCTCTTAAAGGCCCCAAATGTTTCAGCTTCCACCACCACCTTCTAGGTACCCACAACTCACAACTTACTTCTGATGTCGCCCCTAAATTTCTTTCCCTTAACTTTGTGTGCATAGGTCCTCTGGCATTTTCTGATCCTAGCCTGGGAAACAGATGCTGGCTGTCCTACCTAACTATGCCTCTCGTAGTCTTGCAGACCTTTAGCAAGACGCCTTTCATCATTTTACACTCCAAATTGAAAAGTACCAGTTCTTCTAACCTTACTTATTACACAAGTATCTCTGCCAAGGCTCCTGCAATCTCTTCCCTATGTTCACAATGTCCTTGGATACACTGTGTATTTATATACTTCGTGCAATTATGACTTCTAGGACCTCTTTTGTAATATGGATTTGTTCCAAGACCTCACTGCTCATCTCCATTAATTCCCCAGCTTCTGTGCCCTTCTCTATGGGAAATAAAATTTACAAATGTTTATTCAAAAACTCCAGTTAAAGGCATCTGTAATCATTCTTAACAAATCCTGGCCTCTCTCCGGTTAATCATTTGCTCTTGATATGGTTATAGGATCTCTTAGAATTTTCCTTTAGTGTAAACACAAGGCTGGAAAGCTCAGCAAGTCAAATAGTGTACTTTATATAACAAAGATAAAGATACATAACCGATGTTTTGTGCTTGGATCCTTCATCAAGGTATGGAAAAATGTCGGCATGTGTCTGAACATAAAGCTAAGGAGAGGAGTAGAGACATGGGGGGAGGAGCACAGTCCAAAAGGCAAAAGGTAATAGGTGGAGAAGGGAGGGAGGGCACAGCAGCAAGCAGGGGAGAGGAGGGATAGCTCTGTGAAAAGAAAGGGAAGGAGATGGAGATTTGAGGGAAAGGCAGAGGAAAGGGAGGGAGAAAGGAGAGCAGGTTAGCATTTTCCTTTACTTTTTCTACGTAGCCATATTGTATTGTCTTTTTATCTTTCTAGGTGGACGTGCAATTTTGATACTCAAGGGATTTGTTTCAATCCTGCTGCCTAAACATGTCATATTAACAAGATCACAAGAAAAGGAACAGAAGTAGGCCATTCAGCCCATTGATTCTGCTCTGCAACTCCATCCTAAGCTAAGCTGTTCTCACATCTAGTTCCATGTTCTGGCCTTTTCCCCATATCCCTCGATACCTTGACTAATTAGATAACTATCAATCTCCCCCTTAAACTCCCCCAACTATCCAGCCTCCACAATTATATGTGGCAACAAATTCCACAAATCCATGACCTTCTGGGTAAAGAAATTTCTGTCACATCTGTTTGAAATGGGTACCTTCTAAGGCTGTGCGATCTTGTCCTGGATTCACCTACAAAGGAAAACATTTTATTCACATCTACTCTGTCCAATCCTTTCAGCATTTGAAATGTTTCTATGAGATCTCTCTCATTCTTCTATACTCCAATGAATAGAGTCTAAGAGCCACTAAGCATTCCTCATATGTTAGCCCTTGCATTCCTGGAATCATCCTGGTAAATCTTCTCTGTACTCTCTCCAAAATTATTACATCTTTTCTTTGATCGTGGGCCCAAAACTGCACACAGTACTCCAAATGATGTCTCACCAGTGCCCTATAGAGCCTCATCAGCACCTCTTTTCTCTTATATACTATTCCCCTTGAAATTACTGCTGATCCATCCTGGTGGTTAACCTTTAGGTTCTCCTGCATGAGAACTCCCAGGTCCCTGTGCACTTCCGAATTTTGAATTTTCTCCCCATCCAAATAATAATCTGCCTGTTCATTTTCTCATCCAATATGTCTCTTTCTTCTTTGGCTTGGCTTCGCGGACGAAGATTTATGGAGGGGGTAAAAAGTCCACGTCAGCTGCAGGCTCGTTTGTGGCTGACCAGTCCGATGCAGGACAGGCAGACACGATTGCAGCGGTTGCAAGGGAAAATTGGTTGGTTGGGGTTGGGTGTTGGGTTTTTCCTCCTTTGCCTTTTGTCAGTGAGGTGGGCTCTGCGGTCTTCTTCAAAGGAGGCTGCTGCCCGCCAAACTGTGAGGCGCCAAGATGCACGGTTTGAGGCGTTATCAGCCCACTGGCGGTGGTCAATGTGGCAGGCACCAAGAGATTTCTTTAGGCAGTCCTTGTACCTTTTCTTTGGTGCACCTCTGTCACGGTGGCCAGTGGAGAGCTCGCCATATAATACGATCTTGGGAAGGCGATGGTCCTCCATTCTGGAGACGTGACCCATCCAGCGCAGCTGGATCTTCAGCAGCGTGGACTCGATGCTGTCGACCTCTGCCATCTCGAGTACATCGACGTTAGGGGTGTGAGCGCTCCAATGGATGTTGAGGATGGAGCGGAGACAACGCTGGTGGAAGCGTTCTAGGAGCCGTAGGAGGTGCCGGTAGAGGACCCATGATTCGGAGCCGAACAGGAGTGTGGGTATGACAACGGCTCTGTATACGCTTATCTTTGTGAGGTTTTTCAGTTGGTTGTTTTTCCAGACTCTTTTGTGTAGTCTTCCAAAGGCGCTATTTGCCTTGGCGAGTCTGTTGTCTATCTCATTGTCGATCCTTGCATCTGATGAAATGGTGCAGCCGAGATAGGTCAACTGGTTGACCGTTTTGAGTTTTGTGTGCCCGATGGAGATGTGGGGGGGCTGGTAGTCATGGTGGGGAGCTGGCTGATGGAGGACCTCAGTTTTCTTCAGGCTGACTTCCAGGCCAAACATTTTGGCAGTTTCCGCAAAGCAGGACGTCAAGCGCTGAAGAGCTGGCTCTGAATGGGCAACTAAAGCGGCATCATCTGCAAAGAGTAGTTCACGGACAAGTTTCTCTTGTGTCTTGGTGTGAGCTTGCAGGCGCCTCAGATTGAAGAGACTGCCATCCGTGCGGTACCGGATGTAAACAGCGTCTTCATTGTTGGGGTCTTTCATGGCTTGGTTCAGCATCATGCTGAAGAAGATTGAAAAGAGGGTTGGTGCGAGAACACAGCCTTGCTTCACGCCATTGTTAATGGAGAAGGGTTCAGAGAGCTCATTGCTGTATCTGACCCGACCTTGTTGGTTTTCGTGCAGTTGGATAATCATGTTGAGGAACTTTGGGGGACATCCGATGCGCTCTAGTATTTGCCAAAGCCCTTTCCTGCTCACCGTGTCGAAGGCTTTGGTGAGGTCAACAAAGGTGATGTAGAGTCCTTTGTTTTGTTCTCTACACTTTTCTTGGAGCTGTCTGAGGGCAAAGACCATGTCAGTGGTTCCTCTGTTAGCGCGAAAGCCGCACTGTGATTCTGGGAGAATATTCTCAGCGACACTAGGTATTATTCTATTTAGTAGAATCCTAGCGAAGATTTTGCCTGCAATGGAGAGCAACGTGATTCCCCTGTAGTTTGAGCAGTCTGATTTCTCGCCTTTGTTTTTGTACAGGGTGATGATGGTGGCATCACGAAGATCCTGAGGCAGTTTACCTTGGTCCCAACAAAGCTTGAAAAACTCATGCAGTTTGGCATGCAGAGTTTTGCCGCCAGCCTTCCAGACTTCTGGGGGGATTCCATCCATACCTGCTGCTTTGCCACTTTTCAGTTGTTCGATTGCCTTATATGTCTCATCCAGGGTGGGAACCTCATCCAGCTCTAGCCTTAGGGGCTGTTGAGGGAGCTGGAGCAGGGCGGAATCTTGCCACATTGTATCTAATCTGCCATTTCTTTGCCCACTCTCGTAAGATGTCCAAATCACTCTGCAACCTGGAATATTCCTCCATATTTTTTTTTTCCTAACAAGTGCCTAAATATCCTTCATCAATCCCAATCCTGCCAAACTTGCCCTTCACTCTGACAGGAACCAACTGTCCCTGGACTCTTATATCACCTTTAAAATCCTTCCACTTGCTAAGTGTCTATTTATCTGCAAGCAACCTCTACCAATCAACTTTTAAGACCTCCTGTCTGACATCATCAATATGAGGATTCTCTTAATTTAAGACTTTAACCTGTGGGTCAGTTCCCCTCTTGTTCCACAACTATTTCAAATCCACTAACATTATGGGCACACGTGATCTGAAAGTGCTCATCCACTGAACCCTCAGACATTTGCCATTCTCCATTTCCTGATGGAAGATCCAATGTTGTTCTCCTCTTTTGTATTGTCATCTACATATTTCATGAAAAGATATTCCTGGACACACTGAACCTCCCCATCAAAGCCCATTGCACTTTGGTAGTTCAAGTCAATGGTGGGGGTGGGGGTGGGGAGAGGTTGAATTTAAAATTAAAATTAAAATACACACTTTAAAAACCCTACTTTTTCCAGCAGTCTGTGACCTCCTTAATACTTTCTCCTCAAATTCCAGATGAATATTGGGGGTGTTTACAATAAATCCTAAAAAGGTGATCAGACCCTTCTTGTATTAATGGATGTGAGGTAGGGAAAATTATGGAATAGGTTTACAAAGTCAGGCTGAAGGGCCTGTATTGTGCTGTAATGTTTTATGTTCTTATTTCCAAGTTCCCTACATATAGCTTCACAGGACAATCACCAAAAAATATATTATTTAAGAAAAGAATTCAAGCAAACAGCAAATCAAGCAACTGGAAAAAAAATTAGGGATATAAATAAATACATTTTGCATAAAATGTAAATCAAAGTTTAAATAAAAGTTAAAAATTGTAAAAGTAAATGTTCTCCGAAGCAACACCCCCTTGGTGAAGAAGGGAGCAAACATTCAGCCAGCAGATTGCCCTGGTCAAGATTCATCTGCAGCAGTTGTTTGAATAAAGTATCAATAAAGTTGTGCTTGAATAAAATGAAGAGCCAGCTGATGCTACTCACCACTAGGGTGACTCTCCAAAATTGTCTCCCTATCCCTGCCTGGTAAGAATCTTTATCTTTATTAGTGTATTACTAAGGTTTTGCCTATGAATTTGGGAGGGGGAATTAATTATGATGGTGGCACGGTTAGTGCAGTGGTTAGTGCAACATTGTTACAGTGCCAGTGACTGGGGTTTAAATTTGCATTTACATTTTATAAATTCCAGGAACTACATGATCAAAGTGAAGTTTATATAACTAAGAACAATAGTGATTTTTTTTCAAATTACATTACATTTTGCATGTTTATCTTTTTAAACTGTTCATTCTTTATGCAGGTGTGTTATTTAGACATTATAAGAGTGTGTCTCAGGCAACCAGAAAAAATTTGCTTCTCTGGAATCCCCAATCCCTTTAGGTGCCGGATACTAGTGATTTTGCTATGTTGATGTCCTCCCAAATCTGGTCTCCAAGTCTATGATGTTTGTCATATTTGTACCCAGGACATTGTGGCTCTCAGGCACAATATTCCATAGGAGCATAGAACCATAGTCCATTACAGCACAGAAAGCAGGCCATTCAGCCTAGTCCCTCTGACTTTCACACAGTCCATAATCCTTCATACCCCTCGCATTCATGTACGTCTAAATTCTTCTTAAATGTTAAAATTGAGCCCGCCTTCACCTGGCAGCACATTCCACACTTGCACTACTCTGTGTGAAGAAGGTCCCCCAAATGTTCCCCCTAAACCTTTCCCCTTTCACCCTTAGTCCATGTCTTCTGGTTTGTATATCACCAAAACACAGTGGGAAAAAAATGGTAATTTTATTTACTCTACCTATATCCCTTATCATTTTGTGCACCTCTATCAAATCTCCCCTCATTCTTCCATGTTCTAGGGAATAAAGTGCTAACCTGTTTAACCTTTCCCTCTAAGTCAGTTCCTGAAGTTCCAACAAGACACTACTAAATCTCCTCTTCCCTCTTTCAATATTACTGATATATTTCTGGTAGCTTGGTGACCAAAACTGCACACAACCTCCAAATTTTGCCTCATCAATGTCTTGTATAACTTTACCATAACATCCCAACTCCTACACTGAGATTTATGAAGGCTAATACGCCAAAAGCTCTCTTTACAACCCTACCATCTGTGACACCACTTTCAGGGAATTATGTATCTGTATTCCCAGATCCCTCTGTTCCACCACACTCCCATTTACCTTGTAAGTCCTGCCTTGGTTTGACTTTCCAAAATGAAATACATCACACGTGTCTGTATTACATTCCATCTGCAATTTTTCAACCCATTTTTCCACTTGGTCCAGATCCTTCTGCAAGTTTTGAAAGCCTTCTTCACTGTCTTCAACACCTCCAAACTTGGTGTCATCTGCTAAACTTGCTGATCCAATTTACCACATTATCATCCTGATCATTGATATAGATGGCAAACACAATGGTCTCAGCACCGATCCCTAAGTCACAACACTCAACACAGGCCTTCAATCTGAGCAGGATCATCCACTACCACTCTCTGGCTTCTCCCATATAGCCATTGTTGAATCCATTTTACTATCTGGCCATGAATACCTAGCATCTGAATTTTTCTAACTAGCCTCCCATAAGGAAACAAAGGCCTTACTACTGTTGTCATGCTCACCAGACTATATTATCCAAGGTTATTTTGGAGCCTTTTTTAAACAACGCAACAATGTGAGCTATCCTCCAGTCATCCGGCACCACACCTGTGGCTAAGGACATTTTAAATATTTCTGCCAGAGTCCCTCCAATTTCTACATTAGCCTTCATCAAGGTCTGAGGAAATATCTTGTCAGGCCCTGGGGATTTATCCACCCTTATTTGCTTTAAGACAGCAAGCACTTCTTCCTCTTTAATCTGTATAGGTTCCATGACCTCACTGCTTGTTTTCAGTACTTCCCTCAACTCTGAGCCAGATTCCTGAGTAAACATCAATGCAAAAAATCAATTTAAGATCATTTCTTCTAGCTCCATACATAGCCAATCAAAGCAACTTCATGTCTTATTTTAAGCTTCCTGATTTCCTTCATATTTTTTTTTATTGCACCAGTACATCATTTGCTATACCTGCTATACACCTTCTTAAACAGATCCCCAATATCCCTCAAAAACCAAGGGATAACTTTGCCTTTAATCCTGACAGAAACATACTCTCAAAATTTCACTTTTGAATGCCTACTTCTTATCGAAAACATCCTTGCCAGTACACAATTTATCCTGATCCACACAGTCTATGAAGAGAGAGAAGGAAAGAGCAGAGTAGTGCGACCAGCACGGTGACTGACAGTGAGCTATGGCAAGAGAGCAGGAAGGGGGACCAGCACAGCGATCAACAATGGATCAGCAATAGAGAGTGGATCAGAGGGCCGCTGGGAGAGAGTGAGTCAGTGGGCTGCCAGGAGAGAGCAGGTCAGCAGATCTCCAGGAGCGATCAGGCTGTGGGACTGACAATGGGCAGCCAACGGGCCACCAGGAGAGAGTGGGGCAGTGGGCTGCCTGGAGAGAGCAGGACTGCAGGCTGCCAGGAGCAAGCAGGCTGCGGGACTGACAATGGGCCTCTGGAAGAGAGCAGGTAACAGGCCGCTGGGAGAGAGTGGGGCAGTGGACTGCCAGGACAGAGTGGAAGACCAGGCAGTGGGGCCAATGCAGGGACCAACACAACAGTTTGCTTTCATAAAATGTTTTCTGCTATAGTTAAAGCTGCTTTTGTTTTCTCTTGTAAATTACTGCAGTATTTTTTTATTTCCATATGCAGTCATATCAGGTGAGCATACAAACAAAATACATAGATCACATAGCAGATGTACACAGTGCATCAATCTATCTTATTGGAGTTCCGTTCCTATCGCAGGTTTGAGCACCCAATTAACCTTATTCTAACCAATATGCAGTCACCTATACATTTAACCATACATTTCTTCATATGCTCATTGTGACATTTTCAAGCTTAAATAGGAGAGGGTTCTTTTTAAATGTATCACTGTGTCATCACTATATAAGCATTTGAATACAATCACAATCTTATCTGTAATCATCACATGTAGAGTACACGATAGATTCTTCTCTGTGGATTGTCATCTTTTCGTGGTGGTCCTGAGATCCCGAGAGTAGTGCTTTGTGGAGCTTGTCTGAAAGGCTTCCTGCATTAAAGTTAAGCATATTAGAACTCCCTAGCTCCTATGGTGGTAAGGTTGAGACTGAGGTCCTTGACAAAGAACAATCTAACCAAGTCCAACGATGGAACAGGTGCATGAAGTTACTTTGAACTCAATGGCTGTGAAGGTTGATGAAGGCTGCAACAAATCCATCAGCTCCAATCATTGTGGTTTCCATGCTATTTGAATTAGTTGATTGATTTGTGAAGTATCGTGTGCTTCTTGGAGTGCAACACAAGCACAAGTTAAACAAATACACGCATAGGCACCTTCGTTCTGTCAGAACAAAGGACTTGAGGGATAGCCAAAACGAGCATGCACTGGTCAAACTCCTCCCCACCACTGAGAATACGGAGAGGTTACGTTATCTGTAGAAGTGAACTTTCAGATTTTTCTTTATCACTCCGTCCATAGACAGCATGAAAATCATTTCTAGTATAGATTTTTTTTTACATATCTGCTCCCAATCTTCATGTGTCTAAGTAGTGCAGTACTTGAAGCAATCTAGAAAATTCCATCCCTGACAAACTAAATTCTTTCTGAAGATGTTTATATGATTTATAAGTTTCCCCCCAAAAAAGCTGATCCACAATAGTTAGCCTTCATCTGCCCATTTTCTAAAGCCATTATCCACTTTTCCAAGTCAGAATTCTGGGATAGCTACTATTTTTAATACTCTGGATATAAAGTTAAAAAGGTTTAGTTGTTTTCTTATTGCCAACCAAATTTTCATTGTGAATTTAATTCATTCATCATCTATTTTTAATTTATTCTAATTTGCCTGGTTTAGGAATGGTAGACCTTCCAGAGAAATATTGGGGCATGAATTTTGTTCTATCCTCAACCAACCAGTTTCCAAATAATTTGTTATCCATGTTATCAGGGTCCTCAGCTGTGCTAACCAGTAATAATATTTACTGTTGGGCAAATTAAGGCCCCCTTAAGACAATTTCAAAGTCTTAATTCTAACTCTAGTTTTTTTTTTATTTAGCCATACGAATCTTGAAATCAATTCGTCAAGAGCTTTAAATGCTATCATAGACACTTCTACTGGCAAAGATTGGAATTTAAAAAATAGCAGTCTGGACAAAACATTCATTTGGACAGTTTCAATTCTACCAATTAATGATAAGGGGAGAATCTCCCATCTGTGCATATCTGCCTAAATCTCCTTCAATAACTTTCCATATGTGGCTTCATATAGTTTTAAGATGGAGAGAGAGAACGAGGTGAGAAACTCTGAAAGTGATCAATATTATTGTGTCGCTCAAGGGGAATACTGCCATCTCTTGTTGGAGCTAGTAGTGGGCTTTTGGGGGGGGGGGGGAGTGGGGCAGTGGGACCAGTGTGGCGGCTAGTGGCAGGCTGTTGGGAGATTCTCCCGGCAGCCTGGTTGGTCCCTGCACTTGTCCTAGCACCACACCCCCCTCCCTCCCAGGAAAGAGAGGGGCAGTGGGACTAGCACAGAGACCAACAGCAAGATGCCAGAAGAGAGGAGGCAGTGAAATTAGCATGTGGACCAACAGCAGGCTACTGGGAGAGAACAGGCAGCTGACCGCCGAGAGAGACCGGGACAGCTGACCACAAGAAGAGAGTAGGCAGAGGGACCAGCATGGGCAGATTGTTTTTATAAAATGTTTTCTGCCACAGCTAAGCTGATTTTGTTTTCTCTTGTAAATTACAGCAGTATTATTATTAAAAAGATTTTTCATGTCTTAGTTGCATGTTTTGAAGTTTTAAATGCTGACCCATAAATACACTAAAAAATTCTTAATATTCCCTGCTGAAATGGGGAATATATCTTGTATACTGTCATGCATGGTACTTCTGTCACCTGTCCTATCTCATTCCCTAATGGGAGATCCAGAATTGCACTCTCTCTCTCTCTCTCTCTCTCTCTCTCTCTCTCTCTCTCTCTCTCTCTCTCTCTCTCTCATTGGTACCTCTATATATTGATTTAGAAAACTTACCTGGACACATCTGATAAATTCCAATCCATCTGCCACTTTTACAATATGGCAGTACCAGTCAATATGTGGAAAGTTAAAATCTCCTACTATTACAACTTGTGTGACCTATAGCTGTCTGCTATCTCTCTACAGGTTTGCTCCTCCAATTCTCTTTCCAGTCCCATGTATCAGTTCATACCTTGGGTTCATTAGCCTTGTCTGAAAGGCTTTTTGCATTTAAGTTAAGTATATTAGAACTCCCTAGCTCCTAGCCTTTCCTCCCTTACTGAATGTTCTTACTTTAACATTTATATTTTCCTCACCTTTCCCATCGGTTACACTACTCTTTTGGGTCTCCCCCCTCCCTCTCCACTTCACCCTCCCCCTCTCCCAGTTAAATCACTTTAATTCCCACTTCCCACCCCACCCACCCACCACCATCACCCAAGTAACACAAGCAAATCTCTCTACCTGAATACAGGACCAGGCACAAACTGACAATTTGTGCATCCTTCCTCAAGGTTGCAAAATACACAAATGCCTTAAGCTCTCCCACCTGCATCATTTTCTTGGCCACAAATTTAACTGTAAAATCTATTTCCTGCTTCACTGGTTTAAGACAAGGTGATTACAACCCAAAAAAATCCTTTTATTTATTTACTGCCTATGATCATTGGTATTATTGTGAAACATGAAACCCTCTCCTTTGGGAATGTTCCCTGCTTACTTTGGGGCATCCTTGATGCAGGCACCAAGGAGGTAACATGCAATCTGGGAGTCTCACTTGCTGCCACAGAAATATGTGCCTCTTGTCTCCTGTCACTATTCCCTGTCTATACTTTGCTTAACCCAGCTTTACAGCTGATATAGTTGAAGTACCACTGATATGGTTGCAGCTGTTATTTTCCCTTGAGAGGCTATCATTTAGCAGTATCTAAACAGGTAGCATGGTATTTAATGTATGTAGTTCTTTCTTTGGCTTGGCTTCGTGGACGAAGATTTATGGAGGGGGTAAAAAGTCCACGTCAGCTGCAGGCTCGTTTGTGGCTGACAAGTCCGATGCGGGACAGGCAGACACGATTGCAGCGGTTGCAGGGGAAAATTGGTTGGTTGGGAATGGGTGTTGGGTTTTTCCTCCTTTGCCTTTTGTCAGTGAGGTAGGCTCTGCGGTCTTCTTCAAAGGAGGTTGCTGCCCGCCAAACTGTGAGGCGCCAAGATGCACGGTTTGAGGCGATATCAGCCCACTGGCGGTGGTCAATGTGGCAGGCACCAAGAGATTTCTTTAGGCAGTCCTTGTACCTTTTCTTTGGTGCACCTCTGTCACGGTGGCCAGTGGAGAGCTCGCCATATAACACGATCTTGGGAAGGCGATGGTCCTCCATTCTGGAGACGTGACCCATCCAGCGCAGCTGGATCTTCAGCAGCGTGGACTCGATGCTGTCGACCTCTGCCATCTCGAGTACTTCGACGTTAGGGATGTAAGCGCTCCAATGGATGTTGAGGATGGAGCGGAGACAACGCTGGTGGAAGCGTTCTAGGAGCCGTAGGTGGTGCCGGTAGAGGACCCATGATTCGGAGCCGAACAGGAGTGTGGGTATGACAACGGCTCTGTATACGCTTATCTTTGTGAGGTTTTTCAGTTGGTTGTTTTCCACTGATATGGTTGCAGCTGTTATTTTCCCTTGAGAGGCTATCATTTAGCAGTATCTAAACAGGTACCATGGTATTTAATGTATGTAGTTCTACACAATAGCTATCCCACAGATTCATCCCGGACATTCCTATGTTATGCAGTTGAACAATAGGTCAAGTTTCAATGCATTTGTTCAGGGTAAATTGTAATAAAATTTCAAGCAAAAAAGATATTTACACAAGTGAGCACAAATTTCACACATGGTTACCTGTGTGTAACAGATTTTACTGTGCAAGTTTCCTGTTTAAGGAATTCAGAAAACACATTAAATATGATATCAGATGTTTTGTTCACTTTCATTCCAGCAATGATATTGGCATGTGCAAGAGCTGCCTAAATCACTGTTTCAAATCAGTGATTTTATGAGGCGCAGGGCAATGAATGTTACATTAACTAAACTCCATTTAGTTCCCATGCTGTTTTTATTGCCCCTCTACTGATTCAGCTATCATTCCCTTGTTAAGGAATAATAAAGTAATTTACATATTGAGTAATGAATACAAGTAAGATAAATTTTCTTCTGCCAATATTGTTGAATAGTTTGTTTCTGAAAGATTTCGAGCACATTTAATGGATTCTTAAATGATAAGATGATTTATTGAAGTAGATTCATTGTCATCTTTGCATGTTTCTTTGAATGAGACTTTTTCATCTGCCTTGAAATGACTAAAAGGACATATTTTGAAATGCAGAGTTGTTTTAATTTAATGGTTGAACAGTCCATAAATGGTTGTGTTGGAAACTTCTGGTCACATGCTTATGTCTATATAATAGAGCACCATAATATAAATCATTCTGAAAAAACGATTTATATTCTGGACGGCATGGTTTGTGTAGAGGTTAGTACAACACCTTGAGAGCACCTCAAGGGAAAATATTTATTTTACATGAGGTGATAAGAAAACCAGGCTTCACCTAAATGTGCTCTGGCCCCCAGGATGGGCAATAGGATTCCCGTTGAGAATAGCGGGGTTAGACAACCTGTTGTTTAATATGATAAATGTTATGCATGTAAGCACCTAATTTTTGTCTTGGTCAGATTTAGAGCAGGATAGACTAGTGGCATAAAAAAAATATCACCACTGTGTGACCTCTTTCTCAAAATACATAGGGTCTTGACTGCACAAGCTCTGTATTTCATTAGTTGAGTTGACAAAATCTTGCCTCTAAATCTTAAGTCCCATCAAGATGACCTATGTCTAATATCTAGCTGACGCTCTACAAAATTGTTTTGCAAAAGACAAGTGGTCCTGTATTTTGGATGAGAGACAATCAGCCTAATGTATAGAAAAAGCAAATGGCACCATTTTAAAGATGAACAGGGAGTTCTTCCTCAAATGCTGATTATTATTGAACTCCTAATTATGTTAAAATGGGTAATCTAGTTATATGAAGGCTCATTATGCATAAATTGGCTTCTGTTCTCTTATTTTATGTCGTAGCAATGACTGGACTGCAGATTAACTAAATGGGTATAAAATATTTCAGGATGCTGCAAAGAAATCAGAACTATATAAATGTTCATATTCAAAAGTCTTTTTAAGAGACTATTTGAGGCTGTCTGCATAAAATGTACTTATTATTCTCATAAGCTTGCTATGAAATCCCTTTATATTTCCCATTTCTCCTGTTTCCTCCCATTCCTAATTTTCTAAATTGCGTTGCTCGTTTTATAATGCTCTCGCCAAATTCCCAGGATTCTACTTAACATGTCAGCTTCATCTAAATGAAGGATATTTATACCTCCTGGGACACCAGCCTGCTCTTTGGTTAGACAAGAGAATATCAGGGAAAGCAGACATACTGATTGGTAGGGTACAACCCTCAGCTTGAGGTATTTTCCATGTGATAATTGTATTGAATCAAATGTGTCCAGGGTGGTGATCCCATCAGTTCCATTCCCTTGCCCCTCATGTTAAGCATCATCAACAACTCTGATTCTTTCAGCCATTTTACTACATAAAATTTACAACCGGTGTATTTTAGATATGTGGGAGTACACTGGAGCAGATCACACAGGAAATATCCATATAGACAGCACCTGAGGTCAGGATCAAAATGTGATGTATCAGTACCAACTACAGCTTCGCTGTGCAAACGATGAGAAGCTGTAGGGGCTCAACAGATTAGGCAGCATCCTTGGAAATAAATTGTCAATAAATGCTTTAGATTGGGAGCCTATTATGAGACATGCTGTATCATTGGGCCCAGCCTCAGTAACAGAGTAAAACAATTTCTTCCCATAATGTCTATATTCAAATAGAGATTTTTTTTAGATTTTATTCGTACAGCTCGATAACAGGCCCTTTCGTCCCACGAGCCTGTGCTGCCAATTACACCCAATTAACCTGCATCTCCCGGTACATTTTCAACAGTGAGAGGACACTGGAGCCCCTGGGGAAAACCCACACAAACACAGGGAGAACGTACAAACTCCTTATAGACAGGGCTGTATTCAAACTCCAGTCCTAATTGCTGGCACTGTAGTGGTGCAGGAGTGCACCAACCACTACGCTAACTGTCGAACATTCCTAGCCAATAATATTCCACTTAAAAAACAATTCTAATAAAACAACCATATCCAAGCAGAAAAGTTGGATAGAATTCTGTGTCATTGAATAATTGATTGCTTCCTTTTCCCTCTGGCCTTACAATAACTGCAATAAAGGGAAGCAAACTGCGCCTTTTCAAAGTATTTCAGAAAGAGATGCTGCACAGTACATCATTGTGAGATGTATTTCATTATTTCTACTTTAATGGCTGGGTATTTCCTTGTATTTTCTCAATAAGAAACATGAGGATTTAAAATAAAAAAGTGTTATGAGCCCAGAAGACTTCAAAAACCAACAACAACAGAAATTAACCAAGAGTGGTTACTTAAATAAAAGTTGCTTTTAATTTTCTTGAAACATAATAATAAGATTAATATTTAACTTACTACTATTAACTTAACCCCTTTCTAATTCTAAGCATATGTGCATGTAACGTGTATGTGTTCTGGAAAGTTCTTTGTTTCACTGTCCAATCATTCACTTTTCACTTCTCCAAGTTCACTGGGATCTGGCAATTTCCATACTGCGCACAGAATGTAAAATTTATGATCTTCACCAGGCTCTGGTGCTTTAACTTAAATTGTTATCGCAAAGGAAGGTTTTTTGTTGGTTTCAGGGAGAGAGAGATATTCATTGGACACACATACAAACTGATCTCCTTCGATCAGCCACTTTGATGTCTTGTCGAAGAAATTTGCCCCCCTCATGGATTTTCCACGAGATAACCTCTTCTTCCAGGTCACCGCAGAGATCTTTTTCCCCTGTTCCCGGAGAAACACATTAACCAGCCATTTCCTCTTGTAATTGACTACAAGTGTTCAGAACTCAAAACCCATCTTCAAATGGGCTCTTATAACATGAGTGCAAAGCTTGCAGTCTACAACACTAACTCCTGCTATAAACTCACATCTCCCTCTCCCTCTCTCCAAAGAGAAATTACCTGTTTGTTTATCCTCTCTCTGTTTGCAAATCCACATGACCCCTTTTAGAACAGCAAAATTCAACCAGACTTGAATCGTTGGCACCAGAATCAGTTTCTGAGCCTAGATATCTGTCCTTAAAAGACAATAGTCCATTTTTTCCACAACATCAGTCCAATTAACACCTATTTGTGAAGTCTCCATCGGAATTCTTCAAAGTTTCTGTAAAGTCACTGTGGACATGAAGTCTCTGTTTATGCATAGTTCTTTCAATTTAAATTCCATACCTTTTGTGAAATGTTAATGGCTGTTTGTGAGGTGTACCTAAACTAAACTCCCACAATCTATACCTTTTTAAGACATATTTTAATCATAATTTTTTAACCCAATCCATAACAGAAGACTCAATTTAGATACCATCAGATTTACAAACTAATCTATCCATGATTGCAAAGTAGTTGCTGGGCAGGGAACGAATACAAAATCTCGTCTGTTAGACTACTGCTGGGAAATTCAATAATACACAAAGTCTGAGGCTTTTGTTTCACACAGGCAAAGACTTCCTTTCGGCAATTTCATCAATGAAAAACAGGCAAAGGTCTTAGCAGTTGGAATAGCCAAATGGGTGAATGATTCAGGAAGGGGATGGTGAGATACAGATTGGGAATTAGACCAATAGCTGGTGTGGTTGGAAATAAACTGTGTTGATGGAGGATGGAGTGAGGGGTGGCTGTTGGAGATTGAAGAATCAGAGCTAAGATTGTCAAATCAATGGTGAAATAGAAAGTTGTGTTTTTTTTTATTTCCAATGCTGCCACCATCATGAAGGATCTGCGGACACAGGCCATCAAACTGACCATGGTTATCAAAGTTCTTGGAAAGACAAGTTCCCAGGAACAATGTACCCAGATCATGTGGAATTTATGGATGACAGCAATCGGCCTATCATTTGAAATGTGAAAAGACCAATCTCTGAGGGAGATGTTCTCACACTTTTGGAGTCTGGACATGAAACAAGAAGATTATGATGACAGGTATATCAAACTGCCAGCTGAAACTTCTGATCTAAATAAGATGGACACTTGAAAATATTTCTGAGGACAAAATGAACAACAAATTCTACAATTGGCAAACTTTGTGGAATCTGTTGGGTTGGATTGATTCACATTTCTCCAATGTTAGAATGTTACGGGTGTGATATTTATATTATCTTGTTTTCCTTGAAACATAGTTAATGATCTGATTGGAAAATTTCAGACCCCAAGGACTGTGAACCTTTTCTCCTTGGGAACTAAGTCAAACACCATGGAAAATGCCTAAATCAGACCCTCCCAATACTGCACTACTGGAAATTGGCATTTCTTTGAGGAACTGCAGCTAGCCCAGTTACAGAGCTCGAGGTTCTGATCTGTAAATCTGAGCAAGTCAGGTAGAAGTATCGAATCTTGATAAATGTTTGCCAAATAAATTAAGATTAACTGCTAAAAAATAGGTTGTGGGGTGGGGAAAAGTGTGAAGGATGTGCAATAGAGTTTTGAGGTAATTGTTAGTCAAGGAGTGCATTTGGAGGCTGGTGATTTTTGAGCAAAGGTAGTGATCTTAAAGGAGTGATGGATCATTAGAATCATAGCAAAATATAATTATTTGTTTTGTCTGCGATATTTATCCACACTAATCACATTTGCCTCATGAGGCCTGCTTCCCTCTATACCTTTCCAATGCATGTACCCATTGTAAGGTGTGGTGAAGAGCTGAAAGGAGAACCAGATCATTGTGTTTGTAATTTAAAATTGATCCCACTTCATTTAGATTTCCAGCTTGCTGGGCAGTATTTCTTTAAAAGGCAGAGAATCAGTCCTCACAAAAAAAGAGCAACATCTGCAAAAAATGCATGTTATGAAGTGACCACAATTGCCTTCACCACAAGTGAAGTTGCAACATTTTCTCAAATCACTTTGCAGTGTCTATGGCTGTTCAGGTCACAGCTCCTTTAAACTCCATTCTCTGAGTTGTGGAATTGAAGTCAACCTTTCTTAGTATCTAGATAATTAACCTAAGTAGAGGAAAAAAGAGGCAGCTCATAAATTGATCCAGATAAATTAACACAGATGGGCAGTTTTGTGACAAATGCAAGTCAACTTTGTAATGGGGAAAGTTTTTGTAAAATCTGAAATTGTTTTGGGTGAAAATTTTGACATTAAATTCAAACAAGCCATTACGAACATAATAAAATGTTGACTGTCTTGTGAATAATATCAAATCTAATTTAATGTGGAATACATTCAACTCTTCAGATTCCTTGTAACAAGTTTTGAACCACATCGTGAAACAGGATAAGGCTTAACTAAAGAAGTTCTTTAATATGCTTTGATATAAGCTTCACACTTTTGGATCATAATAAAAGCTTCACTGCAGATGCACTGATATAATGTTGATGAGAAGTTCTTTAATTAAGAAGATGGAATTCTAATAATACATTTTATTTATTTTGCCAGGTTTATTCTGAAATTTGTTTATCTGACCATTTGGCCAATCTCTCATGCAGCCAGAGTTAGAAAATGTATATGATTGAGTTTGTTTATGATAGTTAAGATTTCTCACTAAGCAAGGGCCAGGCAATTGCTTCTCCAATAAATGAATCTGACCATTATCCCTCATCCTATGATTGTTCATGTCAACATTATGAAATTTCTCTCTTGTCTACATCTTGATATCACTATAGATTATAATCTTTACTTCTTTTCTTTGGCTTGGCTTCGCGGACGAAGATTTATGGAAGGGGTAAATGTCCACGTCAGCTGCAGGCTCGATTGTGGCTGACAAATCCGATGCGGGACAGGCAGACACGGTTGCAGCGGTTGCAGGGGAAAATTGGTTGGTTGGGGTTGGGTGTTGGGTTTTTCCTCCTTTGTCTTTTGTCAGTGAGGTGGGCTCTGCGGTCTTCTTCAAAGGAGGTTGCTGCCCGCCGAACTGTGAGGCGCCAAGATGCACGGTTTGAGGCGATATCAGCCCACTGGAGGTGGTCAATGTGGCAGGCACCAAGAGATTTCTTTAGGCAGTCCTTGTACCTCTTCTTTGGTGCACCTCTGTCACGGAGGCCAGTGGAGAGCTCGCCATATAACATGATCTTGGGAAGGCGATGGTCCTCCATTCTGGAGACGTGACCCACCCAGTGCAGCTGGATCTTCAGCAGCGTGGACTCGATGCTGTCGGCCTCTGCCATCTCGAGTACTTTGATGTTAGGGATGAAGTTGCTCCAATGAATGTTGAGGATGGAGCGGAGACAACGCTGGTGGAAGCGTTCTAGGAGCTGTAGGTGATGCCGGTAGAGGACCCATGATTCGGAGCCGAACAGGAGAGTGGGTATGACAACGGCTCTGTATACGCTTATCTTTGTGAGGTTTTTCAGTTGGTTGTTTTTCCAGACTCTTTTGTGTAGTCTTCCAAAGGCGCTATTTGCCTTGGCGAGTCTCCTATTGACCACATAAATAATCTGATGTTTTACAAATCAGAGCCTGCAAATGAACCTCCTGTTTACTGCACAAAGCTTCCCCACCATGTACATGGCACAGTGGGAACATGATGAAATAGTCTTCAATTGGTAGTCTCTGTATTTGCAACTTTAAGCATTCATTCCCTCTAAAACACTGCTGTCTCGTGGCTGTTGTCTGCATTGTCTACAACATGCAAAATGTTCTTGATCAACACTTTCCAACCTCACAAACTTTACACCCTTGAAGGGCCAGGGAAAGAGCTGAAAAACGCCCCTTCAACATATGAGGAGCCTGAATTGGAATTGTACCAGCATTTCTTCCTTGTTACTTGGCCAAAACCTACAAGATTTACTTTTAAGCATAGTGGATCATTTTCATGTGAAAAGTAATAGGTCTTCATCAAGGATCTAGCTGTTCACTGTCATCTCAAAGGCTAAAAGCAAAGGACAGTGAATGTGGAAATATTATTTTAAAAACTCTAGATAATGAGAGACATTATAGCAGAACCTTAATGTCCAATTACATGAATGGTTTAGTTCATTGGAGAAGGCTTGTTTTCTTGGCCTTGAAAGAAATTGCCTATTCCCAATGTGCTAAGCCAAAATATGCACATTCACTCAAGCACGTAATATAGTTAAACACTCGAGCACCAATTTGGCTCAAGAACCTAATCATGCCTTTTCCTGCCATGCACTCTCTACTGATATATGAATTGGACGAGATTGATGGAATGATGAGTCTTCCATTATGCTCTCTAATATCTCTGGGAATTTGTCTATTGATGAAATGCAAATAGTATCCTGAGAGGTAACATCATTATGACATGTAATCAGTGAAAGAAATACAGTGATGGGAGAGTATTTCCTGGGTCTTAGAGATTGAACTCCCAAGTGGGCATTTAAAGTACCAGTGCAGGCAGGAAGATAGTTGGCATGGAATGTGGAGCTCAAAACTTAACGAGAGGTACTTGAGAACAAAGTTGGTAAGTTCCAGGGTAGACAAGAATCACTGTTCCAAAAAGCAATGTATGAATTTCATTATCACAACAGCAGAAAACACTGATACACTTTTCCAGAAAATGTCAGTGATGAAATGTATCAACCATAGATCCACGATATTCCTTTCAAGCTCTTCCTTTCAATGTGTCTGGATCCTACTTTAATAACTAACAAAGCTTGTCTAAAGGTTTTGCTATCACCTCTGTGAAGACGTAATAAGTAAATGCTGCTTCTCAGGAATCCACTGCAATCCTCCATCCTCTTCATCCAGACATGATAAGTCACTGTCTGGACACACACCATAATTCAGTCTGTCTTTCACAAACACCAACGCGGAGATATTCCTTATCAGTGAGTAAAGATCAAGCCAATCAGAAACCCAACTGGTGACACAGAATCTGCCGCTGTTGGTACAAGATTGTTGCATTGTATTTCTCATGCTGACGGATGCCAAGCAGTGCATGGGATGCAACAGTTTGATGGCGGAGCCCAGAATCATCAGGTACACAATATGGAAGGCTATAATGTCTCTCTGGGAATCTGCAGAAACAATGGAACAATCTGTACTCCAACCACCCACATACAATTCTCACTTAACTCTGAAGGGCTCTATATATATTTACTTCCAAATGATTATGAACCTCAAATTTGCATGTCAGGATAAACATACTTGAGTGTAACGCATTGCTTCATCAAGTATTCCAATGAACACCATTTAAAATTAGTCTTTCCCTCCCTTTTTGTATGCAAACAGGAGAGCTAGTTGGAGTCCTTACTCGTGCCATTTCATGAAATTATTGTGATAATCTCAGCCTTCACTCTGAACTCTCCAGACTCTCACAGACTGTTGATTTCCTCAAGTACACTGCTGTGATTTCAACATGCCTAATATGAACACATTCATTTTCTTTGTGCCTGTTCACTCCACTGTCGCCCTGCATTCTGGTTCAAAGCCATTGCTGCTGCTGAAGGTCCTAAACTATGAGTATCAGAATTAAAATGTAACCATGGTGACTGCTCCTTGTGAAGCAAATGGCACCAGAAATTTGTTTCTGGTCACAAAGAAGTTGTGTACTGAGAGATTTACAGGAATTTGTATAAGTAACACTGATATTTTTCTAGTGTCTTAAATTTATATTATGGTAACAGGCCATTTCGGCCCTTGGGTTTGTGCCACTCAATTTAACCCAATTAACCTAAACCCCCAGGTATATTTCAAATGCTGGGAGGAAACTGGAGCCCCCGGGGAAAACCCACACAGACACAGGGACAATGTCCTTACAGACAGTGCAGGATTGAAACATATGCCCCGATCACTGGCGCTGTAAAGGCATTGTCAACCATGTTAACCCTAACGACCACTCTCCACTACATATCAACGACTCTGTAGTAGAGAGAGTGGACAGCACCAAGTTCCTTGGATTCACTGAACTAGTGACCTATCGTGCACTCTCAGCATCTCCTCCCTTGTCAGAAAGGTGCAACAGTGACTGCACTTCCTGAGAAGAATGAAATGAGCAAGGCTACTGGCTGCCATTATGTCAGACTTCTATAGGAGCTCTATTGAGAGCATCCTGGCTGGCTGGCTTGGGAGCGTGGTGCAGCTGGTGCAGATAATTTTTTTTGAAAGTCGATCCACAAGACTATAAAAGTAGCAGAGAGCATCACTGGAGTTTCCTTCCCCAGCCAACACCCCCCCCCCCCCCCACCAATCGACGTGATCTTCTGGGATTGTTGTATGAAGAGAGCACACAAAATCATTGAGGCCCATTCCACCCCACACATAGCATCTTTCAGCTGGTCCTGTCGAGGAAGAGATCCAGGAGCATCAGAGCCAGCACCACCAGGCTGAGAAACAGCTTCTCCCACAGGCAGTGAGAACACTGATCAACCAGAGGAACTGATCAAACTAATGAGACTCTCATTTGTTCAAAGCAATATTTATTTATATAGCTGAAATACTTGTCCTGCATATGTATTCTTTGTCTGTGCATGTGTTGTGTCTGGTTGGGTTGTGTGTCTGCATATTCTGCACTGAGGACCAGAAACAATCTGTTTCCCTTGTACAATCACATGACAATAAACTTGATTACTGCAGGTTGTCCAGATCTCAAGTTTGCATATTGCTGCGTGGACAACAATGATTTTTGTTCCTGATTTTCCAAAACCCATTGCCTCAATCAACCAAAAGACTGTGTTGAAGGTGATGGTGAATTTCATTTCTCAGCCCTTGCTGAGAGTGGCTCCTGAGCTAATGAGACTAATTTCACATTTTTTTTGGTATCTCCTGTAAACACTTCTTCTTTTCTTTCTTCTTTGGCTTGGCTTCGCGGACGAAGATTTATGGAGGGGGTAAAAGTCCACGTCAGCTGCAAGCTCGTTTGTGGCTGACAAGTCCGATGCGGGACAGGCAGACACGGTTGCAGCGGCTGCAGGGGAAAATTGGTTGGTTGGGGTTGGGTGTTGGGTTTTTCCTCCTTTGCCTTTTGTCAGTGAGGTGGGCTCTGCGGTCTTCTTCAAAGGAGGTTGCTCCCCGCCAAACTGTGAGGCGCCAAGATGCACGGTTTGAGGCGATATCAGCCCACTGGCGGTGGTCAATGTGGCAGGCACCAAGAGATTTCTTTAGGCAGTCCTTGTACCTCTTCTTTGGTGCACCTCTGTCACGGTGGCCAGTGGAGAGCTCGCCATATAACACGATCTTGGGAAGGCGATGGTCCTCCATTCTGGAGACGTGACCCACCCAGCGCAGCTGGATCTTCAGCAGCGTGGACTCAATGCTGTCGACCTCTGCCATCTCGAGTACCTCGACGTTAGGGATGAAAGCGCTCCAATGGATGTTGAGGATGGAGCGGAGACAACGCTGGTGGAAGCGTTCTAGGAGCCGTAGGTGATGCCGGTAGAGGACCCATGATTCGGAGCCGAACAGGAGTGTGGGTATGACAACGGCTCTGTATACGCTTATCTTTGTGAGGTTTTTCAGTTGGTTGTTTTTCCAGACTCTTTTGTGTAGTCTTCCAAAGGCACTATTTGCCTTGGCGAGTCTGTTGTCTATCTCATTGTCGATCCTTGCATCTGATGAAATGGTGCAGCCGAGATAGGTAAACTGGTTGACCGTTTTGAGTTTTGTTTGCCCGATGGAGATGTGGGGGGGCTGGTAGTCATGGTGGGGAGCTGGCTGATGGAGGACCTCAGTTTTCTTCAGGCTGACTTCCAGGCCAAACATTTTGGCAGTTTCCGCAAAGCAGGACATCAAGCGCTGAAGAGCTGGCTCTGAATGGGCAGAGAAAAGTGCAGTGGCAGCAGATAACTTTTGTGATGTAAATGTTGCTTCATTGATTGAGTTGTCAATAGTTAGGAGCTCAGCCTGCAAACAAGAACAAGCACATAAATTAAGTACATAGTATGGCTTGACAACTGAACTTGAATTTGGAATGGAGTTGCCATAGGCTAAATAGTTTTCTGTTTGTTTGAAAATTATTACTAACATAACCATTGTGGTGAAAAAGATTTTGGAATAATGATGTGATTTTATTTGATACTTGTCTTCAATGGAATTGGGTTTGTGGTTTCATGGATTGCATGCTACAATTGAGAAAGTACAAATTGGACATGATTTTCTGTGAATAGCCAAATTTAAGTTGATGGAGGTTGGGTTAGATCAAGTGTACAACTCCAAGGAAAAATAAAACTGGGGAAAGATTAATTCCTTTGGAGACTTAAAGCTTCAAATGTTATCCAAACACAAATCATTTGGGTAAAATGTCACCAGAATTGGATAGTTGCCATGGCAACTCTGCTCGCCTCTTGCCCTTTATCAAAGTCCTCATCCAGATGTCAGTGGTCCATGGAAGTCAATTTAACACTTGGTTTTGGCAATAAGAATCAGATCATTAATTAATTTGTGAACGCAATGCAACTCAATGATTGAGGGTTTAATTTGATTTTTAAAATATCATTGATATGATCATATTGGTTTATGTAAGGTTACCATTTCTGCCTGGAGCTGAATAAATCATAGCACAATTTGGTTAATGGCCTCAATGTCACTGCACAGGTTGATAGGATAATCAAAAGGTTATGTTGCAACTTGAAAATCTGATGAGACCACACTTGGATTATTGTGTTCATTTCTGCTTGCCTCATTGCAGGAAGGATGTTGAAGCTATGGAAAAGGTGCAGAGGAGATTTACAAGTATATTGCCTGGACTGGAAAATAAGTCTTGTGAGGCAAACTTAGCAGAGCTGGGACTTTTCTCTTTAGTGCATAGAAAGATGAGAGGAGAGATGTAGATAGGGTGGACAGCCAGCACCTTTTTTCCTAGGGAAGGATCAGCAAACACCAGAGGACATGTGTACAAAGTGAAGGGAGGGAAGTTTAGGGAAGACATCAGGGGTAAGTTTTTTATTACACAGAGATTTGTGTATGCTGGAATGCTTTGCCAGCTTTGGTGGTAGAGGTTGAAACATTGGGGGAATTTAAGAGACTCTTAGACAGGCATGTGGATGGAAGATAAACAGAGGGGTAGGGAGGATTTAGTATTTTTTTAAGGAATATATAAGTTGGCACAACAGTGAGGGCTGAAGGGCCTGTACTAAACTGTAGTGCTCTTATATTCTATGGTCTATGTTCTATGTTGATTTCAAAAGCCATAATTAGGAGACCTGATGATACTAGCCTAAGTTGTATGGATTTGGAGAAGGGAGAAATGCTCCTTTAAAAGAAAAGCAAAATAAAAGGACCATTTTGATTCTATATTTAATGGCAGTCATGTCATTTGTCTTATTTGTTATAATCAATTTGTAAATGGAATTCTGGATGTTTAAGAAGCAGAATAACTTGAAATATTCCAGGCAAAAACAATATTTCAGCATCAAATGTTAATTTCTGGGTAACATGTTTGTAAATAGCAGAGTACCGGAGAACATTGTAGACAGAGAGATCGTGGGATACAGGTGCACACTTCCCTGAAAGTATTGACACTAGTGGACAGGGTAGGGACAAAGTCATTTGGTACATTTGCCTTCATTGCTCACAACCTTGAATTGGACAAATGTGTAGCAACAGTACAAGATGTTGGCAGGACCACATTGGCAGTGTGCAGTTCTGGTTGTTTGGCAACAGGAAGGATGTAATTAATTTGGAAAGGGGGCAGAAAAAAATTCATAAGGATGTTACTGGGCTTGTGGCTTTGAAGGGTGGGCTTTGAGTTAAAAGGAAAGACGAGATTGGAAATTGGAGAAGGATTTAGCTTTGTAGTGGATCAAGCTGAAAAGTCACTGTGGTGATTGGAAATTGGTGATCCCTCTGACCACTAAATGACATCAGAAGTGAATGTTCCACCTTCGGTTAGATGCACAAAATGGATGTCCAATGAGGTCATGAGTTGTCAATAAAAAATAATAAATACAAAATAACACAAGTTTCTTTATTATAATAAAAGAAACATCACATGGTAACAGGAGTCAGTATCAGCAGGAGATATGGAAAGTGTGAAGCTGCCTGATGCTTTGAATTGGACAGAGAATGTGAACCATGAGTTTTTCTTTGGCTTGACTTCGCGGACGAAGATTTATGGAGGGGGTAAAAAGTCCACGTCAGCTGCAGGCTTGTTTGTGGCTGGCCAGTCCGATGCGGGACAGGCAGACACGATTGCAGCGGTTGCAAGGGAAAATTGGTTGGTTGGGGTTGGGTGTTGGGTTTTTCCTCCTTTGCCTTTTGTCAGTGAGGTGGGCTCTGCGGTCTTCTTCAAAGGAGGCTGCTGCCCGCCAAACTGTGAGGCGCCAAGATGCACGGTTTGAGGCGTTATCAGCCCACTGGCGGTGGTCAATGTGGCAGGCACCAAGAGATTTCTTTAGGCAGTCCTTGTACCTTTTCTTTGGTGCACCTCTGTCACGGTGGCCAGTGGAGAGCTCGCCATATAATACGATCTTGGGAAGGCGATGGTCCTCCATTCTGGAGACGTGACCCATCCAGCGCAGCTGGATCTTCAGCAGCGTGGACTCGATGCTGTCGACCTCTGCCATCTCGAGTACCTCGACGTTAGGGGTGTGAGCGCTCCAATGGATGTTGAGGATGGAGCGGAGACAACGCTGGTGGAAGCGTTCTAGGAGCCGTAGGTGGTGCCGGTAGAGGACCCATGATTCGGAGCCGAACAGGAGTGTGGGTATGACAATGGCTCTGTATACGCTTATCTTTGTGAGGTTTTTCAGTTGGTTGTTTTTCCAGACTCTTTTGTGTAGTCTTCCAAAGGCGCTATTTGCCTTGGCGAGTCTGTTGTCTATCTCATTGTCGATCCTTGCATCTGATGAAATGGTGCAGCCGAGATAGGTAAACTGGTTGACCGTTTTGAGTTTTGTGTGCCCGATAGCGAACTGGGTGCATGGAAGATTGCTTTGCTACTTACCATGGCAAGACCACAAGCACTAAAAGTTTTCAACACAGATGACGAGGGCAAGTTTGACAAGATTATCAAGATATTTGATGAACACTGCTCATCAAATAAAAATAAAAAGTTTGAGAGGTAGGTGTTTCACTTGTGCATGCAGCTAGAGGCAGAGAGCATTCATACTTTTTTTGATGGACTTGAAATTGAAAGCAAGAACATACAATTATGGATTGCTGCAAAATTCAATAATCCATGATAAAAAATTGTGATCGGAATTATTGACTTGAAAATGAGAGAGAGGTTGCTTATGTGCGACTGAGTTTACTTTAGCTGGAGCTGTGAAGATATGCCATGCCAGTGAATTAGCTGGGCAACATACAAAAAGTTCAGTGAGAGTGAAAGGGCCAGAGAAAATGAAGGCATAACTGTAGCCACAGTGTCTGGACATGCATATAAACAGAGAATGAGACATAGGAAATAACAAAAAGATGGAGAGACATTCAACACACACCAAAACAATGCCCAGACTATGGAAAAGTCTGTAACAAGTGTCAACGACAGAATCACAATGCAAAGCAGTGTTTTTCCAAAGGGAAACAAAACAGAAGTGAAAGTGTGTACACTATGGAAGAAACTTCCCTCATTGATGCATTCTTCATGGGTATGGTAGCACAGTAAGGTTTCATGCCAACAGACACTGAACCGCCAAGACTGGACAGAGTGGATGGTGGCATTATATGCAAATGGAGGGGATATTCCTTTCAAGCTGGACACAGAAGCAAATGCAAATTTGATCCGTGAGCACAAGATTAGGGGAATTAAGGTACAACCACACAAATTCTGTTCAGCTCAAGACCTATAATAGACAGTACATTGACATGAAAGGAACATGTAAACTCAAGGTGAAAGTTAAAGGTAAAGAGCGTGACCTCATGTTTGTCGTCATCCCAGATGGACATGACTCACTGCTTGGTAACAAAGCATGTGAAAACTGAGGCCTAGTCAAAAGGGTGGAGTGCAAAAAGTGACAGGACCTGTGGCATTACAGTATTTTCATCCAGTGTGATGTTGCATTACACCATTGGTGTCCTGTCTGAACCCTTTTAGACAGAAACCATCGTGAAATGCATCATTTCTGATATTACCTACCTTGGTAGTGTCAGACATGGGATTAAAATGATCCACCCATTCCATTTATACAGGTAGATGCAGTGGTTAAAAGACAGTTAATTCCTATCTTTTAAATGGATGTGTAAAAGGGGCTAAAGAAAGTGAAGGAACACACAGAATGGGTGAATTTAATGGTGTTTGCCAAAAAAAAGGACTGTGACCTATGTGTGTATATGGACCCAAAAGGACAAAAATAACTCTAGTGGGTCGCTACTTTGCCTGCAAAATCACAGACACCAGACTTTACTGCAATGAAGACATCTACATGAGACGATGTCTTAAAAAAGCAGCCTCTATCCTCAAAGACCCCCACCACTCAGGACACCCCCTCTTCACTCTACTCTCATTGGGAAAAAGTTACAAGAGCTAAAGACGAGCACTCAATGGCACAAGGACAGCTTCTTCCTTGCTGCCATCAGATTTCTGAATAATCATTTAGCCTTTTGACCCTGCTGCCCCATTTGCATCCCCAAAATAAACTTGTGCTTTATACCTCGACCTTAGCCTGGTTCTTAACCTGTGGTATCCACACAAACCTTACAACAGAAGGAAATCATCCTTCTGAGAGATAAGCTGTCAGAAGCAGGTGTGGAGCCAGATAAGAGCAAGGTGAAAGCAATTCTAGAGATGCCCAGACCAAAAAGGCATTTTGAGATGTCTGAGAATGATCAATTTCATTGGTAAATTTCAGAACAATGTACCTGAAGGAGATTATTACATGAAAAATGTGAATTGAAATGGATGGGCAACCACAAGGAGAATGGGGACAACTGAAGACCATTCCAACTACAGAACTGGTGTTTTTGACATTCTTTGACCCATCTAGAAGGACAAAAATATCCAAAAGTTGGAATAGGTTCCATACTACTTCAGGCTGTGGCAGAAGTCTGGTCTACGGCCTTGAGAAATTCCACAGCTATGTGTATCATCCACCAATATTCATGGCAGAGACAGACCACAATCCATTAATAGCTATAATCAAGAAAAATCTCAGTAAAATGTCATCACAAATCCAAAGATTGATGACGAAGCTACAACATTATGACTTTGAATTGGTGTACAAACCAGGGAAATTGATTATGTTGGCCAGGGTAATGACACAGAGTGAAGCACACAATGAAAGTTCCTCAGAGACAGGTGTGAATTTCTACATGAACCTGATCACTGAAACTCTTCCCATTGCTGACATAAAATCCAAGCAGATCACAGCTGAAACAGAAAAGGACACAATTCTACAGAAGGTCATCAAAAATCTGAATGAAGGTTGGCATAGAGGTGAATGTCAGCAATACTATAACATCAGAGCAGAGCTTGGTGTAGTCGAGGGGCTTCTACTCAAACAGTGCAGAATTATCATTCCTCAATCACTGAGACAAGATATGCTGAAAAGGCTGCGTTATGGGGGTGGGGGGAAGGGTGAAGCCTTGGAAGGTAGAGAATTCCAGAATTTGCAGAAGCGTACGATTTTTGAATTGACTTCAAATCCTTTGTATCCACAATTAAATGAAAAACAGAGAAAGGAATTAACATAATGAAACAGATGCAGAAGAAAGTACAAGACAGTGGCTCAGATCCTTATCCAGCTCTAATGAATTACAGAGCTTCACCACTTGAACATGGCGTGTCACTTGGTGAGCTGCTAATGAGTGCAAACTATGCACCCCACTTCCCTACACTGCAGACCCAAACAAGAACAGAAATCTCAAACAGTAACAAAAGTGTGGGCAAAGGAGACAAAAAGAAAACTATGACAAGTAAGCAAGAAGCTTAAAGCCACTGGCACAACACAACACAGACTTGGAGATTTCAACAGCTGGGACAAAAATCAAAAATCCTACACTTTCGGAACAGAGGATGGTCAGATACTGAGGTGAAATTGAAAGAGCCTGCTGAAAATGCAAGTGAAGCTGCAGAAGATCCAGCCTGTGCAGCAACAGTGGAGACACCACCAGTGCTAGACAGTAGTAGACGTGTGGAGCTGACACATGCACCTGTATTGAAAAGATCCACACACATTATCAAAAAACATGATGAGAGGTTGAATCTCTAAAAGGAAAAGAGCTGCACATTTAAAAAGTTTGTGCAGTTGATGTTTGTGTTTATGTTGGTCTTTAACTTTAACATTTTGAAATGAATACTGTATTACCATGTAATGTTGCTAGTTTGAACATCTTAAGTAAAGGGTCTATGGTGATTGGGAGTTAATAATTCTCCTGACCACTAGAGGGCATCAGAGACAAATGTTCTACCTCGGATGAGATGGAAAATGGATGTGCCATAAGGTCATGAGTTTTAATAAAATATAATTAATAAAAAACAACTCGTTTCTTTATTATATTAAAAGAAACATCACATTTGCCTTGTACAGATGTTTAAAATCATGATGTTCATAAGCATAATAGTCAGCCTTTCTCTAAGGATAGGGGAGTCTAAACCTAGCAGACATAGATGTAAGATGAGAGGGAAAAGATTTAAAGAAGACATGGTGGGAAACTTTTTTTACACAGTGGGTGAAACAAGCTGCCAAGGGAAGATGTAGAACTGATGACAAATAAAATTCCTGGTGAGCACATGGAGAGTAAATGTTGGGATGGATGAGAGCCAAAAACAGGCAAATGGGAACAGTTCAGGTTGCTGTGCAACTCTTTGCTTTCCTGACTTTCAATATGGCAGGCAGGAATATTATGCATGCCACGTAAGAGCATAACAAATTAGAAGCCAGACAAGGGCATGCAGACTCTCTGCTAATTTCAGATTTAATGCATCTTTTCCTGTTTGTTATTCTCCAAGTATACCACATATATCCGAGTCTACAAGGCCTGCATGCTGAGTATTCTTCTCTACGGCTGTGAGTCCTGGGTCACATTCAGAAAGCAAGAGAACTGCCTTAATGCACTCCATTTCCGCTGCCTCAGATCCATCCTAGGCTAATCATGGCATGACAGAGTCACAAAAGTCAAAGTCCTGGAGAAGACTGGAAGTAAGGACTTCTACTCAATCATCCACGCTCGCCACCTGCGGTGGGCTGGCCACATTGTCTGTATGGGGGACAGCCGATTGCCCAAAGATGTCCTCTACAATGGGCTACTAGATGCTCCCCTCCCTGTTGGCCGCCCACGTCTTCGCTACAAAGATTAAATCATTCCATGTCAACCATACTGACTGGGCAGACCTCTCCAAAAAATCGCACTGCATGGTGTTCCACGATTCGCAGTGGCATATCACAATGTGTCAACAGCTACAAAAAGTTCTGTGAAGGCAGAAGAGCTACAAGGCACCGTGTTCATCTTCGCTCGTGAAGGGATGGGCCATGTTGATGATGATACCTATTATTAAACACCACCCTTTACCACCATTGTTTAGCTGACTCAATCACCATTTGCCTCATTCAGATGCTCCTTATGATCATCCAACCGTGGACGTCCTCTTTTGTTTTCTCATCCCTCCACTCCTTGCTTTCTCTGCAACTTCTTTTTTTTTAATCTCCATCTGTTCCATTTCTAACAAGAAGTCATCAGACTGAATATTTGGCTCTTTCCACTCCTAAACAAAAGTTACAAATATTTTTTTTTTTTTCTCAGTGCTCCAAAAGAAATTGTGTAGCTGCTAATGCACAGCAATATAAATGAAAAGTAAGATAGAGATAAGTCAGAATTAATTTAAAAAAAAAATTACAGCAAGGCTGACAGTGCTCTGCAATGTTCTACAAAGTACATTATTATTCCAGACATGGCAAAAACCCAAGGTTAGTTTCAAATATTCAAAAGTTGCCACATAGAAATTGAGGAAATGATACGTACACATTGTTTTGCTTCTCGACAGAAGTTAACAGAAATGAAATTCAGAAACAGAGCTTAATGCTTGTATAGGGCATCAACATTTCACAAATATAAACTGAACACACTTTTCAACTCATTGACTTGGTGCTCCATGTCTGAAATTCCATTTCCTTGCCTTGAGCTGAAGGTTAAGGTTGTGGATTAAGGTTAAAGCTTGATTGTTTCACTTTAAATGCCTTGAACAATACAGATTTGGCAATCCCGACCTGTTACTGCTGGCAGGAGAGAAATTTAAATGTGGTCTCATTCCCTCACTTAGAAGATGAATATTTGAGGCAAATGAATTGAAATAGGATACAGGTTTGTTCAAGAAAAAGAGAGGGAATATATTTTTTTAAAATTAGATATACAGCACAGTAACAGGCCCTTTCAGCCCACGCCATCCAATTAACCATCTCCCAGTATGTTTCAGAGGGTGAGAGGAAACCAGTCCTTGGGTAAAACCCAAGCAGACACAGAGAGAATGTACAAACTGCTTGCAGACAGCACTGGATTTGAACCCCCGTCCCAATCGCTGGCGTGGTAAAGAAATTGAGGTAACCGCTATGCCAAATGTGCTGTCCTTTATTCTTGAGCAAAACTTTTTTCTCTAATTTTCTTAGATTTTTATTCACTTACTCTATTACACACTTCTCAGTTCTTGAACAACTTTACAATCCTTGATTCTAATGAGAAGATGGACTGTTTCTCCGATATAGTTAGATCCTAGATGCATCCCAACACTGTTAAACAGATGACCTTTTTTAAAATTTAAGCAAACCAAAGATCTAATGAATATCATGCATGGGTTAGATAGTGTGGCATGCTGAATTATGATCCTGTGTTTTAAAAAGTTGTCATAAAGGTATCTTGAATAGTTAATTTAGCATTCATAAATTTTGGTATGATTTCTGGTGAATATAACCTAACAACAAAGTACCTTTAGAATTTCAGATTTATTGTCAGAGTACATACAGGATATCACATACTACCCTGAGGTTATTTTTTCCTGCAGGCCAGGCAGAATTTCTACTTATCAACAGTGCAGAAAACTTGTACTCAAGAAAAGATATGCATACAAAAGAGATGATGTTCATTTTTGGGTCCAGGAAAGGAACTCTGAGATTGTGACTCTTGGGTATTTAAATTTCCTCTCGGTCTCCAGCTCTGATCCCCCAATGATCATTGGATTTTACAATTCTGGTATTCCCGTCCTAAAATTCAAGTTTTTAATCTCACTTCTGAATGCTGACTCATCACCCATTTTTATACAACCCATTACTGTGGTATTGACAGCAAATTTGTAGATATTGTTTCTTTTGTACCAAGTTACACAGTCCTAGGTGTAAAACTCGTAGGCCATGGGCTAAGAATGCAGCCCTGTGGTGTTCTGGCACTGTTGGAGATTGTGAAGGGATTGTTCTTACCAATCCTCACAGATTGTGATCTGGAGGTGAGGAAACCCAAGATCCAATTACACAATGGGGTGTTGAGGCCCATGTCTTGGAGTTTGGTGATCAGCTTTGAGAGAATGATAGTGTTAATGCCAACCTTTAGTCATCTTTACTGTTCAGGTATTCCAGGGCTTTGTATAGAGCTGGTGAGATGCCATCTGCCATAGACCTGTCACTGCAATAAACAAATTGGAATTGATCCATGTTATTGCTCAGACAGGAACTGAGATGCTTCAACACCAGCTTCTCAAAAGACTTCACCATTATGGATGTCAGTGCCTTTGGTTGATAGACATTTAGGCAGTTTATCACATTATTTTTGTGCACCACAGGTACGATTGAGGCCTGTTTGAATCAGGGTGGGTACCATACCATGCCAGAGTAAGATGTTGAAGATATCCGTGAATATATTGGCAAGTTCATCAGCACAGGTTTTCAGTAGTCAGCCAAGTACACTGTCTGGACCAGATTCACTTTCCCATATGTCATCCTCAGATACAGTAAAGGATCATCAGTGGACAAATGTGGCACAGAAGGCATTGAGTTCATCTTGGAATGAAGCTTTCCTGTCTCTTATTGCACTGGATTTAGTTTTCTAGCATGTTATGTCATTTAGACCCTGCCACAGCTGTCAGGTATCCACCATTGTTTCCATTCTCTCTTGGAATCTACACCACCCGGGAGAAGGCTTTTCGTAGGTCATACTTTCTCCTTTACTTAACTGCCTGAGATCTAGCTCTCAGCAGTTTCTAGATTTCATTTTTCATCCAGGGCTTCTGGTGAGAGAAAACCCTGAACAATTCGATGGGGACACATTCGTCCACAACTATTTTGATGAAGTCTGTAACAGCTGCGGTGTAATCATTCAGATCCTCAGCTGAGTTCTTTAACTCTGCCCAATGCACTGACTCAACAAACTCCTGTAACCATTCTTCAGCTTCCCACAACCACCTTATGCTGGAACCTCTCTTTTTAGTCTCACCTGTATGAAGGCAGATGGAGAACTGCCAGGTGATCCATCTTGCCAAAATACAGTCTTGGGGAAGGAAAGTAAGTCTTCCTTATCTTGTGTAGCAGAGAAGGGCCCCTACTGTACTGCATTGTTCCATGATAACGTAGAACCATTCTAGTCAGTGCTGAACAGTTTTCTTTTGCTTAGTCCCACTGATCTGCACCCAGTCCATAGCCTTCCATACCTCTCACATCCATGCATCTGTCTAAATTCTTCTTAATGTTAAAATTGAGCCCACATTCACCACGTTGGCTGGCAGCTCATTCCATACTCTACCACATTTCTGTGTGAAGAAATTCCCACTCATGTTCTTCTTAAACTTTTCTCCTTTCACTCTTAACCCATGTCCTCTGGTTTGTATCTCACCTACCCTCAGTGGAAAAAGCCCATCTACATTTATTCTGTCTATCCCCCTCATAATTTTAAATACCTCTATAAAATCTCCTCTCATTCTTCTACACGCCAGGGAATAAAGTCCTAACTTGATTAACCTTTCCCTGTAACTTAGTTCCTGAAGTCCATGCAACATCCTAGTAAATCTTCTCAGCACTCTTTCTATTTCATTGATATTTTTCCTGTAGTTAAATGATGAAAATTGCACACAATACTCCAAATGTCATATACAACTTTACCATAACATTCCAACTCCTGTACTCAATACTTTGATTTATAAAGGCCAATATGCCAAAAGTTCTCTTTACAACCCTATCCACTTGTGACACCACTTTCCGGAATACTCATGTATACAGGAATGGATTGTGACTTACAAAATTAACCCCAAATTATTTTGTGATGGAAATAAATTAATATTTGCAAACTTTTTTTAAAAAAAACAGACAAGATTATTTACTATAAAAATGTCACTGGGATGGCACTGTGCAACTCTTCCCTGCTCCATCCAATAATCTGTGGATTACTGTTAGGCCTGGCATTGGATTGGTTTATTTGGTAGGTGGTGACAGCAACTTGGGAAGTCAGAAAAGCTCCCATGGTTGTAACTTTGGGCCCCTTTCTGGATAATGTAAGGGCCATTCATGTCCATCAAAAAGGAGGTGAGATAATAAAAACAATTATTGGTATCTAATTGGCTAAATACCAAATGTTAATCTGTGCACCACCACCAAACTGAATAAATACTGGAGAAAAAGAGAGAAAGCATTATTAAATGAGTAGATAGAGAGTATGTAATTGGTAGTGGGATAGGTTTATCTAAAGGAATGTCAAACAAGAGCATTAACAAATGAAATATCATATCCTCTAGTGTCTGTCATTTAGATGATTCTTACTGAAGAATAATTGATGAACATTAAAATCTTGCAAGTGGGATTACCCAGCTATCTCCTTGATGAAGGGCATCAAAAAGATATTGGGTCAACGTTTGCAGCAATGATAGATTTTATAGAACTATTCATCACTGATGTCAACATGTTTCAGCAACATTTAGAAACATAGAGATGCCCCATGAATTCTAAATTGCCTTATGTTGCTAGATGATTAGTTGTCCTATCATAACCTTCATGAAAATATTCATTCCAGGTCAGGCTAATAGTGTTGGAATTGTAAAAAAAAAACAATAAATAAACACTTTGCATATATTGTCCAAGGTTCAGAAATTGAGGGACAGCATGATGAGTAGACCTGCCGCCTCAGCTGCAGCAATCTTAGTTCAATCCTAACATCTGTTGCTGTTTGTGTGGAGTTTACATGTTCTCCTTTGTGACCATGTGGGTTTTCTCTTGCATCTCAGATGTAGGTTGATAGGTTAATTGGCTATTGAAAATTGATCCTACTGTGCAGTTGAGTGGTAAAATCTGCAGAAAAGTAATGATAATATCGGGAGTATGAAATGGCATGAGTAATATAAACAGTTTTAATGGGAAAAGTAATTCATTTTTTTCCTCTTCAATAAGTTAGTGAATAACAAAGTTCCACCCACTGCAAACCCCTGCTCTGTGATTAGTCTGGAATTTGACAACGCTCAAGAGAAATGTCCTTGAAAGTAAATGTATGCAGAATGGATCTGGCAACATAATTGAAAATCTATGCCTGAACTTACAGATGACTATATAATTGTGTAAAATTAATTTCTTAAAATCTTGAATTATTAAAATGAGCATCTGAAACAACATCTGAAAGCATATATTAGAAAGCTTTGTAATCTTTTCTCAATCTATTTGGACAATGGCTATCAAAAGCCCACTCTTGTTGATCAAAAGATTGACTATCCAACAATATCTTCCATGCAAGGGTCCTGCCATGCTAATGTCAGTTTTTGCCCATGAATTTTATTCTTGGTTTTAAAACCCATTGCATATCAGCTTTTCATACAAGTGTTTCAGCTGTGATAAATTTTGGAGTGAATCTGATTTAAATTGTTGCAGGTTGAAATGTGTAAAATCCCCTAACTCAAAGGAAATTAAATTTCTGATCTGGATCAACCTCTTGTCCTCTCTCTTTCTGTGCTGGCCCTCATCATTTCACAGCAATCATTTCTCATTTTATCTTCTGTTTTTATCCTATTTCCTGTTCTAATTCTAAATAAGTGTCCTTTTGCTATAAAATTCTTTGCTAGCTTTTGATGAACTCCCCCCTTTGCCTTACATATATTGTTAAAACCCCTGAGCAGATAGCCATGCATCAAATCTGAGCAAATTCTACCCCTGCCAGAGCAATTTATGAACTTGACTCCGAATGATGTGGAGGTGCCGGTTAGATCCTCACATCCAAGTGGTCAAATGAATTAATGATACTAAAAACACCAAAATGCTGGAGGAACTCAGCCATTCATTTCAGCATCTATCAGAGACAAAGCTATATTGCCGACATTTCAGGCTCAGGCCCAAATCATCAACAATATACAGAATCTTTCTCTCTAATAGATGCTAAATAGACCAGCTGAGTTCCTCCAGCATTTTGTTTTTTTTTATTACAATCACAGCATCTGCAGCCTATCATGTTACCCTCAAATTAAATAATAATACAGTCACAGTAGAGTGTGTTGCAGTATTTTGCAATATCAGCTTTTTATTATTATCAGAAAATGCTCGAAGAAATGATCAAGAGAGTCAAGAAAGCATGTAGAAGGGCAACTAACCATGGTGCTAACGTGTTTTAGATGAACTGAGAGCCTACTGCTATTTTTGGCCTGGAGTTGTTTCACTAATCAAGTTCAAGTTTACACATATACAACCCAATGAAACCGCATATCTCCAGACTATAGACACACAGTACACCCCATATTCAAATGGCATATATACATAATGATCCAAAATAAATATATATAAAAATAAGTTATGAGTTTCTGGAATTGTTTAACCATCCCTCCACCTGGAGGAAGAAGCTGTTACCCAGCCTGGAAGTCCTGGTTTTCATGCTCCTGTAAAGAATACATAAATTGTAGAATTGCTGGTTGAACTGGTTGCTCCCTTTGTAGCCACTTAATTTATTATATATTGGGGAGGCTGACATCCGTTGACTACCGAACAGGGACGGTGACCACAGCGACAGACCAGAAAAGGGGGTCTGAAGCTGAAAGACCCATGCATATGGTGGCTGCTGGCAACTCGAGGCGGGGAAACGATGGACGCTGTGGGCTGCTGGACACTGCTGTCAGGGGACTCATGCCGGGCTTCAGACTGCTGGAGACTGGCATAAAACTGCCTGAAGGGGTAGCAGGTATTGGAACCAGGATGAGAGGGGGTGCCGAAGGCGCTGAAGTTTTTCTGACCCTGTTGGAGGTTCAGATCTGGAGCGCTGGCTGCTGATGGATTGCACTGGACTCTGTGTGGCTGCAGAAGCACTGGAGGCAAATCTACAAACACTCGGTGACTCTGCGTAGACGCTCTTTTACTTCTCTTTCTGCTGATGGCAAATCTGTTTGCCTTAAAGCAGGCAAAAGCAATTTCATGTAAAATGAAACTGTTTCATTAAAATGACAATAAATTGAATCTTGAATCTATTGCCCACACTTAATTGCCTGTGAGAAAGCAGTGATCAACCTTCTGCTGATGGAGTCTCATAACCTGCAAATTGGAGAGGAAAGTTCAAGTTCTGGTGTTCCTATGCTCTTTATTGTATTTCCTTTGGGCATGGAGGCCATCAAGCTCTTCTTATCCCATAGTATGTTCCAAGCTTTATGGGTACAACAGAGATATTCCACAATCTGTAATGTGCAAACAATCAATTCGAAGACTTTCTTTCACTGTGTAGATACCCAATGCTATTCTGCCTGCTTCCTTCAAGTCTAATGACCAATCCTTGCCAGAATAATATTTGCATATTAATCTGAATTTGTGTAATTTGCGGTATTTCTGCTGAGAAAATGTAGAATTTATTAAATTAATTGACAACATTGTTAACAACAGGTTCGTGTAAATGGAAAATAACCCCTTGCTGATTTATACAAGCTATTGGGTGGCATAGGCTCATGGGCTGAAATAGTTTGTAAATGATATGTCTAAATTGATATTGTGTAAATCAGTGGACAATAATAGAAACAAACATCATTAGGAGGTCCATGTGAGAGCTGTTTGCATGTATCTTCCAGTTCAACATTATTTCCTATTATTAACTTAAAAGAATGCACTGATAGAATTAACTTAGACTTGTTAAGAAAGTTAGAATTTACTCCATCCGCTGATGTGATGATTAGCAGTGAATTAAGAGTGAATTAAAGTTCTTGTACATCAAACTGACATTTTTATTTCTTCCATTATTTCTAGTTTGCTTTATTTCTTCTACTCATTTATGTTGTTATTCTTTAAGTCATCACATCTATTGCATCAACAAAAGCCTTAATGGTTTCTCCATGCCCTAGTTTGAATCCGCACTGTGGATATTTTTTGCACATTTTCCAAAATTCGTCTAGACACCAAACTGAATTTCACACATTTCCTGCTCCAATTCATTTTCCCACCCTATTTTCTATCTGTCAAAGATCACGAAATGTGCTCCCTAATCTTACATCATTTAAAAAGAAATCTAATTCTGAAATCTGAAATTTTGAAATAGGACAGTATGCTGAGGTCCCCAAACATCTGAAACTTTTTTTTTTCCAACCAGAATTTAACTTAATCTGGTAGTTCCAATATAAATTTGTATTTATAAATACCCCTTCTTGTTTCTCACCTTCAGCTTTGCATCAGAAACCTTGAAGCTTTCTATTAGAATTTTTCAAGATTCTTTTCTTCTTCCCTATTTGTTTCCTTTTTTGAAAAATGGTAAGTTGTTTCCACAGTGAGAGAGTTTTCATGGTTAAATCCCATTTACTATGATTTACAATAGCTCTTTTATTTCATATACCAATCCCATGTGACACAATTGGAATAAGTGACAGCAATTGATTCATTTCATTTCAGCTCAATTCGTGGAAGATGAAAAAAAACAGTTCTGGAAACACTCAGCAAGTCAGGCAGCATCTATAGGGAAAAAAATAACTAATATTTCAAGAGGAAGGCCCTTCATCCAAACTGGGAAAAGGAAAAAAAAAACAGTTTGGTTTAATTTGCAGAGAAAATGGTGGAGATATTATGGCATCCGCAATTTTTTAAAGATCTTTGCTGTGAGTGTTCTCCAAATATTTATTTGGTAACTTTACAAATATAAATTCTCCTCATGTCTGTTTGGGTTTCCTCCATGTGCTCCAGTTTCCTCCCACCCTTCAAAACATACAGGTGTTGTTTGTTTTTAGGGGTATTTGAGTGGCATGGACTTGTGGGCAGGAATGGTCTATCACCATGCTGGATGTCAAAAAACAATGTAAAAAATCTATATATATTTCAAAAATTAGTGAATACATTTAGACATTGTTGTAATCATAAAATGAAGTCAACATTAATACCTATTTATGTATTAATATCTAAATGAGTCCATCTCTGAAAAGATCAATGATTTTTTTTAATATGAAAATTCACAAGACTGAAACTTGAGAACAACATTCAATTATGGTATTGACAGCATTTCAAAATGTATCCATTTTATTGCTCTCTGATTCCAACAAAATAATTGGATATCAATGTGCACGAAAACAATAGAATTAAATGAATTCATTTGATGTTAATCTAGCTAATTGAGCGTATGCCTCTCCAGGACAGTAGATCAGTTTTTAAGTGCCTAATAAAATTAATCAAATATCATTAGATATTGTTGAGGTATGTGGTGTTGTTCCACCAGTTAAAACAAAATTATTTGTGCAGCCGATTCCCAGATGTATTCTTTTGTTATTGCATTGAAAAGGACAAGAGATCTTTTTCCTGTAATGAACCTGTCTTGCACATGATCTGCAGAATTGTCCCTGGCCTGCTTACATTAATTTACTTTATTTAAAAGAAAACTATTGAGCAGAGCACATCATTAATGCTCTTTTATTGTCATTGAGACAGCGCTATAATGGCTTCTGCCATCAGCAATGTAAGGAAATAGAATGCCCAGTTTGTAGCTCATTAAGAAACTAATAAAATGTAAAATGAAACACAGCATGGCATTATTGGGCTAATTTTGCAAATGCTCAACTTTAATATTTCTCCTTGGAGCTTCATCATTTACCTTAATGCATGAAAAATTGTGAAAAGTGCATGTTTTCAAGAGACTGGCAGACAGCATTCTCCACCAATTCTTATTTCTGGAAGGTTGGCCTTCATCGCTTAAGTGGAACAACCTCCTTTCCTGCATCTTAGTACATGTGACAATAAAACTGAATGCAAAATTGAAAATTAATATAATTTTAAAAATGTTAATTTTTAACTTGGATAGCCATTCCAAAGTTGCAAAGCAGTAAACAGATCTCACAGTAATTGGTTTATCATCTAGATTTCATAGTTAGGTTGAACTATTCTGGTAATGTTTTTTTTTCCATGACATTGATTTAAATATGTTGATTGTTGGCATGGGTAGGATTTCAAACTTTCCTCCTTGGTGGAAGCAAGGTTAGGAGTTAAAACTGCCAGCAAGATTTACCTGCAATTTCCCATACCTTAAACCTCTCTTAAAGATGTGTATGCTAGAAATTTGTGGGCCTTTCACTTAAGTTGCAGTACCATGGTTTCAAGATAACCTCACAAGACAAGGGAATTGAGTAGAAGGGATCCAAATTAGATTGTTTGTTTTTCTATTTAATTTTCCAGTTGGCTCAGGGAGTCTTGGTCCTCAAGGCCTCATTACATTGATGAGATTTGGATAGTCTGACATCAGCATATGGACATTGCCAATTCTTTTTCCTTTTCCAGTTAACTTGAGATATGCCATATTGTCACAAATTCATGAAGCTAAGAAGATTAATTACCAGTGGTACAGTGCTACCAGAGATCACCAGAACGCTGCTCCAACATGTTGTGGGGCTGCTTCAGCACCTCAGAACCTCATTGCATGGGTGACAGACCCTCCCCCATTGAGTACTATTCTGGACATGCAAGGTACCCACACAACCAGTTGTCTTCATTCCCTGTCCTACTGTTGGCTCTCAATTATACAATGCTAAATAAAACAAGGTGGTCACTGTGATAGTACAGATTCTATCACCAATGTGTATATGTACAGATGGTAGTGTAGGATGACTGTGATTGGCTGAGAGTGTAGCCACACCTACTGGCAGGTCTTAAATGATTGCTCCTAGCCAGACCAGGTCATCCTAGACTGGTCAACCTACTTGTGATATGCTCCAGTCTTTTAGTTAATAAAAGCCTTGGTTTGGATCAACAAGTCTTTGGTTCTTTCGATGCGCACTACAGACCCCAAGGCCAGGTCTTGCAAGATCTCCTTGTTGCCACTTTTGGTGAGCTCTGGCACCTAAATAATTAGTATTGCACCCTTGTTCATTACTGGTTTCATTTCTTGACTGGGAGCAAATCCTACAGCTTTGAATCTTGCCAGGAGAAGACACTGCATTTAATTATTGAGCAAAAATATTTTCAGATTCTCAGGAGGTTAGAAAAATCAGGGATCTTGTGGAACTGTATGTGGTAAAAGAAAAGGTTGTCACAACACTGTTACAGTGTCAGCAATTGTGACGAGGGTTCAAATCTCATGCTGTTCATAAGGAGTTTGTATGTTCTCCCCGTGTGTTATCAGTGAAGGTTCGTGTAGGTCCCATAGGTTATGAACCAGTCCGAAAATGAGGTACAAAGCAAAAGTTAATTCTCAAGAGATGCAGAGGAAACAATGGAATCTAAACACTAAATTAACATAAACACACTGTTGACAAAGGGATGAATAATGCACTGTGGGTAACGAAGGAAAACCAGCAAAGCTTAGGAACGGCACAAAAACACATAGAGTAAACAATCAGATCAAGGAAACGGTACGTGTCCCCACCCCTTGACCAGACACGGTTCTATCTAATTTGCTTCAGGACTCACCCCAACCCAATACAGAAGGAGATACTCACGGGCCAGGAGGAGTCAAGAGAGAGAGCTAAGGAAAGCATGGTCCTTTATAATGTTAGAGGGTCCAGTCAGATCATTTACAGGGTCAACAATAGCTCAGTGCCAGGAGGATTAATCCAATTTCAACAGCCAATGGCCCAACGGCAAGGTGTACACTAATGGGTGGGGCAGAACCAAACCTTGATTGGCAGCTGGTATGTCCTCAACTATATGGGGTAGTGCTATCACATGTCAGCCACAACCCTTTTCAATACACTGTGACTGTGTAGGTTTCTCCCTGGGGTTTCAGTTTCCTCCCACCATTTCAAATGTACCAGTGGTATAGGTTAACTGGGTGTAAATTGGGCAGCACAGATTTATGGGCTGATATGACCTGTTACCATTCTGTATGTCTAAATTTAAACTGAGAGACAAGGCTCATCTTTCACAGGATATTGTGCTGGACAGTAAACAGAAAGCAGTGAAGATTTCAAATGAGGTGAAGTGGGTTCAGATGTATCATCTGTTAAACATATTGATTGTGATGCGTTTCCCAATAAAACTCCCAAAGAATGACCCATGGTTTAAAAATTGAAGACCAAGGTAGCAGTCAGGAAGAACTGGAATGAAGTGTTTGGGTTCTTCAGCAAAACTCAATCTGTACATTGAAATGGGTTGCCATTCCCATGAATGCAATAGCGGGGATCACCCAGTGGGAATCCATTTCAATTCTTTGCCCATTTCCTACATTGACATATCTGAAAACGGTCTCATGGACATTGACTTCTCTGGATGAAGTTAGCCCCTCTTCCCCCACCTCTCCATATTTCTCGAAAGGAGTGCTCTCTCTCTCTCTCTCTCTCTCTCTCTCTCTCTCTCTCTCTCTTTCTCTCTCCCTCTCTCTCTCTCTCTCTCTCTCTCCTTCTCTTTCTTTTTTTCCTCTGTCTCCTTTCCTCCAGCTCTGCATTCAGAGAGCCACCTTCTCTCCCAATTAACTCTCACTCTTCCTCTCCTGTCCTATATCCAGTCATCGCCTTTTGTCTGTTGGCCTGTGTTTCCCACATCTCACCCTCCCCCCTGCCTATTCCTCTCTTTGCCCCCACCCTTTTTATTAAGGCACCTGTCTTTATTTCTCTCATACCTTAAAGAATGGCTCATCGTTTATTTATCTTTAGATGCTGCAAGACCAAAGTTCCTCCAGTATTTCTATGTTTTTACTATATCCTAATTGCAAATCAGCTGTCATGGAACCATGGCAGGCTCACCACTTTTCCCTATAATCTGCACCAATCATCAGTACTCACTTACACAGATTCCTCCATTCAATAGGTGTTTACAGTGGTGTACTAAGCTAATAAAGTCCATGTTTTTTGGATGTGGCAGGAAACTGAAGCACCTGGGTATTACCCATCTAGTCATAGAGCCAAACTGTAAAATCTACACAGGCAGCACTGGAGGTCAGTATGGAATGGGGATGAAGGAGCTGTGAGGCAATAGCTCTCTTCGCTGTCTGTAAGGAGTTTGTAGGTTCTCCTCATGTCTATGTGGGTATTTTTTTCCCCGGGGGCTCCAGTTTCTTCTTACTGTTCAAAATGTACTGGTTGTGCAGGTTAATGGGGTATAAATTGGGTGGCATGGACTTGTGAACCAAAATGGCCTGCTACTATGCTATATGTCTACATTTAAATTTTAAATTTAATTTAAAACTCCATTTAACCCAATTGCCAGGGAGTGTGAAAGATCATCCAAGTCAAGAAAGCATAAGATGTTCTATAGCACACATGTCATCGGAACTCTGTAATTAGTAAGGGATTGCTTAAGGTGGGATGTGAGTGGGAAGGAAAGGGTGAGAATCACTGCTCTAGACCCAATTGTTACTGAAATATTTTGCTTGAGAAAAATTGTCATTGGCCCATTTTCTTTAGCGTTCTGAAACCGTGCACAAGACGAGTCAATGAGGGATAATTAAAGCAGTGGTCTTCAAACTTTTTCTTCCCACCCACAGACCACCTTAAGCAATCCCTTACTAATCACAGAGCACCAATGGCACAGGGACGCGAGTGGAAAGAAAAAGGTTGAGAACTGTTGTATTGTGGTAACTCCATATCTGATTAGGTTAATTGTTAGGCAAGTGGTCAGAGAAGGAACCCCCACCCCAAGAAAGGCTTAAATCTCAGGAACAAAATAAGCTTCCGTCTCACTGCTCCCAATCTTACACACAGTCCTGATGTGGAATGTGGGGTCGCAGCTTCACATTCACCCGAGTTCAGGTGCTGTCTGTATGGAGTTTGTACGCTCTCCCCTTGTCTTGACGAAGGCACCCGAACCCCCCGTTGAAACGCCGGCATCCGGGGCAGTGGAGGAATTGGCTGAGAAGAGCGCATTGCTCCCACCCCCCTCCCATGGTTGTAGAGGGATTAAACTGCGATCTAACGGCGCCGGGCTCGTCTCCATCAAAAGGAGCGGGAGGCAGAGTCTGCCACGCACGGAGTGAGGGGGAAGGCATCGCCAACAAGACATTTGGTCTGGCGTCACCGCTGAAGCGCAGACCCAGCGAGGATGGTCCCCAACTCCAGCCGCGTCTGTGTGTCTGGGAGCCGGGCGGGCTGTGTGCAGCGCTCCAATCCCCGGGATTCGGGACTCTGAGATCCCTCCACACCTCCAGCATCTTCATTTTCACCGTCAGTGTGCATGAGCTATACTGGCGCAGCGGCCAGCGGGCCAACGCTAATATATATTTAATATGATCTTGCGGGCCAAATATAATTATATCGCGGGCCAAATTTGGCCCAATATAATTATATTTGGCCCGCAAGATCATTTCAAAAATGTATTAGAGGTGGCCTGGTGGCCGCCACGCCAGTATAGCGCATGCACAGTAATACAACAAATCCCAGAATGCATTGGCGTCAGCCTGCTAATCGCCCCCACCTCCTCTGTTTACGTTGCAGGGTCTCACCGTGGACTCTGGTTTTGGGGCCTGGCCGGTGTCAGGGAAAGCCAAGGCCGCTTCCCAGCGCCCGGAACCGGAGGCCTCGGGCCTGACCTCGCCAGGACCGTTGCCCACTCCCCCTCCCTGCCACAGGCCGATCCGCGACTTATGGTGACGGGGACGCTGATCCGCCGAGATGCCGCCCTACAGCGAGAGCCGATGCCCCCGCACTGTCGTTGTCCAACCCGATCGCCCACAAACCCCGCCCTCCCGCACACAGGCCTGAGTAAGTATTATGAACTTTAATCTCAGGATAAAACAATCTTCCAATAGTTTCATGTCACAGTGATAAATATATTCCTGGTTAAAAATGGTCCTGCACCTGAATACAAGCTCATTAAAAGTGTGTAAATCAAAGGATATCTGTACCAATGGAAAAAGGGCATGGCAAATAACCCTGCTAGAGTTCATGCCCACAATCAATCACCCATTTGATTGTTTCAGGAATCATGTTATTCTCCCACATTCTCAATAGCCCTCAGATTTTACTATTCGACAGCACACTAGCAACATTTGACAAATCCTCTATAGAGAAATATTATTTATTGAATATTTTATTTCTCATTTGTTAATGCTTCTGGAAAGAGTTTATCCAAAACTATTATTAAACATTTATTTTAATAAGAAAAAGTTTAATATTACATATGTTGAAAGAAGAGAAAACATGTAGATGTTGTTGAAAATTTTCAATAAATATTTAGTTCGGCCCTCGACTTAGTCCAAGTTTTTAATTTTGGCCCTCCGTGAATTTGAGTTTGATACCCCTGTTCTATAGTAACTCTTGAAATCAGGGGATCATGACTCAGTCCTCAATGATGGCTCCAGAGTGGAGAAGGTCAAGAACTTCAAATTTCTTGGTGTCATCATCTCCGAGCTTCCACGTTGATGCATTCACAGAGAAGGTTCGCCAGTGGCTATACTTTGTGAGGTTTCTGAGGAGATGCGGTATGTAACTAAAGACTCTCATAAATTTCTACAGCTGTGCTGTGTAGAGCACTCTGGCTGAATGCATCACTGCCTGGTATGGTGCCAACTCTCAGAATAGGAATAAACACCAGAGGGTTGTTTACTCGGCCTGTGATCATCTCTGCTACCATCATGAAAAAGGTACAGGGGCCTAAAGACGAGCAGTCAGTGGCACAAGGGCAGCTTCTTCCCCACTGCCATCAGATTCCTGTATAATCAATGAACCAAAGACACTGGTTTACTTTTGTGCCCTATTATTTTTATTCTTTCATAGTAATATTGTAAGATGGTTATAACATGAACCTTTGCACTATAACGCTGCTGCCAAACACCAAATTTCATGACTTGTTCATGTCAAAAAATTCTGATTCTGATTCTGAGATGAGACAAAACTCACAGAATGAAACACTTTACACCTTTGTTTTTGCCCAACAATTTTGTTTCTCCTCCACTGGCTCTTTGAATAATTAAAGCAAGTAGAAAAAATAATTTTCTGCATAATCTAAGCTTGTTATTCCAGTAAATGGCTATATTTTTCATGTTGCATAACACATAAAATGCAATAATAATGTCATAAACCTACATGAACTTGTATAAAGAAACATCACACAAACACTATTAGCTTGTCTAGCCAGAAAATAGGTTTTTAACTCAATCCATGCGATCTTAACAACCATGAAAAAAAATGAAACAACAATTTTGCTTGTTACCAAATAATCAAAAAATATAATTTTAATCGTAAATGTATTAAATCTAAACAGCAATAAATAGCTGCTCTGAAGATTAAATTTAAATAAACATTAATAAATATGCCCAGATTGTTGAAGTACTTTTCATTCCATACTTTTTATTTGATCTCACAGGGGTGCAGATAGAGCCATGCAGCACAAATTAAGCCCTTCAAATCATCAGATCCAGACTGGGCCCTTGCCCTCTCCACTCATCCTATTTACCAACAATTGGTGGTTCAATTACTCATCCAAATAATTCTTAATTGCTGTAGAAGTACTTTGCTCCCCACTAGATCTGGCAGGGCATTTCAGATACCAATCACTTTCATTTCTTCCTCAGAACCCGAATGATTGTATATCACCAAAGCTGCATGCTCTAGCCTGGATGAGTGCAGGTTTGACAGCACCCAAGAAGTTTGATACCGTGCAGGATATGGTAGTCTGCTTGATAGGGAGCTTACCTACAAACATTCTCTCACCCCACCACTGACACACAGTGGCAGCAGTTTGTATTGTCTACAGGATGCACTATAGCAACTCAGTACGAGTCCTTAGACTGCACCTTCCAAACATGTGGCCTCTCTGCCAGGAGAAGATCAACGAAAACTTTGGAACAATGGTTCTATAGCAACTCAGTAAGACTCCTTAGACTGCATCTTCCAAACATATGGCCTCTCTGCCAGGAGAAGGTCAACGAAAACTTTGGAACAATGGTTCTATAGCAACTCAGTAAGACTCCTTAGACTGCACCTTCCAAACATGTGGCCTCTCTGCCAGGAGAAGGTCAACGGAAACTTTGGAACAATGGTTCTATAGCAACTCAGTAAGACTCCTTAGACTGCACCTTCCAAACATGTGGCCTCTCTGCCAGGAGAAGGTCAACGAAAACTTTGGAACAATGGTTCTATAGCAACTCAGTAAGACTCCTTAGACTGCACTTTCCAAACATGTGGCCTCTCTGCCAGGAGAAGGTCAACGAAAACTTTGGAACAATGGTTCTATAGCAACTCAGTAAGACTCCTTAGACTGCACCTTCCAAACATGTGGCCTCTCTGCCAGGAGAAGGTCAACAAAAACTTTGGAACAATGGTTCTATAGCAACTCAGTAAGACTCCTTAGACTGCACCTTCCAAACATGTGGCCTCTCTGCCAGGAGAAGGTCAACAAAATCATTGGAACAATAGTTGAATGGGAATAGTGGTAGTAGTGGTAGATAACTGTTTGTCAGATTGTAAGCCGGTGACTCAGGGTTCAGTATTGGGCCCATTATTGTTTATCATATACATTAATAATCTGGAAGATGGGGTGGTAAATTGGATTAGTAAGTATCCAGATGATAGTAAGATAGGTGGACCTGTGGATAGTGAAGAAGGGTTTCAAAGCTTGCAAAGTGATTTAGGCCAGTTAGAAGAGTGGGCTGATAGATGGCAGATGAAGTTTAATGTAGATAAATGTGAGGTGTTGCATTTTAGTAGGGATAGTCAAAATAGGACATACATGGTGAATGGTAGGACATTGAAGATGAAGTCATTGAAGGTGAAGTCACATGTGGATGGTGAAGAAAGCTTATTGTATGTTGGCCATTATAAATGACAGCATTGAGTATAGGAGCTGGGATGTTATGTCAAAATTGTACAAGGCATTGGTGAGGCTAGATTTGGAATATTGTGTACAGTTTTTGTTACCAAAGTATAGGAAAGATACCAACAATTTAGAGAGAGTGCAGAGAAGATTTACTAGAATATGCCGGGCTTTCAGTGTTTAAGTTAAGGTTAAATAAAGTTTTATTCTTTAGAGCGTAGAAGGTTGAGAGGGGATTTGATTGAGGTATTTAAGATTATTAGGGGTAAAGATAAAGTTGACATGGAGAGGCTTTTTTCTTTAAGACAGGGGGAGATATAAACAAGAGGACATGAGCTGAGAGTTAGGAGGCAAAAGTTTGGAGGAAACCTGAGTGGGGACTGAGCTACTGAGCTGGAATGAGCTTCTGGATGAAATGGTGGAGGTAAGCTCGATATTAGCATTTAAGAAGAAGTTGGATATGTTTCTGGACAGGAAAGGAATGGAGGGTTATGGGTTGAGTGTAGATATGTAGGGTTAGGTGGGAGAAAGTGTTCAACATGGGGTATAAAGGCCAAGTTGGCCTGTTTCTGAGCTGTAATCATTTAGTGTGTGTGTGTGTGTGTGTGTGTGTGTGTGTGTGTGTGTGTGTGTGTGTGTGTGTGTGTGTGTGTGTGTGTGTGTGTGTGTGTGTGTGTTGATTTATATAGATTTTTATATAGATCTTATGATAGTCCCAGAGATAGTTTGTGGTCACACTTGAGTAGTATGGGAGGTTCGAGAGTTTGAAAGCTGTTAGATAAAAGCCATTCTTCAACCAGGAGTGCTGGACTTTAGGCTTCTCTACCTTCTGTTTGAAGGGATCAGTGAGAAGTGATTATGATCAGGGTTATAGGTGTCCTTTATGATATGGCCTCTTGAGGCAGCACACCTCACATAGATGCTTACAATGGGTGGGAGGTTGGTCCTCGTAATAGACTTGAGTGGTGTTGCTACTCTCTGGATCCTTTGGGAATTCCTGGGGACTTGAGTTTTCAAAATAGGATGTTATACAATTAGTCAATATACTTTTCATACCAAACAAGCAGAAGTATTTTTTTAGATTTATTTTAGATTTTTAACGTATAGCACATAACAGGCCCTTTCGGGCCATGAACCCGTGCCACCCAATTACACCCAATTGACCTACAAACCCAGTACTTCTCAAATGGTGGGAGTAAACCGGAGTCCCTGGGGAAAACCCATGCAGACATGGGGAGAACGTACAAACTCCTTACAGACAGTGCAGGATTCGAACCTCGGTCCAGACTATTGGCGCAGTAACAGCATTGCACTAACTGCTATGCTAACTGTGCTGTATTTGACAACATGTTAAATCTCCTTTCCTTGGAAAGTGGTAGTGTTGGTGTGTCTTCTTCACTATTGCCTCAATGTACTAGCTCCAGGAGATGTCCTCTGATATGTGGAGTCCCACAAACTGGAAGGTACTGCCAGGCCTTCTATGAAGATAGGCGTGAGATCCTTTGGCTTCCCTTTGCTAATTATCACCTTTCATTATCACCAGATTCCATCACTAGCACCCTTTCTATACCTACTTGTCATTTTCCAGTGGCTGTTTATACCTTCACTCTTCTCTTCAATCCCTACCTTCAAACTGGCAACATCTTTTTCTTTTTAAGTGCTTCCACCTATCACCGATCTATCTCTGACTGCCACCCAACACCACACCATTCTTCCTCTCCTTCCTGGCTTCATCTGCCCATCTATTTGAAACATACATGGGATGTTGGTTAATTGGATGGAATTGTGGGCCAAAAAAGGCCTGTTACCATGTTATATATAATTTATATATAGCATGGTATATATCAATTATATTTATATTTATTATGCATCCCCGATCCAAACACTGGCACCTCCTGGACTACATCCTGGTGCGAGAAAGTGACAAATGAGATGTGCTCCACACCAGGGTCATGCCCAGCGCAGAATGACACACTGACCACCGGCTGGTTCGCTGCAAGCTCAACCTTCACTTCAAGCCAAAGCCCAGGAACAGTAAAGCCCCAGAAAGAGGTTCAATGTTGGAAACCTGCAGTCAGACGAAGCGAGAGGAAACTTCCAGGCAAACCTCAAAGCAAAGCTCGACGATGCAACCCGCCTCACGGACCCGTCCCCTGAAACCCTCTGGGATCAGTTGAAGACTACCATACTGCAATCCACTGAAGAGGTACTGGGCTTCTCCTCCAGGAAAAACAAGGACTGGTTCGATGAAAACAGCCAGGAAATCCAGGAGCTGCTGGCAAAGAAGCGAGGTGCCCACCAGGCTCACCTTACAAAGCCATCCTGTCCAGAGAAGAAACAAGCCTTCCGTCGCGCATGCAGCCATCTTCAGCGCAAACTCCGGGAGATCCAAAATGAGTGGTGGACTAGCCTCGCCAAACGAACCCAGCTCAGCGCGGACATTGGCGACTTCAGGGGTTTCTACGAGGCTCTAAAGGCTGTGTACGGCCCCTCACCCCAAGTCCAAAGCCCGCTGCGCAGCTCAGACGGCAAAGTCCTCCTCAGCGACAAGATCTCCATCCTCAACCGATGGTCAGAACACTTCCAATCTCTTTTCAGTGCCAACCATTCAGTCCAAGATTCCGCCCTGCTCCAGCTCCCTCAACAGCCCCTAAGGCTAGAGCTGGATGAGGTCCTCACCCAGGATGAGACATATAAGGCAATCGAACAACTGAAAAGTGGCAAAGCAGCAGGTATGGATGGAATCCCCCCAGAGGTCTGGAAGGCTGGCGGCAAAACTCTGCATGCCAAACTGCATGAGTTTTTCAAGCTTTGTTGGGACCAAGGAAAACTGCCTCAGGACCTTCGTGATGCCACCATCATCACCCTGTACAAAAACAAAGGCGAGAAATCAGACTGCTCAAACTACAGGGGAATCACGCTGCTCTCCGTTGCAGGCAAAATCTTCGCTAGGATTCTACTAAATAGAATAATACCTAGTGTCGCCGAGAATATTCTCCCAGAATCACAGTGCAGCTTTCGCGCAAACAGAGGAACTACTGACATGGTCTTTGCCCTCAGACAGCTCCAAGAAAAGTGCAGAGAACAAAATAAAGGACTCTACATCACCTTTGTTGACCTCACCAAAGCCTTCAACACTGTGAGCAGGAAAGGGCTTTGGCAAATACTAGAGCGCATCGGATGTCCCCCAAAGTTCCTCAACATGATTATCCAACTGCACGAAAACCAACAAGGTCGGGTCAGATACAGCAATGAGCTCTCTGAACCCTTCTCCATTAACAATGGCGTGAAGCAAGGCTGTGTTCTCGCACCAACCCTCTTTTCAATCTTCTTCAGCATGATGCTGAACCAAGCCATGAAAAACCCCAACAATGAAGACGCTGTTTACATCCACGGATGGCAGTCTCTTCAATCTGAGGCGCCTGCAAGCTCACACCAAGACACAAGAGAAACTTGTCCGTGAACTACTCTTTGCAGGCGATGCCGCTTTAGTTGCCCATTCAGAGCCAGCTCTTCAGCGTTTGACGTCCTGCTTTGCGGAAACTGCCAAAATGTTTGGCCTGGAAGTCAGCCTGAAGAAAACTGAGGTCCTCCATCAGCCAGCTCCCCACCATGACTACCAGCCCCCCCACATTTCCATCGGGCACACAAAACTCAAAACGGTCAACCAGTTTACCTATCTCGGCTGCACCATTTCATCAGATGCAAGGATCGATAATGAGATAGACAACAGACTCGCCAAGGCAAATAGCGCCTTTGGAAGACTACACAAAAGAGTCTGGAAAAACAACCAACTGAAAAACCTCACAAAGATAAGCGTATACAGAGCCGTTGTCATACCCACACTCCTGTTCGGCTCCGAATCATGGGTCCTCTACCGGCATCACCTACGGCTCCTAGAACGCTTCCACCAGCGTTGTCTCCGCTCCATCCTCAACATCCATTGGAGCGCTTTCATCCCTAATGTCGAAGTACTCGAGATAGCAGAGGTTGACAGCATCGAGTCCACGCTGCTGAAGATCCAGCTGCGCTGGGTGGGTCACGTCTCCAGAATGGAGGACCATCGCCTTCCCAAGATCGTGTTATATGGCGAGCTCTCCACTGGCCACCATGACAGAGGTGCAGCAAAGAAAAGGTACAAGGACTGCCTAAAGAAATCTCTTGGTGCCTGCCACATTGACCACCGCCAGTGGGCTGATATCGCCTCAAACCGTGCATCTTGGCGCCTCACAGTTTGGCGGGCAGCAACCTCCTTTGAAGAAGACCGCAGAGCCCACCTCACTGACAAAAGGCAAAGGAGGAAAAACCCAACACCCAACCCCAACCAACCAATTTTCCCCTGCAGCCGCTGCAACCGTGTCTGCCTGTCCCGCATCGGACTTGTCAGCCACAAACGAGCCTGCAGCTGACGTGGACTTTTACCCCCTCCATAAATCTTTGTCCGCGAAGCCAAGCCAAAGAAAAAGAATATTTATTTTTTTTATTTAAAAATTTTAAATCATTCTATACCTCTCCTCTGTCCACTGTCTCCTGCTTTACCCTGTCTCCTTCAGACTTTTATGCTGGCTAGCTTCCCTTTCCATTCCCAATTCCTACACTACCATCCCCCCCATCCCCCCGGCCCATCCCTCCCACCAGCCCCCAGTATGTTTATAAAGGGTGGGAGGAAGCATAAGTCCTGAGGGAAAACCCACCTAGCATGGGCAGAACGTATAAACTCCTTACAGACAGCATGGGATTTTATACCCGTCCTGATTACTGGCATTGTAACAGTGTTGTACTAACCACTATACCAACTTTGCTGGCCAGCGTATAGCTGCTGGAGTGCAGAGTACAACATTCAGTCAATAAATCACAACTGAATAAATCTTATTTTAAAAGTTTCTATTGTATTTTAAATATTGCATTTATACCGATGTGGGTCAGATGGTCAGTTCATCAGACCTGCATGGATTTGGCATTGGGTTTGCAGATCACAAGATATTCCATTCTTTAGCCAATTCTTTGTGAGGTACAACTTATTCCAAAATGAAGATGAAAATCCACATTAAACCTGCATTTTGATTTCATTTTCTGCAGTCAAGATTGAAGATTCAATTTATTGTCACAGAAATAGAGTCCTATTACATGAAATTTCTTTCTCTCTGCTGCAAGTCATACAGATTCATTACCGGCAGAAATTGCCTAAGTGCCTCTTACAGTTCTTACAGTCAGACTTACAGTCAGAGAGAAATAAGCAAATGAGAGTCCCCTCGAGCCACAGAGTGTCCGTAGATTCACCTCCAGTGCTTCTGCAGGCTCCACAGCCACACAGAGTCTAGTCCAAACCAATATGGACCCGAGCTCCAGATCTGAATCTCTGACACAGTCAGGGACCCTTCAGCATCTTCGGCACCCCTTCACATCCTGGTTCTGATATCTAGAACTCTTCCGGCTGGTTCAAGCCAGCCTCCAGTAGCCCACAGCTTCCATGGGTTCCTCACTCCAGTTTCCAGTAACCCACTGGATACTCTGATCCTTCTGCTGCAGAGCCCCCTCACTGGTCACAGTCCCATGAGTCGTCTTTTCTGCTTCTCTTTCTCAGATGGGGGTGATTTTCCAGACCAGTGGTGTCCTGCTCCAGGTTTCAGCTTCCCCGGAGTCTACAGCCCCTCATGGCTGCTGCCAATTAATAGGCACCACCTTCTTGGGTGCAGATGTGTAATCATGTGATTGCAAATGAAACCACCATCAGTTCCCTCTACAGACTGTTCCAAGCCCATGTGGAGCCAATGGCAATCAACCAGGCAGTAGGACTGCACGGGAGAACTGCAACACTGATCCCTCGCTCCCCATGGGTCCACATCTGTGGCTCCGACAGTGCCATTATCTTCATTACATACAAATAAATTCAAATTTAGCTCTGTTCGATCTTTCAAAAAATGTGATGTGTAAATTGTCTCTTTTTTGAAGTAAGGTGCTCAGTAAAAACTTGTCTAATGGTGACAAGGATTTCTTTATTTCTGGTTTCCAGTGGTTTGTAAATTGAAAAACAAAATGCTCTTTGTGGTAATATTCAAACTTGCTCTCTTTATATCAGTTCATCTGCTTCTTCTGACATGAGACCAAAATTTGGATGTTGCTCTGGCCACTTGGGAAAGGTAAGGAAATCCTATTAAAGCTGTACACTGGAGACATAGTTACTGTGCTATCTCAGCCAGAGGCAAAAAACTCAGCAAACATGAAAATCTTGCAGAAATTAATTCATGGCTCCAATACTGATTTAGTAAATTCACCCTAAATTATTCAATATTCAACTAATCATTGTTCCTAAAATGTTGTATTTGTCTCTGAACAAAAGTTGTTTTTTTTTTCCTAACTGAAACCTCCCAATTGATCTCGAGTGGCAGGCGACTATAAAGGCATAAAGGACAGATAATTTGTGATATGTTACCTAACGGAACCACATTTTTAAATCCTTGAATTGAAGATGTATATGGGCAATACAGAGATAATCTAGTAGTGACATTATTAAGACTAGTGTAGGTTGGTGGGAAGAGAATCAGGAAAATCTTAGAACACACATATAAGAGAAAAAGAGAAGAGAACAAATTAAAGGGAAAAATGGAAGGGGTTATTCTAAAAGCCACGTGGGCATGGTGTATCAAATGGCCTCTTTATATGTAATGAGGAAAAGAATGAAATTGTTCTTTAGGCATCTGCAAATTCCAACTTTGGTTAACTAGACAGTTAGTTTGATAATTTACTGGAGTTGATGCAGACTCAGTGGGTTTAAGCCCTCCTACACTTTAACAACTCATGACTGTAATTTAAGGGATAACCTCAATCTCATTAGCTGCCTTTTCTGGATGTTATATAAAATACATTCAGCGTGTTTTCTTAATATTTAGGGAAGTCTCTGCAGGAAGAATTTGGAGATGAATTTTATAAAAATGAAGTGACATATAAGTGAATTGAATTTTCTTGGTTTCTTCCATTCAACTAATCCAACTTCATTTTACAACATTTTTTTCAGGATTTCCTGAACTCGTCCCTTTCTACTGGATGATGTTGAGCACAATTCATTGAAATCGTCACCCTTCCCCTCTCTCTAACCATTATATTTAACCTCAGTGCATTTAAAATGAAAACTTATATAATCTGTTGAGACAAAGTGCTTTGTATATCAATAAACCTGAAGCTTGGGTAATGGCCGGAGATTATAATTACTTCCAAGAATAGAAAATGTTTGAAACACTTAGCAGATCAAACATTGAATGAGGAAAGGAAACAGGGTTGATGTTTCTGGTGGATGACCTTTGCCAGGATTTTTGGTTTCCACTTTGTATTTCCAAGATCAGCAGATTTTTATTTCCTTTGACTTACTCAGTAATTACATAAGTACCTCGTGTTATGTTGTTTGCTATGAGGACAATCGATCATTTGAAGGTAGCAAGGGATTCATTTTTGTCAAGAGAAGAAAATAGGTTTTATCAGTAACTCTCCAGCAATGCTCTGAAAAAGGAGGAATATGAAATGATAGACTTTCATTTCCTTTTTTCAAAATCACAGAATAAAACTAATCCATGTCCAGACTCAATTAGCTCGAATGGTGTTTCAGACAAAAATGAAATGGCTTATTTGCAGCCCCAGTGAAGTTTAAATAATGGGCAAACCAAAGGTTGTGTTGGTCAGAGCTTAAGAACTAGGACAATAAAACATAGGACTATTAAAACTAATGAAATGCAAGGAAGAACATGATAGTCTGTGAGGAAGAACATAATAGTCACTAAACTTTCTGATTGTGAAGTGCTGCATCCGGCCACAACTTGGTAAATTATTTATATAGCTTCTGTGCTACTGTACAATGTGTAGCAAGGTGAAAGAATGTTGGAGGTAGGGAGAAGCAATCATTCACAATTCATGGTGTTTTGTTTCCAAAATACAACCCATCTGCCAATGAACTGAAACAAATCTAAAGTGGATCTAAAATCTATAAAAAAGTAACATAGAACATTAAAGCTAAAGACAGACCCTTCAGCTCACAAAGTTGTGCCAATCTATATATAACTATCCAAAAAGAACTAAACACTCCTTACTTCATAACCCTCTATATGTTTCTTTCATTCATGTGTGTAAGCGCCTGTTAAATGCCCCTGTTTGCTCAACCTTAACTACTTTCCCCAGCAATGCATTCCAGGCAACAATTCTATGTAAAAAAATATGCCCCTAAATTTGTCTCCACTAAACTTTGCTCCCATCACTTTGTATAGATGTCCTCTGGTGTTTGCTAGTCCGGCCCTGGGAAAAAAGGTGCTGACTGTCTACTTTATCTATGCCTATCATATTTCTTATTTGCTCATTTTGTTTCCTTACTATACAAAATGGCTCACCATTTCAGAATTGGTGATTCCAAGGACGGTGAACCCTTATATAGGAGGCAGGCATGCTTAAGCATTTTAAATATTGGAGAGCCAGTTTTAAGTCTATTTTATAACACTATGCTCATCAGGGGGGAGAATTGTATTATTTTCTTTATCAATTTATATAAATGGAAAGATAAGGCTTTTAATAACATTGGGAGCAGATTTAAGTAAAAATCTTTATGATTAATTAAAAAGCTGGAGTGAAACAGGAAAATCTGGAGATGCTGTGATTGTAGTGGAAACATAAAAATGCTGAAGTAACTCAACAGTTCTCATACCATCCATAGGAGGTAAAGGTGTAAAACTAATGTTTTGGATCTGAGCCCTTTGTCAAGATGTGAGCAAAATGCAGGCAGGTGCTCGAATAAAAGGACTGAAGGAGGAGCACAGACCAACAGGTGATCATTGGACAGGGATAGGAAGGTAGGAGAGGAAAGGTGAGGTGAGGTGTAGCTCTGAATGCAGAGCTGGATGAAAGGAGAAAGAGGGAATTGGAGAGAGAATGACAGAGCTGGAGGAAAGAAGACATGGGGGTTAGGAAATGAGAGAGATGGGGAGGGGGAAAACTGAAACCAGAGATGTCAATGTTAATGTCTTCTGGTTGGAAGTTTTCCAAATAGAATATGAGATGCTTTTGTTTCTCCAATTTGCATGTGGTCTCATTCTGGCAGTGGAGAGAGATGTTGCCGTGGGAATAGGGTGGGCAATTGAAATGGATCATCTCTGCTGTTGTGGAGGACACTGCAAAGTTGCTCAGCAAAGTGATCTCCAGCCTGCATCTAGTCTCTCCAATGTAGAGGAGACCACAACAGGAGCACAGGATGCAGTAGATGATCCCTGCAGATTCACAAGTTTTGTTTCACTTGGAAGGACTGGTTGGGGCCCTGAATGTTAGTGAGGGAGGAGATGAGGGTTCAAGTGTTACATTTCCTGCAGTCACAGGGGAAGGTGACAAGGGGGAAATTGGTGGAAGGGAAGGAGTAGATAAGAAAGTCATGGAGGCAGCAATCCCTGTGGAAGGATGGAAAGAGGAAAGAGGATGGTTAGAAATCATGTAGTAGAGCTGGAAATATTTGATTTGGAGGGCAATGTGGTGATAGGTGAGGACAAGGGGAATCCTGTCCCAGTTGTGCCTAATGATAGTGGGGCCAGGGCTGATATGCGGTGCATTGGTAACAGGGGATATCTGGGCGAGAGGTGAGTTGGAGGTGATGTGGGGAAGCCATGTCGTTTGAAGAAGGAGCACACTTCAGATGATCTTGCATGGGAAAAGTCATCCTGGAAGCGCATGCAACGGAGACGGGGGAGTTGCGAGAAATGTATGGAATCTTTGCAGGTGACAGGGTGTGAAGTAGTATAGACAAGGTAATGAAAAGATCATCGCTAACCTCCTGTGAGAAAGAAGGGAAGATGCTGAAATTTGAATCAATAAAATAAGAACAGTTCATTCCAATTCCTATTTGCAAATATAATCATGGTGAAGAAAAATTTATATACCACAAATTATGGAAAACCAGAACCAAGCAGAAGATGCTGAAATTTTTAAAAAATCAACAATGAAATGTAACAAAGTATATAAAATATGTTAAATATACACTCATACAAAATTATACATTATATTTGGTTCCCGTTAGACTCCATCTATGAAATATTTGCTATAACTCTTTCTCATCTATCTCAAATGTCATTAATGTAGACATGAACATTTGCAGATCCTGTTGTCTAGTGCAGTGCACAAAATTGTTGAAGAATTTCAGCAGATCATGCATCATCCATGAGTCCAAACCATCAACGTTTACTTCCTGTGGATGCTGTGTGACCTTCTGTGTTTCACCAGCACTTTTGTGGACTGCAGTATCCTCAATCTGTTTAATCTATTCCTTAATGTATCCCATGTATCTAATAGGTGCAATTTTACAGAAGCTGATTGCAAGTTTGATAATGAACTTGTATCATTCTATAATTAAGTATCTTTCTTCCTTTTCATCTTCTTCTTAGGTACGCCCTTGAGAATGAAGATGATTTGAGTCCACTAGGATTTTTGAATACTGATGCAGCTGATGAGACCAATGTGGGAACCACAGTTTTTAGCGCTGGCAGGATGTAATGCTATCACTATGTGTATAGATGTATACATGTGCTCTACGGGCTGGCCCACCCCATAAACCTGTGACTGCTCCCTCCCAGATATCCCTATAAAGGCTGCTACGCCCAAACCCCTCCCTCAGTACCTGCCTTGGAACCAGACCAGCAACATGAAAGCTGTGGTGACACTTTAAGGTGATTAAAGCCTATTATCATGATTGGTAGTATAATTTATTCACCTTAATTTTAGGCCATGGACAAGGTAACACAGGCAGATAAATTGGACACTGACCATAAGGATCCGGAGGCCTTGATTTAATTTGACCAGTGGGTCCATTGCCTCAACAGACCCATAATGACATGCGGAGTGAAGAAAATAAGAGGGTGTAAATTGGGCGGCACAGACTTGTGGGCCAAAATGGCCTGTTACTGTGCTATATTTAAATTAATTTTTTAACTTTTTTTAAAAATTTGGACATATATGTCTTAATATGGAGACATGCATGTCAAAATTATAAAATAATTAAAAAGTTTGACAGTCTGAGGAAAATATGCAGCCAATGTAATTTAAGACATGATATAATTAAAGCAACAAAGCCATTAATAGTTGTGAAATAGCAGAGAATAAAGAATGGTACTCAAGATGAATATAATGAAAGTGTAATAGGAACCAAGTACTTGTACACTTAGTGAATGTTTCAGAGGTAAAACACAGGATTCTGTTAATATCATGGTTAAGTGAAAAAAAACCCCACAAAAATGCTGGAGAAACTCAGCAGGTCAAACAGTGCCTTTACGCAGCAAAGGTAAAGATAAATCACCAATGTTTCAGGCTTGAGCCCTTCATCAAGGTGTTGGGAAACATGAGAGATGTTCAAACAAAAGGGGGAAGGGGGTGGTGAGGATGGGAGATGATGGGGGTGGGGAGGAAAGGACCGCATGAAGGGGAGAGAGGAAGAGTCTAGGCTAGGTGGAGAGTGAAAGGAAGTAGGAATTGGAATGACTAGTTAAAGGGGGGAGAGGGGAAAAGGCAAGCTGATTAGTGAAATGCAGTGAACTCAATGTTCATGGCCTGGGGTTGGAGAGTGCCCAGACAAAAAATGAGGTGTTTTTCCTCCAATCTGCGGATGGTCAGGGTGGTGTAGTGTGAAAGGCCATAGACAGACATGTGAGCTTGAGAGCATGACTCAGAATTTAAATGGTTGCCTACGGGGAGGTTGCTTTTGTTGCGGAAGGATAGGAGGTGCTGGGCAAAGTGATCTCCTAATCTGTGACCCGTCTCTCTGATTTAGGGAAGGCAATAGAGGCTGCACCAGATGCAGTAAATGAGTTCTTTGGAGATACAGGTGAAGTGTTGCTTCACCTGAAGAGTCTGTTTGGAACCTCGGACAGTGGTGAGGGAGGATGTGTGGATGCAGGTATTACACCTCCTACAACCACAGTGGAAGGTGCCGGGGGGGATGATGGATGGGGAGGGAAGAGTGCACAAGGGAGTCACAGAGGAAGTGGTCCCTACAAAAGGCTAAGAGGGGATAGGAGAAGGAAAAATGTGTCTGGTGGTTGGGTCCTGTAACAAGTACCAAAAATTCCGATGGATAATGTGTTGGATGCGGAGGCTGGTGGGGTGGTAGGTGAGGATGAGAGAGATTCCGTTTATTGTTTCTAGGGACAGGGGGTTAGGGGAGATGAGTAGGAAATGGAGGAGAAGCGGATGAGGGCTGAGTTAATAGTGGCAGAGGGGAAGCCACGTTTGAGGAATAAAGCAGACCTCATCTTGGGAGCAGATGCGCCGGAGATGGAGAAATTGAGAGAAGGAGACAGAGCCCTTGCAGGGGACAGGGTATGATTTGTAGTTGTGAATTTTTTAGAGCTCTTTCTGCCAAAAAGTAACTTCAACTTAATGAAAAAACTTGGCCTTTTATTGGTTCTTTGATCCTCATTCTGATGCTACTTAAAGCCTTTCACGACGCTTAGTACATTTTTAGTGTAACAGACATATTGCTTTGTTTTACATTTAGTTATTATTTTATAGCATTCAGTTAAATATTACTATATTTGTTCTTATTTAGCGATTTAAAACATCGAATTTATGTGGAGAGTTGACTGATCATATCTTGTGTAACACATCATTGTCAACCTTTTTAAGGAATGTCTATGTTTTATGCACTTAAGCAAGTGTTCACTCACCATTTCCTTCATGCGATTTGGTAATAGTACCTTCCATTGGGTCAGATTGCTTCCTGCACTGGGATCAGAGGCTGGATGTTGTTGGGCCATGCTGTTTCTTCCAACATGGTCTTGAGCTCAGTCTTGTGCTTGGTGCCCAGCTGCCAGGACAATGTAACACAGAGCAGAGTGGCTGGCTGAACTTTCAAAATTGCTACGGCAGACAATGGCACTTTGCCATCACTCTTTGTCATTTGAAGAAGGACATTTTAGGACTGATGATGAGTACAGCTAAAATTGATGTTACAAAATAATAGGTTTTATATTTTAATTTCAAGCATTAATACACTCATAAATGTTTACAAATAACTCTATGAACTTTCACAAACATGGAGAAGGGTGCATTTATTAAGTTTCCTTTTACTGTCATGTACTAATTCAAAGAATATCATATACACGATAAACGTCAACTTCTGCCTGCTGTAAAGGCAAACAAAGAGTCACCATTAGCAGTGCCCGGTGCCCCCAATAATAAGAGAAAGAGAAGCAAAAGGCTGTTCCTTCAAAAACACTGAGTGTCTGCAGATTTGCCTCCAGTGCTCCCACAGCCTCTGCAGCCTGTTCATTCCATTGGCAACTCAAGGTTGAGATCCAAACCATAGATACGATCAGGAAGGTTTCAGTACCAAAGGCCCTTTCAGTCAGCAGCTTCTTGAATCTAGGTTCCAATACCTAGTTCCCATGAGCCAGTCTCCAACGACACAAAGGCTTCATCCGAACATCACCTGCAGTCTGCAGCTTGTCCAAGTCCATCAACTGCAATTTGACAACACCCCGCAGTCTATGTGGGTCCTTCTGCTGATATTCTGCCATTGTCACCTTTCCTGTAGAGTCATCTCCCAGTCTTCTCAATGGGGGAGGGGAGTAATCCCCCATTTCTGGTGATCTGCCCTGATCTGCTGCTTCCCCAGAATCTACACCCCAGCTTGGTATGCTGCGCAGCACAGGAGTTGCCATCTTGGGCACAAACCTCTGTTTAAAGTTCAAAGTTTAGATTTATTGTCAGAGTGCATAGATGACATCAATCCTGAGATTCATTTTTCCTGTGGGCAAGGCAGGATTTCCTCTTATCAGTAGTGGAAAAAAAATCTGTACTCAAGAAAAGATATGTATACAAAAGAGAGAAATGTAAGCAAGAAGGAAGTGCATACAAACCGTGAAATACAGAAAATAAATATTCAATAATAAATAACGTGCAAAGTAAGAGTTCTTAAATGAGCCTCCAAATGAGTTTGTTGTAGAGGAGTCTGATGGTGGAGGGGTAGCAACTTTCCTGAACCTGGTGCAATGAGTCTTGTGGTATCTCTGCCTCTTTCCTGATATCAACAAGAAGAAGAGAGCATGTCTTGGGTGGTGTGGATCTATGAAGATTTCTGCTACTCTGCAATAGCAGGGTTCATCTAAATTTTCTCGAAGGTGGGGAGAGTTTTGCTGTGATGTACTGGGTTTTGTTCCCTACCTTTTGAAGGGCTTTCCACTCAGAGATATTGGTGCCCCCATACCAGACCATGATGCATCTGGTCAGAAGACTTTGTAGGATGTTTAAAAAAAACTTACAGGATGTTAAAAAATACACCTTTGGCACCTTGCTAATCCTGCGGTTCACCTTCAACAGGCTATTATAAGCTTGCATGGAACTGTCAGCATCACTACTGAGCAGTAGGACCTTGCAGAACAGTGTCATGTCATCCTATCGATTTCACTGAGACAAGTAAATGTGCCTGTACTACCAATCAACCACAATCAGACAGAGAATCATGATTAATAGGCTTTGATCATCTTAAAGTGTCAGCACAGCTTGCATGTTGCTGGCCCAGTTCCAAAGTAGGTACTGAGGGAGGGGTTGGGCAAAACAGCCTTTATGGGGATATCTAGGAGGAAGGTGTCACAGGTTCAGGGGGTGGGCCAGCCCATAGAGTACATACATACATCTATGTACATAGTGGTAATATCACAGTGCTGTCAAGTCTAACCAGGCAGAGATGTAGCTTGAATGCTTTCTAATCTAAGCACTAGTAAATCCACATCTGTTCATGCCATCCTGTTGGATTACATGAGGAATCCAGGAGTGAACCACAGGATTAACAATCTGCTCAAGCAGCACAACAGAAGTTGTAGCTGTTAACTTGTTCTGCACCAGCATGGGAATTCAGCTCTTCTCCAAATAAAGTCTTGTCAACTACATCAAGGTGCTCATGCTCTTGTGGAAATTCAGTCCCATTATTTGTAAGAATTTCATATATGCAAGAAGTTATCTTCATTAATTCATTCCTCCAAGTTTTTACCACAATCATTATCTCACAATTTGAAGTGTCAATAACAATTTTACAAGATGCAGGGTGTATTTTGTGAAGTTGTGTGTTCCTACCCGATTTATGTTGTCTTTTGTATAATCCCATGCATGGGATTAAGGGTCTAAATGCATATTCCTTTACTGCTATGAGAAGCTGTTGGCCAATGGTGGAGATGTTTCCAGGTTTGGGAAATATCTTAATTTTTTTTTCTTCTTCTGTCCACCTGATTCTTCTATGACAGAGTTACTACTGGAGCCAATCATTTTAATTTGATCCTCCCAGCTGCAGGTTGTTGGCTTGCAAAATCTCAAATTTATTGTCAGAGTACATACATCCCATCACATATAACCCTGAGATTCCTTTTGCTGCAGGTGAGGCAGAATTATCACTTATTGGTAAAGCAAAAAAAATTGCACTCAAGAAAATGTGCGTAAGTGTAAATAAGATGACGGTGCAATAGAGATTTTTAAAAATCAATAAAGTGGACAAGTCAGAGTCCTTAAATGAGTCTTTGACTTAGTTCGTTGTTGAGGAGTCTGATGGGGGATGGATAGCAGCTGTTCCTGTATCTGGTGGTGTGAGTCTTGTTGAACCTATATCTGTTTCCTGATGGCAGTAGTGAAAACAGAGCATGTGCTGGGTGGTGTGGATCCTTGATTATTGCTGCTGCTCTCCATCAGCAGTGTTCCCTGTAGTTGTTTGCGATGGTCTGAAGAGTTCACCTCTGATGTCCTGGGCTGTGTCCACTACCTTTTTTCAGGTCTTTACACTCAGGGGCATTGGTGTCCCCTTACAGGACCATGATGCAGATGGTCAACACACATTCCACCACACATCTGTAGAAATTTGACAAAATTTCCAATGTCAAACCAAACCTCTACGGACTCCAGAGCATGTCGAGGTGATGACGTACTTTCTTCATGAGGCCATTAGCCATTAGTGTGTTAGTTCCAGGAAATATCCTCTGAGATAGTGATTCCCAAGAACTTAAATTTGTTCACCTTCTCCACCTCTGATCCCCAAATGATCATTGGATCGTATACCTCTGGTTTTCCCTTCCTGAAGTCAATAATCAGCTCCTTGGTTTTGGTGACATTGCATGCAAAGTTGTTTTCAATCTCCCTCCCATATCCTGACTTATTTCCCCTTCTTTGTACAACCTGCTACCAACAGAGAAATGGTATTTTGTAGTACTGACCCACATAGTCATACGTGTAAATTGAGTAGAGCAGGAGGTAAGAACATAGCCCAGTGAAGCTCTGGCACTGATGGGGATTGTGGAGGAGATATTTTAACTATTCTTCACTGATTGTGGTCTGGAGGTAAGGCTATCCAGGATCCAATTACACAATGGGGTATTGAGGCCTAGATCTTAGAGTTTGCCAATCCGTTTTGAGGAGATAATGGTGTTGAATGTCAAACTGTAGTCAATAAAGAGCATCCTGATATATTCATCTTTACTGTCCAGGTGTTCCAGGGCTTTGTACAGAGCCAATGGGATGACAGCTGCCACAGAACTGTTGCTATGGTAGGTAAATTGGTGCTACTCAGACAGGAGCTGATGTGCTTCAACATCAGTCTTTCAAAACACTTCATCACTTCATCACTGAGAATGTGAGTGTCATTGACTGATAGTGCAGTATATTTCCCATGTGGTAGTTAACTCTGTTGCAAGTTTCACACATGCTTCAAAGCATTATCTTTATGTAAAACTACTTTCAAGCTGCTTTGTTTGTTCCATTAAATTTTTCATTAATTGCAAACCTATTTGTGGGACTGGAGAAAAGTGCGCTGTTACAGGGTTCTGTGTTGTGTATTGGCCTATGTGTTGTGTGGTTTTATGTTAAAAAGTGACAGTTTGGCTTAGAGAGCCAAGGTGAAGGTGGACTGCTGAGAGAGTGGGAGACAGACTGAGCATGTGCAGAAAATTATCTAAAAATTTCTGGACTTGGACAATAAACCACCACTGGGGGTGCTGTGGAGTGGAAGAAGGCCCAGAGCATGAGTCATGGTCTGGAGGAGAGTTTAGAATGTTGGGATTTCAAAAAGGATGAACATTCCGAAGGCAGCCAGGAGGATCCGGACCAAGCCAGTTGTTCCTCTCTTTGCAAGCAACACAAGAAGACAACTTCGAATTTTGTCCCCCCTCTCTCTCAAAGATCTTTTGGCTTCAGTTTACCAAACAAACTGAATTTTGTTTATGATCTTTGCTTCAGTTGAGATCGAAGTTTTGTAAGTCTTGTGTGTTTTGTGTCTAAGTTTTTCTGTGGGCTGGTTGGAAATATAATTTAGACTTTAATTACATATGTTATATTTAGGCTGGGGAATTTATTAGTTTTACACTGTTCTAGAAATTTGCATAGTAACCAGTAGGCATTGTTATAAAAAGGGGGATTTTGAATTAAAATTTGAAGGTGAATTTTTAATAAAGTAATTGTTCATATTTACCCCTGTGTGATATGCGTTCTTTGTGGTTGCTGGTTTGATTTTGTAACAGTGCACATATATCAGTCATCACATTGCAAAAGTTACCACATTGAACTTTGAAGAGATTTGTGCCATGCTAATATTGATGAGTTGGAACTGGGACTCTATGCGCTATTTACTTCAGGGGTTGGCTTATTAACTGTTACTGGCTATTTTAAACAATTATATTATGGATTCTTGAAAGTGCATAACTGAAATTATCTTTTCACATTAGAGTGCTTCTTCCAAATGAAAATATTCATACTACAAGAGATATTTCTCAGCCTTCTTGGTTCAACATTGAATTTAAGATGATGACTATTTCCATTATTTTTATTTCACAATTCCAGCTTTCGGTACACATCTTCCTCTGATAATTTCAGATCATTATTCTGAGTTTAAACTCCATCTGGACTTTCCATACATTATCTTACTTGCTTATTACTATTTTCACCTTGCATTACACAATCTCAGTCCTTTCATCTCTAATTTTCTCCACACTATCATATTGTTTTGTTTTCCTTTTTCCCTCATACCTTTCCATGCATCTGAAAAGCTCTGGTGATGGGTCATTGAACTGAAATGTTAACTCTGTTTTTCTCTCTATTGTTGGTGCCTTAGTTGTTGAGTATTGCTTTCAAGCTATTCTCTCCCAGCATTTCCCCTCTTTATAATTCTTTTGCCACCCACCAACACAGGACCATATATTAACCAGCACATTTTGGGAAATGAAAGGAAACCAGCAAAAAACCTTGTGGTCATAGGGAGAATGAATAATCTTCACACACAGCACCCAAGGTCAAGGGCAGAATCAGAATCAGAATTTATCGTCATGAACAAGTCACAAAATTCATTGTTTTGGGGCAGCATCACCATGCAAACATTTATATAAATCACCTTACAAAAGTAACTAAAAATAATGCATGAAAAGTCAAAGTAAGGCAGTGTCTTTGCTTCATTGTTCATTCGGGAATCTGATGGCAATGCGACAAAGCTGTCCTTGTTCTACTGAGTACTTGTCTTCAGGCTCCTGTATATTTTTTCTTTAGTGAAGAGGACATGGCCTGGGAGGTGGGGGACCTTGAGGCTGCATTCTTAATATGCCATCTCTTGTAGATGTCCTCAGTGGAGCGAAGTCTAGATGCCACAACTGAATTAACAACTCTCTGTTTTTTTCTCTTTTCCTGAGCATTGACACTTCATGTCCAGACAGTAATGCAACCAGTCAGACAAAGTAAGGCTACAACAGTAATTCTGCTTAATCAAACCATCCTTGCATTTGCTGTTAAGCTTCAAGTTCTCCATTTGTTTTAAACCTAATGAGAAACATAATTTGCAAAACATCTACTCTGAATGGAATATCTACGCCATTACTTCAGCATTCTGGCAGAAATACACATCTCTGTGGGGATTCTGAACTCCTGCAAATGTTTTTACCCCACTGGTCCAACACTAGAACCTCTTCTTTGGTCCAGCATAAGAGTCCAATTTTGATCACAGAGGAACAAAGACAGCAAACCAATTACATGCTGTTTGTTTGAAAGTCTTTACTTTCAGTTCTACTAAGCAATTAACTAAAAATTCTCCATTACATATTAGTTGGAACTCATTGAGTCCACAAACTTAGGTTTGTTTGCATTGAATTAATAGACATCTAAATCTATATGCCATGTCTGAATGTGATCAGAATCTCTAACTGTTATCTAAAATTGTTTAAATCTCTTGATTAGCTTTTGCCAACTTTTATACTGACCATCTCTAATTATTTTTCTTTAAGTACAATTTCTGGTTTCTGTGTTATGTAAATTTTATTTCAGCTTGTGTCCACACTGAAATGAAAATGATGATCTGAATCCCAATAAAATGAGATTTGCCTATGTGCTTGCAACCTCTTCCATTTAATGTTGTGATACATCATTCCATTGTCATCTGAAGCGCCTCTAAGTTCGAAGCATCTTCTGCTGTTTGTTCCCAAGGAGGAAAATCAGATCACTTGCAACATATGCCTGAAATTCTTAATTGCTGCAGCCCAACACAGTCCCATAAACAAAATATAGAAGACTAAACATTAAAATAAATTAAAAAGACAATAAATACATATGATAGATAAGAAATATTTGCAGTAATACACTGGTGTATAATAATTACAGCAGTAGTGCAGACAAGTCCCTTTGTGCTGTTGAGCAGTCTATGATTTGCGTACCAAGGGGAGCTTCAAGAGTCTGATACCTGTTGGAAAGAAAGTGCTGTTGAATACAGAGGTACTGGACTTTGGTCTTCTGTCTGTAAGTATCGGTGAGACGCAATTGTGACCAGGATAGTGTGGGTCTGTTATGATGCTGGCTGTCTTCTTGGTGTAGTGCCTCACATTGCTATCTGCAATGGATGGAAGATCAGAGCCTGTGATGAACCTGACTATATTTGCCCCCTTCTCAATCCTGGATATTTGTATTGTCAAACCAGGCGGTGATAAAACCAGTCAGAATTTTTTCCACAGTATACCTGCAGAAGTTTGATAAAATATTCAATGTCATGCCAAATCTCCTCAGACTCCTAAGAAAGTAAAGGTGTTGGTGTGGTTTCATGGTTCAATGATTAAGTTTATAAAGTTCTGACTGTACATATATAGATAAAAGTGTTTCTCTAAAATATGGTGCACACTTGTAATCACAATATATTTGGCACACACCACATAATCATATACACAAATAAAAATATAATATAAAATAAGTATGTATTTTTTTTTAGATTTTCAATTTTAGACATACAGCACAATAAAAGGTCCTTTTGGTCCATGATCACACAATCAGTTCATTTTGGATGATGGGAGAAAACCAGAGCTCCCAGGGAAACCCATGCAGACACAGGGAGAATGTCCTTACAGACAGCGCAGTATTCAAAACCCGATTGTGATCACTGGCACTGTAACAGTATTGCATTAACCTCGATGCCAACCATTGAATAATTTACTCAGTTTCATTTAAAAGAGACCCAAGGATGCAGGATGTGCTGGCTTCAGGAAAGATCCTCTGAAATGTGGACCCTTACCAACATGAAGATTCTGACTCTCCACCTCCTACTCATCTTGAAGAAGGGTACATTCTCCCTCAGCCTCTCCTTCCTAAAGTCAACGATAAGCTTTTTGGTCTTGCTAACATTGAGAGAAAGATTGTTATTCTGGCATCTAAATTCCCAGTCTCCATCCTGTATTCAGACTCATCATTCCCAGTTATTTTGCCATCATCAGAAATCTCATCAGCAAATTTGTTGATATAGTTGGAGCTGAATTTGGCCACAGAGTCATACTAAGTTAAATTCAACACCTTCTGCTGTTCGTTTTTGTGACCTCAAGAATTATCCAAGTAAAATCAGATCATTATTTAAAGGGTGAAAGATTGCAGCATACTGTTCTGCAGAGGGACTTTGGGGTCTTGTGCTTGACTCACAATAGGATGATTTTCAGGTGCAATGGATAATCAAGAAGACAAATGTGATGTTGGCTTTCATTGTTCAAGGGATTGATTTTAAGACCAAGGACTTTCTGTTCCCTCTGTACAGGGAACTGTTGAGGCTGCACCTGAAGTACTGAGCATTGTTCCGATCTCTTTACTTGAGAAATTACACAGTTGCTTTGGAGGTGGTGCAGAGGAGGTTCACCAGACTGATATGGGAGATGGGTGAGGAGAGATTGAGTTGTCTTTGGATTTGATAGAAAAAAATTAAAATTATGAAAGGGGTTGATAAGATAGAGGCAGGAAACATGTTTCCACAGGTAGGTGAGACCACAACTCGGGATCATAGTCTCAAGATTTGTGGAAGATGACTTCAGATGGAACTGTTTTTCCCAGGCAGAAATTAATTTTGAATACTCGACTCAAGGAAGCAGAAGAGGCTGTTTCATTAAATATATTTACAACACAGTTAAATAGTTTTTTTTTTCCATATTCAGGGAATTGCAGTTTCTTGGGAAAGGCAGGATAATGAAGCTGAGTTCATTGTCAGATCATCCATGATCTTATGGAATGGAAGAGCAGGATTAACAGGCTAGGTGACCTATTTCTTGTGTTATCGCATGTTAATAAACCATTACTGTGCCTGAATGACTGGATTCAACAATTTTCTTTTATGATTTGGGGTATTTTCGAATTATGTCCAAAATTACAGTGCATAAAAAGGAGGGTATGCTGAATGTTGGTGAAGTTGTGCTTTCGCAGGGTGCTCTTTGTATTCACTACTATTTTGTAACACATTGGGTTTTTTTATAGCCAATGCAATTGAATCAAAAAGAAGAAGCTTGGTTTTCATTGCACTCACTTTGCTTGTTGCATTTCAATCTCCTTAGGAGAGGAGGCAAAGAAAACTTAGAAACAGTGGAAACCAATTAGAAGTCTGAAGCATTTTCAAGACATTATTTATTGAAAAAGTTTGAAGTATAACATATTCCTGAAGCATAGAATCAGTGAATTCAGAACTTTATGTTGCATTCCCATGGCACTGAGTAATGGCAAGCTTTTAATGAAAAATAGAACAGCATCAGGCTAAAAAAATATGTTTGCTTCATATCAGGATTTTCTTCTGATAATATTCATTTGCCGGATGACTACAACTAATGAGAATTATCTAAAGCTTCCTCCTGAACTCAAAATCAATGTCAGAAGCTTTGTTTTTCTTACTTTGATATGTTACATTACAGAAATTGCCTTCCTCTGATCATTGTTAGCCTGTCCCAGCTATAGTACCCTTGTATTTAATACAGAATGTTTTGACTTAAACCCATCTCTTGGATTTGAACACAGTCCTGAATATTTCATTGTTAAAAATGCTGTCGGTTATGTCAGCCTGCCAAACTGAATGTAAAAGATATTTGCGTCAAAAATGATCCCTACTCCATTGGAATAATGTGCCATGTTTTAGTTGCTATATAATTTGTGTGGCTTCTAAGATTCGACTTGGAAGTTGATTAGAATACATGTCGCTAATATGCAGCATGTTCTTTTCTACCGATGGCAAGATTTTCCAGGTGGTTATGATATATTTCAAGAAGCAAAGAAGTCTACTGATAACCTGACCAAAATAATCCTCCAAACCTCAAGACAAAAACTGATTAACTGTATATTCATCTCATTTCTGAATACACATTTAACTTCATATGTGCTCACAAATGTATCACAAAAAAAGTGAATTACTTGTGTAGTATTTAGACTTCCAAGTCGAATCTCAGAAGCCACACAAATTATATAGCAACTAAAACATGGCACGTTATTCCAATGGAGTAGGGATCATTTTTGAGGCAAATATCTTTTACATTCAGTTTGGCAGACTGACATAACAGATAGCATTTTTAAATTGTTTGCAGATTCCTAATTATTTGCCTTTCCATCTATTTTTATATTGCATGCATATTTGAATACCATTAATTCATCGCCTCTATCAAGTCATTCATATATATTGCACAATGTTATGGACCCAGCACAAATGCCTGAGTTACCCCCACTAGCTCCAAGTTGCTAACCTGAAAATGTAAACAGAAGGAAATCTTACTCTAATAAAACCAGGGAAATGTTGGAAACACACAGCAGGTATTGCAGCATCTGCAGAGAGACAACCAGTTAATATATCAGTTCTGGGCCTTTTGTTCAGCCAATCCCAATTAATCTCCAATTCAGCATCTTTAACATCTTGACCTCCATCAGACAGCCTCAACCACATTTGTATAGCAATTTGCAACCGCCTATTCTTTCTGTTAACTATTGCATGGCAAGGCCAGTGGACAAAAGTCTGTGTTGGGGTTATATAATGTATAATGCCTTCAGCATCAAGTTCGCCATTGGTATTAAACATAAAACATACACAAATTTCACTACATACCTCCTCCATTTTCACTAGCTCCCCCACTAATATCCACACATTTTGTGGGTAAATTGTATTTTGGAACAATAAAGCCCTCTGCAGAGAGTAATAAAAGAATAATTTAATCTTCACCTTGCATAACTAAGCTCTTATTTAGGCCTGCTTGTGGTAATGACAGGATGCCGGCTAAGTAATTAGATGAGAAGGAAGAGAGGAGAATTTTGCTGTCATAAAAATGTGTTATGAATTTTCCTAGGGAAGAGTGCAGAGCTGAAATTATTATTTTTTCATCAGAGGTATCCTTGCAGCAAGGTAAAGTATGGTAGATAATCCCATGAACCTCCCATACATGGTTTATTGGGTTGATCTTTGCAGGATCTCTCATCTAGCCTTAATGCCCTTGAATGCCCTGACCAAGTCTTTTACTGCAAATCCTCCTGTGAGACATCTGGACTGTGAACCAGGGCCAAAATGACTTACATGCCAATAAAGGCATCTTGAATCCTGAAAGTAAAAATTGTGCTTGGCCCTTGGGACAAACAATCTCAGGGTTGCATGGGATGTCATGTCTGTTCTCTGACAATTAATCTGAACTTTGAACTTTGCTAGGATCTCTTCAATTACCTATTCAGCCTCCAATTCCCTTTGAGAGAGACTTTTCTTAAGGAACTCAAATTCATCTTCATCAACACAAACCAAGTGATTCTTTTCACACATCAATCATAATAAATCAATGATCAGGTGGGGGAACTCTGATGGCATATACACCGGATCTGACAAAACATGGAACTGTGCCTAGTTTCTGAACTGACCTGCTGAAACATCTCCATGCTTCTACCTTAGATAACTCTGGTATCATCACAATAGCAGAGAGAAATATCAAGACATAGACATACAGCACTGTAATAGGCCATTTCGCCCACAAGCCTATGCTCCCCAATTTACACCCAATTAACCTACAACCCTGGCACATTTTAAATGGTGGGAGGAAACCAAAGCCCCCAGGGAAAACCCATGCTCCAACACCTTGCCGGCAGCACAGGGTCTTGAATCCCAGCCTTGATTGCTGGTGATATAAAGACATCGTGCTTACCATTACATCAACCATGCTACCCCAAGCAAAAGCAAATCAAAATCAGTGAGTAGGAAGATGCACGGAGAATCTTAACGTTTAAGCCAGTGGAGTTCAGTCATTCTGCAATGGAAATCCTCATGAGATTCCAACTGAGGTTTATTTTACACCTTTTCACCATTTGGCTCTTTCAAGATACGCAGTAGCGCAGAACCATACTTCACAATTCTCAACAAATGAATTTGATCAAAGCAGCATCATTTTTTCATATGCAAGAAATTGTTTCTCTTTGAATCATCTTCGAACCAAAATTTCTTGTCGTGAATGTCATGAAATTTGTTGTTTTGCATCAGCGTCACAGTGCATTAGTGTTGATTTCTCTGGCTTTCATAAATCCCCCACCCCCTCACACTTCCCCTGTTGCCTTCCCCTAAATCTGTCTCTCCCTTTTCCCTGTCTCCTTTCGTATAGACACCAATCAATTCTCACCTCTCCTCTTATCATATCCAATCAACACCCTTTGTTGGTCCTTTTTGCTCCTTCTGCTTATTCCCTGAAGAAGGGCTCAGGTCCAAAATGTTGACAATATATCTTTGTCTCCTCTGGATGCTGAAACACCGGCTGGGTTCCTCCAGCATTTCAGTGTGTTTTTACTACAATCACAGCATCTGCAGACTTTTGTGTTTCAAACATTTATATGAACCACCTGACAAAATAAATAAAAATAGTGCAAGAAAGAGTCAGTGTCTTTGGTTCATTGTTCATTCAGGAATCTGATGGCAGTGGGGAAGAAGCTGACCTTGTGTCGCTAAATGTTCATCTTTAGACTCCGGTACTTTTTTTTCCGATAGTAGCAGAGTGAAGAGTGCATGGCCTGAGTGGTGGGGGTCTTTGAGGACAGAGGCGGCTTCCTTAAGACACCGCCTCTTGTAGATGTCCTCGATGGAGTGAAGATTTCAGATTTCATATTTATTGTCATAGTACATGCATGCAACCCTGAGATTATCTTTCCTGCAGCAAGACACTTACTTGAAGTGCAAAAAACTACACAACGTACACATGTAAATAAATGTGCAACACAGAGAGAAAAAAGCCATTAAGTTCAAAAGTAAGAATCCTTAAATGAGTCTGTGATTGAGTTTATTGTTAAGGAGACTGGTGCCCGTGATGTTGCAGGTCGAGTTAACAGCTCTCTGGAGTTTATTTTGTCCGGAGCATTGGCACCTCTGTACCAGATAGTAATACAACCAGCCAGAATGCAGTCCATGGTGTAGAAGTTTGAGAGAGTATTTGGTGACATACCAAATCTACTCAAACACCTCACAAAGTAAGTCTTCTTCATTGACATGGAGAGTCCAGGACTGATTAGGAGTAGTCAATGTGATTTCGTGCATGGTTTTATGTGTATTAGATTATGTTTAAAAAAACTTATCAAATTTTTTGATGAGGTTATGAAGAAGGTTGATGAAGGTATGGCTGTGGATATTGTCTATATTGACGCTAGTAAGGCCTTTGACAAGGTTCTGCATAAGGAAGGTTCAATCATTAGATATTAATGTTGAAGCAGCAAAACAGATTTAACAGTAGTTGGATGGGAGATGCCAGAGAGTAGAGGTGAAAAATTGTTTTGTCAACTTGAAGGCCAGTGAATAGTGGAGTGCTTCAGGGTCCATTGTTGTTTGACATACATATATATTAATGATCTGGATGATAGGGTGGCAAATTAATTAGAAAAGATTGGTAGTGTTGTGGACAGCGAGGAAAGTTTTCAAAGCTTGCAGTGGGATATAGGCCAGTTAGAAGAGTGGGATGAAAGATGGCAGATAGAATTTAATGCTGATAAGAGCGAAATGATTCATTTTGATAGGAATTATTAACAAACATCATGTATGTTAAATGGTAAATGAATGAAGAGTGCAGTATAACAAAAAGGATTTCTTGACCCTCTCCTCTGCTCACCACTCATTCATTCTATCCTCTCACTTGCAGAAAGAGGAAGGGATGGAGACTTCCAGTAGATAAGGCATATAGAGCAGATATTTCGGCTCACCATGAGACTATCTGCACATTTCTCTGCCCCTCAGGAGTGCTCCATCACAGCCTAGAATGATAAGTATTGTAAGGGCAGGAGATGAGAACCATGTTTAACATCACATGATCATTACTAGAGTTACATGGCAGCTTTAGATGAAGTCAAAACATTTCCTAATCATGAGGTTCTTCGGTGTCAACCTTTTAACTTAAATGAGAAAGTGATGCTGACCATTTAGTAGTAATTGATGTTTTCTATGACACATGGAAATAATGTGTATCATGACATCCTTTCCAGCAGGGAGTGGCAGAAAATGCAGCAGCTGCCATATTAGTGTGACTTACAGTATCCCTGCATAGTGAAGTATGCAACTTGCCCTTTTGTAGGGCACATTTAGATGTAGGCAATGCTTTGAGAATCATCAATAACAAATTGACAAAAAATATGTAAATGGAAAATTGTAACATTGTAAAGTAACACAAACTAGCTTTTTTCACATTTGACAGCTTTGGTTCTATATTTGGTAGTGGTCTGAATGAGTGAAACATGGTGGGCCAGTGTCCCGTATCTGTGCTGCACCCCTTTGAATCTACATCTCTGAGCCTGTTGGAGGATGTTGACATGCAAACTCTCCATCACACTTTCAAGATGTGCATTGGTCTGGTTGTTGGAAGCCTACTTACCTCACATATGTCTATGGGTATATGTCCATGATTAGAGCATTATCTAGTGCCAATTGAACAAGTAGTCTGGGAAACACTGGGGATTGTTCGTCATGGGACCTGTCTTGGAAGGTAAACCCTGACACTAAGCAACAGAGTAGGCGAAGATGCAATGATATGGTGCTATTTAAACTGCTCCACTGTTATTTCAATGACGAGACAGAACATTTGGAATCATCTAATTTGTGGTGCCTATTTCAATCCTTTTGGAAGTACAGATGTGTAGATCTTCTGAGATCCTGCAATGAATTCACCAAGATGGATAGCAGGCTGATGCTCTGTAGTTTCTGCTGTAACTGGGGAAATGTACATTCCTCTGAACTAATCAGTTCACCCTTCATGATGCCATTCTCAGAAATGGGATCATAGGATGTCAAGTGCAGTGATGTTCTTTACTCATCATTATTATCATCACTTTGCCAATCCCTTTTCTCTTTCTCTTCCTTCAGCTGGCTCCTGCTCCAAATCAGAGCACTTACCTGAAGCTGCTAAAAAGTCAAAAATGAAGATGGCTCGACTTGTCACTTGCACGCAAATCACCTATGAAACACCAGAGATGGTAACAAGTGTCATCTGTTGAATAACTCAAAAGGGATGAATTATCACAATGAAACATTGTCAGTGATCACACCCTACAGGTTCAGTCTGGTCTCAGCTCAAGGTGCAGTTTACTTGATGGTTCACTTACGCTTGAGGAACAGGATGGTCTTTTGAAACTTAGAGACGTCTCTGATTCAAGGTCCCACTCCCTAGTTGTAATGTGTGTGTGTACGCATGTTAAGTTTTCCTTGGATCTGTGCGAATGTATGAAACAATAGTCTCAGATGAAGTCATATGGTCATATCATTTGATCTCTTATCTGTCAAACTGATCCATTGTGTGAGGACTTGCTTTTTTGAAGGTGATGACACTATTCACCTTGTGATTGTAGATTCCACCTTGTAGGTTGCATGCATAGTCAATAAAAGGCTTATATCAAGTACACTGCAAGGCTTGTTGTCAGTTGAATTATAGATTAAAGGATGAGTCTAGCCATGTGGTGAAGTTGAATAAGCACCAGCTATAATCCTAGCATGTATTTACGCATTCAGCTCAAAGCTACCATTTGACTGACCATCAATAACTTCTACACATAAAACATTATCAGTCTTTTGATTTGTATGTTTTTCTCTGAGCAAATCAGATGAACAACGAGCAGAACAATTTCATCATATAAAGCATAAACATGAAATTCGTAACTATTACTCTTTGAATCTAAGAATAAATAATTTTACTGGAGACCATTTTCTAACTTAACTTTTATTGTTAGTAAGATTCTGCAGAGCTGGAGCAGTATCGCAGGTCTATCTGAGGATAAATCAGAAGATGTAAAGTAGTATAGATTAATTAATTAGATTTTGTGAACTGTTTGATCCTTGGGCTGCATATATCCATCCATGCACCTCATATTATCTATGCAAGTGCTTTTATTTAGAATGGTTGTCACAACTCTGGCAATATTGCTATATTGTCTCAGCATTCCAACAGGAATTTCTTATCCTTTCATCTTTCATTCATTGTTTCCATAGCAGCAGCAATCTGATACACCCCCACCCCCCACCCCCTATATTCTCTGAATCAATCATCCCAAAAACATTCTCTTGCTTTAAATAAAATATAAAAGACATAAATCCTGGGTGTTCCATCTTTCTCCAAGTCTTGCGAAGTTATTACCCTTGTTTCTTTTCTGTCCTTCATCAAAGCAGCTCACCTTCATCTTTTTCTTGCTCATTTCTATTCCTGCTTGATTTATGGTCAATATTTGTGTGGTCAGAAAGTAGATTGATAAAAATAAGAACCAAACAAATTTTATTTTATTTCTGGAGTGTCATGAAGGAAATGATTACTCTTGTTTGACTGACATTCATTTGGCCACTATATATCACCCAAACAAGTCGGTCATTAAAGAAGGTAAATGGCAGTAGAAGATTTGTCATTCTCGGACAGAAAATATACTATATTCTCTGAGTGTAGAGTGCTAAGGAATGAGAGTAAGTGTTCGTAAAATTCAATGGAAGTATTGCATTCTGGAATTTTTTTTTTTGGTGTTACCCGGTGGTGGGGGGGAGGGGGGGGGGGAGAAATTACATATTGTTTCACTAAAAAATGAATTTGTTTCTAAATGAGTCACCTTTGAAATATCATGTACTCCTGAGTTCTTAATAATAATTTGAAACTAGCATTTGACTTCATTGTTTTCTCACGACACAAGCTTTATGTTCTTATCCATTTGGTGATTGGATATAATACAATCATCGTATGTGTTTGTTGCGCACCATTTCGCTGTGAGGCATGAGAAACACTGCCACTGGGGGTAGGAGGTGCTGCTCCTGTAGTCTCAACACGGGGATAGAGCAGTATAATATTACAAAAATTATTCTTAATTGTTGATGAGCATGCATTTCATATTTAGTTGATCCTGGCTGCCGCCACTCCTCTTTCGGAATTTAGAATTTGGAACTGTTCAATTAAGTTAAGTAAAGCTTGGAATCAGCCACCAAGTTTTTTTTTCTCACAGCAAGCAGCATTCAGAATGGAAAGAGCAGAGATAGAATAGAAATATTTATGTCACACAGGCTAAGGTTGAGTGATAGAGGTTGTTTTGTGAGCAGACCAGTGAACATCTTGTTCATACTGCAACAAGGAAGACATAGTGTAAAAGTATGAAGTGCAGAGCTACAGAGAGACATCAGTTGGTATGTAACAAAGGTGCTTAATGTTATTATTTTGGGGCTCATTCAGGAGTCTGATAAGGGTGGTAGTCTCATTAAAGCTGGCAGTGCATGAATGTGTACTAGTGGATCTTCTTTCTGATGGGAGTGGGTAAAGAGAGTCTGAGTGTGTGGTCTGTGACTGCAGAGCGTACAGAGCCAGAAGGGATACAGAACCTTGTGTGCAAGTTTTAAGCTAATTGAAGTCTTTAGTACAGACTTTGTTGTTTGCTTTGTCTGCATTGCAGCGGACCACAGACTGGGCCAGGATGAGTCTTTTAATATGTTTGCTACTTTTTTTAAGGCGGATGGAGTCATTAGAAGGTAGAAAGTATGTGTGATGGCCTGAGCATACATAACCCTCTATTGCCACATTCAAAATCCTCTATAGTGTCTTGCATTCTTGGGCAGAGTAGTTCCCGGTCCACCCAGTGATGCTTCCTAACAGGATGCTTTCAATGGTACATTTAAAGAAGTTGTTAAAGGATGCTGGCAACTTATTAAATTTCATCAGGTTTCTGAGGAGGTTGAGGCACAGATATCCATTCTCGGCTGTTTCATTGATATGGGTGGAGTAGAACAAGTCTTAGAGATGTTTATTTAGAAATACTGCATGGTAACAGGCCCTATCGGCCCATGAACCTTTCCCAATTATACCCAACCTACTTACAATCCCTGGTATGGTGGGAGAAAACTAGAGCCACCTGAGGAAACCCACACAGACACATGGAGAACATATAAAGCTCCTTACAGATTGTCCGGTTCCAAACGCTGGCGCTGTAACAGGGTTTCACTAACCACTATGCTAACCGTGCTGCCCTCCTGTGAACTTTATTATCTCCACCTGAAATCCACAGATGTGGAGCAGGAGTAAGCTCCACCATTGGGTAAGTCCATTACCAGCCATTTGTGTTCTTGGTATTGAGGGAAAGAAAACTAGATTGAGGAGAGAACGTGTAAAAATATAAGGAAGGGATGGAAAAGAAAGTAAAAGATAAAATCAACTTTTTAAAAGAAATAATATTATATAATCAATATAGAAATGGGAAGGATTAACAGAAAACACAAATTCGGCACCTTGCTACTAAAATTGATCTTAGGTGATGCTTTTTATTTTGAAATAAATGATTGGTGTTCATCACTAATGGAAGTCCCATTCCAGCCTATAATTTGCAATTATTAATTTAGATCTATTATCTTATTGATCTATCAACTATACTAATCTCAAATAAAGCATTATATTTTGCTGGGCTACATTACATTCTAGTTTCCCAATGCTTTGACCATTAAATCCACCACCTTGTTTCACAAGCAATTTCTTCTTCTGGTTGACTTTTTCCTGTAAGCCTGGGTAGTTTTCACCCATGTGATCTTTCATTTAAAAATATTTTTATCAGTTTGATTTTAAAGTACAAAAAAACACAGAAAAGTACAAAAAGCAATTGTGGAGTGTAAAGTGTAAATAATAGAATCAATAATTAAAAAAAGAAGATACAGAAATCATAAGACATAATCCACATTTTATAAACATATTAAGAATTTTATCCTAATTAGAGAGAAAACCAAACCCCATCCCTACTTTATCATGTTGCATGATACTAAGCATATTTAATACTAAAATGAAAACAGAGAAAAAACAAATAAAAGACAAGTATTTGTAACAAGCCCAGAGAACCCATAAACCCAGCAGCAGCAGATATTTATCAAGACAAATTAATACTTAAACAAAAGTTGCTTTTAATTATCTTTAAACATGAAAATAGAATCACACTTTAACTGAACTTAACTAACCTAACTTAACCCCCTTCTAATTCTAAGTGCTCATGTTTGTAATGTGTGTGTAAGTTCAGAAAAGTTTTTTTTTTGGTTCACTGTCCAATATCACTTCTCATTCCTCCAAGTTCACTGGTTGCAGGTAATTCTTATACTGTGCATAGAATTTTATATTTATAAAGTTCACCAGGCTTTGGTGCTTGAAAGGTAAATGGTTACCACTCAGGAAGGTTCTTGTCGGTTTTCAGAGAGAGATTTTTTGTTCCACAACATCCACAACTAATTCTTTTTTAATCAGCCTCTCCAGTGTCTTGCTGACGAAACTTGCCCCTTCAGGGTTCTCCATATGATAACCTCTTTCTGTCAGGTCACCACAGAGTGCCTTTTTGTTTCTCTTATTCCAAGTGAAACATTGGACAGCCAGCCCTCTCCTCTTACATGAACTACAAGGGCTTTGACCAGGCTGCATAAAGTACATACAAATCCGTCTTCCAAATTGGGGCTTTCCACAAGCTTGCCAGCTTATCCTTTTTCAGTCCCAGTTACTGTTACTGGCTGTAACACTGTGGAAGTTATCTGTGTGTGTGTGTGTGTGTCTCTCTCTCTCTCTCTTACTTTCACACATAAAGCCTGTTTGACTCTCTCTGCTTTCCAAACCACATGACCCTCTTAGAACAGCTCCAGACAGAAGGTGGCTCCAACAAGATCTTTCACCTGTTGCCTTTTGTAAACAACAATCCATTAGTGAAGTATCTTAAGTACTCTTCAAAGCTCATACAAAAGCAGTGGAGCTGATATGTCCAGCATTAGCAGAGCTCCAGTATTTTAAATAAGATCTGTTTTAAAGAGTTTATATGTGACCTACTTTAACAACCCTTTCCCAATTTATCTCCCAAAAACATATCTATATAATCTATCACATATTATACGAAGGACTAAGAAAATAACTCATAAATGACCTTCACAACATTTGAAATCTTATGCCTGAATTATCAATTGAATAACAAATCTTTTTCAAATTCAAACATAGCATAATATCTCTTAGCCACTGAGCATGAGAGGGTGGGCAGCATCCTTCCATCTAAGTAATTTTGCTCACCTAGCCAAAAGAGAAGCAAAGGATAGAGTCTGGCATTTAATTGAAGTCAAGAGAACGTCATCTTTTCCCGATGTTCTGAAAAGAGCAATCAACGGATTCAGTTCAAG